>NW_027611684.1:1012500-1612500 GCF_964261635.1 Lissotriton helveticus | reverse complement strand
CACATTGTATACAGAGGCAGCAACTGAATATGATCGCTACTGCAATACCTAGAAATGACAATACTTTCCATCCCCAGGCAGAAATTATACTCCAGAACCAACCGGACCATGTCCAAGTGCCTGGATTCTGGTGTAACTGATGGGCAATTTTATGAAGTCTGGTTATAGCTGAATAAACAGACGGCGCGTTATTAGGAATGAAAATGCAGCAACTAGATCCGATGACTCTACATGCTCCTCCTCTATCGGCCAGTATGACGTCAAGAACGAGACGATTTTGGAGCACGACAAATCTCATAGCAGATTGCTCTTCGGTTAAATTACCTAGAGCAGAGGCAGTCTCATTCACTACTGCTTCAAGGGTTCTGGTTAACCTACGTATTAACTTACTATTCTGGACAGGTCCTATAAAGAAGAAGAATCCTTTATTGAAATCTGTATACTGTTCTAGAGCAGTTTCAGTTTGATCGACAATCGGGGACTCGATCTCCCTTCTATGTCTAATGTGTACTAGATGTGTGTTTCTATGATAATCAGATGGGGCTAGGAAAACTGGTGGCAGTAGGAAGGCAATGTAACAGGTTCCCTCCCAATCGAGGGGCAGACGAACATATGCGGTCTGACCACAAACAAAATAAGAATGACGTGAAGCTTTGAAAATAGATTTCCCACTGTCACTATACTTGATAGTAGTAGTACAATCACTATGTCCTATATGTACGGAACCATTATTTCTGACACATAATTCGCCTTTGACTGGTAGTACTGAAATAGCAGGTAAGTCTGGAGTAGGATCAGACTGAACATTCAGGACCATGAAATTCGAAGAATAATTACCCAAATTATAAACTTCATTTTCTAGATCTAACCCTGTTCTGTGGGGAAGACCTTGCTTGTCTGGAAAACATGTACTGTTCAGAAAGGACATATCTGTTGAAGATGACGTTAACATGGACCAGGCTCCACATGAACCATTATGTGAAAATGGATAAGGAAACAGTGGCAGAACTCCCTTCGGTGTCTGGAAAGGGGGGAGTCGACCACACACCCAACAATTAGTGGCATTGCTGGTCTGGTGTGAATAATGTAACATACGGATAAATGAATTGTCGCGCATAGCAAGACGATAAGATAGTTCATGAGGAGGCAGATCACTAAACGTGTGCTCTACTGTAGCATTAGAAAACTTATGTACATGAGAAATTGGAAAACATAAATGAAATGCATAACTCGTGCAGGTAACCATTAAGCTCAAAAATAATATGAAACTTAGAAAAACGATACATCGGATTGAGTTTTGACTAACTCTCTCACTATGGGGGTCTATTTCATACATGTCAGAAACCTGTCTAACCGTTTCACCTAGGGGAGGACTTAGACAATTAAACTGGCTGACTTATTTTACTAGACCGTAGTTTCTTTTTATACTCCTGCTGCGGAGTTTCCTCTAACAGGGGAGGCTTGGTATCAATGTCTTTTGCGGGACAGTCCTTGATAAAAGTGTTTTGGCAGTCTTTAGGTAAAATGCAGTCCTTGGCAAAAGTTTTAGGTTTTAGTCCGTGAAATTTCTTGACGTGAGACAGATGGACCCACCCCTTACGGCCCTCCAACTTCACGGCCGTACGGGTGGTCAGAAGGACTTGCTTCGGCTCCTTCCAACGAGGCTCCAGCGGACTTGAACGATCAAAATTCCGGACAAGAACCAAGCTTCCTGGAACGATTTCATGCGGTTTCACCTCGGTATTGTCTGGAAATGCGGCGACAACCTGTGAACGACAAGAGTGTAGGGCAGACATCAAGGAAGCTAGGAAATCTGTCAGCATATTACTGGAAACATCTGTAATACTTCGGGGTCTAGGTGTACCCCACATATTTGGGGGGCGGCCGAATACGACCTCATACGGGGACAGACCTGATCTGGAATGTGCGACCATGCGCATATAAAATAGGGCGACTGGCAGAGCTACTAGCCAGTCCACACCTTTCTCTTTACATATTTTGGCGATGCGGATTTTTAGGGTCTGATTATGTCTCTCTACGAGACCGGCTGCTTCAGGATGGCGTACACAATGAAACTTCCACTGGTACCCTAACAGAAGGGAGACGTGCTTCATGAGTTCGGATGAGAATGGCTGGCCGTTATCAGAATACACGACCCTAGGGAGTCCATAGCGGGGGAAGTATTCACGAACCAACTGCTTGGCAGTGGTCGCGGCTGTGTAATCTGGGACTGGATATGCTTCTGTCCACCTGGACAAAGCGCATACAACTACAAGGACATACTTGAAACCTCGACATCGCTCCATCTGAATGTAATCCATCTGGAGGACTTCAAAAGGGTGGTCAGGGGGCTGGAATCCACCTTGTTCCACCGGGACACTTTTACCTGGATTAAACTGGCAACATATCATACAGGTACGGACTTTCTGCTTGGCTGCAGCTCGTAAATGCTTGTTGAACCAAATGTTCTGGATACTGTCTAACATGGCTTTTTCTCCTAAATGTGCAGGACTATGTGCGGTATTAATAATGACTTGAACCATTGAGTCGGGGAGAAACCATGTGGCTTTTCCCTTCGTCAACCATCCTTGATCTGTCTGGACCCCTCCTTGTTCGGACCATTTCTCGATTTCTTCGGGAGTGGCATGTGACTGGATATCTATGACATCTTGAGTGGGGTCCTTAACTGTCATACAAGTAGTCTGTTCTAGAGTGGATGTCGGTGTCTTGTTAACTGGTGTGTCTGGTGTCTGTGCTGTAAGTTTGGCTGTTCGATCTGCTAGATCATTACCTTGGGAAATAATGTCTGTGACTTTCGTATGTGCCTTGCACTTCATGATAGCGATAGCTGTCGGTAAATGTATTGCATCTAACAGAGCTTGAATAAGGAGACCATGCTGAATCTTGGTTCCATGAGAGGTCATGAAACCTCTCTCCTGCCAGAGCACTCCAAAGTCGTGTACGACTCCGAATGCGTAGCGTGAATCTGTGTAAATATTAACTTTCAGGTTCTTGGCGTGTATGCAGGCTTGAGTCAGAGCAACTAGCTCTGCTGCTTGAGCAGACAGAGTGTCAATACGGTGTGTTTCAATAACTTCAGTGTCAGTAGTCACTGCATACGCGGCTACTAGATCTCCTGTACTTGTTCTCATACATGAACCATCCACATAAAGTGTCAGGTCGGGATCTGGTAATGGAATATCTGTCAGGTCTTGTCTTGGCTTGGTCATGGTGTTAACTACTTCCACACAGTCATGTGTGGCAGGATTTGAAGTAACTGACGGTAACAGTGTAGCAGGATTCAGAACATTGCAGCGTCTGATTTCTATGTGAGGCTGGAACAGTGTCAGTTCATAACCTGTCAAACGTGCAATTGTCAAGTGCTGAGTCTGTGTTCGGTTTAAAAGAACTTCCACAGAGTGTGGAACTTGTACTGTCAGGGAGTGTCCTAATACTATGGAGTCACTTTGTCTGATAGCTAGTGCTGTGGCTGCAACTGACTTGAGGCACGCAGGCAGAGCCTGGGCTACTGGATCTAGTGTACTCGAAAAATAAGCACAGGGCTTGTATTGTCCTGCTTGATCTTGTGTAAGAACAGATAATGCTGTACCATCACGTTCTGTGACAAAAAGTGTAAAAGACTTACTGTAGTTTGGTGTAGCTAGAACAGGTGCTTGGCAAAAGGCTTTCTTTAATTCATTAAAACTAAGTGTATGTTCAGATGTCCAAGGGAGGACAGTCGATACGGCTGCCTCCTGTGTCGTTAACTGTATCAGTGGCTTGGCTAGAAATGCATACTGAGGAATCCATTGTCTGCAATAAGAAGTAAGGCCGATAAAAGCACGTACCTCCTTCTGGGTCTTGGGCTGAGGAAGACTCGCTATTAACTGGATACGATCGGGTGTCAACTGCCTACCCCACTTGGACAGTAAGTGGCCTAAGTAGATCACTTGCTGGACACAGAATTGAAGCTTCGAAGGGGACACCTTGTGCCCCATCTCGGCTAGGAAATACAGAACTGTAAGTGATGCTCGCTCGCAAGCACGTTCAGAACGGGCTGTGATCAGTAGATCATCGACATATTGGAGCAGGGCAGTGTCAGTTGGCATGTGAATATTGTCTAGTTGTCTCTTAAGTGCTTGACTGTAAATACTAGGACTTTCTGTGAAACCTTGAGGAGCTCGTGTAAATTTATAGCTCCTTCCGTTTAAACAAAAACCGAAAAGGTACTGGCTATCTGGATGAATGGGGACACTGAAAAACGCGTTCTTGAGGTCTATGACTGTGAAAAATGTGGCTTCAGAATCAATGGCTGTCAACAAAGAAGAAATATCTGGGACAACTGGGTACTGTGGAATAATACATTTATTGAGTTCTCGAAGGTCAATCACTAATCGATATACTGGGGGTGCATTTGGATCAGTACGTTTCATGACTGGAATGATAGGAGAATTACATACATTGGAGTCAGTTTCTACAACTACTCCTTGAGCCATGAGCTCGTCAATAATTTTGGATAAGGCTGCTACAGCCTCAGGTGGCAATCTGTACTGTTTGATTCGTGGTAACACTACACCTGATTTGAGAGTCACACGATGGGGTGTGATTTGCATAAAACCGACGTCAGTTGGACCTTGCGCCCATAGATGCTGCGGGACATTCGATAATCTGGGATCAAAATCACGTAAAACATAGTGACCCTTAAAGTCACGTAAAAACAAACGTATTCCCTCTGGGGAACAACAAATAACTGCACCTAATTCTTTCAGTGTCTTAATACCTAACAAATTTTCTGGACATGATTTCGTAAGCAATAGGTCAGTAGTTCGGGACAGTGGACCTACTTCTAGAATTACTGGCTTTGATATCTCGTTTACAATAGGCTTTCCTGAAAATCCAAGGGAAACATTTCTTGAGCCTGAGAGCGGAGCCCCTGGAACCTCGTCGTGACTAATAGTCGTCCTACTTGCCCCTGTATCAATCAAAAACTTTCTGTCTTTCCCTAATACTTGACTGTGAACATAGGGACCCTCTTGATCTACAGGTATCTCGATGAGAGGCAAGCCTACCTCCCTCTCTAGGCTGTTTCATGAGTACTGCTGGTACTCTGGATACTCGGACTGTGCATACTGGTACATCTGCTGTGTAACATGCTGTGTTGCAGCGATAGGCTGCGGTGCTGGAACGGTCTGTTGTGCATTCTGTGGCTGAGAAGTCTGTGAAACTTGTTCTTGTCTAGGCGGACGTGGTCTTTCTTTAGTTTTACCAGTAGCTATGTTGTGTTTCAGAACTGCACACTCGTTTATAAAATGACCTGGCTGTTTACAATAATTGCATGTCCCTTTAACGGGAACTGCAGGATGACTGGCTTGATTCGTACCCCTCTTCTGACTGTCTTGAGGAACAGATTGTGCAACTAGTACTTTCATTTTCGTGTCTTTCATACGTTTCCTTTCATGATCTTGCTCTTCCCTGATTCTATTCTGGTGATACTGGAGCATCTGTAACATTTGGGACGGAGTATTAGCTTGCCATGTACTTTCGACTTTCAAAACTCGATTCTTAACTTGTGGACTTGAATTCTCGACTAGTTTAGTAACAAAAAGATGAGGATATGACTCACTACTCGTCTTGAGACCACTGTTAATGCTAAAGCATTTCTCAAATCTAGAATAAAAATCACTAGTATCTTCGTCTTGTTTCTGTTTACAGGCTGAGATTGCATCCCAGTCTTCCTTTTTAGTGGCTAATAATCTTGGCAAAACTTGTATTAACAGTTCAGGTAATTCTTTACATTTACCTCCTAGACCGGTACCTGGTACACGTGTATTTTCTTCAGCTTCTAGAGCTGCCCAATCTATCTTTTTCTCTCCCACCTCCCAATCTTTTTCCTTGAGTTTCTCATATGTGCCCGCAGGCAACAGAACTTTTAGCATTTTAATTATATCTGGATACGTGTATTCTCCCATACGGAGCATGTCTTTTAATTCTCGGTGGAACCCTGCTGGATCTTTGTCGTGACAGGGAATTAACTTCTTCATTTCTAAGAGTTCCATCTTGGTAACTGGGGTGTAAACAAATACTTGTTGCATTTCACCACCCGCTGTCCTAACTGGGTGTACTTCTCGTAACGGATTCTGTCTGTCTATATAAAATGGTTTACTTTCTGGAGGTGAGACATGAACAAAATGCGGGTTCAAAAACGTTCTATATTTATGGCGCTGTTCTAGAATGACACTAATTAAATCGGTACCTAAACCTTTCCATCTATACTGGAGTAACTCGTTCAGGATATCATGTAACGGGCCTGGATCGGAATGTTGACCCTCATACAGTGTAATGAGGTGCTGGATCATATACATACCCACCAGTCGCTGCTCGGCTGGGGGCAGTTTCAGAAACATTTGTGCCACTATTTCGTCTGGAAAAGTGGTAGAATCAGTAATCCATCGGACTGCTGATCGGGCTAGTTCTTGTTCATGCATAGTACTTAACTCACTATAACCGATTCGTGATTTCAAAATTTGATCGGTAGCTTGAAATACTTGTTCTAGAGAGCCTTGTTCTGGTGCTGGAAGATGAAAGACTTTCTTGTGTTCTAGGCGTAAATGTCGGTCTGGAAATCTAGATTTGCCTACATACGCTATTCTGGCGGTATTCTCGTCGTCTACCTCTTCAGTAGGGGAGTCATTTTCTTTCTCGCTTACTTGTGCTTCTCTGCGTTGTTCGTGTAACCTTATTATTTCTTTACGAATTTTCTTGTACATATTCTCTATACTATTGAGTGTCTTGTGCTTACCCTCGGCTATATTATCACTCCACTTTGTCAGAACTTTCATTTCGGCCGGATCTTTAGTCGGGGAATCTTGTTCCCGTATTAAACAATTGATCAGAAACTTTAATAGCATGAACTGGATCTCAGATTTTCTGTGAGACATGACTTCACCGATACTTTCTGGATCTTGTCCTGTACGGATGAAACGATACATTCTGTCTAGATCTTCTTTCATATTCGGTAGGGTGACCAAATACTCGGACACCTGCCTTATACGTACGGAATATATAACCATACTATCCTCGCCTGGGACTGGATCATAACAACATTCAGTAAGAACTCGCCTGATTTCTGCAATGGACTGATATTTGGGCTAATGCCGTAATGCACGTTCATGTAACTCGACTGCTCCTAGACGTCTATTTGTCGGCGGCGTACTAGGAGGACCTCCTCCTGCGGCCCCTAGACTGGAATCATCGACTGATACTCTTCGTGCTGGCAGAGTGACTGATGTGGCGGGGATTTGTACTACTGGCTGGACCGGGGGTACCGTAACAGATACTGTAACAGGTGCCCCGGTGACTGGAGGAGCAGGAATTACATTATTTACAGGAGCAGGTGGAACAGGATTTGCATATTCTGGGACTGTGTCGTCCAAATAGGACGAGAGAAAAATATCAGCTGCGGTCGGTTTGTGACGTAGCTTGGTCGGAACTAACGGTGGCGGAAAATTACTGGATGCTTCCGGGGTTGCTTTTGGCAAGCCCTCGGCAAGAAGAGGATACATACCCTTAATAAGGGCATTTCTCTGTCTGTCTGACTGTTCGGTTTTAACTCGTTCACCTATCTCGATTAGTTCCCTTTCTTGGGCTCTTTCTGCGGATTCTCTACTTAATTCTGACTTTCTGATTTCTTTTTCTGTTCTTTTATGAGATTCTTTGCGCCATAACTCGATGGCATCTTTCTGTGACTGTCTGGCTTTCTTTTTCCATAACACTTCTTCTACTCGCATGATGCACTCGGCATCCCACGTACCTGATACGGGCCATCTATACTTTTCCTCTAATTCCTTGGTGTACTCCACCCATAAATCTAGATATAATATGGCGCTTATGCCATGCTTCTGATACATAAAATGACCTGGACTGTCCCTAGGCGGGACAGGAACTGCTTCTTCTAACAGACCTTTTCTAGTCCTTAACTGACGTAATTTGGAAAACAAAGGCATGACTGGGATGGAGTCTAGACACAATACAATACACAATGACCACAATAATGACTTGAAAATACACCACTTTCACACCACGACATTGAAATACATAAATGACATTTAAAATAACAGTTCGGACAAAATACTACCTGGAATACCAAAAACAGAATACATGAATTTCTCGAGAACAGAACGGACTAGAACAGAAACTAGATGCACTGCTAAAACAGTACGAAACTTACCGGTCTCATAAAGAGACACGTCAGGACCCGCATCCACCTAAGTGGACACTTCGTGTTGGATCTGTGTACCCCAAACCCACGGACCAGAGACAATGCAATTGACCCTGTCTAGATACTACCCCAGCAACGGTACTCACCGGGCAGCAAGAACGGAAGGCCTCGGACTGGACTGGACTGCTACGACGCCGGACGGACGAACTTCGGACTTCTGTTACGGGTGGGCCTCCGGATACCTCGGACCTTGGACTCTCGGCTTGGGCTCTGGTCGGGACTCGCCGCGTTCCTCCACCGCCTCGTCTGGATGCTGGACCGCAACCTCCGTCTCCTCCGTGGGCCTGAGGGATACTTGAAGCAGAAATATCTGCACGTGCACGGTATGGTTCCGTCACGGCTGCAGAGGATCAGGGGGCTTGCGTGGCTTCTCCGGCGCGTGGGGAAAGGGCAAGTCCCTATTCGGGCGCCATTATGTGGTAAATAAATAAATAATACCTCTATTTTTGACTAGATATAACAATAACAGATAGCTCAATAAATAAGAGTCAAGATTCGAGGTAGTAGGAGTTTGCAGGTTTAATACAGCATAAAGGACAGGAACAGGACAACCTGCACGGGCAAGATCTGGGATGGCTAGCCACTTTTAATAACAGTACACAAGCATATATACTAAAATAATTGCATTACAGTGCATACAGTAGGCGTAGCAGTGGGTGGGGTTCGTAGCAGTTCGCGAAAGATAAGGGTGAAAGTAGGTGTAACAAGAGGCGTGAATAGGGCGTATACATAGACATGTGATGTAAACGTAACAGAATATGTCATAAATGGGGCGGAAACATGGAGGGGGCTACCTAAGGAGCCGGGACCTCTAACCTAATGGTGCGCGCAAGCTGGCAATGACGTGTTAGTAGGGAGAAGCTGGGGGCTATGACTTCTGCGCTAGGAGCAGAGACGAAAGTCTGGAGAGTCAGAGCGACATGTACCTAAACACTATCTAATATCTGATGTTTAGAGAACATGTTGATAGAATCCAAAAGTTATCAGGGTAAAGGCTAACAGATTCTAAGACTGGTGCATGCATTATTCTACATGTAGTGCGTGTTGAGGAATATTAAATGACCATTAATACAGTATTTCTCTTACATGGAGACGTAAAAGCTAGACGATGACTAAACTATTGATGCGATTCAGTAGCTTAGGAATGCAGAGAAGGAGGGCTGGACTGATAACTAGAATCATAACATACTCTTGGCAGACTGGAGGCAGAGCCAGGACGAGCCGGGCACTGTGAGGCAGGAAGTAAGTGAAGGGTCAGGGATACAGGTGGGGGCTGTATCGCTCCTAGAAGAGGGTTCAGAAGACAGGAGCTGAATCTGAGTCCGGGCCCTTTTGAGGCCTAGAAACGGGGATTTTACAATGAAATAACGTGCACACTGTGAAACGTGGCAACGTAGCTTTACATAGGCCTGATATTCGTTGTATTCACGAAAACTGGGAACTGGCATACTAGAGTTGGACACAACTGTAATTGCGTCTTTAATCGATCATGGGAATACATATGCATATTAATCATGCACATATAACATAAGATGGGGAACACGTAGGGACACAGAACATGGCAAAATTTACTTTTCCACATTCCCTCCTTGTCACTACGTTTCCATCAGGAAACATCAATATTCATGATACCATCTATCATTTCATACAGTATCATTTGCTCGTCTCGAATTGTCTTGGAACGGGATCTAGGACGGGACTTAGGACTAGGAATACAAGAGGTAGCACAAATGCCGCAAATCGCAGGGCCACATTGTATACAGAGGCAGCAACTGAATATGATCGCTACTGCAATACCTAGAAATTACAATACTTTCCATCCCCAGGCAGAAATTATACTCCAGAACCAACCGGACCATGTCCAGGTGCCTGGATTCTGGTGTAACTGATGGGCAATTTTATGAAGTCTGGTTATAGCTGAATAAACAGACGGCGCGTTATTAGGAATGAAAATGCAGCAACTAGATCCGATGACTCTACATGCTCCTCCTCTATCGGCCAGTATGACGTCAAGAACGAGACGATTTTGGAGCACGACAAATCTCATAGCAGATTGCTCTTCGGTTAAATTACCTAGAGCAGATGCAGTCTCATTCACTACTGCTTCAAGGGTTCTGGTTAACCTACGTATTAACTTACTATTCTGGACAGGTCCTATAAAGAAGAAGAATCCTTTATTGAAATCTGTATACTGTTCTAGAGCAGTTTCAGTTTGATCGACAATCGGGGACTCGATCTCCCTTCTATGTCTAATGTGTACTAGATGTGTGTTTCTATGATAATCAGATGGGGCTAGGAAAACTGGTGGCAGTAGGAAGGCAATGTAACAGGTTCCCTCCCAATCGAGGGGCAGACGAACATATGCGGTCTGACCACAAACAAAATAAGAATGACGTGAAGCTTTGAAAATAGATTTCCCACTGTCACTATACTTGATAGTAGTAGTACAATCACTATGTCCTATATGTACGGAACCATTATTTCTGACACATAATTCGCCTTTGACTGGTAGTACTGAAATAGCAGGTAAGTCTGGAGTAGGATCAGACTGAACATTCAGGACCATGAAATTCGAAGAATAATTACCCAAATTATAAACTTCATTTTCTAGATCTAACCCTGTTCTGTGGGGAAGACCTTGCTTGTCTGGAAAACATGTACTGTTCAGAAAGGACATATCTGTTGAAGATGACGTTAACATGGACCAGGCTCCACATGAACCATTATGTGAAAATGGATAAGGAAACAGTGGCAGAACTCCCTTCGGTGTCTGGAAAGGGGGGAGTCGACCACACACCCAACAATTAGTGGCATTGCTGGTCTGGTGTGAATAATGTAACATACGGATAAATGAATTGTCGCGCATAGCAAGACGATAAGATAGTTCATGAGGAGGCAGATCACTAAACGTGTGCTCTACTGTAGCATTAGAAAACTTATGTACATGAGAAATTGGAAAACATAAATGAAATGCATAACTCGTGCAGGTAACCATTAAGCTCAAAAATAATATGAAACTTAGAAAAACGATACATCGGATTGAGTTTTGACTAACTCTCTCACTATGGGGGTCTATTTCATACATGTCAGAAACCTGTCTAACCGTTTCACCTAGGGGAGGACTTAGACAATTAAACTGGCTGACTTATTTTACTAGACCGTAGTTTCTTTTTATACTCCTGCTGCGGAGTTTCCTCTAACAGGGGAGGCTTGGTATCAATGTCTTTTGCGGGACAGTCCTTGATAAAAGTGTTTTGGCAGTCTTTAGGTAAAATGCAGTCCTTGGCAAAAGTTTTAGGTTTTAGTCCGTGAAATTTCTTGACGTGAGACAGATGGACCCACCCCTTACGGCCCTCCAACTTCACGGCCGTACGGGTGGTCAGAAGGACTTGCTTCGGCTCCTTCCAACGAGGCTCCAGCGGACTTGAACGATCAAAATTCCGGACAAGAACCAAGCTTCCTGGAACGATTTCATGCGGTTTCACCTCGGTATTGTCTGGAAATGCGGCGACAACCTGTGAACGACAAGAGTGTAGGGCAGACATCAAGGAAGCTAGGTAATCTGTCAGCATATTACTGGAAACATCTGTAATACTTCGGGGTCTAGGTGTACCCCACATATTTGGGGGGCGGCCGAATACGGCCTCATACGGGGACAGACCTGATCTGGAATGTGCGACCATGCGCATATAAAATAGGGCGACTGGCAGAGCTACTAGCCAGTCCACACCTTTCTCTTTACATATTTTGGCGATGCAGATTTTTAGGGTCTGATTATGTCTCTCTACGAGACCGGCTGCTTCAGGATGGCGTACACAATGAAACTTCCACTGGTACCCTAACAGAAGGGAGACGTGCTTCATGAGTTCGGATGAGAATGGCTGGCCGTTATCAGAATACACGACCCTAGGGAGTCCATAGCGGGGGAAGTATTCACGAACCAACTGCTTGGCAGTGGTCGCGGCTGTGTAATCTGGGACTGGATATGCTTCTGTCCACCTGGACAAAGCGCATACAACTACAAGGACATACTTGAAACCTCGACATCGCTCCATCTGAATGTAATCCATCTGGAGGACTTCAAAAGGGTGGTCAGGGGGCTGGAATCCACCTTGTTCCACCGGGACACTTTTACCTGGATTAAACTGGCAACATATCATACAGGTACGGACTTTCTGCTTGGCTGCAGCTCGTAAATGCTTGTTGAACCAAATGTTCTGGATACTGTCTAACATGGCTTTTTCTCCTAAATGTGCAGGACTATGTGCGGTATTAATAATGACTTGAACCATTGAGTCGGGGAGAAACCATGTGGCTTTTCCCTTCGTCAACCATCCTTGATCTGTCTGGACCCCTCCTTGTTCGGACCATTTCTCGATTTCTTCGGGAGTGGCATGTGACTGGATATCTATGACATCTTGAGTGGGGTCCTTAACTGTCATACAAGTAGTCTGTTCTAGAGTGGATGTCGGTGTCTTGTTAACTGGTGTGTCTGGTGTCTGTGCTGTAAGTTTGGCTGTTCGATCTGCTAGATCATTACCTTGGGAAATAATGTCTGTGACTTTCGTATGTGCCTTGCACTTCATGATAGCGATAGCTGTCGGTAAATGTATTGCATCTAACAGAGCTTGAATAAGGAGACCATGCTGAATCTTGGTTCCATGAGAGGTCATGAAACCTCTCTCCTGCCAGAGCACTCCAAAGTCGTGTACGACTCCGAATGCGTAGCGTGAATCTGTGTAAATATTAACTTTCAGGTTCTTGGCGTGTATGCAGGCTTGAGTCAGAGCAACTAGCTCTGCTGCTTGAGCAGACAGAGTGTCAATACGGTGTGTTTCAATAACTTCAGTGTCAGTAGTCACTGCATACGCGGCTACTAGATCTCCTGTACTTGTTCTCATACATGAACCATCCACATAAAGTGTCAGGTCGGGATCTGGTAATGGAATATCTGTCAGGTCTTGTCTTGGCTTGGTCATGGTGTTAACTACTTCCACACAGTCATGTGTGGCAGGATTTGAAGTAACTGACGGTAACAGTGTAGCAGGATTCAGAACATTGCAGCGTCTGATTTCTATGTGAGGCTGGAACAGTGTCAGTTCATAACCTGTCAAACGTGCAATTGTCAAGTGCTGAGTCTGTGTTCGGTTTACAAGAACTTCCACAGAGTGTGGAACTTGTACTGTCAGGGAGTGTCCTAATACTATGGAGTCACTTTGTCTGATAGCTAGTGCTGTGGCTGCAACTGACTTGAGGCACGCAGGCAGAGCCTGGGCTACTGGATCTAGTGTACTCGAAAAATAAGCACAGGGCTTGTATTGTCCTGCTTGATCTTGTGTAAGAACAGATAATGCTGTACCATCACGTTCTGTGACAAAAAGTGTAAAAGACTTACTGTAGTTTGGTGTAGCTAGAACAGGTGCTTGGCATAAGGCTTTCTTTAATTCATTAAAACTAAATGTATGTTCAGATGTCCAAGGGAGGACAGTCGATACGGCTGCCTCCTGTGTCGTTAACTGTATCAGTGGCTTGGCTAGAAATGCATACTGAGGAATCCATTGTCTGCAATAAGAAGTAAGGCCGATAAAAGCACGTACCTCCTTCTGGGTCTTGGGCTGAGGAAGACTCGCTATTAACTGGATACGATCGGGTGTCAACTGCATACCCCACTTGGACAGTAAGTGGCCTAAGTAGATCACTTGCTGGACACAGAATTGAAGCTTCGAAGGGGACACCTTGTGCCCCATCTCGGCTAGGAAATACAGAACTGTAAGTGATGCTCGCTCGCAAGCACGTTCAGAACGGGCTGTGATCAGTAGATCATCGACATATTGGAGCAGGGCAGTGTCAGTTGGCATGTGAATATTGTCTAGTTGTCTCTTAAGTGCTTGACTGTAAATACTAGGACTTTCTGTGAAACCTTGAGGAGCTCGTGTAAATTTATAGCTCCTTCCGTTTAAACAAAAACCGAAAAGGTACTGGCTATCTGGATGAATGGGGACACTGAAAAACGCGTTCTTGAGGTCTATGACTGTGAAAAATGTGGCTTCAGAATCAATGGCTGTCAACAAAGAAGAAATATCTGGGACAACTGGGTACTGTGGAATAATACATTTATTGAGTTCTCGAAGGTCAATCACTAATCGATATACTGGGGGTGCATTTGGATCAGTACGTTTCATGACTGGAATGATAGGAGAATTACATACATTGGAGTCAGTTTCTACAACTACTCCTTGAGCCATGAGCTCGTCAATAATTTTGGATAAGGCTGCTACAGCCTCAGGTGGCAATCTGTACTGTTTGATTCGTGGTAACACTACACCTGATTTGAGAGTCACACGATGGGGTGTGATTTGCATAAAACCGACATCAGTTGGACCTTGCGCCCATAGATGCTGCGGGACATTCGATAATCTGGGATAAAAATCACGTAAAACATAGTGACCCTTAAAGTCACGTAAAAACAAACGTATTCCCTCTGGGGAACAACAAATAACTGCACCTAATTCTTTCAGTGTCTTAATACCTAACACATTTTCTGGACATGATTTCGTAAGCAATAGGTCAGTAGTTCGGGACAGTGGACCTACTTCTAGAATTACTGGCTTTGATATCTCGTTTACAATAGGCTTTCCTGAAAATCCAAGGGAAACATTTCTTGAGCCTGAGAGCGGAGCCCCTGGAACCTCGTCGTGACTAATAGTCGTCCTACTTGCCCCTGTATCAATCAAAAACTTTCTGTCTTTCCCTAATACTTGACTGTGAACATAGGGACCCTCTTGATCTACAGGTATCTCGATGAGAGGCAAGCCTACCTCCCTCTCTAGGCTGTTTCATGAGTACTGCTGGTACTCTGGATACTCGGACTGTGCATACTGGTACATCTGCTGTGTAACATGCTGTGTTGCAGCGATAGGCTGCGGTGCTGGAACGGTCTGTTGTGCATTCTGTGGCTGAGAAGTCTGTGAAACTTGTTCTTGTCTAGGCGGACGTGGTCTTTCTTTAGTTTTACCAGTAGCTATGTTGTGTTTCAGAACTGCACACTCGTTTATAAAATGACCTGGCTGTTTACAATAATTGCATGTCCCTTTAACGGGAACTGCAGGATGACTGGCTTGATTCGTACCCCTCTTCTGACTGTCTTGAGGAACAGATTGTGCAACTAGTACTTTCATTTTCGTGTCTTTCATACGTTTCCTTTCATGATCTTGCTCTTCCCTGATTCTATTCTGGTGATACTGGAGCATCTGTAACATTTGGGACGGAGTATTAGCTTGCCATGTACTTTCGACTTTCAAAACTCGATTCTTAACTTGTGGACTTGAATTCTCGACTAGTTTAGTAACAAAAAGATGAGGATATGACTCACTACTCGTCTTGAGACCACTGTTAATGCTAAAGCATTTCTCAAATCTAGAATAAAAATCACTAGTATCTTCGTCTTGTTTCTGTTTACAGGCTGAGATAGCATCCCAGTCTTCCTTTTTAGTGGCTAATAATCTTGGCAAAACTTGTATTAACAGTTCAGGTAATTCTTTAC
The DNA here is from genome assembly GCF_964261635.1 of Lissotriton helveticus. Lineage (NCBI taxonomy): Eukaryota > Metazoa > Chordata > Amphibia > Caudata > Salamandridae > Lissotriton > Lissotriton helveticus. The sequence continues at coordinate 1,596,679 of NW_027611684.1, read as the reverse complement.
ATTTACCTCCTAGACCGGTACCTGGTACACGTGTATTTTCTTCAGCTTCTAGAGCTGCCCAATCTATCTTTTTCTCTCCCACCTCCCAATCTTTTTCCTTGAGTTTCTCATATGTGCCCGCAGGCAACAGAACTTTTAGCATTTTAATTATATCTGGATACGTGTATTCTCCCATACGGAGCATGTCTTTTAATTCTCGGTGGAACCCTGCTGGATCTTTGTCGTGACAGGGAATTAACTTCTTCATTTCTAAGAGTTCCATCTTGGTAACTGGGGTGTAAACAAATACTCGTTGCATTTCACCACCCGCTGTCCTAACTGGGTGTACTTCTCGTAACGGATTCTGTCTGTCTATATAAAATGGTTTACTTTCTGGAGGTGAGACATGAACAAAATGCGGGTTCAAAAACGTTCTATATTTATGGCGCTGTTCTAGAATGACACTAATTAAATCGGTACCTAAACCTTTCCATCTATACTGGAGTAACTCGTTCAGGATATCATGTAACGGGCCTGGATCGGAATGTTGACCCTCATACAGTGTAATGAGGTGCTGGATCATATACATACCCACCAGTCGCTGCTCGGCTGGGGGCAGTTTCAGAAACATTTGTGCCACTATTTCGTCTGGAAAAGTGGTAGAATCAGTAATCCATCGGACTGCTGATCGGGCTAGTTCTTGTTCATGCATAGTACTTAACTCACTATAACCGATTCGTGATTTCAAAATTTGATCGGTAGCTTGAAATACTTGTTCTAGAGAGCCTTGTTCTGGTGCTGGAAGATGAAAGACTTTCTTGTGTTCTAGGCGTAAATGTCGGTCTGGAAATCTAGATTTGCCTACATACGCTATTCTGGCGGTATTCTCGTCGTCTACCTCTTCAGTAGGGGAGTCATTTTCTTTCTCGCTTACTTGTGCTTCTCTGCGTTGTTCGTGTAACCTTATTATTTCTTTACGAATTTTCTTGTACATATTCTCTATACTATTGAGTGTCTTGTGCTTACCCTCGGCTATATTATCACTCCACTTTGTCAGAACTTTCATTTCGGCCGGATCTTTAGTCGGGGAATCTTGTTCCCGTATTAAACAATTGATCAGAAACTTTAATAGCATGAACTGGATCTCAGATTTTCTGTGAGACATGACTTCACCGATACTTTCTGGATCTTGTCCTGTACGGATGAAACGATACATTCTGTCTAGATCTTCTTTCATATTCGGTAGGGTGACCAAATACTCGGACACCTGCCTTATACGTACGGAATATATAACCATACTATCCTCGCCTGGGACTGGATCATAACAACATTCAGTAAGAACTCGCCTGATTTCTGCAATGGACTGATATTTGGGCGTACGCTGTAACGCACGTTCATGTAACTCGACTGCTCCTAGACGTCTATTTGTCGGCGGCGTACCAGGAGGACCTCCTCCTGCGGCCCCTAGACTGGAATCATCGACTGATACTATTCGTGCTGGCAGAGTGACTGATGTGGCGGGGATTTGTACTACTGGCTGGACGGGGGGTACCGTAACAGATACTGTAACAGGTGCCCCGGTGACTGGAGGAGCAGGAATTACATTATTTACAGGAGCAGGTGGAACAGGATTTGCATATTCTGGGACTGTGTCGTCCAAATAGGACGAGAGAAAAATATCAGCTGCGGTCGGTTTGTGACGTAGCTTGGTCGGAACTAACGGTGGCGGAAAATTACTGGATGCTTCCGGGGTTGCTTTTGGCAAGCCCTCGGCAAGAAGAGGATACATACCCTTAATAAGGGCATTTCTCTGTCTGTCTGACTGTTCGGTTTTAACTCGTTCACCTATCTCGATTAGTTCCCTTTCTTGGGCTCTTTCTGCGGATTCTCTACTTAATTCTGACTTTCTGATTTCTTTTTCTGTTCTTTTATGAGATTCTTTGCGCCATAACTCGATGGCATCTTTCTGTGACTGTCTGGCTTTCTTTTTCCATAACACTTCTTCTACTCGCATGATGCACTCGGCATCCCACGTACCTGATACGGGCCATCTATACTTTTCCTCTAATTCCTTGGTGTACTCCACCCATAAATCTAGATATAATATGGCGCTTATGCCATGCTTCTGATACATAAAATGACCTGGACTGTCCCTAGGCGGGACAGGAACTGCTTCTTCTAACAGACCTTTTCTAGTCCTTAACTGACGTAATTTGGAAAACAAAGGCATGACTGGGCTGGGGTCTAGACACAATACAATACACAATGACCACAATAATGACTTGAAAATACACCACTTTCACACCACGACATTGAAATACATAAATGACATTTAAAATAACAGTTCGGACAAAATACTACCTGGAATACCAAAAACAGAATACATGAATTTCTCGAGAACAGAACGGACTAGAACAGAAACTAGATGCACTGCTAAAACAGTACGAAACTTACCGGTCTCATATAGAGACACGTCAGGACCCGCATCCACCTAAGTGGACACTTCGTGTTGGATCTGTGTACCCCAAACCCACGGACCAGAGACAATGCAATTGACCCTGTCTAGATACTACCCCAGCAACGGTACTCACCGGGCAGCAAGAACGGAAGGCCTCGGACTGGACTGGACTGCTACGACGCCGGACGGACGAACTTCGGACTTCTGTTACGGGTGGGCCTCCGGATACCTCGGACCTTGGACTCTCGGCTTGGGCTCTGGTCGGGACTCGCCGCATTCCTCTACCGCCTCGTCTGGATGCTGGACCGCAACCTCCGTCTCCTCCGTGGGCCTGAGGGATACTTGACGCAGAAATATCTGCACGTGCACGGTATGGTTCCGTCACGGCTGCAGAGGATCAGGGGGCTTGCGTGGCTTCTCCGGCGCGTGGGGAACTGACGCACTGCCCCACTGACCCACTGCCCCACTGACCCACTGCCCCACTGACCCACGGCCTCACTGCCCCACTGACCCACTGACCCACTGCCCCACTGACCCATGGCCCCACGGCCTCACTGCCCCACTGAACCACTGACCCACTGCCCCACGGCCCCACGGCCTCACTGCCCCACTGAACCACGGCCTCACTGCCCCACTGACCCACGGCCCCACTGCCCCACGGCCCCACTGACCCACTGCCCCACGGCCTCACTGCCCCACGGCCCCATTGACCCACTGACCCATGGCCCCACTGCCCCACGGCCCCACTGACCCCACGGCCTCACTGCCCCACTGACCCACTGCCCCACTGACCCACTGCCCCACGGCCCCACTGCCCCACGGCCCCACTGACCCACTGCCCCACGGCCTCACTGCCCCACGGCCCCACTGACCCACGGCCCCACGGCCTCACTGCCCCACTGACCCACGGCCTCACTGACCCACTGACCCACGGCCCCACTGCCCCACTGACCCACTGCCTCACGGCCCCACTGACCCACTGACCCACGGCCCCACGGCCCCACTGACCCCACGGCCTCACTGCCCCACTGACCCACTGCCCCACGGCCTCACTGCCCCACGGCCCCACTGACCCACTGCCCCACTGCCCCACTGCCCCACTGACCCCCTGACCCACTGCCCCACTGACCCACGGCCTCACTGCCCCACTGACCCACGGCCCCACGGCCTCACTGCCCCACTGACACACTGACCCACGGCCTCACTGCCCCACTGACCCACGGCCCCACGGCCTCACTGCCCCACTGACCCACTGCCCCACGGCCCCACTGACCCACTGCCCCACTGCCCCACGGCCTCACTGCCCCACTGACCCACTGACCCACTGCCCCACTGACCCACGGACCCACTGCCCCACTGACCCACGGCCTCACTGCCCCACTGACCCACGGCCTCACTGCCCCACTGACCCACTGCCCTGAGGTGCCGGGTTTGTAGGAACCCGGTGGTGCCAGGGGATAGCACCCGAAGACCTCTGAGTTCTCCCTTGTTCCGGACCACAGAAACAATGAGTCTTCTAGTCGCAGTCAGAGATCAAGTTTTATTGGTAGCTACCAAGTAACACTTGTCCTAGAAGCATGACAAACACGGGTCATGTATTCTCAGGAGACTGTCCGTGTTCGTTTTTACAGAACCAGCCTTCTCCTTATATACACATATAATGGCTTCGAGCAAGAATTCTTGAGTTTATGATATGGCTATAAACATATGTCTGCAATAATACAAAGTGCGGAGTCATGTAAGCAAGCCCACATTTTAGATGTCCAGTTCGTGATAGATTACCCAGTTAGGCCCGGAACTCCCATCAGATATCGATGAAACCTCAATAAGGAAGGGCACCTCCTAGTCATAAAACTGGCCATAAACAAGGAACGTGGACAGGTGCATGTTTGCAGAAAGCATGGTCTGTATGTAGTGAATGGTTTGTGGAATGTTATGCATTGATGGTATCGTATTCGGCCACTGGGCAAGGAGCTGCCCAAACAGGTTTGGCTTAAGGCCATGGAGTCAGCTGGGACAGGTCAGGGGGAAGTCAGGGAAGGTGGACGTGTCCTTTGGGATCAAGCTCGACCTTTAATTGACTTAACATGAGGGCAAGACGTAAGATGGATGCCGTTCACAAAATGGAGTCTAAGGGATTGGGACGGAAACTACGATTTAGGGGTGTTGGCAACCCTCGATTGTGACGCAAATACATAGGAATGATGTCCTAATCATTATCGGTTCATGGACACCAAAATCGTCATGGTACGTTGATATTTTGTGACACGGGTATTGGACCTCGATATCGGGATAACAACAGGGCCCAGATTTTCAGAACCACAGACCCTCCTTTTGCCCTTATGTAAGGCAATAACTCATGTTAATCCGAGTCCAAGTCTGTATGAAGGAATTTGTGGAGATGCTGCTGTAACATCATTCTGTTGCTCAGTTCGTCCCTTGACACAGGCTTCCGTACACATGAAGTAGCACAGAGGACACAGAGTGCAGGAGCGCACTGTACACACAGGCAGAACATAAACAGAAGTGTTAAGATCATCCCAATGAAGATCAGTGCTTTCCATCCCCAGGCAGCGATCAGTCCCCAGAACCACCCTAGCAAGGACCAATCCCCTTTCTCAACGTGAAGGGAACCAGATATTTCATGTAGTTTAGAGATGGCCTGGTATACTGTCGGCGCATTATCAGGGATGAATATGCAACAACTGGATTGAATGACTCTACACACACCACCACGATCGGCGAGTATGATATCAAGGGCAATTCGGTTCTGAAGGGTCATAAGTCGATCCGACTGAAGCTCGGTTGTCAAATTGCCAAGTGCTCCGGCCGTCGTAGTCACGGCGGATTCAAATATCCTTGCTAACTGGCGAATATTCCTGCTGTTCACCATAGGCCCCCAAAATGGCAGAAAACCTTTTGCGAAGTCAGCGAATTCCTGACCCGCGGTGTCGTCTTTACTCACGACACCTCTAGCTGTCCTTGTCCGATGGTAATCTGCTCGGGCCGTGTAGGTGGGAGGCAGCAGAAATGAGATGAAACACGTGCCTGAGAAGTCAGGGGGTAACCATGTATAGGCTTGGTCGTGGCAGACGAAATACGTGCCTTTGGCTGCTAAGAATATAGGGGAAGTTCGGGAAGCGAACACATATTTTCTGTGCAAATGCTCTTTCCTAACTGTGCTGTGGGATCCCTACCAATACCTTGTAAACATAAGTGACCTCGGTGGGGCACTATCCAAACTGGGCGGGATTTCTTTGCTGCTTGGCTCTTGATCTGGTAAACGCCATGTTTGGTTACGTTCCAACGAGTGTATGGAGTCAGTTCATCTTTGGGGATAGTCAGATATGTGTCGATATCCCTACTCATATTTCTTATCCCTGCTATTAGTGCCTTGTTACTGGAATCGCTCTCAGTGGAACGGGTCGGGTATGGTTCTAGGGCAACTAGGAACATGGTCTGAAAAGCCCACAGAGAACCATAATAACTAAATGGCAGGATGAAGTATGGGATACCCTTATCAGTTGTGTGCGGCATGAGTCCGCATATCCAACAGTTTGATGTGTTCATTATAGACTGGTGTTGGTGTAGGAGTTGGATCAAAGAGTTATTTACAAATTCGAGTCTTCTGGCAGACTCGTGTTCAGGTAGAGGGTGAAAAGAGTGTGGGGAGAGAGTGGGAGGAGGCGTTGGCAGAGTGTCATTTGAGAATAGGGAAACTCGAAATACGAATAGAGCATAACCAATCAAAAGCATCACAGTGCTACACAGCATTAGAACACATATTATTAAAAATCTTCTTTTGGACAGTATAATACACAATTGTTTTTCAAAGTCCGTAGGTTTGACAGGTCTCTCTACCCTTGGGAACTCCATCCTCTACTTGCTGCCCGCGGTGGTTGATTGATTCTCCCAGGGGATGCACTCTGTTCAGTCCGGGGTAACTCCCGTGGACCAACCAGAACCGTGGACCTAAAACTTCCCAGTTGCACTCCCCAGACTTCAACCGCGACCCTAGCAGCAGAACCGGATGGCGGTTCGAAAATCAAAAATGAGCTAGTTCCCTGGGACGAGAGAGCTGAAAGATCAAAAATAGTTCTTGGGGGGAAAAGGGAAATCACATTAGATCAAGTTTTATTAGTCTCTGGGGCTAGATCTCAGGTCGTACCGTCGCTTCTCAGGTACGGTGTGGTCTTTAAACAATGTCTCAGGTTCGGTAGTGTCCAACTGCATAGACGGTGACACAAGTCCTTGCAAAATACGATCACTCTCCTTTTCGGTACCAGTCTCTTTTAAACGTGCATCGCTGAAAGGGATGAAACGAGGTACGGATTCAGTCTCAGAGTTGGCAAGTCCTTTATCGACCCACCGGTCGTATGGAAGGGGCAGAGGGACCCGTTTGCAATGGGTCCCATGTACCCAGTTCTTTTTGCCGTCCACCCGAACAGCGGACCTCGTGGAAAGAAGCACCAAATATGGTCCGGTCCACCTCTGCTGTCCGTTGCTGGTGCGCTGGAAGTTCCGCACCAAGACCCACGTGCCGGGTTTGATTGTATGACCTGGATCGTCAGAGGCTGGCGGAGAGGAACTGTGAACCTGTTGGTGTAAAACACGCAATTTAGCTGTCAATTCGCACAAAATATCAAGCAGTACGGGGTGTTCTATGTCACTGAGTTTCTTTGGTCTTGGCACGCCCCAGACGTTGGCTGGGCGGCCAAACACTATCTCGTGAGGGCTAAGACCTAATCTGGAATGGACAGTCATCCTAGTTGACAAGAGTGCTAGGGGCAAGGCGTCAGGCCATTTAAGACCCGTGCTGGCTTGGATCTTGGCTAGCTTGAGTTTCAATGTGCCATTGTAGCACTCTACTAATCCAGCTGATTGGGGGTGATTTGCAGCGTGGAATTTCTGGTGTATGCCTAGACACTCACATACTCTCTTCATCACTCGTCCTATGAATTCACTTCCATTATCACTCCAGACAATTCTAGGCATACCGAATCTCGGGAAGAACTCTTTGATGAGAGCTTTGGCAGTTGTCAAAGCGGTATTGTCTTTAAGGGGGTACGCTTCCACCCACCTTGAAAAGGCGCAAACAACAACAAGCACATACTTTAGATTGTTGCACCTCTCCATGTGGATGAAATCGAGCTGCAAAACCTCGAACGGATACGTAGGAGGCGCAAAATGACCAGCTGGAGTTGGAGTTCCTTTACCGGGATTGTGTTTCAGGCATATCACACAGTTTCTGACCACATTTTCTGCATATTTTGGGATATTGCTATTCTGCCATACTGGGGCCAATAGCTTACATATTCCTTTCGAACTGATGTGTGCCATGCCGTGAGCCATTGTTACTACTGCAAGTACGTATGCATTAGGTAGTAGCCATCGCTGGTGTTCCGATAGTTCGACCCAACAACCATTCGCATCCAATCTACCCTTACTTTCTCTCCACTCATTCAACTCATTCTCAGTTGCCTCAGCTTGTATAGATTTCACGCTTTCAATGGTGTCCTCACACATTCCCATATCAGCAATACATCTAGCAGGACCCGTTACATACATTCGACTCATCGTGTTCCTTGCGGTCTCTTTCGCAACCTCGTCTGCAAATGCATTCCCGCGGCCAACATCATCTTGAATTTTCTTGTGTGCACTGCATTTTATAATGGCAACTTGTAGTGGCATGGTCAGTGATTCAAGGAGCTCTTTAACTAGCTGACCATGTTGTATCTTTGCACCATGTGATGTAAGGAAGCCACGTTCACGCCATAATCTCCCAAAACTGTGAGCCACGCCAAAGGCGTATTGGCTGTCAGTGTACACATTCACTCACTTTCCTTTTGCTAACACGCATGCTCTGGTAAGTGCAATAATTTCCGCAGATTGTGCAGAGTTGTGGGAAATACGTGCGGTCCTTATAATGGTGTGTAATGTTGTTACGGCATATGCGGCAGTCGTATCACCATTCGGTAACTTGAAACATGAACCATCAACCCATAAAGTATCGTTGCATTCAGGAAGGGGAGTGTCCTGTAAGTCTACTCTCCCTTTTGTCTCTTCTTCTGTCCTAAAGCAGCAGTCATGTTTATCGATCTTGTCTGTGTCTGTTTCTGTCGGGATGGGTAATAGTGTAGCAGGGTTGAGTGTATCACACCTCTTTATGTGTATGTGACTTGCTAGCAGTGTAAGTTCGTAACTGGATAGTCGAGCGCTAGTAAGGTGTTGTGTCTTTGTCCTGTTTAGTAAAATGTCTACTGCATGTGGAACCATAACAATCAGAGTATTATTCATGACTAATCCAGCAGACTGTCGAATGCAGACAGCTGCTGCGGCGGTGGCTCTCAGACAACTTGGTAGTGCCTTAGCCACAGGATCTAAAGTTGCCGAAAAATACGCGCATGGGCGCTGTTTGTCTCCAAAGTGTTGTGTTAAGACTGATAATGCACAGCCTTCCTTCTCATGGACATATAATGTGAAAGGCTTACTGTAGTTGGGGTTTCCCAACACAGGAGCCGAACATAATGCATCACGCAACTTGTGGAAACTTGTCTGACAATCTTCAGACCAGGGCATAGGATTGGGCGTGTCTTTACGGAGTAGTGCCAGCAAGGGTTTAGCTAGTAGTGAGAAATTCGGTATCCATTGTCTACAGTACGATGTAATACCCAAAAAGGCTCGAACTTCTCTCTGTGTCCTTGGGGCACTCAGTTCTGCAATTACCTGTATTCTTTCTGGTGTCAGTCTCCTTCCCTCCTTCGACAAGATGTGACCTAAGTAGGTTACTTCTTGTCGGCAAAATTGTAGTTTGGAAAGGGATACTTTGTGCTTCATGTCACATAAGTGACGTAATAATGACAATGTAGCTTGCTTGCAAATTTCCTTAGTGTCTGCGGCGATCAGCAGATCGTCGACATACTGAATCAGAGTCGAACCATCTGGTAGAATAATCGTGTCCAGTTGTGTTTTCAGGGCCTGACTGAATATTGATGGGCTTTCGCAGTAGCCTTGAGGAGCGCACTTGAAGCGGAAGCTTTGTCCTCCTAAATTGAAGCCGAAAATGTCTCTACTCTCCTCAGCAATCGGGATGCTGAAGAAAGCGTTCTTCAGGTCAATCACCGAGAACCAATTTGCTGAAGCTGGAACCATTGTCAATAAAGCAGTAATGTCGGGGACGACTGGAAACTGTGGAATAACTACCTTGTTCACTTCTCTGAGGTCAATCACAAACCTGTACACAGGCGGTTGTGAAGGATCAGTACGTTTTAAGATGGGCAAAACTGGACTGTTACAAACATTTCCTGTCGTTTCTTCGATGACGTCTTTATCAATCAAATCATAAACAATTTTCAACAATGCTTTTTCACATTCGCTAGATATTTTATATTGGGGGATACGTGGCAACCTAACGTCGGCTTTCAAAGTCATGACATATGGTGTTATCTCCAAACGACCTACATCATTAGAACCATTAGCCCAAAGTATATCAGGAAGTGACAATAATTCAGTTGGAATATTTTCCTTTGACAAATCCATCGAAGAAATGACCTTCTTACATAAAGTAAGTTGTACTCCCGAGGGAGAACAGTACAAGGTCGCATATAACCGTTTTAGTAAATCCAAACCTAACAAATTTTCACCACAACCTGTTGTCAAAATGAGGGGTGCTTCTAATTCGCATGGGCCAACAGAAAGGGATATAGGACTAGAGATCGGGTTTCTAACAGGGGCGCCAGAGAAACCTACTGAGACATTCATTTCGCCAGACAAAGGTGCGCCGGGAAGTTTCGAGTGCATAATAGAACTTTTTGTAGCACCAGTATCCAGCAGAAATGGCTCTGACACTCCTGAGGTAATCACCTCGACATAAGGTCCATTCTGATCTACCGGAACTGAAACAACTCCCTCTCTTTGTCCATGGCTGTCCTAGCAATCATTACCCTCATTCTCGTGTTCGGCGTAATAGTCGTCAGCATAGTACTGAGCTGACTTAGACGATGAATTATTCTGTTGGTCAAAGCTATTCATGGATTTCTGAGGCGGAAAGGAAGTTATATTCTGAGTGAAATTTCCACGGCCTCTACCTCTAGGGGCATGCTGAACACCTCTTCCCCTTACACCTTGAGCACCGTTTAAACGTCGCGCAAGAGCCGGACAATTACCTTTAAAATGACCCTCTTCCTTGCAATACGCACATTGATTCGGGCCATATGTAGGACGCTGATGGGAAAACTCGTTACCTTGCGCGTTCCTCGAATACTGCTGTCGTGGTTGATAGTCGGGCTGACTAGCCGTGCGAGGCGGATAGGCCTGCTGGAGGAGAACCTTAGTTTTCAAATCTTTCGTCTTTTTATCTGCCTTGTCTAGCTCGTCTTTACGCCTATTTTCATAGTACTGGGCTGTAGCTAAAATCTGCGCTGACGTAGATACAGCCCAAGCACTCTCAGAGTCTTTTAGTTTATTACATAGTTCAGGGAGCAAATTATGTACGAACTTGTCCACAAACAATCTTTGGCCACCCTCGGTAGCCATATCTTGACCACTGTGGTCGGTGAAAGTTTCCTCAAATCTCGTGAAAAAGTCAGACACATTCTCATCTTTCTTTTGCTTGCACGCTGATAGCTTGTCCCAATTTACGCGTACTTCAGGCATTATTGTCTTCATGTACGCTATAATCCTACCGGGAAGTTCGGCTATTGACGGCTCAGGTTTAAAACCACCGATTTGTCTAGCATCTGTAGTCGCAATGTTCGCCCACGAGTCACCTAGTTCCTGATCGTGATCCGTATGACGTATCTTGCTCCATAAAGGATGTGGAACAACGTTCCCAAATAACATGTCTACATCCGCTAAATTCATTATACATTGTTTGTTGTCTATTCGAGTTGTTCACTCGCCCTGGGGCGGAAGCCGGGGCTCTTAGCGCTCTCTTGCGCCTCTATTTTGAATTGGTGTTATTGTTGATTACAAATAATAGCACAGGAACTATTTAGGGCTTGCACGAACGCTGCCTTCAGCACCTGAGAATCGAAATCTTTTAAAACTTGTATATATCTTAATTGCTAGTTTTTAGGCAAGTCCTTACCTGGGGTGAGATTACTTCCCTCCAGGCAGCGTCAAGACCGGACAGCGCAGCTCAGATCGCGAGTGACGCTGGGCACTCCCCCCCACCCACCGGAGCCGCCATCTTGGGAAGGGAAGGGAGACGGTGCAGTCCATCGTCCCTCCCGCCCTCCCAGACTACTTAAAGGTCTCAAACTTGAAACCGGTATTGTTTGTTGTCTATTCGAGTTGTTCACTCGCCCTGAGGCGGAAGCCGGGGCTCTTAGCGCTCTCTTGCGCCTCTATTTTGAATTGGTGTTATTGTTGATTACAAATAATAGCACAGGAACTATTTAGGGCTTGCACGAACGCTGCCTTCAGCACCTGAGAATCGAAATCTTTTAAAACTTGTATATATCTTAATTGCTAGTTTTTAGGCAAGTCCTTACCTGGGGTGAGATTACTTCCCTCCAGGCAGCGTCAAGACCGGACAGCGCAGCTCAGATCGCGAGTGACGCTGGGCACTCCCCCCCACCCACCGGAGCCGCCATCTTGGGAAGGGAAGGGAGATGGTGCAGTCCATCGTCCCTCCCACCCTCCTCACTTACCAATGGATAAAAACACTCGCTTTGCACGTCCGCGCAGCGGGCGCGCCGGTGGCGCGCCGAGGGCGCGCCAAAGGCAAGCCCGTCCGCGCCCGTCCGCGCCCGGACGGGACCAGGGGCCACCACCCCTGGCCAAATGAGTGCAGACTCCGCTACGCCTATACGGTATGACTCTCTCTCCTTAAAAGAATTAATGCCACCTACTCTAGATCCTTGCCGGCACTCAATCGGCCTGAATTCAACCACAGGTATTTGCTCCCACTGTAATTATACACTCACCAGCGTTAGTGGCACCTCCCATAGCGTCAGGCACTACAAAATGTTTCTCCTGAACTGTCGCTCCCTAACTAAACATGCAGTGCAAATGGCGCTACTTCTAGAAGAAACTAGCCCAGATGTCGTATTTTTAACCGAGACCTGGCTTAGGGATGCTTCGGATCTGGATATTACTGCCCTCATGCAGCTGGGATATGCCCTCCACAGGATGGACAGACCACAGGGTAGAGGAGGGGGCCTGGCTATCCTTGTTAAAAATCACTATCAATGTAGGGTTAGCCCGACCTCGATTTCTAACTGTGAGAGCATGTACTTCTCTCTGGATTTTAATCCCACCGCCACCTTTTCAGGCATTCTTATCTACCGCCCTCCGAACCAAATAGGAGACTTTCTTGACTCACTCCAATCAAAAATCGCTGAATCAGTGATCACCTATCCCCATTTTTCATTATTAGGAGATGTTAATATCCATTTGGATGACTCCAGTAATACGATGGCCAGATCCTTAGTAGATGATTTGGCAGCCCTCCAAATCACACAGAAGGGCTTCCAACCCACTCACGAAAAAGGCCATCTCCTAGACTGGGTATTTAGCAACGACCAAAGACTAGAGGTAGGGATCCCTCTACACCTGGTCTGGACAGACCATTATCTGATTCCGATACAATGGACACCAGTTCCCTCAGCACCAGTTGTCCCCCGCACTATCCTGCAGGGGAGAGAATGGTCAAAAATCTCGGTGGACTAGTGGATTGAATCCTTATCTCCTGCTCCCCCCCAACTGGAAACGGATCCCACGATTCTTCATGACACCTACACTAATTGGTTGCGCACAGCCCTGGATCTTGTGGCACCCCTGAAAGATCTTAAAGAAAAAACCAAATCTAGAAATTCCCCATGGTACACCCCTCTACTCAAAGAGCTGAAAAAAGGATGCAGGAAACTGGAACGCACCTGGAGGGCTTCCCGTAATAACTCAGACAAAATTAGCCATCAAGAGGCAATTAAAAAATACAAAGCAGAAATTAGGAACTCAAAAGCCTCTTACTTTGAAAGCATAATTACTAGGGCCTCCAACTCATCAAGGGAAAATTTTAAAATCGCAAAATCCCTCATTGATACCCCGACTACTCCCCTTGACCCCAGTAAAACTCAATTACGCTGTGACAATCAGGCAGAATATTTTTACAAAAAAATACAGAATATCATTACCACATTCGAACCACCCAACTGTTCCCCTCCATTACAGTCGATGCCACACAGGCTGGACGAGTTCCCTCTACTCAATGAGGACTCACTGAATATCCTGATGCAGAGGGTTAAATCTGGATCTCCTACTGATCTTGCTCCCCCTTTCCATCTGCTTAAGATCATAGACATCATCAGGCCTGTTATTCTCAACATCCTAAACTCCTCTATTAGCACAGGTATAGTCCCACTGACATGGAAACGTGCCCAAGTTAGAGCGCTTTTAAAGAAATCAACCTTGGACCCTGATAACATGGCCAATTATCGTCCAATATCACTCCTCCCCTGGATCAGCAAATTGCTGGAGAAACATATCAATGCCTCCATTACTCAATACCTGGAACATAACCTTCTGCTCCACGATTCCCAAGCAGGTTTCCGCCCAAAGCTAGGCACAGAAACGGCCCTTCTGACGGTGACTGAGCTGGCAAGGAAACAGATGGATCAAGGCGGCACTGTAGCAATTATGTTGCTTGATCTCAGTGCCGCCTTCGATACCATCAACACCAGTATCCTTCTTGACCGCTTACGCCACATAGGAATTTCAGGGAAGGCCATACTATGGCTACAATCCTTTCTGGAGGACCGCTCCTTTGAGGTAGTTGAGAACGATGTCCACTCAAAAATATGGCCCCTTGATCAAGGCCTACCTCAGGGCTCGTCCCTGAGTCCGACCTTATTTAATGTTTACCTACAACCTCTTGCGGACATTGTGCACTCGTTTGGCCTAGATATTGTGACCTATGCCGACGACACACAACTGGTGGTGTCCATGAACCAGCCTAACACCTCCCCTACTAACCTTACGAATTGCTTGGTAGCGATAAACCAGTGGATGACCTCGTCACACCTAAAGCTCAACGGTGAAAAAACTGAGCTCATGATCCTAGGCAATACACTTACTCCTGGTCCTATGCTTGAATGGCCCCTCAGCATGGGGAATCCACCCCAACCCAAGACCCAAATAAAGAGTCTAGGTATGTGGCTGGACTCAAAGCTAGACTTTAAACAACAGGCTACTGCCCTGTCCGCTACCTGCTTTGGCCTGATGCGGATGCTCAGGAAAGTGCTGCCTCTTCTTCCCTTCCAAGCACGTAGAATCATGGTGCAAGCCATTGTTTTGTCCCGTTTGGATTATGGGAACTCACTATATTTAGGAGCCCCTATTTCCACCACAAAAAAACTTCAGACGACACAAAATGCAGCTGCTCGACTCCTCCTAAATCTGGGCCGGCGCGACTCCGGTACGACAGCTCTAAAGAAACTGCTCTGGCTGCCCATCAAGGCCAGAGTTATGTTCAAATCCATGTGCATTATGCACAAAGCCATGTGGAAAACTGCTCCAGCCATGATTTGTTCCCTGGCAAACCCCTACCTTCCCAAAAGAAGTCTGAGATCCAGCTCAGCTTTCTTGGCCACTGTTAATAGAATCAAACGGGCAAGATGGGGTGAACGCTCTTTCTCCTGGAATGCCGCCAGAGCCTGGAACTCCCTGCCTGACACCCTTCGTGGCGAGCCTAACCTTCTGAAGTTCCGGAAAGAACTGAAAACACTCCTCTTCATCTAAGTTGGCTCTCTGGCCTTCTCCTGACTCAAACAATATAGCGCTACGAGGCCTCCGGGTAGCATGCGCTCAATAAAACACTATTAATAATAATAATAATAATGAGCTTGCAGTTTGCGATAACTCCTTATAATACCCAGTTGGGTTCTTACGAGGGTCAGGTAGTGACTGCTTGAGTGCTAATACTTCCGATATTTTCCATGGGACATGTACCCATAAACGCTGGAAATGGGGCAGAATTGGTGGATTAGCATTCGCATCACCTTCCCTCCAAACTGGAGGAACCTCTCTCATGGGGTACTGTCTCGCTCTTTTCCTACTAGACGTACCACATTCAGACGATGACCCAGAGTTACCACCTGTACTTCGATATGATAATAATACCTCAACTGCTTTGTCGACATCGGGACCTATAATCATGCCTTTCCCAAATTTAAATCGTACATTACACAACTCTCGAGCGTTTCTCTCTTGACCATTAACTTCCAAATCCTCACACAGAAAAACACACATCTGTTCCAAAACATATCTTTGCGTCGGTTCATCCCATTGACGGAAAACGTTCATGACGGACTCTACATCATATCTGGCTGTATCCAGAGCCCAATTCCGTGCTAATTTATTCAGGGATTCCCTCTCTTGATAATCAGGCATTTGGCTTCGTAACTGTCTTTGTCCCGTATTAGGGGTCGTTTTAGGCGACCGAAACAGTGGTGAAGGAATGTTAGTAACAATGCTGGCCATTTTATGGCAGACGAAAGGTGAAAGCGAAGGAATAACTGGTGGCAGAACAGAGTCACGCAAAGCATGAACAGAAGCATTCGCAGAACGAGTATCAGAAGAAATAGAAGGTGCGCTAGGCGAAGTTGTAGAAGGAACAGTAGGAGAAGTAGATGTGATTGGTGAGCCTTGAGGAGGCTGCACTAGAGAAATAGAAGCCAGCTGAAGAGTAGCTGGTGAGTGCTGTAGAGGAGCTGGTATAACAGCTACCAGAGGTGTAACTAAAGGTTGCGGAGGTGCAGTGGCATTTTGCGCATAGGGTGGTGGCGAACTTAGCAAATGAGCCATTAATGGATCTTTTTCTTGCTCTTTTACTGTCTCTTGCTGAAGAGATGGTAAAACAGGATAGCATTTATCTATTGCCATTTTACGTTGCCTGTGCAACTGCTCACTTATTCGATCCTCTTCGTTGTCTTTAAATTTTATCGCGGCTTGCATTACTGAAATACCTCTTTCCCTCTTATTCTTCTTTTCTAATTTAATTTCCTTCTGTTTGGCCTCTTTACGCCATAAGCGGAAAGAGTCAAACATCGCCGGTCGGGCTTTCTTTTTGAACAGTTTGACCTCTAGGTTATCTAAAACTTCTGAGTCGAAACTACCATATTGGGGCCATTTTCAAACACCATCCTTACGGGTGTATTTTATCCACACTTCATTATATGTGATAGGACCTACGCCATGTTTTACATAGAGCTCATACGTTGGAGTTCCAATTGGAGGAACCGGACAAGAATCCTCTAATCGGGAGTCCTTATTATAACCAAGACAAAACAAGTTTCCAAGTCTGCTAAAACCAGGCATCTTCGCTCACTAGTCTAGCTTCAAACTTCAAAGGTTTATCTATTACGATATTTCTCGTGAAAACACGAGTCCTTCGGCTTTGGGGCTTGCAAGTACCAAATCAAGTCGTATCTTAAGGATACCAAAAACTAAGGACAAACTAAGGACTGGGAGACGCTCCACTTATACTTAACTGAAGTATTTGAAGATCTGTGACGTCGCTAAAAGACTCGTCTATCGTTTCGCTCTACCAAGGATCACTGGGTCCAAAACAAGGCGATAGTCAGGGCAGCAGTCCTTCGTAGCCGTCGGGACGCGGGGTACCTCACAGCAAAGACCTTCGGAACCACGTCGACATACAGGGGTCGCTGAAGTGGCTGGCCGTCCTCCGGAATTTTCACACAAAGCTCCTCACGAACATCTGGCTTGGACCGTCGCCGCTTGATATCGCCCCGAGTTGGGCGCCAACTGAGGTGCCGGGTTTGTAGGAACCCGGTGGTGCCAGGGGATAACACCCGAAGACCTCTGAGTTCTCCCTTGTTCCGGACCACAGAAACAATGAGTCTTCTAGTCGCAGTCAGAGATCACGTTTTATTGGTAGCTACCAAGTAACACGTGTCCTAGAAGCATGACAAACACGGGTCATGTATTCTCAGGAGACTGTTCGTGTTCGTTTTTACAGGACCAGCCTTCTCCTTATATACACATATAATGGCTTCGAGCAAGAATTCTTGAGTTTATGATATGGCTATAAACATATGTCTGCAATAATACAAAGTGCGGAGTCATGTAAGCAAGCCCACATTTTAGATGTCCAGTTCGTGATAGATTACCCAGTTAGGCCCGGAACTCCCATCAGATATCGATGAAACCTCAATAAGGAAGGGCACCTCCTAGTCATAAAACTGGCCATAAACAAGGAACGTGGACAGGTGCATGTTTGCAGAAAGCATGGTCTGTATGTAGTGAATGGTTTGTGGAATGTTATGCATTGATGCTATCGTATTTGGCCACTGGGCAAGGAGCTGCCCAAACAGGTTTGGCTTAAGGCCATGGAGTCAGCTGGGACAGGTCAGGGGGAAGTCAGGGAAGGTGGACGTGTCCTTTTGGATCAAGCTCGACCTTTAATTGACTTAACATGAGGGCAAGACGTAAGATGGATGCCGTTCACAAAATGGAGTCACTGACCCACTGACCCACGGCCTCACTGCCCCACTGACCCACTGACCCATGGCCCCACTGCCCCACTGACCCACTGCCCCACTGCCCCACTGACCCACTGCCCCACGGCCCCACTACCCCACGGCCCCACTGACCCACTGCCCCACGGCCTCACTGCCCCACGGCCCCACTGACCCACTGCCCCATGGCCCCACTGCCCCACTGACCCACTGACCCACTGACCCACGGCCCCAAGGCCTCACTGCCCCAATGACCCACTGACCCACGGCCCCACGGCCTCACTGCCCCACTGACCCACGGCCCCACGGCCTCACTGCCCCACTGACCCACTGCCCCACTGACCCACGGCCCCACGGCCTCACTGCCCCACTGACCCACTACCCCACGGCCCCACTGACCCACTGCCCCACTGACCCACGGCCCCACGGCCTCACTGCCCCACTGACCCACGGCCCCACGGCCTCACTGCCCCACTGACCCACTGACCCACTGCCCCACTGACCCACGGCCCGACGGCCTCACTGCCCCACTGCCCCACTGACCCACGGCCCCACTGCCCCACTGACCCACTGACCCATGGCCTCACTGCCCCACTGACCCACTGACCCACTGCCCCACTGACCCACGGCCCCACGGCCTCACTGACCCACTGACCCACTGACCCACTGCCCCACTGACCAACGGCCCCACGGCCTCACTGCCCCACTGACCCACTGCACCTCAAGTGACTCGAGTCCACGACCACCACGGTTCACCAATAAAGGACAATGGCGCAGCGGGGGGGGGTCTTCAGGCATAAAAGTAATGTGTTTTCTGGCATGGTCGGCTATGCTCCACGGCCTAGGCCCTGACCTGGGTCAGGGAGGTGTATCCATGTAGCACGATATCAGGAAGCTGGAGCTGTTACATAATGTCACTACAGGACCCTTCGCCCCACATCAGGTGCGGCCACAACAAGAAACCCAGTTTGTGCTCTAGCTCTACATCGTGGAGATGAGTCTTGTCACAATCACTCACCCCTTCACAAAAGTGATATTGATGGCAACATTTGTCTTTTTTAATCGTATAGGTACACAAATCCTGTTCTTTCGAATTTACATCTCCCCTGATGAAGACTTTCACAAAAAGAAGTGTCACCCAGCAGGTCGAAACGCGTTGGCCCATTTTGAGAGAGGTTTCCAGGCTAACCGAGTAGAGTACAGACCTCGAATCGAATCCATCTCAGCCCTAAATTCAGGGTTCCTCTGTCAGACATGTTGTAAATAACTCCCTTAACCTCTCCCCTGCGAGAAAACAGTACTATTAGCCTGAGGACAGTAAAAAGTTACAGTCTGCCCTTGTTGCTTTTTCGCAAAGTAATAGGACTAATGGTGGATGGAATAATCCACATTCACATGTACCATTGAAATATTCTTAACATCTCTTCATGTTTTGTTTGCGATTGGAATACACTTGTCTTAAATGTATATATGATCACATGTTTAAGTTGTTTTTCACTCTATATATTTACAGAACATACTGCCTTGTTTTGATTGTACACATTAAGAAATGTTTCAATGCCCATCTTTGGGTTATGTTTGTGTAATTGGAAAAATTGAAAAAAGAAGAAAGAGAAATGTAAATATCCCAACGTTAATTAATAAAACATTTGGGTATCAAAGAGTTTGCTGAATTCATGGTGTCAGAGGCACGCTGTTGTTGCACTATGTTACATAATGTCGCAGCATCTTGGTCTGCTGTGCCGGCTAGTCACAAGCAGGTTTAAGGTTTTATTCTTTGCCCGCGTGGCCAATGGCTTTTGGAATCCTGCAGGTTGTCTCGTAAATATTAATGAGGAAATGTGAGTGCACAGCGCAGGCTAAGCACAGTATGGCACGGATGCCAACACGAGTCAATTTTGTCTCGTCACGCACAATTCCTTCACCAGCAGCGGTGTGGAGCTCAATCAACGGCACGAAGCCCTGAGCAGCGATGACACAGGCAACCCAAACAACTTGCCGACTGGAGATAAAAGCCATCCGGCCCCAACGAACAATACAAGACCCCACTCACAGCCACCAGAAGGTGCAGTAACAGACCAGCTAGATCACAGGGATGAGGACTGGCCGAACAGACCAAACCTGGGGAATGACGGCCTCGCCAACACAACCTACTTGGGCTCGCAAGAATGGGCCGATCTAGTTGCCACATACATTTCACCTACGCGCATGAATCCAGCTTCACCAAAGGTGGTACCATCAAATAATATCCAGGCCTTCAGTCCGGGCTCAATTCAGGAGGGAGCTCTCTCAAATTCAGCCTCCTTGCCGAACTCCTCACTGTCCTCAACCCCCAACAAAAGGGACATCGACATGGGCCCACTAAAAAGTTCACAAGCAACTGAAGTGTCAAATACGTGGGACATCCTGCTCAACACTATGCAATGAAGTGTTGATACTCTCCATTTCCAATCAGACAATATGGACCTGCAGCTGTCTCTACTAGACACACTCGCTGTCTTTGTAGGGCGGATAGATGACAAACTTGGCCAGTAAAACTCGCTAATCAGTAGGGCTCAGCAGGAGGCAAAGCTGGCGTATAGCTGCGGTCCCATAATTGATAAACTTGCAGCGCTTCCAGAAATTGTAACCTGCCTATTAGAAGGACTGCCAAAGGGGACAAACGCGAGGCCCCAGTGCACCAACTCGGGTGGAATAGCCTCTCACGTAGCAGTAATTGGAGGGTCAAATGCAGCGAGCAGCATCGATAAAGTCTCACCGGAGCCGCCATCAGGGGGTTTGCCACTGGAATCGGCCCACACTGCAATTTGCTCCTCTCCTCCTCCAAATGCCATCAAGCCACCCCTCAACGCGAAAGGGCGGCGTCAGCTGAAAAGGAAAGGCCGGAACAAACAAACATTAATAAGTATACCAGAAGTCTATCCACTTTTTCAACCAAGAAAAAAATCTGTAAAGGTGGCCGGGAGTCCTAACGCAGTAAGCCCTACCAGGAAGGATCCACTACCTATGGTCCCCGGACTCTCCCCCAATGGGGTACCTGCAAAAGCAAGCCCTACTGCTTCCACGTTGGAGGGTGGTAGAGTTTTATCCGACGGTAGAACCGGATCCCAACACAAGTCCGACAAACATTGTCTCTGCAATGTGACTAAGGAAAGCCCCCCTATGCCACCTCAGAAATCTGATCCTGTAACAGTACAGCCAACTCATAGCTTGGATCGTGCACGAAATGACTCATCCATGCCCACCTGTGCAAGCTTCTGTCCCCAAGAGCTGGCGGATCCACGGCTCTGGAGCCCTCAAACTAAGTCTTTACCCACCACAGTTAGTATTACTACAGACTTCACTGTGCCCGTTTCTACAACTTTCACCTTTGGAGAGAACCCTATTGGTATCCTGCCTCACTTAGACCGCAACAATTTAAGTCCTCAAGCCCCGAATAATCAGTAAATCCCTCCGCTGTGCTATCCAAAGGATCACTCTACCAGCGTCCTCTTTATTCCTGAGTACCAATCAAAGGGCCCATTTGACATCCTAAATAGAGGGAACTTACTACGGCAACTCAAGACCATACCAGCACTTAAGGACTTAACCTCAGCGGACCTTCTATCCAATGAATTCATTAGAACAGACAGACTGGATGGAAATGAGGCGACAAAAGCTATATGGACTTCTCCTGAAATTGTCAACAACATTTTTAGGGAGCAAGACCTCCTCAAAGTATGGGGGATCAACATAGCTGCCCACCACAACACAGGATACCCGCTGCCCCTGCTTGAGAGGTCCCGACAGCGCCCCAATACAATCACAATGACACGGTCCGTGCTGAAGGGAGCATTAGGTCCCTCCGCTACAGAAGTGCAGGCGTCACCCATGGTAAACAGTCCAAGGCTCACAGGATATGCAATTCGCAAGCTAACCACCAATGACAAGGATACCGAACAGAGAAAAATGTGAGCACGGACGCATCGCACATGGGTCTATGCTCATGGAATATCAATGGGCTTTACAACAAAGTAGCAGACACTGACTTTTTACATTATGTCAAATCTTTTGACATCATCCTCCTTCAGGAAACTTGGCTGGAAGAGCCGATTCACCTAGAGGGCTATACCTGCCATCATACCCCAGCCACAAGGAAAAGTAAGTTTGGACGTCTGTCAGGAGGCCTAGCAACCTATCTGAAAATATCAACGATTGGCTATGCCCGGGCACTCACCTCAAACTGCTTGACCATAAACACAGTGGAGCTACTACTTAACCTCAGAGGCAAGAAGAAAGAGCTACAGTTGATCAACACCTACATCAACCCTAAAATTAAGAGACAGGAGGGGAATATCCTGAAGGACCATTTACATAACGTTATGACTACTCGAACATCACCAAACCTCATTTTGTCTGGAGACTTCAACCAATGCATCTTAGGGTCTTCTGTTAACAGTGACATTCAGGCCCAGTCGTTCCATTGGAATATACCAACCCAAGCAGTTAACACCCAATGCAAGTCATCTAAGTTTGCAAAGGCACTACTGGAAGACCTTGAACACATGGGCCTGAGGGTCTTAAACGGAAGATTCACAGAGGATTCACCACCTGTGCCTTCATTCACCTCAGGCAAGACCACCTCTTCAATTGACTATACGTTAGTCTCCCTTACGTTATTTCATTACGTTTTGGACTATAATTTAGGAGATAAGGGTGATAGTGATCATCGCCCTCAAGAAGTCAGTCTAGGGTCTCTCCCCGACGATATTCATTTGAACGTAACAGGTCCGCAGGATAGTTACACCATTAATCTTAAACGCATCAAATCTTCAGTAGCAGATACTGCCGAGGTACTTCAAGCTGCAAAAATTCTATTGAGCACTTCAAACTATCCTTCCGGCAACACTGTAACAGGTTGGGAACAATTCACGATGGAGTTTGCTAACAACTATGCAACAACCGTACGGCATTTTTCACCGTCACCACATGGGGACACAAGGAAGATCTCGAGCACCCAGAAACTGGCAATGAAATCACATAAAAAAGCGATTAATAAATCTTTAAGACAGCTGAAGAAAAGCCCGGGCGATGGAATTCTTTTAGCAGAGATTCACAAACATCGTTCGGATCTCAAAAAACTGAAATGGGTAATTAAAAAAACATATGAAGCAGACTTTTGGGCCAAACTTCACTACGCATCCAAGGGCAATAACAGCGCCCAGTTCTGGTCGATCATAAACAAATTGTTAAACCCGAGAAACAATGGTATAACATCTCACATAACGAAATCATCTTGGGAATCATTTCTCGACGAACATTTCAACCATCAGGACGGCAAAACAAGGGTGCTTTACAATCTTTTGGAGAGCCGAAACCTTCAAATAAGCTCACCACGAGAAGACGTCATTTTGGTACCCTCTGCGGCCCAAATCACGAAACTAATTTCCAAAGGCAGAAAAGACGGCGCAGCTGGTCCAAACGGTATTCCTCCGGCCTTTTTCAAACTCGAACCAGAATACTGCGCTGACAAGTTGATCCCCCTTTATTCATCCATCAATAACTCTGGGCACCTTCCCGTTTCATGGAAGGGCTCAATCATCTCACCGATCTATAAGGCGGGGGATAAACTCCTTCCAAAAAACTACCGCCTGATTGCACTTCTTGATATTGAGGCAAAATACTTTGCTGGTCTTCTACTGATCCAGCTGCGAGATTGGGCTGCAAACCAAACCTTAATACCATCTAGTCAAACGGGGTTCTGCAAAGATATGGGGACAACAACCAACCTGGTGGCCATCTCGTTGCTTATTGACAAGGCTAGGGTGACCAAGGAGGCTCTCCACCTCTGCTTTGTGGACTTTAAGGCGGCCTTCATCAATGTCAACCGTGAAATTCTCTGGCGAAAATTGGCCTCTTGGGGGATTCCGTCGCCTCTACTAAGCCTCCTGATCGAACTACACACGAACACGTGGGTCCAGGTAAAGCTTGGGAACGGCTCGCACCTCTCTAGGCCTATTCCTACCACAAAGGGCCTAAAGCAGGGGTGCGTGTTAGCTCCAATTCTTTTCAATCTATTTACAGCTGACCTGCCACCCGCTCTAGAGGCCTGTAACTCCCACGCTCCTCGGTTAGGAGGCAAAGGGCTGCCCAGCATTTCCTACGCAGATGACGTGGTTTTGGTTAGCCACACGAAAGTTGGTCTTCAGAATCTTATTAACACGCTCCATGGTTATGCAGTTGAAAACCTATTAGAAGTAAACATCAGCAAGACAAAAGTTCTGTCCATAACTGGGAACAAAAAGTCGCACACTTGGTCGCTTGGCACAGAAGCAATTTCAAACTGCTCTGAATACAAATATCTTGGGATCCAAGTCGACAAAGGCGGCCGCTATTTAAATCAATTAGAGGCCATCAAGAGGAAAGGCATGCTAATAGCCACGATATTCAAACAGTTAAAGTCCAACTTGAGTGGCGCGACTCTACTGCCACTACTGCGAGTAGCTAAAATCAAAATAGAGTCATCAATCACGTATGGCAGCGAGGCCCTAAGAGGAATGGACGCAAAACTTCTTGATACAACTATCTCAAAGGCTTACAGACTTCTATTCAACCTGCCATCCTACACTTCGCAGGCCCAGATTCGGTTGGAATTTGGGCTGACGTGCCAAACACTCGCACGAAGAGGCTCATATATCAAGTGCTGGCATAAATTAAAGAACTCTCCAGAAAACACCTTGAATCGACAGCTCTGGCAAGATATGACCAATTCATCCAGAATGCCGGCGAAAAAATACTTAGAGGAGTCCCTGGCCATTACAGGACTGAAAGACCTATGGGAGACTCCCCTATCACATGCACAATTCAAGCGTATAGTGAACAAGAGTTTAAAGGGACACTCGCATGTGGAGGACAAAGCCTCGCTTTCTCAGAGGCGCCTGGATGACCCTGAGTACATAGAAAACACCGGGGCTTCAAGCATATTTTGGTCTGGGGTATGGCTGGAAAACAAAAGAGGCCTTTTTCAAACACAGGCTAGGGATCCTACCTGCCATTCCTCACCTACCACCATGGCTGAGGCAGAACTACGGGACCAAATGCCGGCTCTGCGGAAGGGGGACTGAAGACTTAGAACATCTACTATGCACTTGCTCGAGGCTGAATCAGGAAAGAGTAGCCCTGTTGAAGACCGCCTTCAACGAACTAGGAGTCCGCTCACGCAGACAAGCAGTCCTTGCCTGTTTTGATCCTGGTCTCCCGCCCCTAAACGGGAAACTGGTGAAATTCCTGAAACTAGCAGATCGGAAACAAAAGATCCAGGTACTTGGCTGAGAGGAAACCTCGGGATAGGACCAAGCTGCCTCGAACGATATACCAGTACCATATTTTTATTGTTTTTTTCCTTGCTATCTTTTAGCCATGAAAATCCTGTTTTAATGCTTTCTTTTAATTACTCTTGAGGAGACTGTTTTCAATGTATCTTTTTGTAACGGTTTTTATTAACCTAAAACAATAAATATATTACAATCGAGTCAATTTTGTCTCCCTATAGCGGGGATTTGTGCGCCCCGTAATGTTATGAGTTCAATTATTCTTGAGGTCCCCGGCAGCGCCTTGGGGCGGGCTGCCCTACCTCGGTGTGATTGTGGCATGGCTGAGCCCGTCTCAGTGGGGGAACAGGAAAGAGTGGTACGCTTGCTTTTCCCCGGCATTCTGATTCAGGAGCCGCAGTAGCAAGAACGATCATGCCGACAGCGACAAGGAAATCAGTTATGACTCCGAAATCGGCTTATTAGCAAAGGGTTTGCTGCAAGGTGCAGTGATGATGTTGAGTGAACAGTCTGTTGAAGGGGTTAGCACGCATCTTATCGCTGCGTGAGGGCACCCAGGAGTTGTCATAGCCTTTACTTCAAGAGCGCACATCTAGAACACTCGCCTGTTTGTAACACAAGTCTGGCATTGTTCGGTTCTCTGTTTGGGAAGGCAATTTATGGGTCTTGCCGCACTCTGTGGGGATTATACAGCCAAGGGCCACCGGTCACGTATTTGGTCAGGCTGTATGCACTTATGCTTCAGGTTTTAGAGGAGGCAGTCTTGTAGTGCAGCCCCTGCTGTTCAGCTGCTGCTGTTCCAGCTCTGCTAGACAATTCGAGGGTCTTATCTGAGATGTCCAGGGGGCATCTTACCTTGGCTCACCCCGGGCAGAGTTTTGGGCCGGTCTCTGCGGTGTGACAGGATTGGAGCCGCAGCGCGGGCGTTTTGATGCGGCTTTTATGCCTGGTCGTGAGGCTTGTCCTGCGCTGCAGGCCGCCATACATGGGGGGAGAGGACATGGTTGAAGACCAGAACTCTTGACCGAGGGTTTTAGACTATTAGAAGTTGTCCAATAAAATCAACGTTTGCTGGTTCTTCGGACCGGAGGAGTTGAATCTTAGTCTATTTCCACCGCTCATTGTCTAGCTACTGTATTAGTGACAGCCTTAGTGTCAGTGACGCTTGTTTGTTTTGGGCTTTGTCCCCAGTCAACACCGGCTTTTATACAGGGTGGTCTGCGGGATGCGTCCGGTCGCCGCTAGTCACACGAGGTGGTAATTCAATCAATCAATCAATCATAACATTTGTATAGCGCGCTACTCACCCGTAAGGGTCTCAAGGCGCTTGGGGGAAAGGGTCCGCTACTGCTCGAACAGCCAGGTCTTGAGTTGTCTCCTGAAGGCGAGATGGTCCTGGGTCAGTCGAAGGTGGATGGGGAGGGAGTTCCATGTTTTGGCCGCCAGGTAGGAGAAGGATCTGCCTCCGGCGGTGGCTCTTCGGATGCGTGGAACGGCGGCGAGGGCGTGGTTGGTCGATCGTAGCTGGCAGGTGGGAGTGTAGAAGGTCAGGCGGTCGTTGAGGTACTTGGGGCCCAGGTCGTGGAGAGACTTGTGTGCGTGGGTGAGGAGCCTGAACGTGATCCTCTTGTTGACGGGGAGCCAGTGCAGGATGAAGCCCAGGTTGCGTGCGTGGTCTGTTGGCTTGGGAGCGGTGCCCAGGGCGAGGGGCCACCAGGAGTCATCCCAGGTGGAGGGCGATGGTCCCAGGATGAGGACTTCCGTCTTGTCTGAGTTCAGTTTCAGGCGGCTGGTCTTCGTCCACTCGGCGACGTCTTTCTTCTCTTCGTGTAGGCTGGTTCTGGCGGTGTCGGGGTCCCTGGTGAGGGAGAGGATCAGCTGGGTGTCGTCAGCGTAGGAGATGATGTTGAGGTTGTGTTGGCGTGCGATGGCTGCAAGAGGTCTCATGTAGACGTTGAAGAGGGTGGGGCTGAGTGATGATCCTTGTGGTACGCCGCAGATGACTTCGGTGGCCTCGTATCGAAACGGGGGGAGGCGAACTCTCTGTGTCCTTCCAGCGAGGAACGAGATGATCCACTCCAGTGCCTTCTCTTGGATGCCGATGTTGCTGAGGCGTTGAACTAGCGTGCGGTGGCAGACCGTGTCGAACGCTGCAGAGAGGTCCAGGAGGATGAGTGCCGCTGTTTCCCCGTTGTTGAGCAGGGCTCGGATGTCGTCGGTGGCTGCGATCAGGGTGGTCTCGGTGCTGTGGTTGGCTCTGAAACCGGACTGCGAGGGGTCGAGGGATCCGTTTGTCTCAAGGAAGGCGGCCAGCTGTCTGTTGACCATCTTCTCAATGACTTTAGCAGGAAAAGGGAGGAGCGAGATGGGGCGGAAGTTCTTGAGGTCGGTGGGGTCCGCTGTTGGTTTCTTCAGTAGGGCGCTGAGCTCGGCATGCTTCCAGCTCTCCGGGAAGGTGGCGGTGTTGAAGGAGGAGTTGATGATGTTCCGGAGTTGGGGCGCGATGGTGGAGTCGGCTTTGTTGAAGACGTGGTGGGGGCACGGGTCGGTCGGAGATCCGGAGTGGATGGTGTTCATCGAGTGGGCGGTGTCTTCGGTGGTCACTGTGGTCCAGGTGCGGAGGGGGGTGGTGGGGCGTTGGTTCGACGGTTGGGTGCCTGGGTGGTGCGCCGAAGCTGTTGTGGATGTCGGCGATCTTGCGGTGGAAGAAAGAGGCGAGAGAGTCGCAGAGATCTTGTGAAGGAGTGATGTCGTTGTTGCCGGTGCTGGGGTTGGAGAACTCCTTGACGATGCTGAAGAGTTCCTTGCTGTCGTGGGCGTTGCTGTCCAGTCGGTCCTTTAGTGATTTCTTCTTGGTGGTGCGGATAAGCTGGTAGTGCTTTCGGGTGGCTTGTTTGAGGGCGATCATGTTGTCAGTGGTCTTGTCGAGGAGCCAGGCTTTCTCGAGGGTGCGGCAGTTCTTCTTGGAGTCCTTGAGTTCGTTGGTGAACCAGGAGGCCTTCTTGCTTCTGGGCTTGCTGGGAGGGAATTGTAATCACAGAGGGGTCAGAACGCCGCCGCAAGACTGGTCCTCAACCTGCCAAAACACTGCCACATCTCCCAGCACCTGCGGACACTCCACTGGCTCCCCGTCGAGGCGAGAATCACCTTTAAGATGCTCACCCACGCACACAAGGCCCTCCATGGCACCGGACCAGCATACCTGAACAGCCGACACAAATTCCCGCACCCCAAAGGACCCTACGATCAGCCCAGCTCTCCTACGCCGTGGTCCCCGCACCAGAAAGACCAGATCGGGAGGCCGCTCCTTCTCCTTCCTCTCGGCCAAAGCATGGAACGCCCTTCCGCTCCACCTCAGACAGACAACATCGCTCCCCATCTTCGCAGAAAACCTCAAAACCTGGCTCTTCGACAGACCCCCTCCTTGATGGAATGGAACCTGCACCCCCCCACCACCCCTAGCGCCTTGAGACCCTTACGGGTGAGTAGTCGCGCTTTAACAAACCCCTGATTGATTGATTGATTGATTGTGGGGCCATGCGTCATGTGATAGGTGATGCCTCAGTTGGGCAGGAGGTACTTATGGTATGCGCCCTGCTACAAGTGTTAGTAGGGTACACTGCTGATTGAGTGGATGCATAAGGTGTTATGCTAAGTACAGTTCCTACCAGCAACTACGGGGTTGTTAAATGAGATATAGGACGATGGCCCGATTGACCCAGTGAGTTAGGTAGTCCCTGTGATGTAATGATGGGTTTGGTAGAACAGGGTAATAGGGACAGATGGAACCAATTTTATCTTGCATGGACGATACGATGGGTAATTAAAAATAACCTGGTATGGAGTCTCCTCTGTGGGGTGCATAGTGTGTCACTGTGGGAGTGCAGTTGGCGCATTACATTGGCACGGCCTCTAGGATAAGCCGAAGTCTCTGCCTAACCACCTAGGGGGTGTCAGGTTCAGTGTGTACTCCCTTCTCCTGACTAAGGCGGGTTCGGCTAGGCTTAGGTGCATACCCTAGCCAACCAAAAACTCAGTTTACAACATTGGTAGAGAATGCCTAGGAGTTGTGTCCATTCACAGCCGCCCCACAGGGGCAATGTTTTAGGGCACGAGGTTTGTGGAGGGCTCTGGTGTGGGAGCCTGGTGAAGAGCTAAGGTCAGGCTAAGATGTCTTGTGCTTGCACCGCACGGTTGAGTCCCAGCCACAAGTGGATTGTATCAGGGTGAGCTAGCTGTGGGTCAGGAAGCGCCTAAGCATCAGTGGCACTGAGCAGTTTACAGCCAGATGTTGCATCCTATGCAAAGGGCATATGTTGGATTAGAGCCCTACTTCGAGGTACTGCTTTAAGTGCTTGGAGGTCTTCTTGACACCACCTTTCTATGGAAACCAGGGTCTAGCAGGGTGCTCTGAGATGAATGTTTGCGGGCGTTCAAACATGCATCTGTCACTAATTTACTCCGATAACTGGGACAAGAAGTAGGCGGGCTGGATAATTTCATTCTACCTGCATTGGCCTATCATGTTCCCTTTTTCTTGTCTGCGCCCTGGTATACTAGCAGAAGTTTTTGCAGGGCAAGACCTCACTAGGGGGGTGACTGGCTTTCTGTATTCGACAAGTCCAATATGTTTCACATTTACTAACGTGTGAAAGTTTTCAGCTGCTGGTGCATAGTTTAGTCTTAGGCACAGCACCAAGACATAGTGCAGTGGTGTAAGGTGCCATGCTGTTGGATATAAAGTTTCACTACGACTGCAAGGTCCCGCGGGTGGGTCAGCGATTTGGCCACTTTCGTGTTTCAATCAAACCTTCCTTCCTCTGTGGGTGGTTGTTGGACTTGGCCCTTCTGGCAGGTTCACCCCTAAACTTTTTGCTTTTAATGGTGACCCAGTAGTAGTGATTTTTGGTTTCTGCGCACTTTCACTGTGTCCCAGTGGAAAGTGCGTGCGCACTCTGAGTGCATGTGGTGAGGTTGGCCTGCCCTCCCATAGGAATGATTGGGGAATGTATGTGTCCCTGGTAGTTCCTGATGCGTGGGGTGTGCAGGCTCGAGTCTGGTATATGCGGACTCGTGTGATTGAATGCTGCACAATGATGCGTGCAGCATGTTTGTTTCTAATATGGAAGTGCCACTTCTAGAAGTGTGCCTGTCTGTGCAGTGAATGTGCTGGCGTGTGATTGACTGGAGCTGGCTGGGATGCCAGGCTCCATGAGTCATGATGGGTCTGCCTGGTGGTGAGTGTGGAGATCTGCATGCTGATGGCTGGGGAGGAGTGCACCTGGGTCCTGAATAGGGCTGGGCTTTCCCCACACAATGCTGGCTCCGCCCCCTGTGGTGCGTCTAACGACCCTAGCCCTGCCAGTGAATGGAGTGAAGGGCTGAGCACATCAAGAGTGCTCCAAAACCAGCTGCGACCCCCTCACCCAGACAGCCAGACAAGGGATTTAATAAGATAAAAAGGGTCTGTGTCCCCTCACAATCTGTTCTGTTCCTGGATCCCATCTGAGGGGGGGTGCTGCTGCTGCTGGCGCCAGGAGGAATGCCCCTTGGACTGCCTCCCTGCCTGGAGGCCCACTGAGCTGGCTCTGGGCCCAGCCTTGCCCCCCCCCCAATCTTGCTACAGTCCTGGGAGGACTTTGTTCTGGACTTGCTGAACTTTTTGTGCCCTTCCAGCGCTTTATCTGGTCATTAGCGCCTGGGAGCGCTTTATTGGTGCTAGCGCTTGGGAGCGCTGTATTTAGCCGCCATAGCGCTTGGGAGCGCTGTATTTACCCCTCAAGCGCCTAGAAGTGCTTTAATTGTATCTAGCGCAGGGAGCGCTTTACTATCCTCTAAGCGCCTGGGAGCGCTTGGTCTTTCTATAGCACTTAGGAGCGCTGTGTTCCAGAGGGTGCCCACCCCTCGTTCTGTGCGAAGAAAGTCACCGCGGCCACCCGGCCGGAAGTCAGGCAGGCCGGGGGAGGGACGACAAGACACCCGGAAGTGACCTCCCTTCCCCGGGGCTCAGAGACGAGAGGAGAGCCCCGGGGTGCAGTCGCGGAGTCGCGGCCGCCGGCGAGGCCCCAGAAGAGGGGAGCCCCGCCCGCGGCCCCTACTGAGCATCCCCAGAGAGAAGAATCACCCCAGGCAGCAGCGCGGGACGAAGTGGAGACCGCATCAGCAGGAGTCTCGGTGAGTGGGGCCGGGGTTCTTTGGCAAGGAGGGGGGCGTCGGGGCACATGGCCGGTAACCCCCCCCCCACGAGTGCTCACCTCACTTTTTGTGACCACTTGTGTCCCAGTTCCCCGAGCGGGACTCCAACGGAAAGGCACGCAGTCCTCCAGAGCCCTGAGAGGCTCCAAGGGGGATCCATTGTTCCTTAAAGGCCCCGTGGGGGCCCGGGCATATTCTCGCTCCCACTTTCGTCTCCTCCAGTGAGGCCCGTGGGGCCTTACTTTGATCTCGAGCCCCAGAGGAGGGCTCCAACGACCCCGCATTTGGTTGTAAAGCCGACGAGAGGCTCGTGGGGGCATTTCTGTATTGAGAGCCTCGAAGGCTCCCCAGGGGCATTTGTAGTTAGGAGCCCCGAGGCTCCAGGGCCCCATTGTTGTTTTAGAGCCCAGAGAGGCTACCAGCCCACATTGTGTTTAGAGCCCAGAAAAGCTCTTGAGTGCCCAGTCAGTGGCACAGAGCCTGCGAGGCTCCAACGTTGGCCCTCAGTATCTACACAGCTGCCCAGCACTTAGTGGGCAGCTGCTACGTTTAGGCCCCTGACTTTGGGACACAGGGCGTCCTAACCCCAACAAGGCCAGTTGGCCTAGGGACTGCCACAGGTGGTGGCTCATATGAGTTGTGCGCAATTGTTCCTGCACCTCTGAATGTGTTGTTTATGCGTCATGTGCCTTATTCCTACACCTCTGAATGTGTTGTGTTGCATCATGTGTTTTCCTTCCCTACACCTCTGACTGTTTATGCATCATGTGTAATGTGCCTATACCCCTACATGTATTGTGATACTTAGGTGGTTGTTCTTGCTAGTACAGGTGTTGCTAGTGAGGTCCTGGTTCCCTGCGTGACATTCTCCTAAGGTGATTAGGGTTGCGTAGGTGGTACTTACCTGTTACCAGTAGTTACTGGTTGTGTGCTAAAGTGATTATTATTCTATGATCTACAAGTGCTAATTCTACCAAGTACTAAGTCTAAAAGTGCATATTCCGGACAGTGGTCCAGGTGGCCCTGTCTTGTACATATCCCCTGTAAATTCTGCCCGTGCCTGTTGGCACATTGTAAAGTGTGTGTTTTTATCTAATGTGTTTTGGTATAATACAAAGGCTATTTTTACATATAACCTTGTGTGGAGTTTCCTTTGTGGTGGGCCTTGGGTGTTGTTGCTGGGGGTGCGTGCGCAAAAACTTAACCTACATAGCCTCCAAGATTAGCCTTGCTGCTCGCGTCTCGTTACCTAGAGGGTGAGCGGGGGTTATCTTGGTGTGTAACTCCCTTGCCCTGACGTGGAAGTGGTGGTCTCTGACTGACTTTGGCGCAAGCCCTGGCCAGCCAGGGATCCCATTTCTAACAGTGGTAAAAGGTATATCAGTAGCAGAGTAAGAAAGATACCTGATCGAACTGCAACACACCTGATTGAGCACTCGCTCTTCAAAAATACACAAGCTTCTTGCCCCAACATGCGCTATACACAGATAGCTGAGAAAGGAAGTAAGGCGGGCAGGATACTTTTTCTCCTCCCCCAGTGGCACATCTTGTCAGGAGTCAAAGGTACAGCACTTCAGCCGGGCAATGTTAACACCCAGCCACTCCAAGCTGATTATTTAAGGTCATCTTAGCCTCATATACTCAGCCCAGTATTAGGCCCCTGGTTTGGTCAGAGTCACTAATAACTAAATTCAACTGAACAAGAGGCGTGAACGTGAGCAGTCGGTCACACTGGCAGCAACAAAGCTGCCTGGGAGGTCTGGGTGCAGCCACCACAGATTAAACTGACCAGGTAACAGCTTAGTTATAAGGACCAGTGCGGTTTGTTGTATCTTTTCAAAAGGGAGGAGATATGTTAGGCACTTTATTGCCCACAACGTAGCACATTCATGCAGGCGTTGTTTTATTGCATGTTGCAACATGTGTTTCCCTTATTACGCCAACAGATGCGCACGCGGCCAGCACCACGCGTCCTGGGAAGTCTGGAGGCGAATACCACAGAATAAGCTTTAATGGCAAGAGGTGTAGAGCGGGACGTCCTGCCCCAGGGTGCGGTCATCGCACGGGCATCACAGCAGATAGGCTGGGTTAGATGAGGGATATTGAGGGCCAGGAGGCCAGGCAATGAAGCAGAACCAATGCTAAGGATCCCCCCTCCACCACTGGACTGCCCGGGTATGCGAGTGCAGTGTAATTTGCAGTGTTACAGGTATTTTCCCGCCCACACATGGGCAGAAGGGTACATTGCAGGAACCTGGATAATTAGAGTGGGGGAGTGTTGAAAAGTAAATTTTGCCATGTTCTATGTCCCTACGTGTTCCCCATCCTATGTTATATGTGCATGATTAATATGCATATGTATCCCCCTATGTCCGAATAAAGACGCAATTATAGTTGTGTCCAACTCTAGTATGCCAGTTTCCAGTTCTCGTGAAAGCAACGAGTATTAGGCCTATGTTGCCACATTTTACAGTGTGCACGTTAATTCATTGAATTGTCCCCGTTCCCAGGCCTCAAAGGGCCCGGACACCAGATTCAAGCTCCAGTCTCCTGAATCCGCTCCGAGGAGCGATACAGCCCCCACCTGCATCCCTGACCCTTCGCTTACTTCCTGCAGCGCAGTGCCCGGCCCGGCCTGGCTCTGCCCGCCTGTCTGCCAAGAGTATGTTATGCTTCTAGTTATCAGTCCAGCTCCTTGTCTCTGCATTCCTAAGCTACTGAATCACATCAATAGTTTCAGCTATGGTCTAGTCTTTCTGTCTCCATGTAAGAGAAATACTGTATTAATATTCATAGAAGATTCATAGCACACGCATTACACGAAGAATATATGCATGCACCAGCCTTAGAGTCAAGTAGCCTTTTCCCTCCTGACTTTTAGTTTCTATCAACATGTTCTCCAAACACCAGATACCAGATATGCCATAGGCACATGTCGTCCTGACACCGCAGACTTCAGTCTCCTCTTCTAGCACAGAAGTCATAGCCCCCAGTTCTCCCTAGTCACACGTCATTGCCCGTTTGCGCGCACCGCTAGGTTAAAGGTCCCAGCTCCTCAGGTAGCCCCCTCCATGTTTCCGCCCCATTTATGACACTTCTGTGACGTCCATATCCCATGTCTATGTATACGCCCTGTACACGCCTCTTGTTACACCTACTTTGTCCTTATCTTTCGCGACTGCTACGAGTTACGCCTACTGCTACGCCTACTGTATTGAATACTATTGTAAATGTAATATATATATATAATGTACTGTTAATGTGATGGAGCGAGCGAGTGCGATCCTGCCATTCCTGCCCCCGGCAGCTGCCATCCAGTCCATCCATTTCAGGCTGTCCCGTTCCTGTCCCTTCCCTTATGCCTGATTAAAGCCTTAAGACTCAAGATACCTCGAATCCTGTCTCTTATTTATTGAGCTATCTGTTTTATATAGTATCCTGAAAAATAGTACCGGTAATTAATTATTTATTTACCACATAATGGCGCCCGAACAGGGACTTGCCCTTTCCCCACGCGCCGGCGAAGCCACGCAGGCCCCCTGACCCTCTGCAGCCGTGACGGAACCATACCGTGCACGTGCAGATATTTCTGCTTCAAGTATCCCTCAGGCCCACGGAGGAGACGGAGGTTGCGGTCCAGCATCCAGACGAGGCGGTGAGGAATGCGGCGAGTCCCGACCAGAGCCCAAGCCGAGAGAACAAGATCCGAGGTATCTAGAGGCCCACCTGTAACTGAAGTCCGAAGTTCGTAGTCCGATGTCGTAGCAGTCCAGTCCAGTCCGAGGCCTTCCGTTCTTGCTGCCCGGTGAGTACCATTGCTGGGGTAGTATCTAGACAGAGTCATTAATTTGTCTCTGGTCCGATGGGTTTGGGTACACAGATCCAACACGAAGTGTCCACCTAGGTGGATGCGGGTCCTGACGTGTCTCTTTATGGGACCGGTATGTTCTGTACTGTTTAGCAGTGCATCCAGTATTTCTAGTAAGTCCGTTCTCGAGAAATTCATGTCTATATGTACCAGGTAGTATTCTGTTCGAACTGTTATTAATGTTATTTAATGTGTTTTCCATGTCGTGGTATGAGTGATATGTTTTTCTATTCATTATTGTGTTTATTGTGTATTGTATTGTGTTCCGATTCAAGTCTAGAATGCCTCTATTCTCCAAGTTACGTCAGATAGGAACCCGGAAAGGGTTGCTAGAAGAGTCAGTTCCTGTCCCGCCTAGGGACAGTCCAGGACACTTTATGTATCATAAGCATGGCTTAAGTGCCATATTGTATTTAGATTTATGGGTTGATTATACCAGACATCTCGAAGAGAAATATAGATGGCCTGTATCAGGTACATGGGATGCCGAGTGCATCATGCGAGTAGAAGAAGCATTATGGAAAAAGAAAGCAAGACAGTCCCAGAAAGATGCCATCGAGTTATGGCGCAAAGAATCTCATAGAAGAACCGAAAAAGAATTCAGAAAAACAGAATTAAGTAGGGAATCCTCAGAGAGAGCCCAAGAAAGGGAATTAATCGAAGTAGGTGAACGAGTTAAAGCAGAACAGTCAGACAGACAGAGGAATGCCCTCATTAAGGGTATGTATCCTCTTCTTGCCGAGGGCTTGCCGAAGGCAACCCCGGAAGCATCCAGTAATTTTCCGCCATCACTAGTTCCGACTAAGCTACGTCATAAACCGACCGCAGCTGATATTTTTCTTTCGTCCTATTTGGACGACACAGTTCCGGAATATGCAAATCCTGTTCCGCCTGCTCCCGTAAATAATGTAATTCCTGTACCTCCAGCCACTGGTCCCGTGGGTCCAGTTAATGTTACAGCACCTGTTACAGCACCCCCGGCCCAGCCCACAGTACATGTACCCGTTTTACCAGTCACTCTACCAGCACGTACAGTACACACCGACGATTCTAGTTTAGGAGCCGCGGGGGGAGGTTCTCCTCGTACCCCGCCTCAACATAGACGTATGACGCTACATGAACTAGCGTTACAGCGTACGCCAAGAGTAACTACGTACGGAGATATTAAGCGAGCACTTACCGAATGTCGTTATGATCCAGTTCCTGGCGATGGCCATATGGTCATATATTCATTACGTTTAAGACGGGTGACCGATTATTTGGACACCCTGCCCGATATGAGAGAACATCTAGACAGTATATATCGTTTTATCCGTACAGGAGTGAATCCAGAAAGTGTTCACGAAGCCATGGTTCAAAGAAAAGTCGAGACTCAGCTCATGCTTTTAAAGTTTTTAATTAACTGTTTAATAAGAGAACAAGATTACCCAGGAAAAGATCAAGAAGAAATGAAAGTCCTGACCAGGTGGAGTGACAATATAGCCGAGGGAAAACACAAGACACAGAACTGTATAGAGAGTATGTACACGAAAATACGAAAAGAAATTGTAAGTATACACGAGAAAGAGAGAGTAGGTAGAGCAACCGAGAAAGAGAATGACTCTTCTACTGAAGAGGTAGACAGCGAGAATCCCGACAGAATAGCGTATGTAAGTAGAACTAGACTTTCCGATAGACATTCACGTCCAGATTACAAGAAAAGTGTTCCTATTCCAGTACCAGAACAGTGTTCCCTCGAACAAGTATTTCAAGCTACCGATCAAATTCTGAAATCACGTATAGGTTATAGTGAGCTCAGTACTATGCACGAACAAGAACTAGCCCGATCAGCAGTCCGATGGACTACTGATTCTACCACGTTTCCAGATGAAATCGTGGCACAAATGTTTCTGAAACTGCCCCCAGCCGAGCAGCGACTGGTGGGTATGTATATGATCCAGCACCTCATTACTCTGTATGAGGAACAACATTCTGATCCAGGTCCTCTACATGATGTATTAAAAGAGTTACTACAGTACAGATGGAAAGGTCTAGGTACCGATTTAATTAGCGTCATCCTAGAACAGCGCCACAAATACCGAACGTTTCTGAACCCACATCTTGTTCACGTCTCACCCCCAGGAAGTAAATCATTCTACATAGACAGACTGAATCCGTTACGAGAAGTACATCCAGTCAAGAAAGAGGGTGGTGGTGTAGAACGAGTATTTGTTTACACCCCCATCACAAAGATGGAACTCTTAGAAATGAAAAAGTTAATTCCCTGTCATGATAAAGATCCAGCAGGGTTCCACCGTGAATTAAAAGACATGCTCCGTATGGGAGAATACACGTATCCAGATATCATTAAAATGATAAAGGTCCTGTTGCCTGCGGGCATATATGAGAAACTCAAAGAAAAAGAATGGGAGTTGGGAGAGAAAAAGATAGATTGGACAGCTCTAGAAGCTGAAGATAATTCACGAGTACCAGGTACCGGTCTTGGGGATAAAGCTAAAGAATTGCCAGAGTTATTGATACAAGTTTTGCCAAGATTATTAGCCACGAAAAAGGAAGACTGGGATGCCATCTCAGCCTGTAAACAGAAACAAGACGAAGATACTAGTGATTTTTATTCTAGATTTGAAAAATGTTTTATTATTAATAGTGGTCTGAAAACAAGTAGTGAGTCATACCCTCATCTTTTTGTTACTAAACTAGTCGAGAACTCAAGTCCACAAGTTAAAAACCGAGTCCTGAAAGTCGAAAGTACCTGGCAAGCTAATACTCCGTCACAGATGCTTCAAATGCTCCAGTACCACCAGAACAGAATCAGGGAAGAGCAAGAACACGAGAGAAGACGTATGAAAGACACGAAAATGAAAGTATTAGTTGCACAATCTGTTCCGCAAGACAGTCAGAAGAGGGGTACGAATCAAGCCAGTCATCCTGCAGCTCCCGTTAAAGGGACCTGCAATTACTGTAAACAGCCAGGTCATTTCATAAACGAGTGTGCAGTTCTGAAACACAACATAGCTACTGGTAAGACTAAAGAGAGACCACGTCCGCCTAGACAAGAACAAGTTTCACAGACTTCCCAGCCACCACAGAATGCACAACAGACAGTTACAGTACCGCAGCCTATAGCTGCAACACAACACGTTACACAGCAGATGTACCAGTACGCACAGTCAGAGTATCCAGATTATCAGCCATATTCATGAAACAGCCTAGAGAGGGAGGTAGGCTTGCCTCTCATCGAGATACCTGTAGATCAAGAGGGTCCTTATGTACACAGTCAAGTATTAGGGAAAGACAGAAAGTTTTTGATTGATACAGGGGCAAGTAGGACTACAATCAGTCATGACGAGGTTCCAGGGGCTCTGCTCTCAGGCTCTAGAAATGTTTCCCTTGGATTTTCAGGAAAACCTATTATTAATGAAATTTCGAAACCAGTTACTCTAGAAGTTGGTCCATTGTCCCGAACTACAGATTTGTTACTTACAAAGTCATGTCCAGAAAATGTATTAGGCATTAAAACACTGAAAGAATTAGGTGCAATAATTTGTTGTTCCCCAGAGGGGGTCCGCTTGTTCCTTCGCGATTTTAAAGGTCATTATGTATTACGTGATTTTGATCCAAGACTACTGAATGTACCACAGCATTTATGGGCGCAAGGTCCAACTGATATAGGTTGTATGCATATCACACCCCATCGTGTGACTTTAAAGCAAGGTGTTGTATTACCCCGAATCCGACAGTACAAATTGCCACCTGAGGCTGTAGCAGCCTTATCCAAAATTATTGACGAGCTCATTGCTCAAGGAGTAGTTGTAGAAACTGACTCCAATGTATGTAATTCTCCTATCATTCCAGTCATGAAACGTACTGTTAGACCTGACACCTTTTGGCGTGGTTCTTCCCTCATCTTTTTGCCTCTGACTCATGTGTTTTGATGCTGTGCTGGATTTCGTTTTTGCTGATTTAGATGCTTTGGACACTCTGCCCCTGCTGATCAGTGTCAGAGTGTAAGTGCTCCCTCTGTAAATTGCCATATTGATTGAATATACCTGATTGGCATATTTGTATCACCATGGAGTCCCTAGTAAAGTGCACTGTGTGTGCCAGGGCTGGTGATGACAGATGCTACCAGTGGGCCTGCAGCGCGGATTGCGCCACCCACTTGAGTAGCCCTAAAAAGGTGACTCAGGCCTGCCAGCGCAGGGCCTGTGTGCAGTCAGTGGACTGCCCTGTCCCCCTGGCCAGTGTCTCCACTGGCTGGGCCTAACCCTTCCCTGTCTGTGCACATCAGTCACCCCTATGGAAGGCTCAAGGTACCCCCCTGGGCAGGGTGCAGTGTATAGATAAGGTAGAGCATGTACTAGTGCAGGTCACATGCTCTGGTAGTGGGCAGCAGCCATTTTTTGTGCTCACTGCTGTAAGGCTCTCTTGCTCCATAGAGTAACATGGAGGAGACTGGCTCCATGTGATACCAGCCTATCTCCCCATAGGAACAAGATGGGACATAAGTGAAGGATATCCCTGAACTCAGAATTTAATGACACATCTTTTAGTGAAGGGTGTTTTTAAATCCTGTGTTGGAGAATAGCACTTTTAGAAAGTGGCTGTTCTCTTGTCTAAACCTTTCTGTGTGCCTGGGTTTGTGGAATGCCTGTCTGGTCTGGATGTGACAGGGGGGTTGCAGAGCCCCCAGAGGAGAGGGTCGCAGCCAGCCCGGGGATGAAAGGGCACATCTGCCTGCCCGGGAGGTGGGAGGAAGAAACGCCTGATAAGTGCTGGGCTGTGCCTGCCTACCCCCATGCTAGCTTTCTCCTGCCGGCCAACTGACACCTCTGACCCTGAAGCTGACAGGAAGAAGAAAACCAGAGACACCTCAGTGCTCCGCAACCCCCAGAACTGGTTTAGACTGGACCCAGGGCCTCCTTGCACAAAGACTTCAAAGGACTTCAAAGACATTGGGGGGTATAAGGAAAGGACCCCTGACTACAGAAGTTTAGATTCTGAAATTCTACAAGCAAGAAGGAACCTCGGCTGGAAGGAGGACGGCTAGGAGACCTAAAGGAAGATTGCCTTGCTGTGTGCACTAAGGGCTGACCTGTTCTGCTGTCTAACTGAAAGTTGAGGAGGAGAAAGGGACTTTGCTGTGTGCTGTGACCCTGCCTGCTTGAAACTGCCAAGACTTTGCTGTGTGCTGTGTCTGCAACTTGAATCTCCAAGGGCCTGAGAAGAGCTGGCCCCCTGTCTGCAACCCAGGGACATAAAGGTTGCCCAAGGACTACAAGACCCTGCTGTGCCCCCTGAAGCTGCTGTGTGGTAGGAGATCGTGAAACCCTGTGGTTTGCCTGCTTAGCGCACGGGCGGCTCTCTAATCTGCTTGATTGCGCCGCACTGACCCAGCCTGCTGCGTGGCCAAGATCGACATGTTCATCGACACGTGTGTGTGGGGCAGACCGGAGACTTGTGGGCCTTCCCCGTGCAAGGCGCACTGAAAACAACTGCCAGCCGTGTCACCGCCGCTGCCCGGGGGCCAGGAATACCCCCCCAAGATCGCCGATCGTTGGGGAGTTGAAGCGGCGAAGAACGAAGCCGCCGCGCTCCCATTGGCTGAAGGAGCCG
The DNA here is from genome assembly GCF_964261635.1 of Lissotriton helveticus. NCBI lineage: Eukaryota > Metazoa > Chordata > Amphibia > Caudata > Salamandridae > Lissotriton > Lissotriton helveticus. The sequence goes on along the minus strand of NW_027611684.1, from coordinate 1,555,774 downwards.
AGCCCCCTCACTAACGCCGTGACGGGATTGGCCCGTGCGGCGCAGCGTCATTGGTGGTGGTGGGCCGTGATTGGCTGAAGGAGCGGAGCATCATTATTTGCCTGCCCCGGGAGCCGCTCTGCCGTTGGCTGACTCCCGGGCGTGTGTGGAGGCTCGTCCTCGGTGCCGCGACCTGATTGGCCCAGCGGAGGAGCTGCTGCGGAGACCCCGGAATTGCCGTGCGATACCCGGCGGGACCGGGAAAGACAGACCCGACCTCGCCGAGGGATTGTGGAAGTGCCCCAGCCCCCGGCCTGCCGTCACTGCTCACTGCCGCTCCCTGGAAGACTGAGAGCAGAGCGGAGAGCTGGCTGAGGCGGCCGGCCCTGAGCGTAAGTGAGCGCTGTGGGGCGAGGCGCGCCTGAGGCCGGAAAGACGTGCCGGGTGGAAGGAAAGGAGTCCCAGCATTCGGGTGAGATGCGCCAATAGCGCGAAGGGCCCCTGGCTATATGGGTTGATTCCCTCGGATAATTCTATCGTTGGGCATTGTTTTCCTTGCTCGTTTCTAGAGCTAATTGAGTAGAAATCAGTGGCAATATTTTTAACTACTGATTTGAGAGACTTGAGACTGTTTTTGTTCTGAGAACTGCCTATTTACAAGTACCATCATAAAGATTAAGTGCAACCCTTAAGATAACATGCACCATTTTTATAAAGAAGTGATTATCATGCAACTGCTTCATTTACTTGCTGAAACCAGATAAAGCTATATATTTTTATAAAATATACTTACCTGTGTGGTCTCAGTTTGTGGTGGATTGGGGATTATTGTTGTGTTCAGTGCAAATGTTATCCACATTGCCTCTGTTTAGCCTAGACTGCTCGCGCCATGCTACCTAGAGGGTGAGCAGGGGTTATCTCAGAGGGTTATTCCTTCACCCTGACTAGAAGCAAGGGTCCCTACTTGGTCTAAGGTACTTACCTCTGCCAACTAGAGACCCCCGGTTCTAACAAAGCCCATATCACTGAGGACAATTGAGTACATCATTTCGAGGGTATCTTCCAGTCGGATACCCTGCCAACTAAGGGGCAGGAAAGGGTGGAAGGCAAGTCGGAACTTATTTTCACCACGCAAGAGGTGAGTGCCGGTATTCTGGGTCTATCTAAAAACAAGGCCCTCGCTCCAGATGGGATCCCAACACATCTCTACATTGCCCACTTAAAAACCTGGGTGCCTGTCCTCACAGCTGTTATCAATGCTGGAGTCCAGGTTGGCCGCATAGATTCTTGGGCTTTATCGATTATAGTCCCGGCATTAAAAAAGGGATAACGGGACAGTAGCTATTGTTATAGGCCCATTTCTCTGCTGGACTCTGTGGTGAAGGTGGTGGGCCGCATGGTACTTGACACACTTGTATCATGGGTTGATGAAAACAACTTTTTATCCGATATCCAAAACGGCTTTCGTCCAGGTCGTTCCACTGTGGAACAGTGTCTAAACCTGTACATGGTTCTGAACAAATACACTGTGGCTCGTTCCAGCCCCATATACCTAGCCTTCATGGACCTGTCCTCAGCATTCGACTGTGTCAATAGGTCCAAGCTGAGGCCGTTGATGTCCTCCATTAGCATTGACAGTAAAATCATTTTATTAACTGTGATTAAACTGCAGTTGTCCGCTATTCAAATGACCTGAAAGTGTCCTGTCAGCTTGACATCAAGAGAGGGGTGCTTCAGGGGTGCATTTTTGCACCCTTTCTTTTTAACCTATATATTAATTCCTTAGAGAAGGCCCTTTTGGCCACAAATGCGGATTGTCCCCAGGTAGGCAAGCATAGCCTGCCAGTCCTCCTATACGCTGGCGACGCAGTTCACTAGGCGAGGACAGCTAGGGGCCTAAAACTTCTTCTGAATTATTTTGCCTTTTTAATGGAGGACTTGGACCTGTTCTTTCATCATGCCAAGTCGTTCATTATGCAGGTGGGACCTCGTAAAGCTAAGCAGTTCACTTTTAAACTCTGACTTTCATCAATACCGAAGACCAATGTTTTCTCCTATTTGGGAGTTGTGTTTGATGATTCCTTGAGTTTGTGCCCTTTGCTTACTTGGAAGAAAGGGGATCTAGTGAAAGCTTTTGCAGCTGTTTTTAACTTTGCCAGCAGAGGGGGAGGGAAGCCAATAAGGGCTCTTTTGACGACATATGAAAACAAATATATCTCAAAGGTTAGTTATGGGAGTGAGATTTTGGGCCACATTGGGGTAGGAGCAGTGCAAAGTACTGAAAACTCTTTCCTGCGAAGTGCCCTTTCTGTCCCACAAAGCACTTTGTTTTATGTCGTGCACAAAGAGTTGGGAATGCCTTTCCTCTCAATTGGACTGGCTTTCTGTCCCCTGGCTTTGTGGCTTAATATTTGGGCTAAGCAAGAAAATACACTTAGCAAAGACATCCTACGGGAATGCCTTTCACTTGACGTATGTACATCGTGTTAAAAACCGTACCAACCAGCGAACCTTATCTTCTAGGGCTTAAAAGCATCCATAATCATTTTCAATGACCCGGTTTTGGCTCAACCTCTTCCAATACCACATGGCACACCCTCGCGTCCTCCACAGAGGCCAGTGCCTCATGCCCTGTAGCTGCAATAGTGAGTCTCGTCAGGACATGATGCACTTTATAATGTTTTGTAGTTTTTATGCTGTCCCTAGAAAGTTATTTATTATTCCCATTCTCAAAAAAACAGGTTTTAGGAGGGTGAGACCAGCTCTTATCTTTTTACGACTGCTCTCAAATGACACTGTTTTGCATACGCTTTACTTTTTACGGTTCGCTGTTAGACTCAGGTCAAGCTGTGATTAACTTCTGTACTGTACTTCATGAATTTTTATCTTGTGTTTTGATTAACTTGTACATATTATATTTGTCAATCTGTAACTTGGAAAATGTTTTATCATTTTATGTATGACTTTTATGGTTTTCATTCATAAAACCGAATAAAGTTTGTTGATAATAATCCCTAGGGGATTCATTTACAGGGTAGAATAGTATCCCTCACAATAACTCCAGGAGTCACAGTCCACACAATGTACATGCTTTGTTTCCCCTACTTCCAACCTTACATGTACCCCCAATCACCTGCCCAAAACTCTGCAAGCTGATGCCAATGTGGTACTCCAACTCGCAGACAATATTTTTGGCCCCTTTGAAAGTGCCCATACAATAAAAATGCTGCAGTTGTAAACACATATCAACTACCATTTGTTGTGTTTGAAACATTTTATTGAATAATAAAACCTAATAAACATAAGCTGATTATTAAAGCAAAACAGAACATCAGTTGCCATACACATAAGAGACGAAAGTTGTACATAAAAATCAACAAACTGTAACTTAGCAAAGTTAGGAACAGCACAATTCTTAATTTCGGGCAGTCTTTAAAGTTCAACAATAGAAACGTTCATAAAGAACAGGAAAGGAAAGAAAGAAGGTGGGATACAGTGGTTTCATTAATGTAATGCTTGCTACATATAGAAAAACGAATACTAATTATTTTCCTCAAGCAATAAAGTCCTCACATTAAAATACTAAGAGAGATATATTGAACAATGAACATTTCATGTGTAATTAGAATTCAATTTGAATATTTTAACCTTCTCAGCATTATTTGACTCATGATTACAACCTGAATGCTTTCTGGAAAGGACCCACCTCATGGGGTTCAAAATCATATATTTTCTAACAATAGGATTAAAATGATAAACTTGAATTTCAATTCGATTTTTTGATTTAAGCCTTTTTAGAGATCAACAATTTTAAATATATACAAAATCCATACACTTTTGTAAAATTGTCACCTAAACTTGAATTCAATCCACCTTTTGATTAAACACTTCCCATTCCAGCAAGCATCACAAGACCACTTGTTGTTATCTTCCCAATTAGTGATCATGTTTCAGATGGCAACAACAATAAATATGTTTAGAATTTTACCTCCGAAAGCAAAAACATGCTATTTCTGAATCATGGTGCACAATAAAATGTAGGAACAGAAGGGCATCTTTAGGTATAGCATTCATTAAGGTTTGACCAGGCTTGAAACTAGAATTCCCAAACTTTTGGACATTTGAATGTCATATTTTAAAAGAATTCACACAGACACAGCATGAGCTCAGTGAAAAATTGAAGATGAGTGAATTGTACTTAGACAACATGTGCTGATTAGTAATCTATTGATGTAAAATACAGTGGTCAGGCAATGCTTGTGGATCTAATCTATTCAGATTTTAACTCCATAGTTTGTTCAATAAATTGACTTTGAAGGTCCATCTCTCAGATCAGTTCTATTACAGTTTTAATTGCGATAACACTAAAAGAGATCAATGACAAATAGGTTTTAAAAGCCATGGGTGGAATTGATCCTTCGTCTAAATCTAGATTATTGTCTGCAATAGAAACCAGTACAAACAGATCAAATCTAAAAGCAATGAACATGTTTATTATAGTGGTTTAGAGTAAACACAGATAACACACATTGTTCCTGGAACTCAGAAAATATATCGAAAGATTATGATTACAACCTATTTTATGTCCAGAGACCGGTTTATGATGCTTTCCTGTTTAAGTGACAACATTTGCCAAAATATTTAAGAAAACATTAAAGCTGGATGTCAGAAATTCTGTCTTTAAGTATTATATAAGAGTTATGTGTGATTGTTTTTATTTGATCTGAAGCAACACTAACACTAAATAGGTACTTGCACCGGTTATCATTCTACTAACAATATTAGCAAACTTAATTTGGAGGGAATTGAGAACAATTGACTCATGTACCAAGGGTTTTATTGTTCAAAAATCCACTGGTTCGGTAATTCACAGAGTTTGCAAATGCTAAACCGCTTTTTGAAATGTTCTAAGCCCATTTAACAATTAAGAATTTGGAAGGGGAATATTAATAGTGTCCCTTCTAAATACGTAATACATCTTTAAGGTATGTATTAAGCTTTGAAACCATACGTGGGCTGAAAAACAGTAACAGGAGGTAGTAACCCAAGGGGACATTTGTGAATCTGAAAGTGAAATGGGGTGCATTAAAAATGCCTTTATTTAAAAGCCATCACAGACACAGTAGTGTGCTGACTCCACAAGCAACCAGTTTTACCAAATGGATTATTAATACAAGAACCTCAGTATTTCCTATATATTGTTGAAATGTAGTCTCTAATGTCTTTGTCATGTGGTGTAAATATTTGTTTCTATTATTTTATTTCCCATTTCCATATTGTCATGAAATGTACCTATTCTTTTTGTCAAACATATTGAAATATCTTTGTCACAATTTTTGGGGCATTCTAAAAAGTGTTTTCACTCTCTAACTTAAAGCTTCCTAAGGAAAATACTGACGCGCAGTCCTGGTTTCTCCTAGATCATTTAGCTTTCTCACTAAACCAAGCACAATATTGCTTTGAGAGAGGTGGTTATTGTAGTTAAACGCACTGGAGTTAGTTTAGAAAAGACAAATATAGAATTTCCTTTATCTTTAGAAATAATACTTGCAAAAGTATACGTGCAATAATTTCAGATAATTTACTGATAAAGATATCAGATAAAGATCCCCTAATTTCTTATACCTTGTGGTATTAAAAATCTGCTTGAATTAACAGACTTCTCTTCTAGATAAATCCAGGTATGAGAAGGTATTAAATGCAATTATCAACTTTCCGTTATTTTAACACATTTTCTCAGTGCACAGAGTATTTTTCCTACATTGATCACAACATTTCAAGCAATGGTCTGTGCTTAAACGTACAATGAAGTGGTAAAAATGTATTTCCACCACAATCAAGAAACCCTTGGGTCTATGAGGATTACTGTTGCAAATGAAGACCTAGCTAAGATGAAATATCCCTTTACAGGGAAGATTTCCCTCACCCACCATAGTTGGCATGCTTCCTCATTCGGAATCTCCTCCCACCGTTATACCTAGTTACAGTACAGGGTACAGCCCCCTCACTGAGAGGGAGGAGTTCAGGCATGTTTTGTTATAGAGAATGGTATACGAAATACCACAAAAATGAGCTCAGGGTAGTGGGGGCAGCAGAGTGAAAGTTAATAAGAGGTCAACATGTTTCAGCCTTTTAACCCTCCAAAGAGGTGTTTGCGGCTTTCTTCGGGACCTAATCAAAAGTGCTGCTGCTCATTGTACTCAATCAATAACAAGCATTGGCATAGCCAATAGGTCTCGCCTTTGGGACCTTATAAGTGTTTAGCCATGCAGATCCATTAACAATGTGAAATAATTTCTCTTAAAAAGAAGACTATAAAATAACTAAGCTAGACGTGACTTTATAACTGGTTAATCAAATGTTTCTGGAGGTTTAGTATATATAAAGAAATCCTTTTTTCTATGGCGTGTCATATAAAATTGATGCTCTAAATTTTGGTAGGAGTACACAATGTCAAAAAATTCAATACTGCTTCTATATCAATTTACTTTTGAAAGCTTGAAGTGAAAGAGAATTCTAAATGTCATTTGCTTATGAGTAGGCGCTAATGACTATTTCCAGATGACAATGTAGTTAACATTTTTTTGTAAAAGATGTGTTAGAAGTATGGGTAGGGAAAATGGCTATTTTGGCCAAAGGCTCCCCTTTCTTTATGCATGCTAGTTTTAATTTGTAAACAGAATCACCATTTTTTTATGTGGTACACTGTAATGTTAGATGAATCTGTTTTACCCTTTTGATAAGCAACGGATGACGATGAACCGTTTTTTCGTCCCTGGTTTTAATTGGATTCAGGTTGGAACAGACAAGGTGTTGGTTGACTTTGCCTCAGAAAATATTTGTTTCCTGTATGCTGCTTTCATGCGACTTAAATCCCTTCAGTGGAAGAGGCGGCTGCATGCCTGCAGATATGGCCAGATCATTACTTGGCTGGTTCAGTTCACCAGTGGGGCTAGAATAGAAGCTGTTAAGGGCAGGGGCTTAGCTTCCCATTGGTAAAGCAGGTGCAGTGGCACCAGGTCCCAGATGCCTTAAAGGCCCACTGAACCCTGATAACTGCTGTTTGTCACAGTTCACACAGAGGCCTGAGGGCCCCACAGAACAATGATTATTGCTGTTTTCCACAGTCCAAACAGAGGGCATGTGTTACATTTCCTTTCTTGCCTAGGGGCCCAGGGCACACTGGCTAGGCCACTGGTTAAGGATGCATTGGGGAAGAGGTGGGGAGACAGGTGGATATTTAAACAGCTCGACAATGACTTCATGCCTGGGTAGTAAAGTATTCATTGCAATTAAGGACTGAAGCAGGAATAGATCTATTAATATAGGGAGGCCTACTTACAAATGCAACTCGATAAGCGGCTGCCTTTTAACATCTCACTTATCACCTCTCCTAATTTACAGTTTTATTTTAGATGCAGACTTAAATCGTGACCTATGAATATGTTTTATCTATCTTTAGGTTCCAAATGATCCATCTTTTCCATATGCAAGTATCAGACAGGTCGGGAACACCCTATGGCGTTGAACTTCATAAAGCCACATTAATCACTGGTCTTGAAATGCAAATGGCAGCATTAAGCACGCAGAGGTGTAATCTACATAATCTCATTATGTTCAGGGTACGGGAGTGTGTTTAGGGCGTAAAGACTTTGACAAAAACATTGCTGCCACCGTAGAAATTCAATCTTCCTTGTCCTACCTTAGTATAAAAGTAGTACCACATACTTTGTATACCTGAATTAAATAGGCACACAAAATAGTACCCTATTGAAAGGCCCAGTTCAGAATTACAGGGAAGTTGCACTGTCCCAGACTACACAACGGTGCAGTCTCTAGTGGGTGCTATCATACCACACAGGGGGAGTACACCAGATTATGCTGGAAAAAGCATGTGGTGCCCATCCGTAGGGGCAGTTGTAAACCACCAGTCTGCTTACAAAGTAGCTTCTGGCAGCTATTAAACGAGGTTGCAATTTTTCCCTGCAGGTGGTTGGGGTCTGTCACCGTCCTGTCAGGTGGGGGTATACAATCAGTGCCTCTCCTAACTGCTTGTTTGCCCTTTTGCCCGTGTCAATAATACAGTGCAGTCGCAAGACATAAGGTTTTCCCACATTTGAATGTGGCCATGCCCAATACAAAGGAAAGCATGCCCGCTGAGAATCTCTCCTACGTGATCCATACTACATAAAGGGCTATGGAAGTGTCTGCAGCCTCTTCTGTAGAACAAAAGCCAAAATGCCCATGGGACACAGAAGGAGGGTGCACCCCCATGCTTCATTATGTACGAGGACCTTTGGCGTTCGTCTGTACTAAGCGAATGACAGAGTTAGTGGAGTGTTTTTTGCCCTCTATGTCACTACTTCAAAGCACCTAATCAGACCCCCCAGGATATAGCGGCATGGATTCGCAAATTTAGCGGCACAAATATGGAAATTTAGCGGCACAAATATTGAAATTTAGCGGCATTTTTGCGGCGCTTTATTTTACTCATAATCATTAATTTTCAGCCTTAAATCAATGGAAACCGTTTTAGCAGAGTATTCCACTTTGAATAGGCAACCTGGAATATGGAATAGAGGAAGCAGCCCACAGGTGAAGGCTGTTATCCCTTGGAAATGCAATTCTCCATTTGCTTTAGCATAGCCTGGGATTTCTTCAGGCAGCGCAGCCTTTGAGACGGCTGCTGGCCCGAACGCTGCTCAGATAAAAGCCTTCTTGAGACTGGCACTTTTTATTCTCAATCACTGCCTGCACATACAAAGCAATGGGCACGTCTGCAATGAGGGTGAACATTTTCCTACTAGGGTGACATTACAATCTCTAAAAAACACTGGAGGAAAATGCAAGATGTGCGGAAGGGGGCCGCACATCAGTAGGGGCTGAGGGGGGCCCCCTCAAGGACGGGGAAGCCTGGGGCCCCCTCCCCGCACCGCGTGGGCTGTGGGGGGCCTTTGATATGCCCCTGATCTGCTCTCCCCTCTCACTTTATTAGACTTTTCGTACCCCTTTCATTCACTCTGTGCTCCCTTTCCCTCATCCTGGGTGAGCTGAGGGGTTTTCAGTGTAAGGCGCCGTCATTCCACCTTTGTTCTGCGCCCTGCGGGTTATCCTGCTTTTCATTCAAAGAGGGGCAGGGCGAAATTCACAGGTAAGGGCTCCCTAATTATCTGTCTAATCGCTGCTATCCTCATGCAGATGCAGCGATTAGGCCCAGAGAGACGCACCAGCCGGCAGATATTGATCAAAATCCCCTGGGCCTCCTGGGCCCCGTGGGCCTCCAAACTCTGTTGCTTTTGAAAGCGCGAGGCCCACTGGCTCCGAGCCGGCGCGGGGGCTCTGGCACTGTTGTCATGTGTTATTTACAACAAGGGGTGGTGATGGACAGAGTCTCTGAATTAAACAGAGTACTCTCACCCAGTCAAGAGATCAGGGCTAGATCCAATACCGTTTTTTAGCTCATTGCACCATCCCAGTTTCAGAACCTGGCTGTATGCAAATTAGTCTGTCCCTGGCCCAGTGCATCATGGGAACAGGGCAGACCAGACTACAAAAGCCAATTCTTACACTGGGAAGGAAACAAGCTTCCGGGGGTTCTGCGCCCTGCGGGTTATCCTGCTTTTCATTCAAAGAGGGGCAGGGCGAAATTCACAGGCAAGGGCTCCCTAATTATCTGTCTAATCGCTGCTATCCTCATGCAGATGCAGCGATTAGGCCCAGAGAGACGGACCAGCCGGCAGATATTGATCAAAATCCCCTGGGCCTCCTGGGCCCCCTGGGCCTCCAAACTCTGTAGCTTTTGAAAGCGCGAGGCCCGCTGGCTCCGAGCCGGCGCGGGGGCCCTGGCACTGTTGTCATGTGGGCACGTGTCTGGCACACAATCTGTCGCTGGTGTGGCATCAGTGTAGTTTTGGTTGAGGGGTCTCTCCCATGAGGTTACCAGCTTTCCATCACCGAGTGGAGTCTAGTGCACCTGCACCATTAGTGGTATGAGTGAATGTGTCCCTGTGTCAGATGAAGCCCATCTTCAATGAGCCATGGGTGCACGCGAGTGTGAGTGCTCGACTCGTATTCATCTGTGGGGCGGCACGGAATCACTAACGAATCTTCTAGAATGGCAGGCATGCCTGTTGCCTGTCTGTTGCGTATGTGTGCAAGACAACCGGTGGCAGCAAGTGCTAGGCATATCTGGGCATGTGGGATGTGTGTCCTTACAGGGCACTTTGTGCATTGAGGTGGACGAGGGGCCTGAACAGGTAAGGAGTGTGTGTAAAATACCCCTCCCCACACACACACACACATGTCTCAGAATCTCCCACATATGCCAACGGCTCAGCCTGGCCCGGGGCGCTGGGCCTGCCGACTCCAAGGCCAGGCCGTCAGGGAGAGGGGCTCAGAGATGTCACATCCACTAATGGGTGGAGGGAGGCAGAGTAAAAGCAGTTAGCATAGCGCCGGCCCTGTTGGGATAAACATCTCTTCTGCGGCTCGCGCACACCCCTCTGCTGCACGGGTCCCGATTTCGCTGCACTTTTAAAAAAAATCTCGGCACTTTAACAAAAGTGCCGATTTCGCGGCAAACCGTGAAATCGCGATATCCTGGCGTCCCCTTGCTTTGTGGCTTAATATTTGGGCTAAGCAAAAAAAACACTTAGCAAAGACATCCTACGGGAATGCCTTTCACTTGACCGTGTCTCACGCATCCGATGGCTCCAGTATATAAGAGTTGGCCTCTCCAGGGTAGGTAGGAACTATTCGCTAACCCTGAGCGCAGATGTAAGAGTGACTTTTCTCTGGTCAAAGAGTGTTTTTTAGGAATAAGCCACTGTGATGGAGAGGGAAATGAGCGGTGTATGCTGTCCCTAGAAAGTTATTTATTATTCCCATTCTCAAAAAAACAGGTTTTAGGAGGGTGAGACCAGCTCTTATCTTTTTACAACTGCTCTCTAATACCACTGTTTTGCATACGCTTTACTTTTTACGGTTCGTTGTTAGACTCAGGTCAAGCTGTGATTAACTTCTGTACTGTACTTCATGAATTTTTATCTTGTGTTTTGATTAACTTGTACATATTATATTTGTCAATCTGTAACTTGGAAAATGTTTTATCATTTTATGTATGACTTTTATGGTTTTCTTTCATAAAACCGAATAAAGTTTGTTGATAATAATCACTAGGGGATTCATTTACAGGGTAGCGTGGTATCCCTCACAATAACTCCAGGAGTCACAGTCCACACAATGTATATGTTTGGTTCCCCCTACTCCAACCTTACATATACCCCCAATCACCTGCCCAAAACTCTGCAAGCTGATGCCAATGTGGTACTCCGTCAACCCGCAGACAATATTTTTGGCCCCTTTGAAAGTGCCCATACAATAAAAATGCTGCAGTTGTAAACACATATCAACTACCATTTGTTGTGTTTGAAACATTTTATTGAATAATAAAACCTAATAAACATAAGCTGATTATTAAAGCAAAACAGAACATCAGTTGCCATACACATAAGAGACGAAAGTTGTACATAAAAATCAACAAACTGTAACTTAGCAAAGTTATGTAGAGCACAATTCTTAATTTCGGGCAGTCTTTAAAGTTCAACAATAGAAACGTTTATAAAGAACAGGAAAGGAAAGAAAGAAGGTGGGATACAGTGGTTTCATTAATGTAATGCTTGCTACATATAGAAAAACAAATACTAATTATTTTCCTTAAGCAATAAAGTCCTCACATTAAAATACTAAGAGAGATATATTGAACAATGAACATTTCATGTGTAATTAGAATTCAATTTGAATATTTTACCCTTCTCAGCATTATTTGACTCATGATTACAACCTGAATGCTTTCTGGAAAGGAACCACCTCATGTGGTTCAAAATTACATCTTTTCTAACAATAGGATTAAAATGATAAACTTGAATTTCAATTCGATTTTTTGATTTAAGCCTTTTTAGAGATCAACAATTTTAAAAATATACAAAATCATACACTTTTGTAAAATTGTCACCTAAACTTGAATTCAATCCACCTTTTGATTAAACACTTCCCATTCCAGCAAGCATCACAGGACCACTTGTTGTTATCTTCCCAATTAGTGATCATGTTTCAGATGACAACAACAATGAATATGTTTAGAATTTTACCTCCGAAAGCAAAAACATACTATTTCTGAATCATGGTGCACAATAAAATGTAGGAACAGAGGGCATCTTTAGGTATAGGATTCATTAAGGTTTGACCAGGCTTGAAACTAGAATTCCTAACCTTTTGGACATTTAAATGTCATATTTTAAAAGAATTCACACAGACACAGCATGAGCTCCGTGAAAAATTGAAGATAAGTGGATTGTACTTAGACAACATGTGCTGATTAGTAATCTATTGATGTAAAATACAGTGGTCAGGCAATGGTTGTGGATCTAATCTATTCAGATTTTAACTCCATAGTTTGTTCAATAAATTGACTTTGAAGGTCCATCTCTCAGATCAGTTCTATTACAGTTTTAATTGCGATAACACTAAAAGAGATCAATGATAAATAGGTTTTAAAAGCCATGGGTGGAATAGATCCTTGGTCTAAATCTAGATTATTGTCTGCAATAGAAACCCGTACAAACAGATCAAATATAAAAGCATTGAAAATGTTTATTATAGTGGTTTAGAGTAAACACAGATAACACACATTCAAAAGATTATGATTACAACCTATTTTATGTCCAGAGACCGGTTTAGATGCTTTCCTGTTTAAGTGACAACATTTGCAAATATATTTAAGAAAACATTAAAGCTGGATGTCAGAAATTCTGTCTTTAAGTATTGTGTAAGAGTTATGTGTGATGGTTTTTATTTGATCTGAAGAAACACTAACACTAAATAGGTACGTGCACCGGTTATCATTCAACTAACATTATTAGCAAACTTAATTTGGAGGGAATTGAGAACAATTGACTCATGTACCAAGGTTTATATTGTTCAAAAATCCACTGGTTCGGTAATTCACAGAGTTTGCAAATGCTAAACCGCTTTTTGAAATGTACTAAGCCCATTCAACAATTAAGAATTTGGAAGGGGAATATTAATAGTGTCCCTTCTAAATACGTAATACATCCTTAAGGTATGTATTAAGCTTTGAAACCATACGTGGGCAGAAAAACAGTAACAGGAGGTAGTAACCCAAGGGGACATTTGTGAATCTGAAAGTAAAATGGGGTGCATTAAAAATGCCTTTATTTAAAAGCCATCACAGATACAGTAGTGTGCTGACTCCACAAGCAACCAGTTTTACCAAATGGATTATTAATACAGGAACCTCAGTATTTCCTATATATTGTTGAAATGTAGTCTCTAATGTTTTGGTCATGTGGTGTAAATATTTGTTTCTATTATTTTATTTCCCATTTCCATATTGTCATGAAATGTACCTATTCTTTCTGTCAAACATATTGAAATATCTTTGTCACAATTTTTGGGGCATTCTAAAAAGTGTTTTCACTCTCTAACTTAAAGCTTCCTAAGAAAAATACTGACGCGCAGTCCTGGTTTCTCCTAGATCATTTAGCTTTCTCACTAAACCAAGCACAATATTGCTTTGAGAGCGGTGGTTATTGTAGTTAAACACACTGGAGTTAGTTTAGAAAAGACAAATATAGAATTTCCTTTATCTTTAGAAATAATACTTGCAAAAGTATATGTGCAATAATTTCAGATAATTTACTGATAAACATATCAGATAAAGATCCCCTAATTTCTTATATCTTGTGGTATTAAAAATCTGCATGAATTAACAGACTTCTCTTCTAGATAAATCCAGGTATGAGAAGGTATTAAATGCCATTATCAACTTTCCGTTATTTTAACACATTTTCTCAGTGCACAGAGTATTTTTCCTACATTGATCACAACATTTCAAGCAATGGTCTGTGCTTAAACGTACAATGAAGGGGTAAATATGTATTTCTACCACAATCAAGAAACCCTTGTGTCTATGAGGATTACTGCTGCAAATGAAGACCTAGCTAAGATGAAATATCCCTTTAAAGGGAAGATTTCCCTCACCCACCATAGTTGCATGCTTCCTCATTCGGAATCTCCTCCCACCATTATACCTAGTTACAGTACAGGGTACAGCCCCCTCACTGAGAGGGAGGAGTTCAGGCATGTTTTGTTATAGAGAATGGTATACGAAATACCACAAAAATGAGCTCAGGGTAGTGGGGGCAGCAGAGTGAAAGGTAATAAGAGGTCAATATGTTTCAGCTTATGAACCCTCCAAAGAGGTGTTTGCGGCTTTCTTCAGGACCTAATCAAAAGTGTTGCTGCTCATTGTACTCACTCAATAACTAGCATTGGCATAGTCAATAGGTCTTGCCTTTGGGACCTTATAAGTGTTTACCCATGCAGGTCCAGTAACAATGTGAAATAATTTCTCTTAAAAAAGAAGACTATAAACTAACTAAGGTAGACGTGACTTTATTACTGGTTAATCAAATGTTTCTGGAGGTTTAGTATATATAAAGAAATCCTTTTTTCCATGGCGTGTCATAAAATTGATGGTCTAAATTTTGGTAAGAGTACACAATGTCAAAAAATTCAATACTGCTTTTATATCAATTTACTTTTGAAAGCTTGAAGTGAAAGAGAATTCTTAAATGTCATTTGATTATGAGTAGGCGCTAATGACTATTTCCGGATGACAATGTAGGTAGCATTTCTTTGTATAAGAGGTGTTAGAAGTATGGGTAGGGGAAATGGCTATTTTGGCCAAAGGCTCCTCTTTCTATATGCATGCTAGTTTTAATTTGTAAACAGAATCACAATTTTTTTATGTGGTACACTGTAATGTTAGATGAATCTGTTTTACCCTTTTGATAAGCAAGAGATGACGATGAACCGTTTTTTCGTCCCTGGTTTCAAATGGATTCAGGTTGGAACAGACGAGGTGTTGGTTGACTGCCTCAGAAAATAGTTGTTTCCCGCATGCTTCTTTCATGCGACTTAACCACATCGCTGCAATCAGTCTTCCCCTGCTGTGCTGGGCCATAATGTAAATGGGTGTGGTCATGACGAGCTCAGCTCATCATCAGCACACGAGCACTGTGCTGCATGACGAGCTGAGCTCGTCATGAGCACAGAAGGGGTTAAATCCCTTCAGTCGAAGAGGCGGCTGCATGCCTGCAGATGTTGACAGATCAGTACTTGGCTGTTTCAGTTCACCAGCGGGGCTAGAATAGAAGCTGTTAAGGGCAGGGGCTTAGCTTCCTGTTGGTGCAACAGGTGCTGTGGCACCAGGTCCCAGACGCCTTAAAGGCCCACTGAACCCTGATAACTGCTGTTTGTCACAGTTCAAACAGAGGCCTGAGGGGCCCACAGAACAATTATTGCTGTTTTCCACATTCCAAACAGAGGGCAGGGGTCACATTTCCTTTCTTGCCTTAGGGACCAGGGCACACTGGCTAGGCCACTGGTTAAGGATGCAGTGGGGAAGAGGTGGGGAGACAGGTGGATATTTAAACAGCTAGACAATGACTTCATGCCTGGGTATTAAAGTATTCATTACAATTAAGGACTGAAGCAGGAATAGATCTCATAATATAGGGAGGCCTACTTACAAATGCAGCTCGATAAGCGGCTGCCTTTTAACATCTCACTTATCACCTCTCCTAATTTTCAGTTTTATTTTAGATGCATATTTAAATCGTGACCTATGAATATGTTTATCTATCTTTAGGTTCCAAATGGCCCATCTTTTCCATATGCAAGTATCAGACAGGTCGGGAACACCCAATGGCGTTGAACTTCATAAAGCCACATTAATCACTGGTCTTGAAATGCAAATGGCAGCCTTAAGCAAGCAGGTGTAATCTACGTAATCTCATTATGTTCAGGGTACGGGAGGGTGTTTAGGGCGTAAAGACTTTGACAAAAACATTGCTGCCACCGTAGAAATTCAATCTTCCTTGTCCTACCTTAGTATACAAGTAGTACCACATACTTTGTATACCTGAATTAAATAGGCACACAAAATAGTACCGTATTTAAAGGCCCAGTTCAGAATTACAGGGAAGGTGCACTGTCCCAGACTACACAACGGTGCAGTCTTCAGCGGGTGCTGTCATGCCACACAGGGGGAGTACACCAGATTATGCTGGAAAAAGCATGTGGTGCCCCAACGTAGGGGCAGTTGTAAACCACCAGTCTGCTTACAAAGTAGCTTCTGGCAGCTATTAAACAAGGTGGCACGTTTTCCCTGCAGGTGGTTGGGGTCTGTCACCATCCTGTCAGGTGGGGGTATACAATCAGTGCGCCTCCTAACTGCTTGTTTGCCCTTTTGCCCGTGTCAGTAATACAGTGCAGTCGCAAGACATAAGGTTTTCCCACATTTTAATGTGGCCATGCCCAATACAAAGGAAAGCATGCCCGCTGAGAATCTCTCCTACGTGATCCACACTACATAAAGGGCTATGGAAGTGTCTGCAGCCTCTTCTGTAGAACAAAAACCAAAATGTCCATGGGACACAGAAAGAGGGTGCACCCCGATGCTTCATTATGTACGAGGACCTTTGGCGTTCGTCTGTACTAAGCGAGTGACAGAGTTAGTGGAGTGTTTTTTGCCCTCTATGTCACTCTACTTCTAAGCACCTAATCAGACCCCCCAGGATATAGCAGCATGGATTCGCAAATTTAGCGGCACAAATATGGAAATTTAGCGGCACAAATATTGAAATTTAGCGGCATTTTTGCGGCACTTTATTTTACTCATAATCATTAATTTTCAGCCTTAAATAAATGGAAACCGTTTTAGCAGAGTATTCCACTTTGAATAGGCAACCTGGAATATGGAATAGAGGAAGCAGCCCACAGGTGAAGGTTGTTATCCCTTGGAAATGCAATTCTCCATTTGCTTTAGCATAGCCTGGGATTTCTTCAGGCAGCGCAGCCTTTGAGACGGCTGCTGGCCCGAACGCTGCTCAGATAAAAGCCTTCTTGAGACTGGCACTTTTTATTCTCAATCACTGCCTGCACATACAAAGCAATGGGCACGTCTGCAATGAGGGTGAACATTTTCCTACTAGGGTGACATTACAATCTCTAAAAAACACTGGAGCAAAATGCAAGATGTGCGGAAGGGGGCCGCACATCAGTAGGGGCTGAGGGGGCCCCCTCAAGGACGGGTAAGCCTGGGGCCCCCTCCCCGCACTGCGTGGGCTGCGGGGGGCCTTTGTTACGCCCCTGATCTGGTCTCCCCTCTCACTTTATTAGGCTTTTCGTACCCCTTTCATTCACTCTGTGCTCCCTTTCCCTCATCCTGGGTGAGCTGAGGGGTTTTCAGTGTAAGGCGCCGTCATTCCACCTTTGTTCTGCGCCATGCGGGTTATCCTGCTTTTCATTCAAAGAGGGGCAGGGCGAAATTCACAGGTAAGGGCTCCCTAATTATCGGTCTAATCGCTGCTATCCTCATGCAGATGCAGCGATTAGGCCCAGAGAGACGGACGGGCCGGCAGATATTGATCAAAATCCCCTGGGCCTCCAAACTCTGTAGCTTTTGAAAGCGTGAGGCCCCCTGGCTGCGAGCCGGCGCGGGGGCCCTGGCACTGTTGTTATGTGGGCACGTATCTGGCACACAATCTGTCGCTTGTGTGGCATCAGTGTAGTTTTGGTTCAGGGGTCTCTCCCATGAGGTTACCAGCTTTCCATCACCGAGTGGTGTCTAGTGCACCTGCACCATTAGTCGTATGAGTGGATGTGTCCCTGTGTCAGATGAAGGCCATCTTCAATGAGCCATGGGTGCACGCGAGTGTGAGTGCTCGACTCGTATTCATCTGCGGGGCGGCACGGAATCACTAACGAATCTTCTAGAATGGCAGGCATGCCTGTTGCCTGTCTGTTGCGTATGTGTGCAAGACAACCGGTGGCAGCAAGTGCTAGGCATATCTGGGCATGTGGGATGTGTGTCCTTACAGGGCACTTTGTGCATTGAGGTGGACGAGGGGCCTGAACAGGTAAGGAGTGTGTGTAAAACGCCCCTCCCCACACACACACACGTCTCAGAATCTCCCACATATGCCAACCGCTCAGCCTGGCCCGGGGCGCTGGGCCTGCCGACTCCAAGGCCAGGCCGTCAGGGAGAGGGGCTCAGAGATGTCACATCCACTTATGGGTGGAGGGAGGCAGAGTAAAAGCAGTTAGCATAGCGCCGGCCCTGACGGGATAAACATCTCTTCTGCGGCTCGCGCACACCCCTCTGCTGCACGGGTCCCGATTTCGCGGGACTTTTAAAAAAAAGCTCGGCACTTTAACAAAAGTGCCGATTTCGCTGCAAACCGCGAAATCGCGATATCCCGGAGGGTCTGCCTAATACAGCTTGTAGAGTGGTTACGGTCATCTGTTCACCTACATTATGCTTAATATAAATAGTGCACAATTTCGGCGTTTGTGTCTGCCTACAACATGGACCTGATACAAATAGCAGTACCTACAAGTTGGATGGTACAATTCAACAAGAGTCTAGGATACTCCAGCACAGATGACTTTGCATCAACATTACGGGGCATCAGTCTTGATGGCAAGCCAACTTTGTATACATTATTATCAGAGACTATACTTGCCTCTTGGATACAACTTTACAACAGAATTTTATGAATTTTTGTACAGTTGAATTTATATAATAAAACAACCTACCCACAATAACTGATCTATCTATTTATCTTTTTGGGTTCTGGAGTAGCATGCTACTCGCTGAAAAGCACTTCAACACTTAATCAGGGTTAGCAAGCGCTATATAAATGTAAAACCTTCCCTCTTCTATCCCCCAACTCTCTTCTTCAACCCAACTAACAGACCAACATGTCCAGCTCTCAAAAACATTTTATATTTCCCTACACTAATTCACCACTAATCATTTTTGGACTCTGGAGTAGCGTGCTACTCACAGAAAAAGCGCTTCAAATTGACCCTAACGCACTCCGCTGCTCGCAGAACTCTGCGTTGAGCGGTTGAGTTTTTTTGACACTTTGCGGAGTTCTTCATTGCGGAACACCGCCTAGGCCTAATCTTATCATGAAAATTTAGATTTCAGTCATATGTTAAGAAACAAGTGTGAGTAGAAACCTTTTGGGTGGAGAAAATTAAAGACATTAATACTGTGAATTTTTTGTTAATTAGTTGATGTTTGCAAGTACGAACACTTCTCTGTGTCAAGTAAAGACCTTGAGAGTTTTGTAACTTTCAGATACTCAAATTGTGGATTTTGTTGCAATTAAAACATTTTCAAGGCCTGAAATTTCTTTGGAGGTTGCATGCGGGCAGCCTAAGTTATCCTGCAAGAATTTCTTGATTAATCCTATTGCAACTACAATATGTGCTCTCTCATGTGAAGTCAGGTTATTAGAAGCTTTTCTGCAACTCAAGATACGCCTTACTTTTCACCTGGTGTGGGTGCATTTCTCATGTTAAGTGAGATCTCCTTTCTGAGTATAACGTTTCTGGCTTTCCCCTCCTGTATAAGGCTTTAGTCCAGTGTGAATTCTCTCATGTGAAATGACATTGTTTTCATGAATAAACCTTATCTGACATTCCGAACACACATAAGGCTTTTTTCTCCCTTGTGAGTTTGCTCCTGACAAGTGAGAAGTAATTTGGGACCAAAACTTTGCTTGCATTTCGAGCACTCATAAGGTTTTTCCCCAGAGTGGGATCTCTCATGAAGCATAACTGTCTTTCAGATTCAAGCTTTTATGGCATAAGGATTTTCTCCAGTTTGGAGTTTCTCATGGTGAGATAGCGTTTTTCTCTGCAGCTTTTCTGGCATTCAGAGCACTCATAAGGTTTTCATCAGTATGGAGTTGATTATGGTTAGTGAGGCTGTGCCTATCAAAAAATAGGAATTTCTGGCATTCACAGCATTGGTAATATTTTTTCCCTGTGTGCGTCTGCTCATGTAGAGTGAGATTGCATTTAAAATTGATGCTTTTCTGGCACTTGGAGCACTGAAGTATTTTTGATGGTGTGTTTTCTTATGGTGCATGTAACCATCACTACCTCTGAATCTTTTCTGACATTCAGAGCACTGATAATGTTTTTCCCCCAGTGTGGATTCTCACATGTGCAGTGAGATTAGATTTATAGCTGAAACTTTTTGGGCAGTCAGAGCACTGATAAGGTTTTTCACCAGTGTGGGTTCTTATATGGTGAGTGAGATTGATTTTTTCACTGAAACATTTGTGGCATTCAATGCACTGATAAGGTTTTTCCCCAGTGTGGGTTCTTGTATGCCGAGTGAGTATTCTTTTTTCACTGAAACATTTCTGACATTCAATGCACTGATAAGGTTTTTCCCCAGTGTGGGTTCCTATGTGCCGTGTGAGACTACTTTTTATACTGAAACATTTCTGGCATTCAGAGCACTGATAAGGATGTTCCACAGAATGGGTTATTGAATGTTGAGAAAGACTTTGTTGGGTACAAAACCTTTCCTGGCTTTCAGAGCACGGATAAGGTTTTTCCCCAGTGTGGGTCTGTATATGCTGGGTGAGACAGAGTTTGTTTTTGAAACATTTCTGGCATTCAGAGCACTGATAAGGTTTTTCCCCGGTGTGGATTCTTATGTGCTTTGTGAGACAACTTTTTAAATTGAAACCTTTCTGGCATTCAGAGCACGTATAAGGTTTTTCCCCAGTGTGGTTCATTACATGTTGAGAAAGACTAACCTTTTCTGGCATTCAGAGCACTGATATGGTTTTTCTCCTGTGTGGATTCTTGTATGTTCAGTGAGTCTGATTTTTACACGGAAACATTTCTGGCATTCAGAGCACTGAAAAGGTTTCTCCCCAGTGTGGGTTCTTATATGATGAGTGAGACTGTTTTTGTCAATGAAACATTTCTGGCATTCCGGGCACTGATAAGGTTTCTCTCCAGTGTGAGTTCTTCTATGCCGAGTGAGACTGGCTTTGTCACTGAAACATTTCTGGCAATCCGTGCACTGATAGGGTTTTTCCCCAGTGTGGGTTAATACATGTTGAGAAAGATTGTGTTTTGTCCAAAACCTTTTCTGGCATTCAGAGCACTGATAAGGTTTTTCCCCAGTGTGGGTTAATACATGTTTAGAAAGACTTTGTTTTTTACAAAACCTTTTCTTGCATTCAGAGCACTGATAAGGTTTTTCCCCAGTGTGGGTCCTTGTATGTACAGTAAGGTCTCTTTTTTCACTGAAATATTTCTGGCATTCAGAGCACTGGTAAGGTTTTTCCCCAGTGTGGATTCTTATGTGCTTTGTGAGACTACTTTTTAAACTGAAACCTTTCTGGCATTCAGAGCACTGATAAGGTTTTTCCCCAGTGTGGGTGAATACATGTTGAGAAAGACTTTGTTTTTTACAAAACCTTTTCTGGCATTCAGAGCACTGGTAAGGTTTTTCCACAGAGTGGGTTAATGCATGTCGATAAAGATGCGGTTTGAAACTAAACCTTTTCTGGCATTCAGAGCACTGATAAGGTTTTTCCCCAGTGTGGATTCTCATATGCGCAGTGAGATAATATTTACTGCAGAAACTCTTTTGGCATTCAGAGCACTGAGAGAGGTTTTTCCCAGTGCGCATTCTCTCAAATTCAGTGAGGTGAGATTTATGGCTGAATCTTTTGTGGCACAGGTAACTTTTTTCCCCAACTTGGGTTACTTTGCTTTGATTGAGGCGGGTTTTAACACTGAATTTGTTATCACAGCCCGTGTTTTTATAAGATGTATTCCTAGAGTTAATATCTCTACATTTAGTTTTCTCTTGCTTATATGCCACGGTAAGAGTGAACCCGATTTTAGAATCGGGCTTGTTTAGATAATGCTCAGTATTTATCTCTAAAAGAAATTGTGTGTAATCTTCTTAACACTTGAATGGAGCAAAATATGACTGGATGCAGCCCTTTAAAACCTGTTGAAATGTTTCTAGCAGATAACAGTCTTTTGGTTATAGCCTCTCCAGCAGCAACTTATTTTGTGACTGAAGTTTTTCTCAAATCTATTTGTATAGGTTCTTAGCAATGCAGTGATAAGGTGTTAGTCTGATATTTAATGATTAAACTGTTAAGTACCTTTTTGCACTGGCGTGATGGCAGTAAATGAGAACATTAGAACATGCACAGTAATATTGTTTCTCACCAGTCGCAGAACAGCAGTTTCTTTTACCCTTTCTATGTTTGGTGTAAGGTTAAGGATTGTAGTTCTGAAGACGAGGATTTATTTACATTAGCTATAGTGCAACGGTGCTCATTTAATCCATTTTTATATTTAACAGTTTTACATATCACTCCTGCACAACAGATATTGTTGAGGCGATTTACATAGAATTACAGAACAGCACACAATAAAAAGAAAACAATCTGAGATGGTCATGAACACAATAAAGTGGTACATTTTTAAGGTTTTCGCAAGAGTGAGCAGAGTGGGTTGCGGTGTTGCATCCCGAGGCAGATAGTCTCAAACTTGCGTAACTGGTTAAAAACGGTTGTTTAACAAAAGTGATTTTCCAATCTTTTGGTGGTTAGCGTGTCAGCTTCGGAGTCTTCTTTCAGTGTCTTTTCTTTGATGGTTTGTAGAAGAAACTTTTTGTTATATCTTTCTTTTATGCAGTGTGTGCTTCCTCACTGGAATTACATGCTTTAGATCATGCATGCTTTAGATGAACGTTATTCTGTCATGCTGAGGCAATTTGTCTTTCTGATAATATTTCAGATGAGGATGTTGTGATTGGTCTTTCTGGCATTATTTATGATGCTGTGTGGACAGATATGACTTTGCTCTGGGTTAATGAAATGCAAAATTAGAGACTTCACTTACATGTATAGTACTTTCCTCAGATCCCACTTCCTCGCCACACCTAGATTTTGGAAATTGTTTAAACTTAGAATGCTGGATGTCCCTCAGTTTTTCAAAATAATCCTTCTTATGGCACTAACATTCAGTTGGCTGGTGCTAAATCTTGCTTTCTTCGTCCGTAATTTCAATCACCTATAGTATTAAAATTAAATAGTTAATACATGTAAATATCCCCAAACATAATTTATAAGCCATATCAATGCAGAGTTGCAGAATTTTTTGTTCAGCTGTTCTTCAGACAGAACAGAGTGTAGAATGGTAGCCTGAGAGTACTTGGATCTAGGCGTGAGGAGTTGTAGAATTTCCAACATTTTATGAAGCTCAGAAAGGATACATGTACCCTATGGACTTATAACATAGAATCCCAGAAGCAGACATTAAAGTCATATGGACTGGCACCAAAAAGATATTTAAAATAGAATACTATTAATTAATTTTTAATGTAGATTTCTGGGACGGGAATGACCCCTCCATGGACAACAGGCATTTTCCTCTGCCCTGAGTTACTACCTACTTGTATCTGGTATTTATTTTTATTTTATTTTATTTATTTATTTATCTAAACTTGTATTGCGCACAGCTACCCTCAATGGGTTTCCCGGCGCCAGGGACAGACAAGAGAAGAAAGCAAGCAAAAAGCCCAAACAGAACAAACAGTGCAGAAGGATCAATTAAACAAAAGAGTCTAATTTTTTCCGAAATGAGAGGAGATCAGTCTCGGCTTTCAGAGCCGGCGGAAGAGCATTCCACATCCTTGGACCAAGATAGGAAAACGAGCGGCCGCCCATTTTTGCCAATTTAATTCTAGGGACCAAGAGATTGCCACTGGTGGAGGATCTTAAAGTACGACCAGGCTCATAGACTTGAACCAGGTTCTGCAGGTATTTAGGAGCAGAGCCCTGCCGAATTTTGAAAAGAAGACATAAGGTTTTAAATTGTACGCGGTTCGGGACCTTAAGCCAATGAAGGTCACACAGAGCCTTGGCTGCAGAAGATCTCCGGGGTAAATTACACAATAAACAAGCTGATGAGTTTTGCACCACCTGGAGTTTGTTTATTGTGGCCTTATCGGCCCCAAGATAAAGCACATTCCCATAGTCGATGCGGGAGATCACAAGAGCCTGGACGACAGTTCTCCGAGTAGAGCAAGGTAACATCCATAAGATCTTCTGCAACCATCTTAAGATGGAGAAACAGATTGCAGCGACCTTTGCTACCTGCTGTCTCATTGAGAGCTTATCGTCAATAAGGAAGCCGAGGTTGCGGGCTACGGGGGTTGGATTCGGCAGAGGACCCACGTCGCAGGGCCAATGTCGAGGGCCCCACAGATCTTTATTTTTGCCCAAAATAACAACCTCGGTCTTATCACCGTTGAGCTTGAGCAGATGGTCGTGCATCCAGGCAGCAACGCGTGATAGGCCAGACTTCAGAGCAGAGACCTCGTGGCCCTCACTGCTAGAGAGAGAGAACTCTATCTGCGTGTCGTCCGCATACGAATAGATTGTTAGGCCGGCGTCCTCCACGATGGTGGCAAGGGGTCTGATGTAGATATTAAACAGCAGAGGGCTGAGAATCGATCCCTGGGGGACGCCGTATGCTGATGAGTAGACAGCAGATTCAGCTTCTGTCGAAAATACCTGAAAGGTGCGTCCGCTTAAAAAGGAGGCAATCCAGGCCAGCGCAGATCCAGCAACACCAAGGGAGCGGAGAGAATCAAGAAGGATGGAATGAGACACGGTATTGAACGCTGCACTCAAATCCAAAAGGATGAGTGCAAAGGTCTCCCCGCGATCGATACCGTGCCGAAGCCTCTCCGTCACCCCAAGGAGTGCGGATTCAGTGGAATAATGTGTGCGAAACCCGGATTGGGACGGATGGAGATATCCCACATTTTCGACAAACGAATTAAGCTGGGTGTTCACATGTCGTTATAAAATTTTAGAACATGCAGGCAGCAGGGATATGGGCCTAAAATTTGCTAGGTTCGTGATGTCAGCGCCGGTCTTCTTCAACAAGGGAACGACCATGGCATGTTTCCACTCCTGTGCCATCGTAGACTTTATAAGAGAGGTATTCAAAAGTCTCATTAGGACCCTCCGTGGCTCGAGGTCCAACAGTTTTAAAATTTTCATGGGGACAGGGTCCCGAGGGGAGCCTGACCTGATACTATTTAGGCACGATAAAAAGGTAGCGTCATCAAACAAAGACCAGTCGTTGATGATCGTTGAAGGGAGGGGAGGACTCCCAGAAGTAACCACCAGTGAGGACTCAGCAGATGGGGGGGAGGTAGACAAAAATTCATGAATACGCTCCACCTTAGAAATAAAGAAATCAGCAATGGCATCACACTGTGGTTTGTCCAAAGCCGGAGGAGAAGGTACCGTGTCTGCTCCTTTTAGCTTCTTTATCATTGTAAAAAGAGTCCGCGGACAATTCTGGGCTTGAGTGATCGTAGATGCCGTAAAAGTGGCCTTGGCCAGTTTACAGTTAACATGATATCTCTTTAGTGCCTCTTTATAAGCTGCCTTACTGGGGATTGAATAGAAACGCCTCCATTTTCTTTCTAATGCCTTGCACTTGGCTCGTTGTGATTTTAGCTCCCCTGAGAACCAAGGTGCGGGAGGATAAAGAGATCTGTGATTCTTAGATATGGGAGGGAGAAGTGCAGTTACAGCATCCCTTAGCCACTGGGACACTGCAGCATTAGATTCTAATGCAGATTTTTCCAAAGTCGGGATAGATTCAGAAAGGTGTTGATTGAATGCCACCATATTAAGCTTGTCCCACCGATAAGAAAGCTTGCTCTTACCAGCATCTTGACTTTTGAGCTCTGGCCTCTGCCGCACGCAAATCTATTGTGTGTTGCGAGGACTATGCCTAGACCTATCCCTCAACTATGGTCCAGAGTATGAATCAAGGGCAATGAAATTAAGGAGTACTTTCATGTGTTCATTTTATTCCACCTGATTATCAGTTGTTAGGCTTTTCTGCACCTGGATTTACCGGGTGCAGAAAAACAGGACACAATTTTTTTCCAGACAGAATCAGACTGAAAAGACCCACAAGACTCTGGGTGCAGCAGAAGCAGCCAAGACTCATGCTGTTTTTTTACTAACTGGGGGAAACACACAATTCTTCCCTCTGTTAGAAAATGCTTTCCTCTTCTCTCCCCTGCTTCACCCATCTCCCCCCAACCAACCACATGCATATATCTACCACCTGCTTAAAACAAGGGGTAAATAAAAGCAGAAAAACACTATGAAATAGTGAATGGCATGTGGTTTGACAGGCAGAAAAATCTGTTCCTCGTGGCAACTCCCCAGTACATGGCGTCAAACTTTTAACTGCACGTTACTGGGGTAAATCTACCACAAAACAATTAGATGAGATGTTTTTGCCACCGCAGTACTGTGCAACTTCTAACAAGAGACTATGAGAGGTCTTGGACCGGTCCTGTGACCTGGAGGGTCACACCAAGTGTGCCCTCATTTAAGGCAGAGGACTGTAATGGGTTTAACAGCTAGAGCGGTGATGGCAATGCACCCTGTTGTAAGGATCAATAGCCTGATTAGATCTTTGCATCATGGTCAGTGGAGTGGCTTCCTACTGACACACCCATGTAATGCTCCATTTCTAAACCTGTGCCCAGACTTTGCGATAACATCAAGTGCATGTTTAGGGTGTTGGTGTGCGTAGCATAAATGCAATGTGAGAGTGCGACAGAGTAAACACCATCTCCTGCCTGCCAGTTGTGTATACAAGTGGGACCATCTATCCCTCTTTTATACCTGAGTTCAAAGTCCTCTGTTACCAAGGAATAATGTGCTCTACAAAGTACGCAGGTGCCTGCTGTGGCACCAGGGATGGTGTCAGCCTGACAGTTTATCTAAGTTGAATGGACATCACCTGTAGGCTGAATTACTTAATGGAGAAGCTGTGTAACTGTCCTGAAGAGCCTAGAAGTCTGCCTAGAAGCCTGCCTGTCTGGTAAGAAAAGGAAGGGAGTTTCACTATCCAGCAGGAGGACAAGGCTATCCTGGAAAAAGCAAGGTCCGACACATCCTCGTTATCTGTAGGGCGAGCCGGAAAGCCATCCAGCAAGACCAGCTAGTCTGAGGGATGCCAAGACTCTCCCAACAGTTCAAGGCAGAAAATAAAACTCTACGTCAACATGATTGTTGAGGCCCAGTAGGACGATTGTGTGCTGCCAACAGGTCCATTCAAGGTTGCATTTGCCAAATTCCTAACACAACAGAGTCTGAATCTACTGACTTCCTGGAGAGCCTGTGTTGGGCTTTTAGCTGCTGAATTTCTGACTACTCTGTGTCAGAGGTCCATGAGGGACTACAACTACTCCAGTGTCGAACAACCTGGCTGAGCTCACGCCTGTGGTCCAGCCGGCCACAATGTGGGCTCAATTGCTGATGGTCAGGCCTCCAGAGGGGGCTGCACTTACAGACAGGCCAGGTGTAACTGCTACCTTGGGACTGCTGATCTTCAGGCAACTGCAAAGAAAAGAGAGTGGGTGCCCTGCTGAATGCAGCACTATATCCAGGACAAAAGAGCTCCACAAAACCTGCTGGTGGGTCACTGCTCTCGCGAGTCTTCGGAGGTGCCATTCAAATGTCGGGAAACAGGAAAGAGACCCAGACAAGACTGACTCATCCTGTGAAAGGGTAAGACACTTACGACAGAGCATACACGCATTGGGGTGACTGGAGTGATAGAACTGACCCTATACTATATTCATGATACTCCTAGATGCCCCTAGAGCGCAAGAGGGTATCAGAACTGGACACACCTGTTTGCAGCACATGGTAGTCTGGCATGCCTGCACTATCTTTTCACCCGGACTGTCCATAAAGATGAGTTTAGGGCCGCTACGCACATAGCAGGGGGAATCTCAGACCATTCGCTGGTGGAGGTGCAACTCGATGGTCCGGTTGGTATGAATTAGGCGACTAAAAACGGTTCTGACATTTGCAGGTGGGTCACGCTCTGCAAGGTAACATCTGGGAAGGGGGGGAAGTTGCCTGATGCATTCCCACTGGAGGACCAGCTGCTAACTAATCCCCTGACCGAAAAAGCAATCTCAACCATCTATAGGAAGTTGATCTACAATTCTCTGGATCCCTTGGGCCTATGCGGTTACCACCTTGCATACAATTGTAGAAACAGCACGCATTAGGAAGAATTCAGCCCAAGCAGCTGAATTGATAGCTCTGACTAGAGCTTGTATATTGGCTAAAGGAAAAAGAGTGAATCTGTTCACCGATAGCCAATACGCATTTGGGGTGGCCCATAGTTTTGGCCGCCTCTGGAAGGAAAAAGGATTCTTTACCTCACACGGTACTAAAATACAGCATGGCCAGCTAGTAAATAACCTCTTAGAATCACTTGCCTTGCCCACTCAGATAGCGATTGTGAAGTGTAGTGCACATAAGAGGATCACTGATGACGTAGGTGAAGGAAATGCTTTCGCGGATCAGATAGCAAAAGAGACAGCTAGAGATGTGACAAGTCGTATGTATGTTGCTGGACATGCCAGATGGGTCAGTCAAGGAGGAATGTGTGAGGACACAATAGAAAGTGTGAAAATGATTCAGGAAGAGGCTACAGAGAAAGAATCAAGTAAGTGGAAAGATGGTACGGGAATGTTAGATGTGACGGGGTGTTGGATAGAATTGTCGGAACATCAGCGTTGGCTGCTACCAGACGCCTATGTACTTCCAGTAGTGACTATGGCACATGGTCCAGCCCACATCAGTGCGAAAGGAATATGCAAGCTTTTGGCTCCGGTATGGCAGAATGCGGGAATCCCTAAATGTGCAGACAATCTAGTTAAGCATTGCATTGTTTGTTTAATGCATAACCCAGGAAGAGGGACACCAACTCCAGCAGGCCATTTTGCTCTCCCAACGTATCCTTTTGAGGTGTTGCAGATAGACTACATTCATATGGAGAGATGCAATAACCTAAAGTATGTCCTTGTGGTGGTGTGTGCCTTTTCTATATGGATAGAGGCCTACCCCCTAAAGGATAATACTGCTTTGTCTACAGCCAAGGTCCTTCTGAAGGAATACTTCCCGAGGTTTGGTTTACCTCGAATTGTCTGGAGTGACAATGGAAGTGAATTCGTGGGCCAAATCATGCAGAAAGTATGTACAGGTCTTGGTATTAAGCAGAAATACCATGCGGCAAATCACCCTCAGTCAGCGGGTTTGGTAGAGTGCTATAATGGCACTCTCAAGCTTAAACTTGCAAAGATACAGGCCAGCACGGGTCTTGCCTGGGCCGATGCGTCACCTTTGGCTCTCTTGTCCACCCGAACAGCTGTTCATTCTCGTGTGGGACTTAGCCCATATGAAATTGTGTTCGGACGCCCGGCTAATGTCTGGGGTGTCCCTAGGCCCAAAAAGTACTCGGATATAGATTATCCAATGTTGGTTGAATATTTGC
This sequence comes from Lissotriton helveticus, assembly GCF_964261635.1. Lineage (NCBI taxonomy): Eukaryota > Metazoa > Chordata > Amphibia > Caudata > Salamandridae > Lissotriton > Lissotriton helveticus. The sequence goes on along the minus strand of NW_027611684.1, from coordinate 1,526,467 downwards.
ATGACCTCACCACTAAATTGCGTGTTCTCCATCAGCAGGTACAAGACGCTTTTGCCTCAGGCCTCTTCAGATGCCGGGCACACCATCCAACCTGGGGACTGGGTGTGTCTGAAGAATTTCCAAAGAAAAGAGAATCTGGAGCCCCGCTGGGGACCGCCAAGACAGGTCCTGCTGACGACACGTACAGCCGTGAAGGTTGTTGGGAAAAAGAACTGGATTCATGGTGTGCACTGAAAAAAGGTACCCTTGCCTTTTGACCAGTGGGTCCACGGAGGTTTAGGTGATTTTGAAGGAGAAAGGGTCCCCTGGTTTGTACCTTTTGGCGATGCACACCTAGAATGGACTCGGACTGAGAAGGAAGACGATGATGTTTTGCAAGAAGCTGTACCATCGCATCTCAGAATAGATACAACTGATCCAGAGACACTTTTTCAGGACCAGACTGTGCCGAACAAAAACAAATACAATCTAAGGCCTAGAAAGACAAGAGACATTTGAAAACTTTTCCTTTTTCTGAACTTACATTTCAAATTTTGAATTGCATATATATTTTTTTCTCTCCTTTCCAGTGTGATACTGGAATCATCCAATTTAAGTTGCAGGGTCGTGGTAGGAGACTTGGTTTATGACCTGAGTAGTGGCAATAGGCCAGCAGGACCTGCAGTGTCATGGGACGGTTAATAACCACAACTAAGTGAGATAGGAAGATTGCCACGAGCAACACTTTAGAGGATGGATTCTGGTGAATCAGAAAATGATAAAAGAGCAGAAATGAAAAAGAAATACTGTAAATTATTGTTTAGTAGATGTGGCGTAGTATTATGTGTTTTGATTTTTCTATGTGTTTTATTAGCTTGTGTGGGTTGGGTTACTCATACTTTGCAACCAATACCTGTACCTATACCCACCTCTCACCCTATATGTTTTCACACTACTGTCTCCCCGCACCAGCTACATACCCTCTCTGAACATGACAGACCAGGAGAATGGAATTCTTTAACAATTCATTCATACAGTTGTTGCATCAGCATGAACTCGTCACTAACACCACCGATTGTTGGGTCTGTGGGCTCATGCCTCACAGCACGGATAAGGGGATGCCATATTTAGTCTTGCCGTTTTCTTATGATTGATTTCTGGGCATGTTTTCCAACGCATATGAGCACCAACCTCGATACCCTGTTAATTCTGATGTTGGTCACGATCCCTTGATGAAGGGAATAGTAGCCATAACAAGGAATACTGGTGAAGGTGGGAAGATCCCACCTGACGAGAAGCAAGCATATGATGGTTGGAACTTGACCCGATACAAAAACAGCCTTACAGATAGGGCTGGACGAAAAAGATCTCCGCCCGTTTGGACTCTACCCCGTCGAGGCCATTATTGTTTGCAAGGGAATGGTCAGAATGCCAAAGCACAATTAGGAAAGAGCACTTGTACCCATACTTGTACTTTTTCATCTCAGACTTCTCCCTGTTAATACCAGCTCAAGGTACATATTTTGTCAGTCATGATAGAGCCTACACATGGTTGTCGACCAATTTTTCGGGATCGTGTTATGTGGCTTTCCTCCTTCCTCCAACATATACAGCCCCTTCGGGACATCATAAGACTAGGTACGGGAGAGGGGCTATCGCTTCAGGAGACATGGCAGGACAAGAGGGGGGGGACTTTATCAAAGGACTCCTCCCATTTTGGGGCCATATGGCCAATAGCAGAGACATCAGGCTCCTTATTCGCGTTGTCGAGGCTACAGTTAACAATACGGTGGGGGCACTGAGTAATCTCACCGCTGAGCTTCAGGCAGACCGTCTCGTAACTTTACAGAACAGAATGGTGTTGGATGTTATTCTTGCAGATAGAGGCGGATTATGCAAATTGATTGGGTCTAGCTGTTGTATTTACATACCAGACAACGCCCCCACAGTATACCAGGCCATCTCCAGATTACACCTAATCTCTAAATCCATTCACCAGGACGAAGGGGGTCGGTCATTAACGGGATGGTTATGGGGACTGCTGTCCATGGTGATGAAGGTATTGACTTTCATTGGAATAGTTTTGGCTATCATCTTTTCATGCTGCCTTTGTTTGCAATGTGGTCCTGCAATTTGTGTTCTTTGTGCCACTATGTGTGTTCCCAAACCTATGTCACAGAGGACAGACAACATGAAGATGATGTTGCAACAACAGCTTGACCACCTCATGATCATCGACATCGACTCAGACTAACGTGAATCGTTGTGTATTGCCTGTGTAATGGCAAAAGGAGGGTCTGAGGGTCTCTAAATTCGACTCCATCTTACATTCATCCGCCATTTTGTGTTGCCTTTACACAGGCAGCTCGACAAATGAATTGTCTCTGCCCTTTTGACTGCAACGTGTCGCAAGACCCCCTCCGTCCTTGTCCGAAACCAAGCCCAGACGAAGCCCAGCCTAACTAATCCTTGTACCAACTATCTGTTAAGCCTTTAGCATTCTTCTCTTGCCGTATCTTATCTATCGGCCTTTCGCTATTCTCTCCTCTCGTTTTCCTATTTTACAACCTTTCCTTTGAAGCATACAAGACATGCTTTTTCATTCCAGACTGATTAACTTGAGGGGCCGAATAACACACAAACACGTAAGCAGAGAACATTCCAGTTGCACAACACTTTGTTTTCAAACTCTTCTGACTGGCTGTAACTTTGTGCATTGGGTATATGTTTGTACAACTGCATTTTTACTATAAAAGCTTGTGAGCCACGGAGTAAAGTGGCAGTCTCCTGAGAACATACTTGGTGTACTTCTAGGACAACTGTGCCTAGCTGCAGCTAATAAATTTGGTTTCCTACGACAACAGAGTGTTCCGTGTCTCTGTGCAACAAGACAGGTGACCTCGGAGATTAAGGAGTGCCCTGCGCCGCCAGGCCCATAAGGCCCGGTTCTTCACAGGTCACACTCACCTGCGCCGTGCGGCCTCCATATGAGGCCAAGTGGGAAGGAGGAGCAGTTGGGAGGCGGGAGCGGGGCGGACAATGGGCAGGGGGTACAAAAGAAAAGGGGCGGGTGCGAGGGAGCAGCGGCGGGGAGCAGGGAGCGGGGGGCACACACAGAGGGCAGGGATACAACAGCAACTACGAAAAATACCGAAAAATGCCGAAGTCCAGTAAAAAAGAACAATTCACAAGTCACAAGTGAGGGCAGCAGCAGAAAGAAGGAGAAGGTAGCAGCAGGGGGACACCAAGGTCAGGGGCGAACCTGCAGCGCCGGGGGCAGATACGCGGTCACAGCGGAGGAGCCGTGCGGCGTGGCCTGGGGTCAGGTTGTTGTGTTGTCCATTTGGATCAACACTGAAGCTCCTTGAATGAGGGTGCAAAAGGACTTCAGAGCCGGGAATATCGCCAGTAACTCCAAAAGGTTTATGTATCAAGTTCATTAGTGGGTGTCCCATTTCCCCTTGACTGTGAGGGCTTGAAGATGACCTTCCCAACATTCGAGGGAGGCATCTGTCGTGAGGATGAAACTTGGAGTGTCCACTACAAACAAACTGCAGAAATGTTTGGTATGCGAGTCCACCATACCAATGCTCTTCATATCTGAGACGTGATGTTGATGACATTGTCGAAGGACCCTGAGACTTGTTGCAATTGGTTGTCGAGTTCTCCAGTCGGGGTCCTATTTTGAGGCGACAGTTGGGAATTAGGGCAATACTGGAAGACAGCATCCCCAGAAGCGATTTGAACTGTCAAACAGAAGCATACTTTTATGTGCACAGGAGTTGCCAGTTTGGAAATCTGCTGTTGTCTTTCATTGGAGACAAAAGCCCTTGTTTGCTGTGTGTCTATGATGGCCCCAAGAAGGTCCTCACTTGAGAGGGGGTGAACTGAGACTTCTCCAGAGTGATGGAAAGACACAGAGACAGGCATGATTGAGTGTGTCTGCTTGCGCCTGCGAACAACTGTGCCTTTATAAGGCAGTCGTCGAGGTAGCGAAATATTTGGACATCAGCTTGACCAAGATATGCTGCCACCGGTGCCAAGACTTTGGTGAACATTCGGGTGCAGAGCGTAGGCCATATGGAAGGACTTGGAATTGGAAATCTCTGCTGGGTAGGATAGGGACATGAAAATAGGCATCTTGAAGGTAGAGTGTTGGCTTGTAATCCCCTTGAGACAGTAATTAAAGCACTTCTAGGAGAGACAACATCGGGAAAGTTTGCTTCTTGAGGAACTTTTTGAGGGAACGAAGGTCCAGAATGGGGCGACACTCCCCCGATTTTTCCTTGATTTGGAAGAATCTTGAATAGAAGCCTGCATCCCTTTGAAGATTCGGTACACTTTGATCGCTCCTTTCCTTAACATGAGATTGATTTGGCATAAAAGTTCCTTTAGATGGGCAGGAGGAGGAACTCTGGGGGAGAATTTGGTGTAGCCTCTGGACACTATGTCCAAAACCCATCGATCTGTAGTTATTGCGGACCAATTGGAGAAGAAATGGGAGATCCGCCCTCCAACTTTGGTCGGATTGATGGGAAGAGCGGTTGACAGTTGGCAGTTGTAACTGCTTTTTTGAGGAATCTCTACCTCAGCAGGAGGATTTCCCTCTGTACTTCTCGTAAGAGGCAGCCTGCGGCTCTCGAAACGACTGCTGTTGGAGGGAGGAGGAGTAACTCAGTTGGTCCTGATAGGGATGGTACTGCTGGTATTGGTTGTAACCTCCCCGAAAGGAAGAGGATGAGCCACGTCCCCTCGCACCTCCAAAGGGCTGCATTTTAAACTGTACAGTAGATACTACACATGGACCTGAGAGGCCTGGAATTAAGACTTTGACATTCCAATGGAAGATCAAGACTGGCAGCGGTCCTGTGAACTAACATGCATGGTTTCTAGTGATGCCCATTTTCGACTGATACATTATAATTTTCTGCGAAGAACCTACTTAATGCCACAAGACCTTTATCGAATGGTTGTGTCTTGCCCAGATATGCGCCTGCGCTGCAACACTGTGGGGCCTGATTTCTTACATTAACCATGGCCCTGCGATGCAATACACTCCTTCTGGCAACTAGCTGGCGAAGAAATGGAGCATGCCACACAACTAAGTATTGAGCTGACACCCAAATGCTGTTTATTCGGCCTCTTTAGAGGCCAGAGGGGCGCAAGTTAACCATGCCAGTCGCCTATGGTACTGGCATGACGTAGAATTGCAATCACATGGCTGTCCCAGCATGCTCCAACGATTGCGCTCTGGCATAGAGATGCGCTCGACTGGGCCCTAGCTGAGGAGACACATATGCGCCTTAGCAGAAAGAATGACAAATTTGAGGATACACTCAACACTTGCCGTGCTCATACAGATAACTCCTAGCTCCTGCTTCCCGAGTGACGACAGACGCAGACTCTGACTCTGAAACTGATGAGGCAGAACACTACGACACTGGGGGCGAGCAGGGAGGTGTCTCCACATGATAATTGTAAGGTACATTCCCAATTAGGGGAATGGGACACTTATTGATCACCTGGAGAACGGGAAAGCAGATTAGTGCTTATGTAATTGTTGACTGCTTCTTGATTAACCTACTGACGTAGAACATATTGGTATGATATGTCTATGTATACTGACTGCCAGGTTGTATGTTGACAAAATTAAAATAAAGTTCTAAAAATAAATAAATAAATAAAGCCATTACATTGTGGGTGGTAGAGGGTAGTGAACCGGTAATTCACGCCACACTCCTTCGACATGTGTTTTAAGTAGCCAGACATGAAGTTGGTACCTTTATATGACACCACCTCCTTAGGGAAGCCCACCCTGGTAAAGATGCTAACGAGGGCCCTAGCCACGGCAGGGGCAGTGGTAGTCCTGAGGGGAATAGCCTCAGAATACCTGGAGGCATGATCTACTACCAGACCGCACTAAAGGACGTGGAGTCACCACGCCATGGCCCCGGAGTGACGTGGCTCTTCCAGGTGCGTGGGGGTCTATGGGGCTTTTGGAAAGGGGCTGAGTCAGAGAGGGATGGGAGGGGAGGCTGAGGGGTGAAAGGGACCCAGGGAAAAGGAAATAAGTGAGACAGAAAAGAAAAACAAGCGCAGAAATCATCGGGTACTCTTTTTCTTTTGGTTGCTCCAACCTCTATCCCCTCCCTTCACATTTATGCATAGCTATTATTTATCCCTCACATCCTCCCTTGACTAAACCATAAATCAAAAACACTTACCTGAGTATTTTCCTTCTGTCCGAGGGACGACGGCGGCCGAGGCTCACCTAAGGGACTGAAGTGAAAGACCTTGTGGGAAAGAAAAATATAAAAGAGACAATCAATCATTGTGATTTCCTGTAATACTAATAAAAAGTGCATACCAAGAAATTATTCAATGCAGTGTGCTCCTTCTTAACCGACTCTTCTAGAACGGGGAGCTACATACTTTGCCTAGAGGGAATGGGAGACAGACACACAGAGACCAACAGAGACACACACGGGAAAGCATAGTAGGACAACGCTACATACAGTTGTTCTATGCTTGCATATGTACATTGTTTTAGAAAGATGGTGGAACTATTCATTTTGTTCAATGTGCTTATACTGCTAATTACTTTTATCTGATTCTATTATCATTGCAGCACATACATTCTATACAAGAATTACGATGGTTCGATTAATAATGAAAATGCTAATGTTATGTTATTTTAATTTGATATCGCGCACAAATTACCCCTAAGCAGAAACTACTTTAAGGAGAAATTTAGGATTGATACGTAGAACCACTCTATCTTTGTGAAGTTGAAAGAAAGGCTCTTGTATAGTTAATGCCTGAAGTTCCTCAACTCTCCTTAGTGAGGTTATCGTTATGGGGAAAGCAACTTTCCATGATAGGAATTGTAACGGACATTTGTGCATTGGTTCAAAAGGCAGGCCCATTAGCCTTGTAAGAACTATGTTTAAGTTCCACTCTGGAGCAGGGGGAATACTTGGCGGTATAACCCTTTTTAATCCTTCCATGAAGACTTTAATCACTGGTACTCTGAAGAGAGATAGGTGTTGTCTATTTTGCAAGTATGCAGCTACGACTCCCGGGTGTAAACAAATGGATGTGTAAGTTAATCCACATTGCTGTAAAGGCAACAGTTAACAAATGATGTTCTGCACAAACGCATCAAGATGATTGATATTGTTGTTGTTACAAAAGGAAACAAAATGTTTCCATTTGCTGCATAACATCCTCTAGTAGTAGGCTTTCTAGCTTCCTTGAGAATATTCATACAGTCTGGATGTAGTTGCAAATAACCAAACTCTATGACTTCAGGAGCCAAATCGCTAAGTTGAGTTCTCTGGGAATTGGATGTCCGACTTCCCCATGGCTCTGAGTGAGGAGACAAGGTGTGAGATGTAGCTTTTGATGTGGAACCACTGAGAGTTCTAACAGGGTGGTGTACCAAGGTTGCGAGCCCATGTGGGGGCTATTAAGATCAGTGTGAGGGACGTTTGTCTGAGTTTCCGAACAAGTAATGGAATTAGCAGGAGAGGCGGAAAAGCGTAAGCATATATACCTGACCAAATCATCCAAAGGGCATTGCCTTTGGATGCTGGGTGTGGGAACCTGGATGTAAAGTTTGTGTATTTTGCGTTGTGTACTGTTGCAAACAGATCTATCTGTGGAAAAGCCCATTTTTGAAAGTAGGGAAGAAGAACTTCTTAGCTTCTCAGACTGTGTCTGCTAAGCAGGGCTGCAATCTGATGGCCTACCAGCGGCAGGTGTTCTACTAGGAGATAGATTTTTGGGTGAATCGCCCAATTCTAAATGCTTTGTGCACAGAGTGACAGCTGAAGAGAGGGAGTCCCTCCCTGTTTCTGTAGTTAGTACATTGCTGTTATGTTCTCTGTGCGTACTCAGACAGTCTTGCCTACAAGTTGGGTGAGAAAAGCTTTGAGTGCTAGGAACACTGCTATGTTTGTCCGACCACAGCCCTGTACTGTGTAATATTGAAATGGGCACCCCAACCTGTTAACGATGCGTCTGTTGTCAGTATAGTCTGTGGAATCAGGTCTATGGAAGGCCGCCCTTTTGCTAAGTTTTGAGGGTTCAACCACTGCAGAGAGCGCTGGGTGGGACTGTCTACCAACACTAGATCGGTTAATAGACCCTGTGATTGATTGCACTTACTCACTGGACATTGCTGCAGAGGACACATGTGAAGCCTTGCATGAGGTACGATTGCAACGCAGGATGCCATCATTCCCAGCAGCAGCATGAAGACTCTGGCTGGTAATGATTGGTTGGGTTGAAATTGTAATAGTGTGACCTGGATATTGTGAATCCTGGCTATATTGGGAGTGGCTAGAGCTTTGAGAGTGTTGATGGAAGCTCCCAGATAAGATTGCACTTGTGCCGGATACAGGTGAGATTTTTGTGCATTTATTGTAAAACTCAACTGGTGAAGTAGGTGTACTGTTGTCTGAGTGTGTAGTATACAGTTTTGGTAAGTGCTCGCTTCGATAAGCCAGTCGTCCAGGTAAGGGAAGACATGTAAACATTGTTTTCGCAGATGAGCAGCTACTACTGCGAGACATTTGGTGAACACTCTGGAGGCCGTGGTGACGCCGAATGAAAGTACCTTGTAATGGTAATGTTCTCCTGCTATCATAAACCTGAGATATTTGCGATGAGCGGGATGAATTGAAATATGAAAGTAGGCATCTTTTAGATCTAATCAATCAATTAGGGGACTTGTAAGAGCGCTACTCACCCATGTATTTGTATTTATATAGAGCTAATCACCATCCGGTCTCTAAGCGCTTTGGAGGCAAGGCTTGAAACAATGAGGGAAGGTTTAACCGGTGGTCGCTGCTTCCTTGAACAATAGTGTTTTAAGTTGTTTCCTGAATTTGAGGAGCGAAGGTTCTTTGCAAAGGTGGTCTGGCAGCTGATTCCAGAGTTTAGGGAGTATGACAGAGAAGGTTCTCCCCCCTTTCGAGACCAGGGTGTATTGGCGAGTCGCCAGGTTGCATGCCTCTATAGATCGTAGTGAGCGTCCTGGTACGTAGATTTTAAGTCGCTCCTTTAAATATGCTGGGGCTTTGCCGTATATTGCTTTATGGGCAATGCAGAGGCCCTCGAACTTCGCTCTTTGACTGATGGGGAGCCAGTGAAGTTGGTTAAGCGGGGGGAGGCATGGGATCTTCTAGGTAGCCTAAATATCAGCCTGGCTGCGTCATGTTGCACCACCTGAAGTTTGTTAGTGAGTTTTTGCGGGAGGCCAAGGTATAGCGCATTACCGTAGTCCAGCCTGGAAAGAATTGTGGCTTGGATGATCATTTGCAGGGTAGCCGGGGAGAGCAAGGGGGCCAGTTTGCGTAGTTGTCTTAGGAGTCCAGTGCAGGTGCCTGCTACTGTGGTTATTTGGTTGGTCATGGAGAGCTCTTGGTCCAATTTAATGCCTAGGCTTTTTACGGTGGTGGCCGGGGAGGGAGTGGTGCCCAACTCCTAGGGCCAGAAGCCGTCATGCCATGGGTTGCTTTTTGTGGGTAGCACAAGGACTACCGTTTTCTCAGGATTGATTTTCAGGGAGTTTTTAGTCATCCAATTTATGGTAAATCTGAGAATCTTTTGGGCCATTTCCTGAGCTCGGGCGTTGTTGTCAATCTGAAGAATGAGCTGGGTGTCATCAGCATAGTTGAAGACACGGCAGTCCATGTGGGCCAGGGCTGTTACCAGGGGTTGTAGGTAGATATAAATAGGAGTGGGGAGAGGGCGGATCCCTGGGGCACCCCGCAGGTAAGGGCTCCCCTATTTGATACCTGTTTCCCCAGCTGGATTTTTTTAGATCTTCCAGTGAGGAAGGAGCACAACCACTGATGGACCGGACCTTGGAGACCCAGAGCAGTTAGGCGGTTTAGCAGTTAGAGATGGTTGACCGTATCAAACGCCGCTGATAGATCTAATAAAATCAGGGCGCTCGGTTGTTTTTTATCAGCCAGGAGTCTTAGGTCATAAAGGACCGAGAGCATCACAAGTTCGATACTGTGGTGTGCTCTGAACCCTGCTTGTTGCGATTGTAGGAGTTAGTGATCCTCCAGGAAAGATGAAAGTTTCTTTAGGACAGGTTGCTCAATTACTTTAGCCTGGAAGGGTATTTGGGAGATCGGCCTGTAGTTCTTTGGGTTGGCAGCGTCTGCTCCAGATTTTTTTAGGAGGGTCTCAAGGCGCTGGGGGGGGGAGCAGCTCTTTTCAGTAGAAGAGCCAGGTCTTGAGTGTCTTCCTGAAGATGTTCACGGAGGGGAAACATCTGATGTCGATTGGAAGCTTGTTCCAGGTCTTGGCCGCGATGAGAAGGCTCTTCCACCTGTTCTGGCTTTTCTGCTGCGTGGGGTTTCGGCGAGGCGGATAAGAGGTTTCTCTTGGGTATGTAGAAGAAGATCCTTTCGTTGAGGTATTGGGGGCCGGTGTTGGAGGCATTTGTAGGCATTGGTGAGTTTCTTGAAAGTAACTCTCTTCTCCATGGGGAGCCAGTGGCGGTTACGCAGGTGTTGGGTGATATGTTTGTGTCAAGGGATGCAGTGGACGAGTCTGGCTGCATCCACCACCACCACCAGGAGGAGGTGAAGACCTGGCTAAGTGTGCTAAGAATGTGATAATGTGGTGGTCTGACCAGTCACAGGGTTGGATTGACCTAAACTGGGTAGAGTTCTCTTTGGAGATGATAAGGTCGAGGATAGAGCCTTTATCGTGGGTCGGGCTGTTGCATATTTGGGTGAGGTCAAGAGCATTGAGGTAGTTTTTGAGACTATTTATCACTGCGTCATTGTGATCGTTCCAATGGAGATTGAAGTCACCAAGAAAAATTTGAGTGTTTTGCCGTCCGGAAAAGGTTGAGATTGTGTCCATGAGTTGTTGAGTGAACATGAGGTTGTCCCCAGGTGGGTGGTAGATGACGTGTAGAGAGCATACAGGTTTGCTCTCGCTGATTACATCGAGGCAGATGTATTCGCAGGAGGTGAATCGCTAGTGGGCTGCCAACTATCAGGGTCGCACTGAGATAGAGAATATTTACGGGCACCAAATAAATATGCTCACCATTAGTGAATAGCTGAAGAAGTGGCATCTATAAGCTAACTGTAATGCACAGCTATCATGCAAAAGGAAAATAATTAGACTACTGCATAGAATATCTGTGCAATGCAGTAAAAAAAGTACATAGATATGTAAGTCAGATTCAGAGAGGACTATATTCATTCTATATCATGCATTACAATATTTTAGCTTTCTCCCACTGGAAACTTGCTCTGCCCAATAAAAGTCAATGTTAACATGTTCCCCCACCTTTCATTAAAACTCTCCCACATTGTTGTACCAAAATACATTTAAGCCTTCTTTATTTATGTACATGAGGGTATACGCTGCTCATGTGCGTGCTTATAATACGTGAATCACGGTTCATTACCATTAAAGAGAGGCATATTAGACTTGCAATGTCCCTCTCTGGGACATTACTGCACACTGCCTATGCTAATTTGCAAACCCTGCCCCTCTGAAACCTATTTTTTGTTTTGTTTAGGGCTCGTGCCCCCTGTACTTTTCGTTTTTGTACTTGCGGTTTTCTATTTTCAGTATCTGTATGGACTTAAATATACAAAAGTGATGTTATTACAATCCTTAAAATAGCAAATGCGTCACAAATTGTGGCTTACGTGAGGACAGAGGGACAGGAGACTGATTAGTTAAGTGGTGAATTAATACACCAGCCTCGTCACACTCACACTTCCTTGAAGACTTGACAAGCCTGTCTGCTCAACTGCGACCCCTTTTTGAAGAACATGGAAATACATATGTAGCTGGGGTGGTCGTCGGGAGGATCTAGATCAGTGATACTCAAAGTACGGCCCGGGGGCCGCATAAAGCCCTTCAGGTCTTTACTTGCGGACCCCTGGTCAGCAGCAGCACTGCTCGAGTCAGAACTAACATGAACAAGAAACGTACATATACAGCAAACACTTATTTAAAGGTTAATTGCAGTTAGGAAAATGAAGTAACTAGGCCTTTAACTTTAGGAACACCTTCATTCTTAAAGGCAGCCACTAGATATACATGCTTTGTTTCCCCATCCCAGACTTTACACCCCGCTGGTATCAGTGCGGCCCTCGGTCACACCATAGACCAAGAAAATGTTTGTGAGTACGTGTGATCTAGATCAACAAAATGCAGGAGTAGTTAGACACGAGGACGAAACAGAAGCTTGCATCTCTAAAAGGCACAAACAGGAACCAATGAAAACAAGCATTGGCATAGCCAATAGGTCACGCCTTTGGGACCTTATACGTGTTTAGTCTTGCAACAGTTGATGCTGTTGCACCAAGTATATTGTGCTGGATAACTAAACACGTATAAGGTCCCAGAGGCGAAACCTACTGGCGATGCCAATGCTTGTTTACCTGATGGGCATTGGCTGACCGCTACCTGGTCACTGAGGCCCTAGTGAGGTTGAGTCATATTTGGGGAGTTTTAGCCTCATCAGATGATGCTGTGCAGGTCCAGCCCAGGTACAATGAGGTGCAGTCGGTGCTGCCTGGGAATGCGTTGCCAATGCTTGTTTACCTGATGGGCATTGGCTGACCGCTGCCTGGTCACTGAGGCCCTAGTGAGGTTGAGTCATATTTGGGGGTGTTTTAGCCTCATCAGATGATGCTGTGCAGGCCCAGGCCCAGGTACAATGAGGCGCAGTCGGTGCTGCCTGGGAGTGCGTTGCCAATGCTTGGTTACCTGATGGGCATTGGCTGACCCCTGCCTGGTTACTGAGGCCCTAGTGAGGTTGAGACATATTTGGGGGAGTTTTATCCTCATCAGATGATGCTGTGCAGGCCCAGGCCCAGGTACAATGAGGCGCAGTCGGTGCTGCCTGGGAGTGCGTTGCCAATGCTTGTTTACCTGATGGGCATTGGCTGACCGCTGCCTGGTCACTGAGGCCCTAGTGAGGTTGAGACATATTTGGGGGTGTTTTAGCCTCATCAGATGATGCTGTGCAGGCCCAGGTGCAATGAGGCGCAGTCGGTGCTGCCTGGGAGTACGTTGCCAATGCTTGTTTACCTGATGGGCATTGGCTGACCGCTGCCTGGTCACTGAGGCCCTAGTGAGGTTGAGTCATATTTGGGGGAGTTTTATCCTCATCAGATGATGCTGTGCAGGCCCAGGTACAATGAGGCGCAGTCGGTGCTGCCTGGGAGTGCGTTGCCAATGCTTGTTTACCTGATGGGCATTGGCTGACCCCTGCCTGGTCACTGAGGCCCTAGTGAGGTTGAGTCATATTTGGGGGAGTTTTATCCTCATCAGATGATGCTGTGCAGGCCCAGGTACAATGAGGCGCAGTCGGTGCTGCCTGGGAGTGCGTTGCCAATGCTTGTTTACCTGATGGGCATTGGCTGACCCCTGCCTGGTCACTGAGGCCCTAGTGAGGTTGAGTCATATTTGGGGGAGTTTTATCCTCATCAGATGATGCTGTGCAGGCCCAGGTACAATGAGGCGCAGTCTGTGGTAAATAATTAATTAATTACCGGTTCTATTTTTCAGGATACTCATATAAACAGATAGCTCAATAAATAAGAGTCAGGATTCGAGGTATCTTGAGTCTACAGGCTTTAATCAGACATAAAGGACAGGAACAGGACAGCCTGCATGGGAATAGGATGGCAGCTGCCGGGGACAGGATCTGGGAACGGACAAGGGTAACTTTCAACATGGGTGCACAGTATATATACTTAAACAAATACATTACATTCAATACAGTAGGCGTAGCAGTAGGCGTGGTTCGTAGCAGTCGCGAAAGATAAGGGCAAAAATGATGTAACAAGAAGGCGTGTACAGGGCGTATACATAGACATGTGATGCAAACGTAACAGAATATGTCATAAACGGGGCGGAAACATAGAGGGGGCTACCTGAGCAGCTGGGACCTCTAACCTAGTGGTGCGCGCAAACGGGCAATGACGTGTTAGCAGGAGGAACTGGGGGCTATGACTTCTGCGCTAGAAGAGGAGACTAAAGTCTGGAGTGTCAGAGCGACATATACCTATCTTATATCTGGTATCTAGTGTTTAGAGTACATATTGATAGAATCCAAAAGTTATCAGGGTAAAGGCTACTTGACACTAAGGCTGGTGCATATATTATTCTACATGTATTACGTGCGCTAGGAATATTCTATGAATATTAATACAGTATTTCTCTTACATGGAGACATAAAGGCTAGACTATGGCTGAAACTATTGATGCGATTCAGTAGCTCAGGAATGCAGAGAAGGAGGGCTGGACTGATAACTAGAAGCATAACATACTCTCGGCAGACTGGGAGGCAGAGCCAGGCCAGGCCGGGCACTGCGAGGCATAAAGTAAGCTAAGGGTCAGGGATACAGGTGGGGGCTGTATCGCTCCTCGGAGAGGGTTCAGGAGACAGGAGCTGAATCTGAGTCCGGGCCCTTTTGAGGCCTAGAAACGGGGACAATTCAATGAATTAACGTGCACACTGTGAAATGTGGCAACGTAGGTTTACATAGGCCTAATATTCGTTGTTTTCACGAAGACTGGAAACTGGCATACTAGAGATGGACACAACTGTAATTGCATCTTTAATCGATCAGAGGGGAATACATGCATATCGATCATGCACACATAACATAGGATGTGGAACACGTAGGCACATACAACATGGCAAAATTTACTTTTCCACATTCCCTCCTTGTGCCCTACGTTTCCATCAGGAAACATCAATATTCATGATACCATCTATCATTTCATATAGCATCATTTGCTCGTCTCGAATTGTCTTGGAACGGGATTTAGGACTAGGAATACAAGAGGTAGCACAAATGCCGCAAATCGCAGGGCCACATTGTATACAGAGGCAGCAACTGAATATGATCATTACTGCAATACCTAGGAATGACAATAATTTCCATCCCCAGGCAGATATGATACCCCAGAGCCAACCGGACCATGTCCAGGTGCCTGGATTCTGGTGTAACTGATGGGCAATTTTATGAAGTGTGGTTATAGCTGAATAAACAGACGGCGCGTTATTAGGAATGAAAATACAGCAGCTAGATCCGATGACTCTACATGCTCCTCCTCTATCGGCCAGTATGACGTCAAGAACGAGACGATTTTGGAGCATGACAAATCTCATAGCAGATTGCTCTTCAGTTAGGTTACCTAGAGCAGAAGTAGTCTCATTCACTACTGCTTCAAGGGTTCTGGTAAGTCTACGTATTAACTTACTATTCTGGATAGGTCCTATAAAGAAGAAGAAACCTTTATTGAAATCTTGATATTGTTCTAGAGTAGTTTCAGTTTGATCGACAATCGGGGACTCGATCTCCCTTCTAGGTCTGATGTGTACTAGATGTGTGTTTCTGTGATAATCAGATGGGGCTAGAAAAACTGGTGGCAGTAGGAAGGCAATGTAACATGTTCCATCCCAATCGAGGGGCAGACGAACATATGCGGTCTGACCACAAACAAAATAAGAATGACGTGAGGCTTTGAAAATAGATTTCCCACTGTCACTATACTTGACAGTAGTAGTACAATCACTATGTCCTACATGTGCGGAACCATTCTTTCTGACACATAATTCGCCTTTGACTGGTAGTACTGAAATAGCAGGCAAATCTGGAGTAGTATCGGACTGAACATTCAGGACCATGAAATTCGAAGAATAATTACCTAAATCATACACTTCATTTTCTAGATCTAACCCTGTTCTATGGGAAAGACCTTCCTTGTCTGGGAAACATGTTCTATTCAGAAGGGACATATCAGTTGAGGATGACGTTAACGTGGACCATGCTCCACACGAACCATTATGCGAAAACGGATAAGGAAAGAGTGGCAGAACTCCCTTCGGTGTCTGGAAAGGGGGGAGTCGACCACACACCCAACAATTAGTGGCATTGCTGGTCTGGTGTGAATAGTGTAACATTCTGATAAATGTATTATTTCGCATAGCAAGACGATAGGATAGCTCGTGAGGAGGCAGATCACTAAATGTGTGCTCTACTGTAGCATTAGAAAACTTGTTTACATGTGAACTTGGAAAACATAAATGTAAAACATAACTTGTGCAGGTAACCATTAGACTCAAGAGTAACAAAAACTTAGAACAATAATACATATTTTAGAGTTTTGACTAACTCTCTCACTGTGGGGGTCTATCTCATACATGTCAGGAACCTGTCTAACCGTTTCACCCGAGAGGGACTTAGACAATTAAACTGGCTGACTTATTTTACTAGACCGGAGTTTCTTTTTATACTCCTGTTGCGGAGTTTTCTCTAACAGTGGAACTTTAAGTTCAGAGTCTGTTTTTAGGCAGTCTGTAGGAATGAGGCAGTCCTTTGCAAAAGTCTTTTCACGAACTCCATGGAATTTCTTTATATGGGACAGATGGACCCATCCTTTCCTGCCCTCTAACTTCACGGCGGTCCTTGTTGTTAACAAGACGAGACGGGGCTCCTTCCAACGGGGCTCCAGTGGACTTGAACGATCAAAATTCCGCACAAATACCAGGTCGCCTGGAATGACCTCATGCGGTTTAACCTCGGTGTTGTCTGGAAATGCGGCGGCAACCTGTGAACGACAAGAGTGTAGGGCAGACATCAAGGAAGGTAGGTAATCTGTCAGCATATTACTGGAAACATCTGTAATACTGCGGGGTCTAGGTGTACCCCACATGTTTGGGGGGCGGCCGAATACGACCTCATACGGGGACAGACCTGATCTGGAATGTGCAACCATGCGCATATAGAATAGAGCAACTGGCAGGGCTACTAGCCAGTCTACACCTTTCTCTTTACATATTTTTGCAAGGCGGATTTTCAACGTCTGATTATGTCTCTCTACGAGACCGGCTGCTTCAGGATGGCGCACACAATGGAACTTCCACTGGTACCCCAATAGAAGGGAAACATGCTTCATAAGCTCAGATGAGAATGGCTGGCCGTTATCTGAATACACGACCCTAGGGAGTCCATAGCGGGGAAAGAATTCACGAACCAACTGCCTGGCAGTGGTCGCGGCTGTGTAATCTGGGACTGGGTATGCTTCTGTCCACCTGGACAAAGCGCATACAACTACGAGGACATACTTGAAACCTCGACATCGCTCCATCTGAATGTAATCCATCTGGAGGACTTCAAAAGGGTGGTCAGGAGGTTGGAATCCACCTTGTTCCACCGGGACACTTTTACCTGGATTGAACTGACAACATATCATACAGGTGCAGACTTTCTGCTTGGCTGCAGCTCGTAAATGCTTGTTGAACCAAAGGTTCTGAATACTGTCTAACATAGCTTTTTCTCCTAGATGTGCTGGACTATGTGCGGTATTGATAATGACTTGAACCATAGAGTCGGGGAGAAACCATGTGGCTTTTCCCTTCGTCAACCATCCTTGATCTGTCTGGACCCCTCCTTGTTCGGACCATTTCTTGATTTCTTCGGGAGTAGCATGTAACTGTATGTCTATGACATCTTGTGTAGGGTCCTTAACTGTCATACAAGTAGTCGGATCTGGAGTGAGTGTCTGTGACATGTTAACTGGAATGTCTGGAGTCTGAGCTGTGAGTTTGGCTGTTCGATCTGCTAGATCGTTACCTTGGGAGATGATGTCAGTGACTTTTGTATGTGCTTTGCACTTCATGATAGCGATAGCTGTCGGTAAATGTATTGCATCTAACAGAGCTTGAATGAGGAGACCATGCTGAATCTTGGTTCCATGAGAAGTCATAAAACCTCTCTCCTGCCAGAGCACTCCAAAGTTGTGTACGACTCCGAATGCATAACGTGAATCTGTATATATGTTTACCTTCAGGTTCTTGGCACGTATGCAGGCTTGGGTCAGAGCGACTAGCTCTGCTGCTTGAGCAGACAGGGTGTCAATACGATGTGTTTCTATAACTTCAGTTTCACTACATACGCGGCTACTAGTTCTCCTGTACTTGTTCTCATACATGAACCATCCACATAAAGTGTCAGGTCGGGATTAGGTAATGCAATGTCTGTCAGGTCTTGTCTTGGCTTGGTCATAGTGTTAACTACTTCCACACAGTCATGTGTGGCAGGATTTGAAGTAACGGACGGTAACAGTGTAGCGGGATTTAGAATGTTGCAGCGTCTGATTTCTATGTGTGGCTGGAACAGTGTCAGTTCATAACCTGTTAAACGTGCAATTGTCAAGTGCTGAGTCTGTGTTCGGTTTAAAAGAACTTCCACGGAGTGTGGAACTTGTACTGTCAGGGAGTGTCCTAACACTATGGAATCACTTTGTCTGATAGCTAGAGCTGTGGCTGCAACTGACTTGAGGCACACAGGCAGAGCCTGGGCTACTGGATCTAATGTGCTCAAAAAATAAGCACAAGGCTTGTACTGTCCTGCTTGATCTTGTGTAAGAACAGATAATGCAGTACCATCACGTTCTGTGACAAAAAGTGTGAAAGGCTTACTGTAGTTCGGTGTTGCTAGAACAGGTGCTTGGCATAAGGCTTTCTTTAACTCATTAAAAACAAGTGTATGTTCCTGGGTCCAAGGGAGGACAGTCGATACGGCTGCCTCCTGTGTCGTTAACTGTATCAGTGGCTTGGCTAGAAATGCATACTGAGGAATCCATTGTCTGCAGTAAGAAGTGAGGCCGATAAAAGCTCGTACCTCCTTCTGTGTCTTGGGCTGTGGAAGACTCGCTATTAGCTGGATACGGTCTGGTGTCAACTGCCTACCCCACTTGGACAGTAAGTGTCCTAAGTATACCACTTGCTGGACACAGAATTGTAATTTGGAAGGGGACACCTTGTGCCCCTGCTCGGCCAGAAAATACAGAACTGTAAGTGACGCTCGCTCGCAGTCACGTTCAGAACGGGCTGTGATCAGTAGATCATCGACATACTGGAGCAGGGCAGTGTCAGTTGGCATGTGAATACTGTCTAGTTGTCTCTTAAGTGCTTGACTGTAAATGCTAGGACTTTCTGTGAAACCTTGAGGTGCTCGTGTGAATTTATAGCTTCTTCCATTTAAACAGAATCCGAAAAGGTACTGGCTGTCTGGATGAATGGGGACACTGAAAAATGCGTTCTTGAGATCGATAACAGTGAAGAACGTAGCTTCGGAATCAATGACTGTCAAGAGGGATGAAATATCCGGGACTACTGGGTACTGAGGTATGATACATTTATTAAGTTCTCGAAGATCAATCACTAATCGATATACTGGAGGTGCATTTGGATCAGTGCGTTTCATGACTGGAATGATAGGAGAATTACATACATTGGAGTCAGTTTCTACAACCACTCCTTGAGCAATAAGCTCGTCAATAATTTTGGATAAGGCTGCTACAGCCTCAGGTGGCAATCTGTACTGTCTGATTCGTGGCAAAACTATACCTTGCTTGAGAGTCACACGATGGGGTGTGATGTGCATACATCCTACATCAGTTGGACCTTGCGCCCATAAATGCTGTGGTACATTCAATAATCTTGGATCAAAATCACGTAATACATAGTGACCTTTAAAGTCGCGTAAAAACAATCGGACTCCTTCTGGGGAACAGCATATAACTGCTCCTAATTCTTTTAACGTCTTGATACCTAACACATTTTCTGGACATGATTTCGTAAGTAACAAATCAGTAGTTCGGGACAATGGACCAACTTCCAGAGTAACTGGTTTTGAAATTTCATTAACAATCGGTTTTCCTGAAAATCCAAGGGAAACATTTTTAGAGCCTGAGAGCGGAGCCCCTGGAACTTCGTCATGACTGATAGTAGTCCTACTTGCCCCTGTATCAATCAGAAACTTTCTGTCTCTCCCTAATACTTGACTGTGTACATAGGGACCCTCTTGATCTACAGGTATCTCGATGAGAGGCAAGCCTACCTCCCTCTCTAGGCTGTTTCATGAATACTGTTGATACTCTGGATACTCTGCCTGGGCATACTGGTACATCTGCTGTGTAACATGCTGTGTTGCAGCGATAGGCTGCGGCACTGGAACTGTCTTTTGTGCATTCTGTGGTGACTGAGAAGTCTGTGAAACTTGTTCTTGTCTAGGCGGACGTGGTCTTTCTTTAGTCTTACTAGTAGCTATGTTGTGTTTCAGAACTGCACACTCGTTTATAAAATGACCTGGCTGTTTACAGTAATTGTAAGTCCCTTTAACGGGAGCTGCAGGATGACTGGCTTGATTCGGACCCCTCTTCTGACTGTCTTGTGGAACAGATTGTGCAACTAATACTTTCATTTTCGTGTCTTTCATACGTCTCCTCTCGTGTTCTTGCTCTTCCCTGATTCTGTTCTGGTGATACTGGAGCATCTGTAACATTTGTGACGGGGTATTAGCTTGCCAACTACTTTCGACTTTCAAAACTCGATTTTTAACTTGTGGACTTGAATTCTCGACTAATTTGGTAACAAAAAGATGAGGGTACAATTCACTACCTGTCTTCAGACCACTGTTAATAATAAAACATTTTTCAAATCTTGAATAAAAATCACTAGTATCTTCGTCTGGTTTCTGTTTACAAGCTGAGATTGCATCCCAATCTTCCTTTTTCGTGGCTAGTAATCTTGGCAAAACCTGAATCAATAACTCGGGCAATTCTTTAACTTTACCCCCTAGACCGGTACCTGGTACTCGTGAATTATCTTCAGCTTCTAGAGCTGTCCAATCTATCTTTTTCTCTCCCACCTCCCATTCTTTTTCCTTGAGTTTTTCATATACCCCTGCGGGCAACAGGACCTTTAACATTTTAATGATATCAGGATACGTGTATTCTCCCATACGGAGCATGTCTTTTAATTCTCGATGGAACCCTGCTGGATCTTTGTCATGACAGGGAATTAACTTCTTCATCTCTAAGAGTTCCATCTTGGTGATAGGGGTGTAAACAAATACTCGTTCTAGATCACCACCCGTCGTCCTAACTGGGTGTACTTCTCTTAACGGATGCTGTCTATCTATGTAGAATGATTTACTTTCTGGAGGTGAGACATGAACAAAATGCGGATTCAGAAACGTTCTATATTTGTGGCGCTGTTCTAGAATGATACTAATTAAATCGGTACCTAGACCTCTCCATCTATACTGGAGTAACTCGTTCAGAACATCATGTAACGGACCTGGATCAGAATGTTGTCCCTCATACAGTGTAATGAGGTGCTGGATCATATACATACCCACCAGTCGCTGTTCGGCTGGGGGCAGTTTCAGAAACATTTGTGCCACTATTTCGTCTAGAAAAGTGGTAGAGTCAGTAGTCCATCGGACTGCTGATCGGACTAGTTCTTGTTCATGCATGGTACTAAGTTCACTATAACCGATTCGTGATTTCAGAATGTGATCGGTAACTTGAAATACTTGTTCGAGAGAGCCTTGTTCTGGTGCTGGAGGAGGGAAAACTTTCTTGTGTTCTGGGCGTGAATGTCGGTCGGGAAGTCTAGTTCTACCTACATACGCTATTCTGGAGGGATTCTCGCTGTCTACCTCTTCAGTATCAGAGGCGTCTTCTTTCTCGGTTGCTTGTAATGCTTCTCGTTTTTCGTGTAACTTTATTATTTCCCTACGTATTTTCTTGTACATACTCTCTATACAGTTCTGGGTCTTGTGTCTTCCCTCGGCTATATGGTCACTCCATTTGGTCAGGACTTTCATTTCTTCCGGATCTTTTTCCGGATAATCTTGTTCTCTTATTAAACAATTAATTAAAAACTTTAAAAGCATGAGCTGGGTCTCGACTTTTCGTTGAGCCATGGCATCGCCAATACTTCCTGGGTCTGCTCCTGTACGGATGAAACGATATATTCTGTCTAGATAACCTTTCATATTCGGCAGGGTGTCCAAATATTCGGTCACCCGTCTTACACGCAGTGAATATATGACCATATTATCATCACCTGGGACTGGATCATAACGGCATTCGGTAAGAGCTCGCTTGATATCTGCAACGGACTGATGCTTGGGCGAACGCTGTAACGCTCGGGCATGTAGCTCGATTAATGTCACACGTCTGTGCTGAGGCGGGGTTCCAGGAGGACTTCCCCCCGAGGCCCCTTGACTAGAATCGTCGACGGGTATTGTACGGGCTGGGAGAGTGACTGATGTAGCGGGTACATGTACTGTAGGCTGGACCGGGGGTGCCGTAACAGGTGCCCCGGTGGCTGGAGGAACAGGAATTACATTATTTACGGGAGCTGGCGGAACAGGATTGGCGTATTCTGGGACTGTGTCGTCCAAATAGGACGAGAGAAAAATATCAGCTGCGGTCGGTTTGTGACGTAGCTTAATCGGAACTAATGATGGCGGAAAATTACATGGTGCTTCCGGGGTTGCTTTCGGCAAGCCCTCGGCAAGAAGAGGATACATACCCTTAATAAGGGCATTTCTCTGTCTGTCTGACTGTTCGGCTTGAACTCGTTCACCTATTTCGATTAATTCCCTTTCTTGGGCTCTTTCTGCGGATTCCCTACTTAATTCTGTTTTTCTGAATTCCTTTTCTGTTCTTTTATGAGATTCTTTGCGCCATAACTCGATGGCATCCTTCTGGGACTGTCTGGATTTCTTTTTCCATAATGCTTCTTCTACTCGCATGATGCACTCGGCATCCCATGTACCTGATACGGGCCATCTATATTTCTCCTCTAATTCCTTAGTATACTCGACCCATAAGTCTAGATATAATATGGCACTTAAGCCATGCTTATGATACATAAAATGACCTGGACTGTCCCTAGGCGGGACAGGAACTGCTTCCTCTAGCAATCCTTTTCTGGTTTTTAACTGATGTAATTTCGAGAATAGAGGCATTCTTTAGGCTGGAATCTGGACACAATACAATACACGATAAACACAATAATGACTGGAAAAACAAATCACTCATACCACGACATTGAAAACACATGAAATAACATTTAAAATAACAGTTCGGACAGAACACATAAATTTCTCGAGAACAGAACTTACTAGAATGACTAGATGCACTGCTAAAACAGTACGAAACATACCGGTCCCATAAAGAGACACGTCAGGACCCGCGTCCACCTAGGTGAACACTTCGTGTTGGATTTGCGTACCCAAACCCACGGACCAGAGACAAATTAATTGACCCTGTCTAGATACTACCCCAGCAACGGTACTCACCGGGCAGCAAGAACGGAAGGCCTCGGACTGGACTGGACTGCTACGACGACGGACTACGAACTTCGGACTTCAGTTACAGGTGGGCCTCCGGATACCTCGGACCTTGAACTCTCGGCTTGGGCTCTGGTCGGGACTCGCCGCGTTCCTCCACCGCCTCGTCTGGACGCTGGACCGCAATCTCCGTCTCCTCCGTGGGCCTGAGGGATACTTGAAGCAGAAATATCTGCACGTGCACGGTATGGTTCCGTCACGGCTGCAGAGGATCAGGGGGCCTGCGTGGCTTCTCCGGCCCGTGGGGAAAGGGCAAGTCCCTGTTCGGGCGCCATTATGTGGTAAATAAATAATTAATTACCGGTTCTATTTTTCAGGATACTCATATAAACAGATAGCTCAATAAATAAGAGTCAGGATTCGAGGTATCTTGAGTCTACAGGCTTTAATCAGACATAAAGGACAGGAACAGGACAGCCTGCATGGGAATAGGATGGCAGCTGCCGGGGACAGGATCTGGGAACGGACAAGGGTAACTTTCAACATGGGTGCACAGTATATATACTTAAACAAATACATTACATTCAATACAGTAGGCGTAGCAGTAGGCGTGGTTCGTAGCAGTCGCGAAAGATAAGGGCAAAAATGATGTAACAAGAAGGCGTGTACAGGGCGTATACATAGACATGTGATGCAAACGTAACAGAATATGTCATAAACGGGGCGGAAACATAGAGGGGGCTACCTGAGCAGCTGGGACCTCTAACCTAGTGGTGCGCGCAAACGGGCAATGACGTGTTAGCAGGAGGAACTGGGGGCTATGACTTCTGCGCTAGAAGAGGAGACTAAAGTCTGGAGTATCAGAGCGACATGTACCTATCTTATATCTGGTATCTAGTGTTTAGAGTACATATTGATAGAATCCAAAAGTTATCAGGGTAAAGGCTACTTGACACTAAGGCTGGTGCATATATTATTCTACATGTATTACGTGCGCTAGGAATATTCTATGAATATTAATACAGTATTTCTCTTACATGGAGACATAAAGGCTAGACTATGGCTGAAACTATTGATGCGATTCAGTAGCTCAGGAATGCAGAGAAGGAGGGCTGGACTGATAACTAGGAGCATAACATACTCTCGGCAGACAGGGAGGCAGAGCCAGGCCGGGCCGGGCACTGCGAGGCATAAAGTAAGCTAAGGGTCAGGGATACAGGTGGGGGCTGTATCGCTCCTCGGAGAGGGTTCAGGAGACAGGAGCTGAATCTGAGTCCGGGCCCTTTTGAGGCCTAGAAACGGGGACAATTCAATGAATTAACGTGCACACTGTGAAATGTGGCAACGTAGGTTTACATAGGCCTAATATTCGTTGTTTTCACGAAGACTGGAAACTGGCATACTAGAGATGGACACAACTGTAATTGCATCTTTAATCGATCAGAGGGGAATACATGCATATCGATCATGCACACATAACATAGGATGTGGAACACGTAGGCACATACAACATGGCAAAATTTACTTTTCCACAAGTCGGTGCTGCCTGGGAGTGCGTTGCCAATGCTTGTTTACCTGATGGGCATTGGCTGACCGCTTCCTGGTCACTGAGGCCCTAGTGAGGGTGAGTCATATTTGGGGGAGTTTTAGCCTCATCAGTTGATGCTGTGCAGGCCCAGCCCAGGTGCAATGAGGCGCAGTCGGTCCTGCCTGGGAGTGCGTTGCCAATGCTTGTTTACCTGATGGGCATTGGCTCACCGCTGCCTGGTTACTGAGGCCATAGTGAGGTTGAGTCATATTTGGGGGAGTTTTATCCTCATCAGATGATGCTGTGCAGGCCCAGGTACAATGAGGCGCAGTCGGTGCTGCCTGGGAGTGCGTTGCCAATGCTTGTTTACCTGATGGGCATTGGCTGACCGCTGCCTGGTTACTGAGGCCCTAGTGAGGTTGAGTCATATTTGGGGGAGTTTTATCCTCATCAGATGATGCTGTGCAGGCCCAGCCCAGGTGCAATGAGGCGCGGTCGGTGCTGCCTGGGAGTGCGTTGCCAATGCTTGTTTACCTGATGGGCATTGGCTGACCGCTGCCTGGTCACTGAGGCCCTAGTGAGGGTGAGTCATATTTGGGGGAGTTTTAGCCTCATCAGTTGATGCTGTGCAGGCCCAGCCCAGGTGCAATGAGGCGCAGTCGGTCCTGCCTGGGAGTGCGTTGCCAATGCTTGTTTACCTGATGGGCATTGGCTGACCGCTGCCTGGTTACTGAGGCCCTAGTGAGGTTGAGTCATATTTGGGGGAGTTTTATCCTCATCAGATGATGCTGTGCAGGCCCAGGTGCAATGAGGCGCAGTCGGAGCTGCCTGGGAGTGCGTTGCCAATGCTTGTTTACCTGATGGGCATTGGCTGACCGCTGCCTGGTCACTGAGGCCCTAGTGAGGGTGAGTCATATTTGGGGGAGTTTTATCCTCATCAGATGATGCTGTGCAGGCCCAGCCCAGGTGCAATGAGGCGCAGTCGGTGCTGCCTGGTTACTGAGGCCCTAGTGAGGTTGAGTCATATTTGGGGGAGTTTTAGCCTCATCAGTGATGCTGTGCAGGCCCAGGTGCAATGAGGCGCATCGGTGCTGCCTGGTGACTGAGGCCCTAGTGAGGTTGAGTCATATTTGGGGGTGTTTTAGCCTCATCAGATGATGCTGTGCAGGCCCAGGTGCAATGAGGTGCAGTTGCTGCTGCCTGGGAGTGCGTTCTTTCACTTTTGATTGGCGGGGCTGCCCCCCTTCACTCTGGTGAAAGACACAAACGGGATTCAAGTCGATCTTCTCATCACACAGACAAAATGTCCCCGTTTGCTGAGGCCTTGAAAAGAGCGACCCAACTCCAGCAGTGAGGGCCAATGAGCATTGTTGAGACAAAATAATCATCACTCGATGCAACAACAACAACAACAAATGAACCCCGGAGAGCAGGCTCGAGACCCTCCAGCCCCAGACAATCTTTCCACCTTGAGACCTCACCTGGCCGGGCCTCACCTGGGGTTTCATGCGGGGCCTGGGCTCCCTGCTGTGGGTCATGGCCTCGCCTGGGGTTTCATGCGGGGCCTGGGCTCCCTGCTGAGGGTCATGACCCCGCCTGGGGTTTATTTCGGGGCCTGGGCTCCCTGCTGAGCCTGAGTGCAGGACTGAACCATGAGCGCGGGGTAGAGGCCTCGGATTAACTGCGCATGCGCGGCGGACAGACACCTCTCCCACCAAGGACCACGAGGCGCCTCGCGACACAGCAAACGCTGAGATTTCCGTGCAAACCGTCTCGGGTTGGCTCCTCTATATTGGGGAAATGTCTTTGCTCTGCGCAGGCGCAGTGAGACTGAGTGTCTTCTGTCCAGGGCAGTTCACAGGCTGCACTCCGAGCAAGGTCCTATCTCGGCGATAGAAAGTCGTGTCTTCGCTCCGCACATGCGCAGCAGTGACGAGCGGTCCTGCGCGTGCGCAGCCGTGAGACGCCATGTTTTGTTCGCGCACTTGTGGCTCGGTGTGAGCGCGCGCGTCACTCCCGGGGCAATAAACACACCGGAACACGCTCCTCACAGGCAGCCGGTGCCCCCTCCCTCTCCCCGGGCCCCACAGCCCCCACTGAGCGGTGAACAAGGAGAGGTGAGGCACTCTAATCCCAGTTTCCAAGCTCCATTGGTACTGTCATCTTTGCGCATGCTGGAGGCAGTGTCTGTTTTCCGCGCATACGCAGTAGCACGGCGCGCGAGACTCTATTTTAAGCCTGGCTGCAGGAATCCCCGTTTCTAAGGTGCGTTGGTATACTACCCTTGAGCGCATGCGCAGTTGCACGACGCGCGAGACTGACTATTCTAAGCCTAGCGGCAGTAATCCCCGTTTCTAAGGTGCGTTGGTATACTACCCTTGAGCGCATGCGCAGTTGCACGACGCGCGAGACTGACTATTCTAAGCCTAGCGGCAGTAATCCCCGTTTCTAAGGTGCGTTGGTATACTACCCTTGAGCGCATGCGCAGTTGCACGACGCGCGAGACTGACTATTCTAAGCCTAGCGGCAGTAATCCCCGTTTCTAAGGTGCGTTGGTATACTACCCTTGAGCGCATGCGCAGTTGCACGACACGCGAGACTGACTATTCTAAGCCTAGCGGCAGTAATCCCCGTTTCTAAGGTGCGTTGGTCGCTTTGTATCTGGGACATTTCAACAGCCGCTGGGACTGGGAGGAGTGTGGAGCTGGCAGGCTGCCAGTGTGGTCATGGGACGGGCGGGGGAAGCATTGAAGTGTTGAAGAAGCTGAGTCAGTCATCGGTCACTACTTGTACAGACCCTCCGAGTGATCAGAAGAGTGTCAGCCATTTGATGGTTTTGCAGATTATGTTTTCTGAGAAAACCAAAACCCCCTACAAGATGCTGCATTTGTCATACACCAGCAGAGCTGCCAAGGTTTCTGATTGCTATGTGTGACATTTTCTTAATTTCAGTGTAATTGTGAGTGACATTTCAACAACTATGAGTGACACTTTATCACAAGCAAAATCAAGCAATGAAGACAAGGGAAACATACAATTATAAGAAATGACACCCATTTGAGCAACGAGAAACTCCTAAAAGATCTTAAAATATATCTGCAAAGCACCAGAAACTGAAGGGCACAACCTAGTGCCCTTGTAGCCTGTTCGGTCAGCGGTCAAAGACTCTCCGCATCCGGCAAGCCTCAGGAGAGTGAGACTGAGGCACACATAAGTTACAGTCAGCCAGGCTCACCGCTGCTCTCAAGCCTGTTAATACTGGACGAACACTTAGTCAACAGTGGAGTCACTAAGACAGGTGGTAATTCAATTCAGTTGTATGACTTTGGCCATTGCAGAAGAGCACTCGCCTTGTTGTCAGCTGTACGTATATTATTATATCCAGGGCCGGCTTGTTTGTTTGCTGGACCCCCAATGACCACCTTTGCTGCGGATTCCCTTACTACCACCCCTTTAACAGTCCCCTCAATTCTCCATAACCACTGAAGCTCGGATGCATTTAACTAGGTTTATAGCGTCACTCATACCAGTGTAGGGTGTTAGAGCACTTTACATCACACACATACACTCATTCAAAATGTGTAAATCAGTGTATAGGAATGTTACTTAAGACAGAGAACTACAAGCATCCATACTGATAGACAGTATAGTTTAGGAGGACTTGGTCTGGAGAAGCAACAAACTCATAATTCAACATCTTACTCCGTGGTTGGGGGTTCTCTTTAATAATAAATGTTTATTTTTTTATCGAAATGACCCCTTTCTGCAACATTATAATAATGAAAGACTGAGGGGGGGATCATAGCGCCCTAATCTGTACCTTCCAGTTTATTTTCAGCTCTTTTATGACAGTTATTAGTTCCCTGTTCTAAACTGGGATCTTAACTTTTACACTTCAAGTAAACAATGACCTCTCTAACTAAAGCACTGACCTATTTTCCATATATGCACTCCCTGATCCGCATGGATCGCGTATTTTGCAGTAGGTATATTAACCTGCTGTGCTACTTTGTAATCAGTCAAAACTTCCATTGGAGAAAATGATCGTACTCCAAGAAGAACATTAATCGGAGTTATCGTGCCATTTTTATTGTTGTATGAACATTCCAGGAGGAAATGAAAGCGACAGCAGGTGCTTCTTAAACTGAAATACTTACAAACATGGTGAACACTATTTGTAGTTATCATTAAGATATTTGCTCCGAATGGATTGTAATCATGTGTTCCATTGACAAAGAGATGCCATCCCATGTTACCGTCTAGAGCTCGAGCGGTGTAAACACTCGGAGTAAAAGTCTCATGCATAAATGGAAATTTAGATATGGCTCTGAGGGCACCCCGAGGGTATCTTCCAGAGGCCAAGAGACCGGAAAAGAGGGTCAGAGTGCCCTGAGGTCAGGAAAAAGCCGAGACTAGACAATTCAAAGCTTTATAGGAAGCAGGAGCTGAAAGCTTGAAACCCATACTGTTAGAAAATGTGTGTTTCTACCTAGAAAGTGTTCCCTCCAATGGTAGCAGGCATGTTTTGTAGCAAAGATTACCTAAACACTATCCAGGACTTTTGATAAATATTATTTCTTATCACTAAATAGACTGCTGGCAGGCAGAGGCTCTAAATGATGGGAGCCACAACATTTGTAACTTTCAATTAACGTTCTTCAATGAATTTATGTTATGCGTCCAGGAATTGCCTTCCACATATACTTACTTAATTATGCAGTGATGGCCGAGAGAGTACAGCTGCATTTTCCATGTCGGCCTCGCTTGTCTGATGCCTGACTGCCCGAGCTCGCTTGGGCCGGCTCAGTGTCAGCTGAGAGCTATAGACAGGGGTGCCGGGCCGGTTTGCTCGGGTGGCATCAAGACCACGGTGCCCCCGTGGTGTCGTCCATGGGGGTCGGACTCATGCTTAATTGCAGAACCACAGCAGTCCTCATTTCACAGCGAGCGGGCTCAGTGGAGAATTAACTGCTGCCCGCCCGGTGTTTACCAATGATTGGCGGAAGTAGCTGTGACGTCAGGAAAGTGCGGAATGCGCGCGGCTGTGCGGTGATTATTTCAACAATCGAATGCATGATGTGGGCTTACCCAGGCCACCCTCTAAGTGTGCGGAGCTGCACGTGCTGCGCGGCCGGTGTAATAGTGGAGGAAGAAGGTGTTAAGACAGATGCTGATAACATAACATATAACAAATCGAAATTGATCAGCGTGTGGGGGCCATCGGTATATGTATTACACTGAAAGCTGGACTACCTGATCAGGATTTTCGTTTTTTGTCCTCATCTTGCCAACTCTCTTGCTAGGGTTGATCTTACCCCAGAAAATGTTCTGGAGGGGACGGAGTACATCTCTGCAGAAGAATACTGCTGGTTCCACTTCCAACTCCTTTACGAAAAGGGGACCACAACACAGGAGAGGCCAGGACCCACATCATGTTTGGCTTAATCATTGGACCCACTGATGTTTTCTCTCCAATTTACCAACATTGTCCAGATCTTATCCTGACTCCTTGGGTCACAGGCCATATCAGACTGGCTCGTATAGATGAGAATTTTGAGGCACTCGGAAAAAGATGGGGGACTTTCAGACTTCCAAAGCCTACATATCTCCAGCCTCGCCACCAAAACCACATAGAAAATAAACTTGGGAACAGCAGAATGTATTCGTACATCTTCCTCTTGGTTGAGTCCAAAGAAAACAAGACGAGCTCTTACCTTAATCTGTTTACCTATTACTTCCCCAAGAAAATCACACACCGAGGTCCAGTAAGAAGCGATCTTCGGACACAACATAAACATGCAGATCATCTGCTGACGGAAGCATACACCTTGGGAAGTTGTAGATATTACCTGTGACCTTTGATAGCTTCGCTGGGGACCAATACACTCTATGGGTGGAAAACAGATGATTACATTTAAGCGAGGCGGGTTTTACCAGAGTCCAGCGACATTTGCTTCAAATGTCCATCCCCAAGCTCCTTTGCACATAAATTTGAGATTTCAATCTTGATGTTTTCATCCGCCTCCATCAAGGTCCAATACCAGAATGAGACTTCCTTTTCCCATCGGTCGACTCTCATGACCTGATCCAATTTACCAACATTGTCCAGATCTTATCCTGACTCCTTGGGTCACAGGCCATATCAGACTGGCTCGTATAGATGAGAATTTTGAGGCACTCGGAAAAAGATGGGGGACTTTCAGACTTCCAAAGCCTACATATCTCCAGCCTCGCCACCAAAACCACATAGAAAATAAACTTGGGAACAGCAGAATGTATTCGTACATCTTCCTCTTGGTTGAGTCCAAAGAAAACAAGACGAGCTCTTACCTTAATCTGTTTACCTATTACTTCCCCAAGAAAATCACACACCGAGGTCCAGTAAGAAGCGATCTTCGGACACAACATAAACATGCAGATCATCTGCTGACGGAAGCATACACCTTGGGAAGTTGTAGATATTACCTGTGACCTTTGATAGCTTCGCTGGGGACCAATACACTCTATGGGTGGAAAACAGATGATTACATTTAAGCGAGGCGGGTTTTACCAGAGTCCAGCGACATTTGCTTCAAATGTCCATCCCCAAGCTCCTTTGCACATAAATTTGAGATTTCAATCTTGATGTTTTCATCCGCCTCCATCAAGGTCCAATACCAGAATGAGACTTCCTTTTCCCATCGGTCGACTCTCATGACCTGATCGAACTTAGAGTGGTAGAGTGAGGGCAGTAGAGTGAGGGCAGTATAGTGGTAGAGTGAGGGCGGTAGAGGGGTAGAGTGAGGGCGGTAGAGTGGTAGAGTGAGGGCAGTAGAGTGGTAAAGTGAGGGCGGTAGAGTGAGGGTGGTAGGGTGGTAGAGAGGGCGGTAGAGTGAGGGCGGTAGAGTGGTAGAGTGAGGGCGGTAGAGTGGTAGAGTGAGGGCAGTAGAGTGGTAGAGTAAGGGCGGTAGCGTGAGGGCGGTAGAGTGGTAGAGGTAGGGCGGTAGAGTGAGGGCGGTAGAGTGGTAGAGGGAGGGCGGTAGAGTGAGGGCGGTAGAGTGGTTGAGTCAGGGCGGTAGAGTGAGTGTGGTAGAGTGGTAGAGTGAGGGCGGTAGAGTGGTAGAGTGAGGGCGGTAGAGTGAGATCGGTAAAGTGGTAGATTGAGGGCGGTAGAGTAGTAGAGTGAGGGCAGTAGAGTGGTATAGAGGGCGGTAGAGTGAGGGCGGTAGAGTAAGGGTAGTAGAGTGGTAGAGTGAGGGCTGTAGAGTGAGGGCGGTAGAGTGGTAGGGGGAGGGCGGTAGAGTGAGGGCAGTAGAGTGGTAGAGAGGGCGGTAGAGTGAGTGTGGTAGAGTGAGGGCGGTAGAGTGGTAGAGTGAGGGCAGTAGAGTGGTAGAGTGAGGGCGGTAGAGTGAGGGTGTGAGGGCGGTAGAGTGAGGGTGTGAGGGCGGTAGAGTGAGGGCGGTAGAGTGGTACAGTGAGGATGATAGAGTGGTAGAGTGAGGGAGGTAGAGTGGTAGAGTGAGGGCGGTAGAGTGAGGGCGGTAGAGTGGTAGAGACTGACTGACTGACTGACTGACTGAAGTATTTTTAAAGCGCTCGAATGCCGTGGCGTCTTGGCGCTGCAGTGACGGAAGGGAGCAGTGAGAGCAGATCTTTTAAGGTGATGAAAAGAGCCAAGTCTTCAGCGCCTTTCTGAAGCAGAGCAAGGATTTTTGTGAGCTCAGCGCAGGGGGCAGAGAGTTCCATAGTCTGGAGGCTTGGTGCGAAAAGGACCTGCCGCCCCATCGCATTCTTTCTATTCTTGGCTGACATATCAGATCAAGACTGGCTGACCTTAACGTACGTGAAGGCAAATACCGGGGGAGGAGTGTGGACATGTCTTGTGGTCCCGCGCCATACAAGGATTTATGGACTAAACAGAGGGCTTTGAACCGTATTCTTGATCTGATTGGAAGCCAATGAAGTTCCTTGATGGCTTTGGACGTTGGATGACGGTAGGGTAGATTTAACAGGACCCTAGCTGCGGCATTCTGGATTGCCTGCAGTTTGTTTAGTTGTTTTTCTCCTGTGCCCAGATAGAGTGAGTTGCAATAGTCCACTCGGGACATTACTAATGCACTCAGTACCGTTTTTTTTAGTGTAGGAGGGATGCAGGGTAAAACTTTCCTAAGAACCTTGAGGGTGTAGAAGTAGGTGGAGGTAACCTGGTTAATCTGAGATTTACAGGAGAGATCTTTATCTACCAGGAAGCCAAGATTTCTTACCTTGTCTGCAGGACTAGGGCAGATGCCTGCCTCCGAAGGCCACCAAAGGTCGCTCCAAATGGATGATTTCTGACCGAATTCGATTATTTCGGTTTTGTCCGTGTTCAATTTTAAGAAGTTACAGCTCATCCAGTTTTTTACACCGAGAAGGCATTTCTTAAAACACTCTGCCGTAGCCTCAATGGATTGGGATACTGACACTATTATTTGAGTGTCATCTGCTTAAGACACTAATTGCAGACCATGAGATTGAATTAGGGCAGCTAAGGGGGTCACATATAGATTAAACAGGGTGGGTGACAGCGCCGAACCCTGAGGGACCCCACCTGGGAGGGAGAACTCATCTGATTGTAAGCCTTCCCAGTGTACTTGTTGGATTCGAGAATCCAGGAAGGATGTTAGAAGAGTTAGGGCAGTACCAGTAAAGCCTAGAGTTTTCAGTCTGTTTAATAGAATCGAGTGGTTCACGGTGTCGAACGCCGCTGTGAGATCTAGTAGAATCAAGGCCGTTCTACCACCCTCGTCCATTTTCCTTCGAATGTTTTCGGTTGCCATGATAAGGGCAGACTCTGTTGAATAGAGGGGGCGAAAGCCATGCTGAGAGGAGTCTAGGAGCTTGTTGTGGTCAACATATCGCATCATTTCTTGATTTATGGTTTTTTCCAAAATCTTAGCTGGCAAGGGTAAGCAGGATATTGGTCGGTAATGTTTGAGTACCGTAGGGTCTAAAGAATCCTTCTTAAGGATTGGTCGAATGCAGGCTTTTTTTCAGCTGCTGGGGAAACCCCCTGATGTGATAATATTATGTATCAGAGGGGTCAGGACGGCTGCCACCGTCTGTGGGATCATGTGTAATATGCGTGGCGGACATGGATCTAATGGGGACCCTGACTTCATCTGTAGAATAAGGTCTGTGACCTGTATCTCCTCTAATAAGGGAAAGCAGGAGTAGCTGGGCCCGGTTAGGGAAGTAGTATCGTTGTTATCGTTGGGCGTAGTTGATGCAGAGGAGCTAAGGTCATTGTAGACTGTCTGGACTTTTTGCTGGAAAAAGGTTGCAATGTTGGTAACGAGGTTCTGGTCAGGGCTGAAAATACTGTCGCGGGGGGTCTTGGTCAACTGGGCGACAGTTTTGAATAGTTCTTTTGTAGTGCTAGTGGCTGCCTTGATTTTATTAGTAAAATATGTTGATTTGGCCTGAACTATTGCTGTCTTATATTCCTGCAGGGCTGTGTTATATGCTATTTTGTTTGGAGCACTGTAATCCGAACGCCACAACCGCTCAAGTCGTCGACATTTCATTTTTACGTGCTTTACCTCTGCGGAGTACCACAGCGCAGTTGCTGATCTCCTAATTACTTTTTTTATTTCAGTAGGCGCCAGTTGGTCAACCGCCTGGCTGATCCAATTTTGAAATTTGATAGCTCCCATGTTTACATTGCCAGTTTCGAGAGCAGGCAGGTTATTAGCAAGTGTATCGGCCAGAAGGACAGGTTCAAGTTTGTTCCAGGGACGTGTTTTTTCGGGAAGTGTGATGGCCCTACGGGGATTTGGCAGGTTGTTCTGAGGCAGGTTGAAGAAGATGGCGCTATGATCCGACCAGGGGACTGCTTGGATCAAGGTAGCCTTAATATGGCTATTGTTTGTGAAAATGCCATCTAGGGCGTGGCCCGCCGTATGGGTAGGGCCAGAGATTAGCTGAGTCATTCCAAGGCTCAGAAGATTGTCCGTTAGGGTGGCCGAGTCAGGGTCATTGTTTGCTTCTAAATGAAAATTAAAGTCGCCCAGGATAGTGTAGGTAGTAGAATCTGACGTAGATTCAAGAAAAGTATGTAGTGCCCTGATGAATGGTGCTCTTAGACCGGGGGGGGCGGTACACAAGCAGGCCTGTTAATATTAGGCAATTATTGTTTTTAATTTTAAAGCTCATGGCTTCTGCACTTAGATCCAGTTCTGGTAATGAGAGTACTTTGAGGTGAGATTTGTATATAATCCCAATACCCCCTCCCACTGCACCTGATCGATTTACAGACTCTACAAGGTACCCTTCTGGAACTGCATCATTCCAGTCTGGTCCTGAGGCTTCGGATGCCCAAGTTTCTGTTAAAAACATTAGATCAACATCATGGTCTGTGATAAGGGCTGAAATTTCATATTTATGTTTGACCATAGATCTAGCGTTTAATAGAATGCATTTTATGGGCCTTTTCTCGCTCCCCGAGCGGCTGGAATTACTATTATGATTATTATTGTTAGCTAGCAGATAAGTATTGGTAGCGGGGCAGTCAGTTCTTGCTGGAGGTAAGATACATGGTTTGTGGGGTTGGTGGGGGTGATTTTTGAGCAGCAGCTGGCCACAGAAGGCACAGCTAGATCTTGAGGAGAGCGCTGTTGGGTACGTTTTTTGTATTGGATTACAAAGATGTTGGTTCAGCTCTAACAGCTGAGTGCTTGAATATTGGAATTTAGGGGTTTTAGGAATATGCACATAATTTCCGGCGCCGGGCGCAGAGCTGGCGCGGAGGGGCGCAGACGGGCTTGCCTTTGGAGTGAGGGCAGTAGTGTGAGGGCGATAGAGTTGTAGAGGGAGGGCGGTAGAGTGAGGGCGAGATGGTGGTAGAGTGAGGGCGGTAGCGTGGTAGAGTGGTGAGGGTATGTGTGTGTGTGTGAGGGTGTGTGAGGGTGAGGGGGTGTGTGAGGGTGAGGGTGTGTGTGAGGGTGATGGGGTGTGTGAGGGTGAGGGTGTGTGTGAGGGTGAGTGGGTGTTGTGGTGTGAGGGGGTGTGAGGGTGTGGGTGAACGGGCACTATCAGCGGAGCAGAAGGCAAGAAAAACGAGTGCAATCAGGGGAGCAGAAGGCAAGAGAACAGGCACAATCAGGGGAGCAGAAGGCAAGAAAAACGAGTGCAATCAGGGGAGCCTAAGGCAAGAGAACAGGCACAATCAGGGTAGCAGAAGGCAAGAAAACGAGTGCAATCAGGGGAGCGGAAGGCAAGAGAACGGGCAAAATCAGGGTAGCAGAAGGCAAGAAAAAGGAGTGCAATCAGGGGAGCAGAAGGCAAGAGAACGGGCACAATCAGGGGAGCAGAAGGCAAGAAAAACTAGTGCAATCAGGGGAGCAGAAGGCAAGAGAACGAGTACAATCAGGGGAGCAGAAGGCAAGAGAACGGGCACAATCAGGGGAGCAGAATGTAAGCATACGAGTGCAATCAGGGGAGCAGAAGGCAAGAGAACGAGTACAATCAGGGGAGCAGAAGGCAAGAGAACGGGCACAATCAGGGGAGCAGAATGTAAGCATACGAGTGCAATCTGGGGAGCAGAAGGCAAGAGAACGGGCACAATCAGGGGAGCAGAAGGCAAGAAAAACTAGTGCAATCAGGGGAGCAGAAAGCAAGAAGAAGGAGTGCAATCAGGGGAGCAGAGGCAAGAAGAACGAGTGCAATCAGGGGAGCAGAAGGCAAGAAAACGGGCACAATCAGGGGAGCAGAAGGCAAGAAAAACTAGTGCAATCAGGAGAGCTGAAGGCAGGAGAACGAGTACAATCTGGGGAGCAGAAGGCACGAGAACGGGCACAATCAGGGGAGCAGAAGGCAAGAAAAAGGAGTGCAATCAGGGGAGCAGAAGGCAAGAAGAACGAGTGCAATCAGCGGAGCAGAGGCAAAAAGAACGAATGCAATCAGGGGAGCAGAAGGCAAGAGAACGGGCACAATCAGGGGAGCAGAAGGCAAGAAAAACGAGTGCAATCAGGGGAGCAGGAGGCAAGAGAACGAGTAAAATTAGGGAAGCAGAAGGCAAGAGAACGGGCACAATCAGGGGGGCAGAGGCAAGAAAAACGAGTACAATCAGGGGAGCAGAAGGCAAGAAAAAGAAACTGTCTCACACCACTGCGGTTTTGTGTTTTAAACACAACTAGTACATAGATTGCACGACCAGAGTTTTCCTAATGCAGACTGCATAAATGAAACCAGCAGCACCGTTCGCTTTTGTAAAACAAGCTCTTAGCATTGCTGTGGGGGGGCGGGGCGGGAGCGCATTGCTTTGAAGTCTGATGGCGCGGGAGCAGCTTGGGAGGCAGCATTCCATTGCGGTGCGGGGCTTGAGGAAAATTGAATTTTGCCCTGTTATGTGTCCCTACGTGTTCCCCAACTTATAATATATATGCATGATCGCTATGCATTTTCCCTCTATGGCCGAGAATAAAGACGCATTTCCAGTTGCGTCCAACGTTAATATGTCAGTTATCCAGTCCTCCGTGAAAGCAACGTGAGTTAGGCTTTCAGGCCTATGTTGCCAACGTTTTTACATAGTGCACGTAAAATCATCGAGATGCACCCGTTCTAAGGCCCCACAGGGCCCGGACACCAGATTCAGGTCTCATGTCTCCTGAACCGCTCCGAGAGATGCAGCCCCGCCCGCATCCCTGACCCTTCACTTACTTCCTGCCAAGCAACGCGGTGCCCGGCTCGGCCTGGCCTGCCTGCCAAGAATATGTTATGCCTACAGTTATCTGTTCAGCTCCCCGGCTTCACATTCCTAGCTAACGAACAGCATAAACATATCCATCTACAGTCTAGTCTCTCTGTCTCCATGCAAGTAATTTACTGAATTAGTATCCATAGAAGATCCATAGCTCGCGCAATACATGAAGAAATATATGCATGCACTTGCCTTTAGTGACAAGTAGCCTTTGCCCTGATGACTTTTAGAATCAAGCAACATGTACTCTAAACACAAGATATCAGATACGCTATAGGTACAGGTCGTTCTGACATCCCAGACTTTAGTCTCCTCTACTAGTGCTAGGAGTCAGCGCCCCCCCAGCTCTCCCCAGTTACACGTCATGACTCGTTTTGCGCGCACCAGTAGGTTAAAGGTTCCAGCTGCCCATGAAGCCCCCTCCATGTGTCCACCCACTTATGACACTTCCGTGACGTCTACATCACACACCTCCGTGCACGCCCTGTGCACGCCTTCTTTTCACGCCCATATGTTCTTATCTTTCGTTTGTCACTTGTTACGCCTACTGTATTCAATGCAACTGTACTGTTTTACTATATATACTGTATGATGTTAATGAGAGAGGCCCCCTTTTTTCTTGAGAATGTCCCTACCTGAACCTTAGTAGGTGATGGAACCCGATATCCATTGGCTCGAGCCACTTAATTAAAGCCCGTATGACTCAGATACCACGGACTCTGCCTCTTAT
The DNA here is from genome assembly GCF_964261635.1 of Lissotriton helveticus. Taxonomy (NCBI): domain Eukaryota; kingdom Metazoa; phylum Chordata; class Amphibia; order Caudata; family Salamandridae; genus Lissotriton; species Lissotriton helveticus. The sequence continues at coordinate 1,488,347 of NW_027611684.1, read as the reverse complement.
TTATTGAGCTATCCTTTTCATTTAATGCATAGAAAAATAGTACCGGTAATTTATTTATTTACCACATAATGGCGCCCGAATAGGGACTAGCCCCTTCCCCACGCGCCGGCGATGTAACGCAGGCCCCCTGACCCTTCTACAGCCGTGACGGACCCCTTCAGCGCACCTGCAGGTTTTCCTGCTTAAACTCCCTCAGGCCCACGGAGGAGATGGAGACTGCGGTCCGGCATCCAGACGAGGCGGTGAGGAATGCGGCGAGTCCCGACCAGAGCCCAAGCCGAGAGAGCGAGGTCCGAGGTATCCTGAGGCCCACCTGTTTCCGAAGCCCGAAGCGCATGCGTAGTGCGTAGCAGTAACCAGACGTCGTAGCAGTCCGGTCCAGTCCAGTCCGAGGCCTTCAGTTTTGCTTCCCGGTGAGTACCGTTGCTGGGGACGCATCTAGACGGGTTCATTAATTTGTGCCCGGTCCAGACGGGTTTGGGTACACAGATCCGGTCCGACGTGTTCACCTAGGTGGATACGGTATGACGTGTCTCTTTATGAGACCGGTATGTTCTGTACTGTTTTAGCAGTGCATCCAGTAATTCTGTTTTTTTTTAGTATAGTCTCTCGAGATTTCCAGTATTATGTTTTCGATGTATTATGTTTTCGATGTACTAGGTAGTATCTGTTCGAACTGTTTTTAATGTGTTTTGATGTCGTGGTATGAATGATTTGTTTTGCTATTCATTACTGTGTTTATTGTGTTCAAGTCCAAGTACGTTCAAATATGCCTCTGTTTTCAAAGTTACGTCAGATAAGAACCAGAAAAGGGATACTCGAAGAATCAGTTCCTGTCCCACCTAGGGACAGTCCCGGACATTTCATGTATCATAAACATGGCTTAGATGCCATACTGTACTTAGACTTATGGGTAGACTATACCAAACATCTAGAAGAGAAATATAGATGGCCTGTTTCAGGAACCTGGGATGCCGAGTGCATCATGAGAGTAGAGGAAGCATTATGGAAAAAGAAAGCCAGACAGTCCCAGAAAGATGCCATAGAATTGTGGCGTAAAGAATCGCATAAAAGAACGGAAAAAGAATTCAGGAAAGCAGAACTAAGTAGGGAATCATCAGAAAAAGCCCAAGAACGGGAACTACTAGAAGAAGGTGAACGAGTTAAAGCAGAACAGTTAGACAGACAAAGAAATGCCCTTATTAAAGGCATGTATCCCCTTCTCGCCGAGGGCCTGCTTAAGGCGACCCCGGAAGCACCCTGTAATTTACCGCCACCATTGGTCCCGACTAAGCTACGTCATAAACCGACCGCAGCTGAAATTTTCCTTTCTTCCTATTTAGACGACACTGTCCCAGAATATGCTAATCCGAATCCTACCCCGTCTGTCCAACCTCACAACCCTGTTAATAACGCAATTACTGTTCCACCAGCCACTGGTCCCGGAAATCCTTTTAATCAGCCAGTAACTCAGGACCAACCCACATTACGTATACCTACTGTACCAGTCACATTACCAGCAACGTCACACACAGTATTAGTTGCCGATTCTAGTTCAGGAGGAGCAGGGGGAGGTATCCCTATCACCCCGCCTCAAGTAAAACGAATGACGCTGAGAGACGCAGCATTACAACGTACGCCAAAAATGGCTACATACGCAGCCCTCAAACAATACCTTACTGATTGTAGATATGACCCAGTGCCAGGCGAAGATCACATGATATTATATTCCGTACGTCTACGTCGAGTTGCAAGTTATTTGGCTATCATGCCAGAAATGAGGGAACATTTAGACAGAATATATCATTTCATCAGAACAGGACAAGGACCAGAAAGTATTCACGAGGCTATGGCACACAGGAAAATCGAGACTCAAAATATGATCCTGCAGTTTTTGATAAACTGTTTAATAAGAGAACAAAACCAGCCAGGTAAAAACAAGGACGAGATGAAGGTCCTGATAAAATGGAGTGACAACATAGCAGACGGAAAACACAGTAAACAAGGTAGTATAGAATCCATGTATAGAAAGATCCGTAAGGAAATTCTAGGCATACACGAAAGGGAGAAAGCAACCAGAGCAACCGAGAAAGAGAATGATATTTCAGACGAAGATGTAGACATAGAGAACCCAGACAGAATAGCGTATGTAGGTAGGACGAGACCTTTTGACAGACACACGCCTAGAATGTAAGAAAACTTTTCTTCCTCCCGTACCAGAACAGTGTTCTCTTGAGCATTTATTCCAAGCTACCGACAGAGTTCTGAAACTACGAATAGGTTACAGTGAGCTTAGTACCATGCATGAACAGGAACTAGCCCGATCAGCAGTTCAATGGACTAGTAATTCTAGCACATTCTCAGACGAAGTAGTGGCCCAAACATTTCTGAAACTATTCCCAGACGAACAGCGACTGGTGGGTATGTACATGATCCAGCACCTCATTACACTGTACGAAAGTCAGCATTCTGATCCAGGTCCCCTATATAATGTATTGGACGAGTTACTCCTAAACAGATGGAAAGGCCTAGGTACCGATTTGATTAATGTCATTCTAGAACAACGCCACAAATACAGAACGTTCCTGACTCCACATTTTGTTCCTGTTCCACCCCCAGTAAGGAAGACATTTTACATAGACAGACAGAATCCCTTGCGAGAAGTCCACCCTGTTAAGGGAACAGGAGGTACGCTCGAACGAGTATTTGTTTACACCCCTTTAACGAAAATAGAACTACTGGAAATGAAAAAGTTAGTGCCCTGTCACGATAAAGATCCAGCAGGGTTCCATCGTGAATTAAAAGACATGCTCCGCATGGGAGAATACACGTATCCCAATATCATTAAAATGTTAAAGGTCCTGTTGCCTGCGGGCATATACGAAAAACTTAAAGAAAAAGAATGGGAGGTGGGAGAGAAAAAGATTGACTGGGCAGAATTAGAAGACGAAGATAAAACACGAGTTCCTGGTACCGGTCTTGGGGAAAAAGCCAAAGCATTGCCCGAGTTGTTAATACAAGACTTGCCAAGATTATTAACCACGAAAAAGGAAGACTGGGATGCCATCTCAGCCTGTAAGCAGAAACAAGACGAAGACACTAGTGATTTTTATTCTAGATTTGAGAAATGTTTCATTATTAACAGCGGCTTGAAAACAAGTAGTGAGTCGTATCCACATCTTTTTGTTACCAAATTAGTAGAGAATTCTTTACCACAAGTTAAAAATCGAGTACTGAAAGTCGAGAGTACATGGCAAGCTAATACCCCGTCCCAAATGTTACAAATGTTACAGTACCACCAGAATCGAATCAGAGAAGAGCAAGAACACGAAAGGAGACGTATGAAAGACACGAAAATGAAAGTACTGGTGGCACAGTCTGTTCCAGTTGATAGTCAGAAGAGGGGTACGACTCAGACCAGTCATTCTGCAGCTCCCGTTAAAGGGACATGCAATTACTGTAAACAGCCAGGTCACTATATAAACGAATGTGCAGTTCTGAAACACAACATAGCCACTGGTAAGACGAAAGAAAAACCGCGTCCTCCTAGACAGGAACATGTTCCGCAAAATACGCAACCACCGCAGAACGCACAACAGACAGTAACAGTACCGCAGCCTATAGCTGCCACACAACACGTTACACAGCAAATGTACCAGTACGCACAGTCAGATTATCCAGAATATCAGCAGTATTCATGAAATAGCCTAGAGAGGGAGGTTGGCTTGCCTCTCATCGAGGTTCCTGTAGATCAAGAAGGTCCCTATGTACACAGCCAGGTATTAGGGAAAGACAGAAAGTTTCTGATTGATACAGGGGCAAGTAGGACTACCATCAGTCATGACGAGGTTCCAGGGGCTCCTCTCTCAGGCTCAAGAAATGTTTCCCTGGGATTTTCACGGAAAGCCTATTGTTAATGAAATATCGAAACCAGTTTCCCTAGAAGTTGGTCCATTGTCCCGAACTACAGACTTGTTACTTACGAAATCATGTCCAGAAAACTTACTTGGTATTAAAACATTGAAAGAACTAGGTGCCGTGATTTGTTGTTCTCCGGAAGGAGTGAGATTATTTTTACGTGATTTTAAAGGACATTATGTGTTAAGAGATTTTGATCCAAGATTACTGAATGTACCACAGCATTTATGGGCGCAAGGTCCAACTGATGTAGGTTGTATGCACATTACACCATACCGTGTCACTCTGAAGCAAGGAGTTGTACTACCACGAATCCGACAATACAAGCTGCCACCTGAGGCTGTAGCAGCCTTATCAAAAATCATTGACGAGCTCATTGCTCAAGGAGTGGTTGTAGAAACTGACTCCAATGTATGTAATTCTCCTATCATTCCGATTCTTAAACGTACTGACCCAAATGCACCTCCAGTTTATCGACTAGTGATTGACCTTCGAGAACTTAATAAATGTATCATACCCCAGTACCCAGTGGTTCCAGACATCTCTTCCTTATTGACTGCCATTGATTCAGAAGCCGCGTTCTTTACTGTCATCGATCTCAACAGTAGCACCTCAAGGGTTCACAGAAAGTCCTAGTATTTACAGTCAAGCACTGAAACGACAACTAGATAGTATTCACATGCCAACTGACACTGCCCTGCTCCAGTATGTTGATGATCTATTAATTACAGCCCGTACAGAACGTGACTGCGAACGTGCGTCACTGACAGTCTTGTATTTTCTGGCTGAAATGGGGCACAAGGTGTCCCCTTCGAAATTGCAATTCTGTGTCCAGCAAGTGGTATACCTTGGACACTTGCTGTCCAAGAGGGGTAGACAGTTGACACCTGACCGTATCCAGTTAATTGCACATCTTCCACAGCCCAAGACACAGAAGGAGGTACGAGCTTTTATCGGCCTCACTTCTTACTGCAGGCAATGGATCCCTCAGTACGCATATCTAGCTAAGCCACTGATACAATTGACAACACAGGAGGCAGCGACATCGACTGTCCTCCCTTGGACCCAGGAACATACACTTGTTTTCAATGAATTAAAGAAAGCTTTATGCCAAGCGCCTGTTTTAGCGACACCAAACTACAGCAAACCTTTTACACTTTTTGTCACTGAACGCGATGGTACAGCATTATCTGTTCTCACACAAGATCAAGCAGGACAACACAAGCCTTGTGCTTATTTTTCTAGTACATTGGATCCAGTAGCCCAGGCTTTGCCTGCGTGCCTCAAATCAGTTGCCGCCACAGCTTTAGCTATCAGACAAAGTGATTCCATAGTATTAGGACACTCCCTGACAGTACAGGTTCCACACTCCGTGGAAGTTCTTTTAAACCGAACACAGACTCAGCACTTGACAATAGCACGATTGACAGGATATGAACTGACACTGTTTCAGCCACACATAGAGATCAGACGTTGCAACATATTAAACCCTGTTACATTGTTACCCTCGATTACCTCAAACCCTACAACACATGACTGTGCGGAAGTTATTAACACCATGACGAAGCCAAGACAAGACTTGACGGACATTGCATTACCTGACCCAGACCTGACACTTTATGTGGACGGTTCATGTATGAGAACAAGTACAGGAGAGTTAGTAGCAGCATATGCAGTGACTACTGAAACTGAAGTTATAGAAACACATTGTGTTGACACTTTGTCTGCTCAAGCAGCAGAGCTCATCGCTCTGACCCAAGCCTGCATACGAGCCAAGAACCTGAAAGTAAACATATATACAGATTCACGTTATGCATTCGGAGTCGTTCACGACTTTGGAGTCCTCTGGCAAGAAAGAGGTTTTATGACCTCTCATGGAGCCAAGATTCAGCATGGCCCCCTCATTCAAGCTCTGTTAGAAGCAATACATTTACCTACAGCTATAGCGATTATGAAGTGCAAAGCACATACGAGAGTCACTGACACCATTTCCCAGGGTAACGACCTGGCAGATCGAACAGCCAAGCTTACAGCTCAGACTCCAGACATTCCAGCTGACACGACAAAGACAGATGTTTCAGTCCAGACGACTTGCATGACAGTTAAGGATCCTACACAAGATGTACTAGACATACAGACACATGCTACCCCAGACGAAATCAAGAAATGGTCTGAACAAGGAGGGGTCCTGACAGATCAGGGATGGTTGACGAAGGGAAAAGCCACATGGTTTCTCCCCGACTCTATGGTTCAAGTCATTATTAATACAGCACACAGTCCAGCACACTTAGGAGAAAAAGCCATGTTAGACAGCATCCAGAACCTCTGGTTTAACAAGCATTTACGAGCAGCAGCGAAGCAGAAAGTGCGTACCTGCATGATCTGTTGTCAGTTTAATCCAGGTAAAGGTGTTCCCGTGGAGCAAGGTGGATTTCATCCTCCTGACCATCCTTTTGAAGTCCTCCAGATGGATTATATTCAGATGGATCGATGTTGAGGATTCAAGTATGTCCTCGTAGTTGTATGCGCTCTGTCCAGATGGACAGAAGCATATCCAGTCTCAGATTATACTGCCGTGACCACTGCCAAGCAGTTGGTACGTGAGTTTTTCCCTCGATACGGTTTACCCCGTGTCGTGTATTCAGATAATGGACAGCCATTCTCGTCCGAACTCATGAAACAGGTATCACTTCTGTTAGGGTACCAGTGGAAATTCCACTGCGTACGACACCCCGAGGCAGCTGGCCTCGTCGAGCGACACAATCAAACTCTGAAAATACGAATAGCTAAGGTCTGTGCAGAAAAAGGTGTAGATTGGATGTTAGCCCTGCCGGTTGCCCTCTTCTATATGCGAATGGTCGCTCACTCCAGATCTGGTTTGTCACCCTATGAAGTAGTTTTCGGTCGTCCCCCAAACATGTGGGGTACACCTATGCCTCGTAAAATCACCGATGTTGACAGTAACATGCTGACAGATTACCTAGCTTCCTTGATGTCTGCACTACTCTCTTGTCGTTCACAGGTCGCGGCTGCCTTTCCAGACAACACCCAGGTGAAACCGCACGAGGTCGTTCCAGGAGATCTTGTTCTGGTTAGAAATTTTGATCGCTCAAGTCCTCTGGAGCCCCGCTGGAAGGAGCCAAATCTCGTTCTGATGACCACAAGGACCGCCGTAAAGCTAGAAGGAAGAAAAGGCTGGCTCCATTCCAGTCATATCAAGCGCTTCCATGGACCGTGTCCAAAGACTTTTTTCAAGGACTGCCCCGATACTGACTCTAAACTACCCCTGTTAGAGAAAACTCCGCAGCAGGAGTATAAAGTCAAATTGAGGTCTAGTAAGTCAGACAGCGTTTAGTTGTTTAAGTCCCCCTCGGGTGAAGCGGTTAGACAGGTTTCTGACATGTATGAGATAGACCCACATAGTGAGAGAGATAGACGAAACCTCAAGAAAATGAAATATTGTAAAAGTCTCCGAAGCAGATGCATCGTTACATTATTGTTTATGTTTTTTCTGAGTCTTACGATCACATGTATAAGTTGTATATTACACGTATTTTTTCCTCCTCTCGATTCACATTCACACTTTTCCTCTAATGATACTGTAGAGCACACATTTAGTGAACTACCCCCTCACGAGTTATCCTATCGACTTGCAATGCGCAACAATACTTTTATTCGTATGTTACACTATTCACACCAGACCAGCAATGCCACTAATTGCTGGGTATGTGGTCGACTCCCCCCCTTTTCAGACAGTGAAGGGAGTTCTGCCACTCTTTCCCTATCCGTTTTCACACAATGGTTCGTGTGGAGCATGGATTACATTGGCGTCATCTTTAGACGATAAGTCCCTTCTGAATATGGTTATGAATGAATCCTGTTTCCCAGACAAGGAAGGTCTTTCCCATAGGACAGGGATAGATCTAGAAAATGAAGTATATGATCTAGGTAATTTTTCCTCTAACCTCATGGTTTTGAATGTTCAGTCGGAGACCAATTCAGACTTGCCTTCTATAACAGTTCTACCAGTGAAAGGTGAATTATGTGTTAGAAAGAATGGTTCAGTACATCTAGGACACAGTGATTGTACTACTGTGGTCGAATACAGTGACCAAGGGAAGTCTACTTTCAAAGCTTCACGTCATTCCTATTTTATATGTGGTCAGACCGCTTATGTTCGTTTGCCCCTAGATTGGGATGGAACATGTTACATTGCATTCCTACTGCCACCAGTTTTCCTAGCCCCATCCGATTATCACCGAAATACCCATCTAGTACACGTCAGACATAGAAGGGAGATCGAGTCCCCAATTGTCGATCAGACTGAAACTGCATTAGAACAGTATACGGATTTCAATAAAGGTTTCTTTTTCTTCATAGGTCCTGTCCAGAATAGTAAATTAATACGCAGGTTAACCAGAACCCTTGAAGCAGTAGTGAATGAGACTACTTCCGCCCTAGGTAACTTAACAGAAGAGCAGTCTGCTATGAGATTTGTTGTTCTTCAGAACTGCCTTGTCCTTGACGTCATCCTGGCCGATAGGGGCGGAGCTTGTAGAGTCATCGGATCTAGTTGTTGCGTTTTCATTCCTAATAACGCACCGTCTGTGTATTCAGCAATAACTAGACTTCATAAAATAGCTCATCAGCTACACCAGAATCCAGGCACCTGGACTTGGTCCGGCTGGCTCTGGAGTGTAATATCTGCATGGGGATGGAAAGTACTGTCATTCCTAGGAGTGATAGTAATGAACATATTCAGTTGTTGTCTCTGTTTACAATGTGGCCCAGCGATTTGCGGCTTGTGCGCTACATCTTGTATTCCACGTCCACGATCCCATTCCCAAATGAAAAAAGACGAGCAAATGATGCTGTATGAACAGATAGATGGTCTTATGAATATTGATGTTTCCTGAAGGGAACGTAGGGAACAAGGAGGGAATGAGGAAAATTGAATTTTGCCCTGTTATGTGTCCCTACGTGTTCCCCAAGTTATAATATATATGCATGATCGCTATGCATTTTCCCTCTATGGCCGAGAATAAAGACGCATTTCCAGTTGCGTCCAACGTTAATATGTCAGTTATCCAGTCCTCCGTGAAAGCAACGTGAGTTAGGCTTTCAGGCCTATGTTGCCAACGTTTTTACATAGTGCACGTAAAATCATCGAGATGCACCCGTTCTAAGGCCCCACAGGGCCCGGACACCAGATTCAGGCCTCATGTCTCCTGAACCGCTCCGAGAGATGCAGCCCCGCCCGCATCCCTGACCCTTCACTTACTTCCTGCCAAGCAACGCGGTGCCCGGCTCGGCCTGGCCTGCCTGCCAAGAATATGTTATGCCTACAGTTATCTGTTCAGCTCCCCGGCTTCACATTCCTAGCTAACAAACAGCATAAACATATCCATCTACAGTCTAGTCTCTCTGTCTCCATGCAAGTAATTTACTGAATTAGTATCCATAGAAGATCCATAGCTCACGCAATACATGAAGAAATATATGCATGCACTTGCCTTTAGTGACAAGTAGCCTTTGCCCTGATGACTTTTAGAATCAAGCAACATGTACTCTAAACACAAGATATCAGATACGCTATAGGTACAAGTCGTTCTGACATCCCAGACTTTAGTCTCCTCCACTAGTGCTAGGAGTCAGCGCCCCCCCAGCTCTCCCCAGTTACACGTCATGACTCGTTTTGCGCGCACCAGTAGGTTAAAGGTTCCAGCTGCCCATGAAGCCCCCTCCATGTGTCCACCCACTTATGACACTTCCGTGATGTCTACATCACACACCTCCGTGCACGCCCTGTGCACGCCTTCTTTTCACGCCCATATGTTCTTATCTTTCGTTTGTCTCTTGTTACGCCTACTGTATTCAATGCAACTGTACTATATATACTGTATGATGTTAATGAGAGAGGCCCCCTTTTTTCTTGAGAATGTCCCTTCCTGAACCTTAGTAGGTGATGGAACCCGATATCCATTGGCTCGAGCCACTTAATTAAAGCCCGTATGACTCAGATACCACGGACTCTGCCTCTTATTTATTGAGCTATCCTTTTCATTTAATGCATAGAAAAATAGTACTGGTAATTTATTTATTTACCACAGGCTGATGGGTTTGACGTGCACGCGCGTCTCACACGACTGGTTCACATGAACTGGACGTAATCCGCGCTTGGTCAAGAGTTTGTTTCGCCTACTATATACTCTCGCTATTAATCCCTGCGGCATATAATAGCGAGACCTAACAATGTACATATGCAAGCATATAAAAACTGTATATAGCGTTTTCCTACTATGCTTTCCCGTATGTGTGTGTCTGTTGGCCTCTGTGTTTCTGTCTCCCATTCCCTGTAGGGAAAGTATGTAGCTCCCCGTTGTAGAAGAGTCGGTCAAGAAGGAGCACACTGCATTGAATAATTTCTTGGTATGCACTTTTTATTAGTATTACAGGAAATCACAATGATTGATTGTCTCTGTTATATTCTTCAGTCCCTTAGGTGTGCCTTGGCCGCCGCCGTCCCTCGGACAGAAGGAAAAGACTCAGGTAAGTGTTTTTGCTTTATGGTTTAGTCAAGGGAAGATGTGAGGGATAAATAATAACTATGCATAAATGTGAAGGGAGGGTGTAGAGCACAGCTTTCCAAATTTTTCTTGTTGGTGACACACCCTTTTGTGAAAAGATTTTCAGGGACACGGTAACACGAGAAAGCGCAGCGAGCGAGCCCGAACCACCTATGGTGGGTTCAGGCCCCACACATACACACCCCACCCCACCCCCACCCCCACACACACCACCCCACAGACACACCACCCCACCCCCCACACACACCCCCCCACACACACCCCCACGCACACCCCCCACGCACACCACCCCAGACACACCACCCCACACACACCCCACCCCACACACACACCCCACACACACCACCCCACAGACACACCACCCCACAGACACACCACCCCACACACACACCCCACACACACACACCCACACACACAACCCCACACACCCAACACCAACCCCCCCCACACACCCCCCACACACACACACCCCCACACACCCCCTCCCCCACACCCCCCCACACACACACCCCACACACACACACCCCACACAGAGAGACTTGAGGGGCACTGTTAAAGGGTACTAGTGAGGGAATCATTGGCGGAGGTGGCCTTTCCCTCCATCTGTCTCCCTCCATCGGTGTCCCTCCCTCCCTCTCTGTCTCAATCCCTCTCTGTCTCACTCCTTCTCTGCTCCCTCCCTCTCTGTCTTCCTCTCTCTGTCTCACTCCCTCTCCCTCAGACTGTCTCCCTCCCTCTGTCTCCCTCCCTCCCTCCCTCCCTGTCTCACTCCCTCCCTGTCTCACTCCCTCCCTGTCTCACTCCCTCTCTGTCTCACTCCCTCTCTGTCTCACTCCCTCTCTGTCTCACTCCCTCTCTGTCTCACTCCCTCTCTGTCTCACTCCCTCTCTCTCACTCCCTCTCTGTCTCACTCCCTCTCTGTCTCACTCCCTCTCTGTCTCACTCCCTCTCCCTCCGACTGTCTCCCTCCCTCTCTGTCTCACCCCCTCTCTGTTTTACCCCCTCTCTGTCTCCCTCCCTCTCTGTCTCCCTTCCTCTCTGTCTCCCTCCCTCTCTCTCTATCTCTCCCTCCCTCTCCCTCTGTCTCTGCCTCCGTCTCACTCCGTCTTTCCCTCCGTCTCCCTCTGTCTCTCCCTCCGTCTCCCTCTGTCTCACTCCCTCGGTTTCACTCTCTGTCTCCCTCCCTGTCTATCTCACTCCCTTCCTCTCTGTCTCACTCTCTCTATCTCTGTCTCACTCTATCCCTCTCCCCCGACCAACATATTCTGTGAGTTCCATAAGGGTCTGTGACATAGAGGAAAAAATGTTGCTTTCATTCTTAAATCTTTTTTATATTTTCCTGTATTGGTGGTGCCCAGGTGCGCATCGCCCCTACCCACTCCCTCCCCCGCACTCCTCCATGCCCAAGGCTCACACGGGCATTCTCCATTGAACTGAATTGTTTATGTTTTTGTTTTCGTAAGGTTACAAGCCGCAGCGTGCAGTATGATGTAAATGTGAAAGCTTCTATAGGGCTTCTTGGCAGCTTTTCTTCCCAATGCACCGCGATCCCGGGGCTGCCCCAAACCCCTGGCCAACCCCCTGGACCCAATAACCCACCGTATTCACTCATTGAAGGGCCCTTTGCCAAATGGACTATCCACAAATGAAGACCATTTAACGTGATAATAAGGCTTTGTTGTTATTCATATAAGAGCCCCTGCAGCGCCACTCTGCCTGTTGCTGGAAGGCCCGCGGGGGTGATCTAAACAGCATGCTAAAACCGGGACATTTGGATGTTTTACCTGGACGCTGTTGTAAAACCCAGACATTTCTCTACTTTGGAGAAAAGTGTTGGGACACTGAGACACTCCGCCAAAAACGGTGGTCACACTACTTCAGCACCCCCTCCCCCCGCCCCGTCGTGTGTGGCTGCCCGGGACCGCTCACAGCCGCACCCAAGCACTTCACAGGTCTTTAAGACCTTGTGCATGTTAATAGGGCTTTGTTGTTGCTTCGCCCCTTCTAAGAGCCCCTGCAGCTCGACTCTGCCGATGCGACACACCTGCATATGGGTCAAGCCACATAGTTTGGAAAGCTGTGGTGTAGAGGTTGGAGCAACCAAAAGAAAAAGAGTAGCCGATGATTTCTGCTCTTGTCTCTGTTTCCGTCTCACTTATTTCCTTTTCCCTTGGTCCCTTTCACCCCTCAGCCTCCCCTCCCGTCCCTCTCTTACTCAGCCCCTTTCCAAAAGCCCCGTAGACGCCCACGCACCTGGAAGAGCCACGTCACTCCGGGGCCGTAGCGTGGTGACTCTGCGTCCTTCAGTGAGGTCTGGTCTTCTGCTTCGGCTTTCCCACCTCCGCCCGGTTTGGGTGTTCTGCCCGCCGACAAGCTGTTGCATATACAAGGGGGTCCCAGTACAGATAACAGACAAACAATTGAATACAAACAAAAGGAAAATCTTAGGAGCTTCAGGTGATGTCCCTAGTGTCTGATTACCGGTGTTTGTTTAGGTTTACAGGAGTCCAGAGGTTACATAGCAAACCTTGTCTATGCACGCCGTGTGTTTTTCATTCATTATTGTGGTATTTATGTAATCCACTCATCGCGTGCCAGAAGGGAAATGTATTTGGCTACAGTTGTTTATATAGCTCCAGACTAGATCAGGTCTGTGACTCCTGCTCCACAGCTTGTACCCGTAAAAGTGCATCGATGTCTCCTTCCCTTGGAAGCAAATCCACCTGTATTCCAGTTTAAGCATATTTATTCTCATAGAATCACTTTCAAAATCCACTGTTCCCCAAGTAAATTCAAATTCAGTCTGCCCAATTCATTTTGGGGGTTCTCCCTTCATCAGGGTATGCATGTGAGGAATCTATGTTGTATGTTGTGTGCGGAAAATAGTGAAATAAGAATTAACTTGCATTGCAATCTAATCCTACAGATACATAAATTAATAGTTTACTACATGTCCTGGTAGAGCCGAACCGCAAGTCTGCGTTTGTGTTATACCAGGGTGTTCACCTTTTCGATAGTGAGAGCTACTTCTGATCGAGGAGAATCATCCTGATCTACTGCCTTTATCACGTGGCTTAGCTAAGGGTAGATAAATGCCAAACAACCTAATTGCGCCCCTAGAGCGCCCAGTCCTGCTGCAGTGAGCACATACAATTCGTAGCACTGGGTTACGAAAGGTTTACCTGTAGGGCCCCTAAGCCTTTGTAGCACTGTTAGGTTTACCTGCGGGACCCCAAGCATTTATAGTACTGTTAGGAACGGTGTGTCTGTGGGGTCCCCAGGGACCTGTTATGTTCATTTTATTCTTATTAACGAATCACATCTGAGAGGTGAGTGTTTCACTGAGGGTTGTGGTCTCTTTGTCATGCAATACATGGGATGGCATTGTTCTCTCTGAGTGAGTGTGAAGACAGAAGACTTCTATTGTCTGGTGAGTTGCCCTCCTGTTCATTGGCTCCTGTCCAGATCCTGGCCCTGCTTTAACAATTCAAGATTAATGTTGAGTAGTGGCAGTCACAGTATAAGGACTATGAGCAAGACCTGCTGTATAGTTTTCGCTGTCCTAGGAAATATACCTGCGCTGATTGCAGTGTCCGATTTATAAAAATTGCACACAGAGTACCCCTTAGAGGGGTCCCCTAAAATCTACCAATCCTTAGTGTGGTCACCGACTAGCCTGAGCCTGCCTGCTACCACCAGAGTGTGTTCTGTCCTCATGGGGAGAGTGCCTGTGCACTTCGAGGCCGATAACAATGCCTTTCCTGGGTGGAGGTGCTCACACCTCCCCCTGGTCAGGAAGAGCCATCTGTGGCAAGGATTTTCAAAGGCCGTGCCGCCTTTGTAATGCGACCCCAGCCTCTCCTGTTAGAGGGAGCAAGGGATCTTCCTGTCCTCACCCCCTTTTAGGCGCAAGGACAGGTGGGAAACCTTAGATACAACAGGAGGTGTGCCCCCCGCCCCCTCTGTTAACTCCACCCCCCAGGTGCTGGAGGCGAGGTGAAGTACACTTTGTAGTGCCCACCATCTTGAAGATGATGGGACTTTTCCAATCAGGACTAGGACTGTGTCCCCTTCCCACAGGAGGTGGGCATGATAGAGGGTATAGACACTCCATGAGAGGGGCCCATTAGCCTCTACCTGTCACTCCCTTGTAACACCCTTAAATCAAGATTTTAGGTGGCATCCCCAGACCCTGAATTTCAGTTCTTGGCGACCTAAGGGCACTGCAGACTTCTCTGCTGGTGAGGATCTGTAGAGAACTATTGTCTTGGTCCCAGTCCAACTGGCCTGTCTGCATCCCTGGAGGATCCTGAACCAAAAGGCAAGTAGTCTTGCAGCCCAGCGACCTCCAGAACCTTGGGAGGATTACCTGCCTTCGATAAAGGGCAATCTAGTTTTATGTAGTGTGATTTGGCCAGGGAGTGTCAGGACAAGCCAAGCTATGCTACTCACTCTATATTTGCAGACTTTCGGTTTTTGGTCTAATCACTCTCACTAATGTGCACCGTATTTTCGGTGTCAACACCATCGATTGAGCACTTGTTCAATAAAAAGAGATTTACAAAGTACCTGTGTCTTGGCAAGATAAGCAGTGTGCTGGTCATTTATTCAATCGAGTCTGTTGTTGAGCTCTGAGTTCAAGCTGCCCTTTAATGTAAACAGGGTAATTGATTTGGCAGTATCAGTATCTGTAGTTAAATTAGACAAAAATGAGTTCTGACACCCTGAATGGCCTCGACCCAATCGCCATCGCCAAGCGTGCCTATATCCCTCTCCCACACAGCTCTTCGCGTCCCCAAGGCATCCAGAGAATTGTAGATCAACTTCCTATAGATGGTTGAGATTGCTTTTTCGGTCAGGAGATCAATTAGTAGCTGGTCCTCCAGTAGGGATGCATCAGGCAACTTCCCCCCTTCCCGGATGTGACTTTGCAGAGCGTGGCCACCTGCAAATGTCAGAACTGTTTTAGTCACCTAATTTATACTTTTGTTGTAGGATCGTGAAGGACACAAGCGCCTGTCCCCCCACACATCGCCCGGCCGCTCTAAGCTAATCAATCCCCATTTTGTGAAGCCCTGCAATACTCCAGCTGCACTTAAGAGATCACCATCATACAGTGGAGTAATTTCAGTCAGCTTACCTTCCCAGCCTAAATACCTGGTAGCCTCTTTCCACACCTTTACCAATGTTTGGGTATGAGTAGGCAGGGTGCACTCATACTTTCTTCGATACAGCACCAGGGTGGGGTAACTTCTCTTGTCCATGGCCAAACTATCTACCCGGTAAGCAGGATCCTCACAGTCCGCAATAAACCCAGTTGTTGACTGCCACCAGCTGCGCGGCCCAGTAATACTTGTGAATGCTCTGGAACGCGAGTCCACCTTAATCAACTCCCCTCTGCAACTTACTCAGCGTGACGTGCCACCATCCCACAACACGAGCCGAAGTTCTCAGACTACCTTTTGAAAAAAAATGTCTGGTGGGATCTTAAAGGACATTTTTTGCCCAATGTACAGGAGACCCTGGAGGGTCATCACTTTAAATAGGGCCACCCGGCCCAGTATGGAGAGCGGGAGCGCCCGCAAGTGTGGGGCATCCCAGCGAAGACGGTCTAATTTCGGGAGTATGTTCCTGCCTGTACTCTCTTGTAATGAACACAACCAAATATTTAAAGCCATGTAGTGCCACCCTAACTATGCACCTAGAGTGCAGCTACAGGGTCCCTGCCACCAGCAGGAATATTAAGGTCTTCCTCCAGTTGATATTATATTCTGATCAACAGGAATACCCCATATGAGAGGTCCTGAGGAAACTCAACCGTATGGGTTAAGCGGCGTTCAAGACGCCTGAAATTCCCCGGGTTCTTCTGCCTCAGCCACCCAAGGAGTACTGGACACTTGGAGACAATGGACACTCCGTCTTGGCGTAACAAGTCGATTTATTAGCTGCAGCTAGCACAGTTGTCTGCGAAGTCACTAGGAGAGCGATATTCGCAAGAGACTGCTACATAACATTGTAACAGGCAAGGTTAAATACAGTACAATACAATACGAAAAGCAATAGTACACATTGTTGAGACTTCGACAAACGAGAAACACAATACTTTGATCTCTGTGTAACTAAATATCAACAACCATGTTTGCAACTTGGCCCTTAAGTAAATTACTAAGAGAATCCCCATTATACATTTTACAGCTAACGAAAACACAGGTGCGCTCTACAAGGGCAGACATAAGACTATAGAATGCTTCGAGATGTGTAACAGAAAACTACAGATAAGATAGTGAAGAGGAAAGAATGGTGTGAATCAACAGTCGTCTGGGCAAGGGATTATGTAGCTCAAACAACGGCTTAATGCACTCGACTAGTCCCTGACACTTCTTTAGTAAACAAGGTCACAGGAGTCATCTGACACGCGATGCCAGAAACGACAAAAACATCGCTTTCGTCTTGCAGCCTGAGTGAAGGCAACCTAAAATGGCGGCGATAACAAAATGGATGCCGGAACATGGGCAAACCATTTTTTCCAGTTCCATAGGACTGGTGAACCCACACATGTGTGAAGAGCATAGGAGACAAGGAACATCCCTGTCGGACGGCAAAGACTCGGGAGACTTTATTATTGATTTGCATATGCGCTAGAGGGGCCACAAACAAGAGCTTAACAGCAGCGCCACTGGTTCAGCAAAGGAATCTCCTATAGCATATGGTACTCCATTAAGGTGTCGGAGATTTAAGCGCATTCCCTGGTGTGGCATAAAGCCCGATTGATCAGGATGAACCACTGTTGCAATTACTGTCCGCAGGCAGATCGCCAGGGCCTACGCAAGGACCTTAGTCTCAATATTAAGCGGGGAGATAAGTCTATAAGACCGCCACCTTAGACGTTCTTTGGTCCTCCGGGAGACACCCTTATTTTCAGGCAGTCTGAAACCTTACTCCCTGATTTTATCCATCATGCTTTTATATAATTCTAACGGGAGCTCATCAGGCCCCGTCGCTTGCCCTGTTTGCAAGGTTCCTATTGTCTTATTTATTTAGTCTACTGTCAGGTCTTGGTCTAGTGCGTCTCGGTCCTCATTCGTTAGCATTGGCAGGGTCAGGTCTTTCAGGAAGTCTCTCCCAGTATTTCCGCCCCCTTGTTGTCTGTGTCCTCAAGGATCCAGTTCCGTCCTTTGTCTTGTCTCTCTAACCATGTAAGCAACTCATTGGCTTTATCACCGACATCATAGAGACAATGCTGGGTAGCCAGCGCATGAGTGCCAGCTATTTTCCATTAGTGCTCTTAATGTGTGCTGCTTCAGTTGATGGTGTAATGGGAGAGAAACTGATCCCCACTTGCCAAGCGTGCCTCCAGGAAAGCACATTCCTTGTCCTGAGCCTCGCACTTCAATTTACATTCTCCCAATCAAGCCTTGTGTCTGGCCTCGAATCACTGCCTTGAATTCACCCTATAGCACGCAAGCTGATTCAACAGGTCGCCCGTTCTCCTTAAAATAGAAGTCTGCTCCATCTCTCATACGAGCTTTGAACGTCTTGTCTTTTAAATATCACGGATCACCCCTTGGGGGTAGCATGAAGTCCACAACCGGACTAGACGGGCTGGATTTAATAGATATGCTTCACTACCTAGTCCCTGAAAGGATGAAATCAGCTGGCGTAGTCACCATCGCCTTTCCACAGTAGTGTGGCAAAAGTCTGGGTGGACAAAGAACGTATGCACCTCATTGGTGTGCTTGCCTTCTGCTTATTGAATATGGCTTACCGGAGTAGGAAGTTATCAAAGAAAAATAAAACTGCCAGAGGCCATTCAGGTTGTTTTGCCACTTGGTTTTTTCTTAGCTTCATCATAAAACAATGAGCTTGCTGCACTTCAGCGTCCCAGTTCCACTGAGGTAAGTCAGGAAAAACTCTCTTTAGAAGTTTCACCATAATACATCTATCACTCCCCTCAACGTTTTCTGCTAGACCCAGAAACCTTAGATTGCTTCAGTGCTCTCGGTTCTCGTATTCCTCAAGTTCCCACATTACATCCGTCAAGTGTGAATAATGTGCCTCGTTATGCTTTTAGAGTTTCTCGTCTTTCCCCTCTGTTACTCTGGCCCCTTCCTCCACAAGCGTCACCCTCTCCTTCATTTCTGAGCAAGTTTTACTGATTTTCCAAATTGACCCTTGCAATTTTTTGGGCCAGGTGGGCCCAACGATTTTCCAAACGGGCCTCCCCTTGCATTTGCTTTAAGGCGGAGTAAATACGTTCAATAGAGGGAGGTCTTTTGGATCAGGGAAGTTGCCAGAGCCGACTTGTGTTAAGCTTTTTCCTTCCCCGTCCTCACTGTAAACCTGATGGGTAGTAGAATAGTCCCATCTTAGTTTGCCGGCAGTGCTGGTATCCGTGTCTTGGCCGGTTCAGCTTGTTCTGGTCTTCTTTCTCCATTTTTGGGTTTTTGTCGGGGACTACCCCCAGGGCTGACTGATTAGCATCAGTCCATAATTTTTCAGCTCCACGTAAAGTTTAGGCAAGGCTAGACTATTTTTTGTTATTTCCCTAAATCTTTTGCAGGGTAGCCGAATGGAGAAATATCCCATGGTCACGTCAGACCATAACCCGTTGGCCCCTCACCTAGATAAGTTAGGTCAGTCGTGGGGTTGGTCTTTTGAACGGGCTATTTCAGTTTTTATGTAAAAAAACATGGGTAGTGCTCCCGGTGCCTTCAAGGATGGGGTTCGAGGCGAGACTGACTGGTACTCCTCTGGGTGACCTTTATAAAAGGCTGTCACTCACAGAAGCTATGTTGAGGGAAACAGTGGCCTTGGGTATGGAGATTCAGACGGCACAGCTGAAAGTGGCTGTGGCTAAAGCAGCAAAAGTGAGTCCTTGGACAAAGAAGGCCGCAGACAAATTTCTGGCACAGAAATATAAATCTTACGAATATAGTGAGGGTTGGGTCATCTCTTGGCGGTGTGGACTAGGCAAATAACCCAGTCCCATATTCAGGAAGTTCAAGATCCTGTGTCAGGAACAGTCTCGGATCCAGAAAAAATAAAGGCTGCCTTTTAGAGATTTTACCAAAGGTATATACCGAGGATGTGGGAGGGGAGTCTGAGGACTTGATAAGATATCTGAACTCTGTGGTGATGGGGAATATTGGAGAGGAAGACTATGAATATTTAGGTCAACCAATCACTGTGGAAGAAATCGAGTTAGCAACCTCCGCCCTTGCAGCTGGGAAGGCAGCTGGAACGGAACTCATTCCGGGAGAGTTCTAGAAGATTTTGTCCCCCTGCCTCAATAAGTACCTGCTGGAACTTTTACTGATAGTACCGGGAGGGGAGGCGTCACATGGGTCTTGGGCCTTAATAAATATTGTGGTATTCCCAAAATAAGGGATGTCTCCATTAGAACTAGGCTCATACCAGTCGATAACCCTAATGAACAGTGACTCTAAAATCTACTCCAAGATCTTGGCTACAAGGCCGTCTGGAACAATTAGCAACATCGTGTCTGCTTGGCAACACAGCTTTGATCCGGATCGAGGAACAACTGACCACGTCAGGCAGGTAATTACACTTTGACGCAGCGGCAGTGAAGGGAGACTCTATGGTGTCAATACACTTGGATGTTGAAAAAGCATTTGACAGGGTCTCCTGGCACTGTCTCTGATCGAGCAGATGGGTTTAGGGGCCAGGCTTTAAATTGCCTTGAAAGCATTGTATCAGCAGCTCAAAGCTAGGATTTCCATTATGGAAGGCCAGTCGGAACTTATTAAAAAACAGTGAGGTACTAGACAGGATGTTCCTGCTCTACCTTGTTATTTGCCTTGTATATTGATCCATTGATACGGAGGATAGTAAAAAAATGTTTATTTAGCCTATTAGATATATTGGAAAAGAAAAATACTGGTCGATGACTTGGCAGTAGTTACTACAGATCCCAGGGAATCATTAAGAGAAATAAATGAAGAGGCTGAGCAGTTCAGCAGATTTTCTGGATATCCATTAAATCAGGACAAGAGCCAAATTGTTAAATAAACTGAAGTGGAATGGGAGGATTGGCGTCTGGTAGAGGGGGTTACCTATTTGGGGGTAAAAATCATACTTGAAGTAGATAAAATTATACAGACAAATTTGGATCCATTAATAAAAAGTACAAGGGTAGAAATTGGCAGAATAAACAACTTATAAATGTCATTAATAGGTAGAATCAATTTGATCAAGATGATTTTTTTGCCTAAAATACTCTACTTTTTTAGGCCCATCCCTCTTGAAGTAGGGAACCAATGGTTTAAGGTTATTGATAGAACGATCTCTCGATGTTTGTGGGCTTATACTAGGCCTATAAAGGTGCTGAAATATGTGACCCTCCTGAGAGAGCGCAGGGGTTAGCGGTACCTAATATAACAATCTATTACTGGGTCACTGCCCTGCAACAGATGTCTATTTTGTTGGGGATAAAATGAGAGGCTTATCAAAGTCCTAATCCCGTACAAGCTTCTGATTTGGGATGCAGCATGGGGTGTACTTTGGAGGCAGCTTCAGTATGGATACTGTAAAAGAGTTTGTTTTAAGACCCTCCATTGTTTGTTCAAAATATGGGCCGCGGTCCGGAAGAAAGTAGGGCTGGGTTGGCTGAACTTTTACACTGCATTACCAAAAAACTTTAATCTCCCGGTAATTTCTGGGGACTCTTATAGGAATTGTTTGAGACCCTACGGCACAGGTTTAATCTAGGGCATCACAAGCTTTTTAAATATCTTCAGCTATGTGATTTTTTTTACTGAAAAAGCAGAGGAGCAAAGGTATTTCTAAGGTTGAACTGGTGGATAGAGTCGATTAGCAAACCCTCCATCGGGAAGCTTTATCAGTTGCCAGATGATATAGAAAAGCTGATAAAGTTGTGGGAAGAGAAGGTTCAAGCAGGAACAGACGTCCTCTCGGAGTCCAGAAATCTGGCACAGACAATCTTAAGTTTTACCTTTCTCAAGTACAGCATTTTAAAACAGATTGCAAGTTGCACTACACTCTGGGGAAAATACCTAATTGGGGTGGAACCAGAAACGAGCATTGTACCGGATGCCATTCATACGGGACGCGTTTGATACGCTGTTTGCAACCTGCCCAGCCCTAGGGGGCCTGACTGGAGACATTACTGAGTTCCTGGAGGGAAGACTCGGACCAAGTATAGTACAGAGCCCACAACTTATATTACCTGGGATTAGTAAAGAATCAATCAATAGCCAGGCACAGGCATTTGTGTTTATTGAAATGATGTATTTTCGGCTAAGCTTGGCTACGGCATGGTAAGGCCTCTCTGCACCATTGATCCAACAATGGCTCGCTCGCCTAATGGCTATTTATCATACGGTAGTGGCAGTATATGCAAAAAAAGGAGAGGGGGCAAGGAGGTATGGGTCAAGGGTATGGGCACCTCTGACGGGTGGGTGGCTACACTAGAAGAGGGATAGTAGAGCACCTTTCTATTCACTATAAGATGTGGGAATGTTATGTTATGGGGGAGGAGACAGAATACTATCAGGAGAATAAATGCGTTTTCAGCTGCCTCCTACACAACTGGGTCCTGGATGGAGCATAACGCAAGAGGGAGGGCGTTCCAGGCAGTCGTTGCCTTCACCGAGAAGGAGCTGGTCCCAATTCTCTGAAACTTAAAACGAGGGACCAAAGCATAGCAGAGGGACGAGGACCGCAGAGAACGTACAGGAACATAAAAAGAGAAACGCCTCTGTAAGTAAAGAGGGCCACAGCCATGAAGGGCACGATGGACCAGAGTTAAAGATTTAAATTTTACTCTATCCAGCATGGTGTGGTATATAAATAAATAATACCGGGACTATTTTTGACTATATTAACAATAACAGATAGCTCAATAAATAAGAGGCAGGATCCGATGTGTCCGAGTCAGAAGGATTTATTCAGGCAAAAGGGAAGGGACTGGAACGGGACAGCCTGAAATAAAACAGGAAGGACGGAAGGCAGCTGCAATGCTTCATCGACAGTGCATCATATATATAGTAATACATTTCCAATACATTACATACAGTAGGCGTAACTTATGACAAACATATGATAAGAGTGCATGCGTGGAGAAAGAAAGGCGTGTACAGGGCGTGTATCAAGACATGTGGTATGAAACGTCACAGAAGTGTCATAAATGGGGCGGAAACATGGAGGGGGCTACCTGAGAGCAGCTGGGACCTTTAACCTAGTGGTGCGTGCAAACGGGCAATGACGTGTTACCAGGGAGAACTGGGGGCTATGACTTCTGCGCTAGAAGAGGAGACTAAAGTCTGCGGTGTCAGGACGACATGTACCTATGGCATATCTGGTATCTGGTGTTTGGAGTACATGTTGATAGAATCCAAAAGTTATCAGGGCAAAGGCTACTTGACACTAAGACTGGAGCATGCATTATTCTACATGTATTGCGTGTGCTAGGAATATTCTATGAATATTAATACAGTATTTCTCTTACATGGAGACAGAAAGACTAGACCATAGCTGGAACTGTTGATGCAGCTCAGTAGCTTAGGAATGCAGAGAAGGAGGGCTGGACTGATAACTAGAAGCATAACATACTCTTGGCAGACAGGCAGGCAGAGCCAGGCCGGGCCGGGCACCGCGAGGCAGGAAATAAGTGAAGGGTCAGGGATGCAGGTGGGGGCTGCATCGCTCCTCGGAGTGGATTCAGGAGACTGGAGCTTAAATCTGATGTCCGGGCCCTTTTGAGGCCTAGGAACGGGGATAATGCGATGAATTAACGTGCACACTGTGAAACATGGCAACATAGGCCTAATACTCGTTGCTTTCACGAGAACTGGAAACTGGCATACTAGAGTTGGACACAACTGTAATTGCGTCTTTAATAGATCATAGGGGATACATGCATATCGATCATGCACATATAGCATAGAGTGGGGAACACGTAGGCACATACAACATGGCAAAATTTACTTTTCCACATTCCCTCCTTGTGCCCTACGTTTCCATCAGGAAACATCAATATTCATGATACCATCTATCTGTTCATATAGCATCATTTGCTCGTCTCGAATTGTCTTGGAACGGGACTTAGGACTAGGAATACAAGAGGTAGCACACATGCCGCAAATCGCAGGGCCACATTGTAAACAGAGGCAGCAACTGAATATGATCATTACTGCTATACCTAGGAATGACAATACTTTCCATCCCCAGGCAGATATGATACTCCAGAGCCAACCGGACCATGTCCAGGTGCCTGGATTCTGGTGTAACTGATGGGCAATTTTATGAAGTCTGGTTATAGCTGAATAAACAGACGGCGCGTTATTAGGAATGAAAATGCAGCAACTAGATCCGATGACTCTACAAGCTCCTCCTCTATCGGCCAGTATGACGTCAAGAACGAGACGATTTTGGAGCACAACAAAACGCATAGCAGATTGCTCTTCGGTTAAGTTACCTAGAGCGGAAGTAGTCTCATTCACTACTGCTTCAAGGGTTCTGGTTAACCTACGTATTAACTTACTATTCTGGACAGGTCCTATAAAGAAAAAGAAGCCTTTATTGAAGTCTTGATATTGTTCTAGAGCAGTTTCAGTTTGATCGACAATTGGGGACTCAGTCTCCCTTCTATGTCTAACGTGTACTAGATGTGTGTTTCTGTGATAATCAGATGGTGCTAGGAAAACTGGTGGCAGTAGGAAGGCAATATAACATGTTCCATCCCAATCGAGGGGCAGACGAACATATGCGGTCTGACCACAAACAAAATAAGAATGACGTGAGGCTTTGAAAATAGATTTCCCACTGTCACTATACTCGACCACAGTAGTACAATCACTATGTCCTACATGTGCGGAACCATTCTTTCTGACACATAATTCGCCTTTGACTGGTAGTACTGAAATGGCAGGCAAATCTGGAGTAGTATCGGACTGAACATTTAAAACCATGAAATTCGAGGAATAATTACCTAAATCATATACTTCATTTTCTAAATCTAACCCTGTTCTATGGGAAAGACCTTGTTTGTCTGGGAAACATGTTCGATTCAAAAGGGACATATCAGTTGAGGATGACGTTAACGTGGACCATGCTCCACACGAACCATTATGAGAAAACGGATAGGGAAAGAGTGGCAGAACTCCCTTCGGTGTCTGGAAAGGGGGGAGTCGACCACACACCCAACAATTAGTGGCATTGCTGGTCTGGTGTGAATAGTGCAACATTCGGATAAAAGTGTTGTTACGCATAGCAAGACGATAGGATAACTCGTGAGGAGGCAGATCACTAAATGTGTGCTCTACTGTAACATTAGAAAACATATGTACATGTGAAATAGGAAAACATAAATGTAACGCATAACTTATGCATGTAACCATAAGACTTAAGATCAATAAAAAGAATAGAACGATAATACATCTTTTAGAGTTTTGACTAACTCTCTCACTGTGTGGGTCTATCTCATACATGTCAGGAACCTGTCTAACCGTTTCACCCGAGAGGGACTTAGACAATTAAACTGGCTGACTTATTTTACTAGACCGGAGTTTTGCTTTATACTCCTGCTGCGGAGTTTTCTCTAACAGGGGTACTTTAGATTCATTTTCGGGGCAGTCCTTGAATACGGGGCAGTCTTTGAGGAATGTTTTAGGTTTTAATCCATGGAATTTTTTAACGTGGCTCATATGTAGCCACCCTTTACGATTTTCCAGCTTTACTGCAGTCCGGGTGGTAAGGAGGACAAGACGGGGCTGCTTCCAACGGGGCTCCAGCGGACTTGAACGATCAAAATTTCGCACCAGGACAAAATCCCCCGGAACGACTTCATGCGGTTTCACTTCGGTGTTGTCTGGAAATGCAGCGGCAACCTGTGAACGACAAGATTGTAGTGCAGACATCAAGGAGGCAAGGTAATCTGTCAGCATATTACTGTCAACATCGGTTATGCTACGGGGTCTAGGAGTACCCCACATGTTAGGGGGGCGGCCAAATACTATCTCGTAGGGAGATAGACCTGAACGGGAGTGAGCGACCATTCTCATGTAGAATAGGGCAACTGGCAGTGCTATTATCCAATCTACACCTTTCTCTGCACATACTTTGGCGATGCGGATTTTCAAAGTCTGGTTATGTCTCTCTACGAGACCGGCTGCTTCAGGATGGCGTACACAATGGAACTTCCACTGGTACCCTAACAGAAGGGAAACTTGTTTCATGAGCTCGGATGAGAATGGCTGACCGTTATCTGAATACACGACCCTAGGTAGTCCATAGCGAGGAAAGAACTCACGAACCAACTGCCTGGCAGTGGTCGCGGCTGTGTAATCTGGAACTGGATATGCTTCTGTCCACCTGGACAAAGCACATACAACTACGAGGACATACTTGAAACCTCGACATCGCTCCATCTGAATATAATCCATCTGGAGGACTTCAAAAGGGTGGTCAGGAGGATGAAATCCACCTTGTTCCACCGGGACACTTTTACCTGGATTGAACTGACAACATATCATACAGGTACGTACTTTCTGCTTGGCTGCTGCTCGTAAATGCTTGTTGAACCAGAGGTTCTGGATACTGTCTAACATGGCTTTTTCTCCTAAATGTGCTGGACTATGTGCGGTGTTAATAATGATTTGAACCATAGAGTCGGGGAGAAACCATGTGGCTTTTCCCTTTGTCAACCATCCTTGATCTGTCTGGACCCCTCCTTGTTCGGACCATTTCTTGATTTCATCGGGAGTAGCATGTAACTGTATATCTAGAACATCTTGTGTAGGGTCCTTAACTGTCATACAAGTAGTCTGTTCTGGAGTGAGTGTCTGTGTCGTGTTAACTGGAATGTCTGGAGTCTGAGCTGTAAGCTTGGCTGTTCGATCTGCTAGATCGTTACCCTGGGAAATGATGTCAGTGACTTTCGTATGTGCCTTGCACTTCATGATGGCGATAGCTGTCGGTAAATGTATTGCATCTAACAGAGCTTGAATGAGGAGACCATGCTGAATCTTGGTTCCATGAGAAGTCATGAAACCTCTCTCCTGCCAGAGCACTCCAAAGTCGTGTACGACTCCGAATGCATAACGTGAATCTGTGTATATGTTAACCTTCAAGTTCTTGGCACGTATGCAGGCTTGGGTCAGAGCGATGAGCTCTGCTGCTTGAGCAGACAGGGTGTCAATACGATGTGTTTCTATAACTTCGGTTTCAGTAGTCACTGCATACGCGGCTACTAGTTCTCCTGTACTTGTTCTCATACATGAACCATCCACATAAAGTGTCAGGTCGGGATCAGGTAATGCAATGTCTGTCAAGTCTTGTCTAGGCTTTGTCATGGTGTTAACAACTTCCACACAGTCATGTGTGGCAGAATTTGAAGTAACTGACGGTAACAGTGTAGCTGGATTTAAAATGTTGCAGCGTCTAATTTCTATGTGTGGTTGAAACAGTGTCAGTTCATAACCTGTTAAACGTGCAATTGTCAAGTGCTGAGTCTGTGTTCGGTTTAAAAGAACTTCCACGGAGTGTGGAACTTGTACTGTCAGGGAGTGTCCTAACACTATGGAATCACTCTGTCTGATAGCTAGAGCTGTGGCTGCAACTGACTTGAGGCACGCAGGCGGAGCCTGGGCCACTGGATCTAATGTGCTAGAAAAATAAGCACAGGGCTTGTATTGTCCTGCTTGATCTTGTGTGAGAACAGATAATGCAGTACCATCACGTTCTGTAACAAAAAGTGTAAAAGGCTTACTGTAGTTTGGTGTTGCTAGAACGGGTGCATTACATAAAGCTTTCTTTAACTCATTAAAAACAAGTGTATGTTCCTGGGTCCAAGGGAGGACAGTCGATGCGGCTGCCTCCTGTGTCGTTAACTGTATCAGTGGCTTGGCTAGAAATGCATACTGAGGAATCCATTGTCTGCAGTAAGAAGTGAGGCCGATAAAAGCTCGTACCTCCTTCTGTGTCTTGGGCTGTGGAAGACATGCTATTAACTGGATACGGTCAGGTGTCAACTGCCTACCCCTCTTGGACAGTAAGTGTCCTAAGTAGACCACTTGCTGGACACAGAATTGCAATTTGGAAGGGGACACCTTGTGCCCCATCTCGGCTAGAAAATACAGAACTGTAAGTGACGCACGCTCGCAGTCACGTTCAGAACGGGCTGTGATCAGTAGATCATCGACATACTGGAGCAGGGCAGTGTCAGTTGGCATGTGAATGTTGTCTAGTTGTCTCTTAAGTGCTTGACTGTAAATGCTAGGACTTTCTGTGAAACCTTGAGGTGCTCGTGTGAATTTATAGCTTCTTCCATTTAAACAGAATCCGAAAAGGAACTGGCTGTCTGGATGAATGGGGACACTGAAAAATGCGTTCTTGAGATCGATGACTGTAAAGAATGTGGCTTCAGAATCAATGGCTGTCAATAGTGAGGAAATATCTGGGACCACTGGGTACTGAGGTATAATACACTTATTAAGTTCTCGAAGGTCAATCACTAATCGATAAACTGGAGGTGCATTTAGATCAGTACGTTTCAGGACTGGAATGATAGGAGAATTACATACATTGGAGGTAGTTTCTACAACCACTCCTTGAACAATAAGCTCGTCAATAATTTTGGATAAGGCTGCTACAGCCTCAGGTGGCAATTTGTACTGTCTGATTCGTGGTAATACAACACCTTGCTTTAGAGTCACACGATGGGGTGTGATATGCATACAACCTACATCAGTTGGACCTTGCGCCCATAAATGCTGTGGTACATTCAATAATCTTGGATCAAAATCACGTAATACATAATGACCTTTGAAATCACGCAAGAACAGGCGGACCCCTTCTGGGGAACAGCATATGACTGCTCCTAATTCTTTTAAAGTCTTAATGCCTAACAGATTTTCTGGACAAGATTTTGTGAGTAACAAATCTGTAGTTCGGGACAATGGACCAACCTCTAGAGTAACTGGTTTCGATATTTCATTAACAATAGGCTTTCCTGAAAATCCAAGGGAAACATTTCTAGAGCCTGAGAGTGGAGCCCCTGGAACCTCGTCATGACTGATGGTAGTCCTACTTGCCCCTGTATCAATCAGAAACTTTCTGTCTTTCCCTAATACTTGACTATGTACATAGGGACCCTCTTGATCTACAGGTATCTCGATGAGAGGCAAGCCTACCTCCCTCTCTAGGCTGTTTCATGAATATGGCTGATAATCTGGATACTCTGACTGTGCATACTGGTACATCTGCTGTGTAACATGCTGTGTTGCAGCTATAGGCTGCGGTGCTGTAACTGACTGTTGTGAATTCTGTGGTGGCTGGGAAGTCTGTGAAACTTGTTCTTGTCTAGGCGGACGTGGTCTCTCTTTAGTTTTACCAGTAGCTATGTTGTGTTTCAGAACTGCACATTCGTTTATAAAATGACCTGGCTGTTTACAGTAATTGCATGTCCCTTTAACGGGAACTGCAGGATGAATGGCTTGATTCGGATTTCTCTTCTGACTGTCTTGTGGAACAGACTGTGCAACTAGTACTTTCATTTTCGTGTCTTTCATACGTCTCCTTTTGTGTTCCTACTCTTCCCTGATTCTGTTCTGGTGGTACTGGAGCATCTGGAGCATCTGTGACGGAGAATTCGCTTGCCAGGTACCTTCGACTTTCAGGACTCGATTTTTAACTTGTGGACTTGAATTCTCGACTAGTTTGGTAACAAAAAGATGAGGGTATGATTCACTACTTGTTTTCAGACCACTATTAATAATAAAACATTTCTCAAATCTAGAATAAAAATCACTAGTATCTTCGTCTTGTTTCTGTTTACAGGCTGAGATGGCATCCCAATCCTCCTTTTTCGTGGCTAGTAATCTTGGCAAAACTTGTATTAATAACTCGGGCAATTCTTTAGCTTTATCCCCAAGACCGGTACCTGGTACTCGTATATTATCTTCAGTTTCTAGAGCTGTCCAATCTATCTTTTTCTCTCCCACCTCCCATTCTTTTTCTTTGAGTTTTTCATATATGCCCGCAGGCAACAGGACCTTTAGCATTTTAATGATATCAGGATACGTGTATTCTCCCATACGGAGCATGTCCTTTAATTCACGGTGGAACCCTGCTGGATCTTTGTCGTGACAGGGAATTAACTTTTTCATCTCTAAGAGTTCCATCTTTGTGATAGGGGTGTAAACAAATACTCGTTCTAGACCACCACCCTCTTTCTTGACTGGATGTACTTCTCGTAACGGATTCTGTCTGTCTATGTAGAATGATTTACTTTCTGGGGGTGAGACGTGAACAAAATGTGGATTCAAAAACGTTCGGTATTTGTGGCGCTGTTCTAGAATGATGCTAATTAAATCGGTACCTAGACCTTTCCATCTGTATTGGAGTAACTCGTTCAATATATCGTGTAGAGGACCCGGACATCAGAATGTTGTTCCTCATACAGTGTAATGAGGTGCTGGATCATATACATACCCACCAGTCGCTGTTCGGCCGGGGGCAGTTTCAGAAACATTTGGGCCACTATTTCGTCTGGAAAAGTGGTAGAATCAGTAGTCCACCGGACTGCTGATCGGGCTAGTTCTTGTTCATGCATTGTACTAAGCTCGCTATAACCTATCCGTAACTTCAGAATGTGATCGGTAGCTTGGAATACTTGCTCAAGAGAACACTGTTCTGGTGCTGGAGGAGGAAAAGCTTTCTTGTAATCTGGGCGTGAATGTCGGTCGGAAAGTCTAGTTCTACCTACATACGCTATCCTGGAGGGATTCTCGTCGTCTACCTCTTCAGTAGAAGATTCATTCTCTTTCTAGGTTGCTTGCCTTGCTTCTTGTTTTTCGTGTAACTTTATGATTTCCCTACGGATTTTCTTGTACATACTCTTTATACAGTTCTGTGTCTTGTGTTTTCCCTCGGCTATATTGTCACTCCACCTGGTCAGGACTTTCATTTCTTCTTGATCTTTTTCTGGAGTATCGTGCTCTCTTATTAAACAGTTAATCAAAAACTTTAGAAGCATGAGCTGAGTCTCGACTTTTCTTTGAACCATGGCTTCGTGAATACTTTCTGGATTCACTCCTGTACGGATAAAATGATATATTCTGTCTAGATGTTCTCCCATATCGGGCAGGGTGTCCAAATAGTCGACAACCCGTCTTAAACGTAATGAATATATGACCATATGACCTTCGCCTGGAACTGGATCATAACGGCATTCAGTAAGTGCTCGCTTGATATCTGCGTATGTAGTCATTTTTGGCGTACGCTGTAACGCTAGTTCATGTAGCGTCAGCCGTCTGGTTTGAGGCGGGGTACGAAGAGAACCTCCCCCCGCGGCTCCTAAACTAGAATCGTCGGTGTGTACTGTACGTGCTGGTAGAGTGACTGGCAAAGCGGGTACATGTACTGTGGGCTGGGCCGGGGGTGCTATAATGGGTGCTGTAACATGAACTGAACCCACGGAACCAGCGGCTGGAGGAACAGGAATTACATTATTAACGGGAACAGGCGGAATAGGATTTGTATATTCTGGGACTGTATCGTCCAAATAGGACGAGAGAAAAATATCAGCTGCGGTCGGTTTGTGACGTAGCTTAATCGGGACCAATGGCGGCGGAAAATTACAGGGTGCTTCCGGGGTTGCTTTTGGCAAGCCCTCGGCAAGAAGAGGATACATGCCTTTAATAAGGGCATTTCTCTGTCTGTCTGACTGTTCTGTTTTAACTCGTTCACCTTCTTCGATTAATTCCCTATCCTGGGTTTTTCCTGCGGATTCCCTACTTAATTCGGTTTTTCTGAATTCTTTTTCGGTTCTTTTATTAGATTCTTTGCGCCATAACTCGATGGCATCTTTCTGGGACTGTCTGGCTTTCTTTTTCCATAATGCTTCTTCTACTCGCATGATGCACTCGGCATCCCATGTACCTGATATGGGCCATCTATATTGCTGTTCTAGTTCCTTGGTATAATCCGCCCATAAGTCTAGATATATAATGGCATCTAAGCCATGCTTGTGATACATAAAATGTCCTGGACTGTCCCTAGGAGGGACAGGGACTGCTTCTTCGAGCAACCCTTTTCTGGTCTTTAACTGACGTAATTTCGAGAATAAAGGCATTACTAGAATATACTTGGAACACAATACACAATAATCACAGTAATAAAACAGCGAACAAAGCACTCATACCACGACATAAAAATACATGAATAACAATTCGAACAGAATATTACCTGATACACTGAAAACAGAACACATGAATTTCTCGAGAACGAAACTTACTAGAATTACTGGATGCACTGCTAAAACAGTACAGAACATACCGGTCCCATAAAGAGACACGTCAGGACCCGTATCCACCTAGGTGAATACTTCGTACTGGATCTGCGTACCCAAACCCATCGGACCAGGAACAAACTAATGCTCCTGTCTAGATACTTCCCCTGCGACGGTACTCACCGGGAAAGCAGAAACTGGAAGGCCTCGGACTGGACTGGACTGCTACGACGTCGGACTACGAACTTCGGAAACTTCGGTTACAGGTGGGCCTCCGGATACTTCGGACCTTGCTCTCTCGGCTTGGGCTCTGGTCGGGACGAACCGCATTCCACACCGCTTCGTCTGGATGTCGGACCGCAGACGCCGTTTCCTCCGTGGGCCTGAGGGAGACTTGAAGCAGAAATATCTGCCGGTGCGCAGTAGAGTTCCGTCACGGCTGTAGAGGGTCAGGGGACCTGCGTGGCATCGCCAGCGCGTGAGGAAGGGGCTCGTCCCTATTCGGGCGCCATTATGTGGTATATAAATAAATAATACCGGGACTATTTTTGACTATATTAACAATAACAGATAGCTCAATAAATAAGAGGCAGGATCCGATGTGTCCGAGTCAGAAGGATTTATTCAGGCAAAAGGGAAGGGACTGGAACGGGACAGCCTGAAATAAAACAGGAAGGACGGAAGGCAGCTGCAATGCTTCGTCGACAGTGCATCATATATATAGTAATACATTTCCAATACATTACATACAGTAGGCGTAACTTATGACAAACATATGATAAGAGTGCATGCGTGGAGAAAGAAAGGCGTGTACAGGGCGTGTATCAAGACATGTGGTATGAAACGTCACAGAAGTGTCATAAATGGGGCGGAAACATGGAGGGGGCTACCTGAGAGCAGCTGGGACCTTTAACCTAGTGGTGCGTGCAAACGGGCAATGACGTGTTACCAGGGAGAACTGGGGGCTATGACTTCTGCGCTAGAAGAGGAGACTAAAGTCTGCGGTGTCAGGACGACATGTACCTATGGCATATCTGGTATCTGGTGTTTGGAGTACATGTTGATAGAATCCAAAAGTTATCAGGGCAAAGGCTACTTGACACTAAGACTGGAGCATGCATTATTCTACATGTATTGCGTGTGCTAGGAATATTCTATGAATATTAATACAGTATTTCTCTTACATGGAGACAGAAAGACTAGACCATAGCTGGAACTGTTGATGCAGCTCAGTAGCTTAGGAATGCAGAGAAGGAGGGCTGGACTGATAACTAGAAGCATAACATACTCTTGGCAGACAGGCAGGCAGAGCCAGGCCGGGCCGGGCACCGCGAGGCAGGAAATAAGTGAAGGGTCAGGGATGCAGGTGGGGGCTGCATCGCTCCTCGGAGTGGATTCAGGAGACTGGAGCTTGAATCTGATGTCCGGGCCCTTTTGAGGCCTAGGAACGGGGATAATGCGATGAATTAACGTGCACACTGTGAAACATGGCAACATAGGCCTAATACTCGTTGCTTTCACGAGAACTGGAAACTGGCATACTAGAGTTGGACACAACTGTAATTGCGTCTTTAATCGATCATAGGGGATACATGCATATCGATCATGCACATATAGCATAGAGTGGGGAACACGTAGGCACATACAACATGGCAAAATTTACTTTTCCACAATGGGAAGCCAGTGAAGATAGCGTAGCTGTTGGCGGATACTGTTTCTAGCCAGAATGCCCAAAAGAAGTCTGGCTGCTGTATTCTGGACCACATGTAGTTTTTTCATCAGGTACCCAGGAACACCAGCATAAAGAGCATTGGCATGGGAATGGGGGTCAATTTGGTACATTTTTCCGCAGGTGTCTTCTACGTGGGAAAGATAGCAATATATGTATACATGTTTGATCTGTGTATAAGATGTGACATGAATTAATCTTAAGAATGGACTGTCCACTTGGAGGGGTGCGTTAAAAGTAAGCTATAAAATGTGCAATAAAGATATGTTTAAAAGAAAAAAGGAAAACATCAAGTTATTCTCAAAGCTGTTGCAAATGTAACCCATGGACCTTAGAAGAGGGGCTGTGAACTGTGCTTGGTAGAACCAAAAACCTACTTGAGGAATTATCAGCCTCAGCTTTTTGAGATTGGAAGTAAAACAGTTTTGCTCTTAGTATAAGTGGTTTACAACCACTGCAATGGATATGACAAGTGCTTCTGGCAAAGGGTATATTTTTAAGGTTTTTCACTCAGTGTGGGCTCTCTCGTGTCGAAAGGCATCCATTCTACAACTCAAGTGTTTCTGACAGTCAGAACAGTTACAGGGATTTGGCACAGGACGCGTTCTTTCATTTTAATTGAAATTAATTTTATGAATAAAGCTTTTCTGGCATTCAGAACACTAATAAACACTTTTCCTTTATAACATGGATCTTCCAACTGAATCTTTACATACCTTCATAACACTCATACATTTATTTTAGCTAGTATTGGCTTTTACATGGGGAGTGAGAATTATTGTATAACTAAAGCTTCTCTGGAATTCAAAGAACTGAAGAGGTTCTTCCCCCATTGTGTGTTCTCTCATGAACAGTAAGGTGACGTTTCACACCAAAGCTTTTCTGGCATTCAAGGCACTGATAAGGTTTTTCCCCAGTGTGAGTTCTCTGATGTATAATAAGACTGGTTTTATAACTGAAAGTTTTTAGGCATTCAGAGCACTGATAAGGTTTTTGCCCAGTATGAGTTTGTTCATGGTGAGTGAGACTAGCTCTTTCCCTAAAGTTTTTGTGACATTCAGAGCACTGATATGGTTTCTCCCCAGTGTGAGTTCTCTCATGTAAAGTTAGACTGAGTTTATAACTGAAGCTTTCCCGGCATTCAGAGCAGTGATATGGTTTTTCTCCAGTGTGGGTTCTCTCATGTTGAGTGAGAAGGTATTTACGACTAAAGTTTTTTGGGCATTCAGAGCACTGATGGGATTTCTGCCCAGTATGGGTTAACTCATGCCGGGTGAGAACTTTTTTTCGACTGAAGGTTTTCTGGCATTCAGAGCACTTATGAGATTTTTGCCCAGTATGTGTTCTCTCATGTTGAGTGAGATCTGTTTTACATTGGTAACTATTTGGGCATTCAGAGCACTGATAGGGTTTCTGTCCAGTGTGAGATCTCTCATGGCGACTGAGATTGGTTTTTTGAGTGAACCTTTTGTGACATTCAGGGCACTGATAAGGTTTCTCTCCAGTGTGCGTTCTCTCATGTTCAGTAAGTCTGAATTTACACGGGAAACTTTTGTGGCATTCAGAGCACTTATGAGGTTTTTCCCCAGTGTGAGTTCTCACATGTCGAGTCAGATGGTGTTTGCGAGTGAAGCGTTTCTGGCATTCAGAGCACTGATGACGTTTTTCCCCAGTGTGAATTTTCTCATGCTGACTGAGACTGGATCGACAACTAAAGCTCTTCTCACATTCAGAGTATGTATGAGACTTCTTTTCGGTGCTAATATCTCCAAGTTCGGTTTTATCTTGTATACATTCCATTATCAGGTAAGATTTCTTTCTGAAGTTAATATCTCCAAGTTGAGATTTTTCTAGCAGACACACCAGAAGACAAGACTAAATCTTATTCAGCATGTGTTTAGCATCACCCACTCAAATGTGGTGCACTTGTTCAACTTAACACTTGGACACTTATTTAGCCAAAGATCACTTCTCTGTGGAGTTCACAGTTTATAACCTCTGTAGGCAACCTAATTCACCCTACAACCTTAATATCAGCAGCCCCTGGTACTTATGGGGAAGCTTCTCATGGGATTATTGCATCTTTATTACATCTATGTGGATTCTCTCACCCTTTTCTGACACATATTTGTTTATGAGTTAATGAAGCACTGATTAGGTCTTTGGTTGGTGTTCAGTATTTCAACACTAGGTACATATTCACATAATGTATTGGCATGAACATTCAGAATACTTTTATGTATCGGTAGCAGCACATTGTTCCATGTCACCCTTCTTACATATGTCTCCTATGTCTGTATATAAGACTACAATGAGGATGTTAAGGATTTTGCAGGTCTTGCCCGGTAAAAAGTACCTGAGGTCACATCTAATGGGCAAGGATGATAGTGGACATGTGGACCCGGACTACAAGCAATAGGTCATTGGTCACACAGGTGCTTTTATTTTCCCTCATTCTCCTTCCTTTGGTCCCACATCGCTAGTTCGTAACTAGCAGATATCTTAGTCCTAACCTGACCACCTGGTCTTTTAAGCAGCTTCATTAACACTGTATAATTGATGAACAGATATTTGTTTTTGATTTAAAGACTATTCACTGGATATGGTGCTCAAGTGTTCCATTTTGCTGAGGTCTGTTAAAAACTCTTCAAGTCCCTCTAGTTCTGTCTGTATGATCTTCTCTTGGATCGGATAGAGCTTTAGACTGATGCTTGTCCTCTCTGTTTGAGACAGATGGTCTTCCTGCCCTGGGTTAACATCTCCAGGGTATTCTTCATATACCATTAGAGCAGCAGGAAATCTATTTATAGAAACTGCTTTCACATTCTTTATTTTACTCTAATCCAAGTTCCTCACCACATCTTTTTCATAGATACTTTCCTCTTGTTGGAGCTCTGAAGCAACTTTATTTCTTTACCATCAGTCCTTTAATAGTTTTCAATTATACTGATCACCATTTTGTCTTCTACGCCCAGTCTTCAATAACCTGTGGATTTAAAACCAGAGATTGTTAAATAATGCAAACTGGAACAAAGGAATAACATTTATTAGCTAATCCAGAGTCTGAGTTCATTTTGGGCGAGGGATGAGAGGGCTTCTAGGCATTCTCGAGATAGAAAGCTTGGGAACACTGGAACACTAGATTGAGGAGGTCTAAAGATGGAAATTCTGATTAACAGTTTTGTGCACATCAGTAATAATCAGTTAGCTATTCAAGTGTCTGATCAAAACTTCCTCCCACTCACTGTGCGGTATACCTCTTCGCACAACTCACCAAACCAGACAAGCAATATCTCAAAGAACAAGCACTCACACCCTCAAAAGAGTCTCCCCTTCCCAGCACCACAAACAATAGAAAAGATAAGACAAGAATTTTGGAATATCATTGCCAACCTTAAGCTGGCAGTTGACTTACTACGGCTCAGGAAACTAGGAGACCGCATAGAACTCCAACCCCCTACAAACACGTAGTAACAAGCACACCTAGATGGATCTCTATGCCTTTGCCAAAAAACTATACGCCTTAACAGGACAACAAACCAAATGTTAAAGGTGGACATTGATGACCTTTGCCAATCTTACATACCATACCCTCACCACACAGAAACAACTTATAAAATATACACAATAGCTATAAATACGTCTTTGGAGCAATGAATCATCATAGCTTCTACTATAAACCTCTCAAAAGTAAGACAGATCACATTCAACCCAGGTAATCAAGACAGAAAAAGAGAGCCTAAAAAGACACTGAAAAGCTTACCAAACAACAGCAATCAGCAGCTAAATATGCCAAAGACATAGCCGACCCCATCCTGTCACATAATCTAGACCAGGGGTGTGGAATTTAATAAAATATCTACATTTCCAAGGGGCAGGATGCTCCAGAAATCTACTTGTCCCTTTAGTGCCATGTAGTGTGGCGACAAATTATGGCCGCAAACTCCTTATATAGGAGCTCTGATATAGCCTCTCTGATTATGCCAGGGGCTCATACCATAGTAGTGTTTGAATATTTGCGGTCCGCTTATGTTGCCACGTTTCCGCAGATCTACATACTGGGGCTGAAGGTAGTAGTAAGCCATAGTTCTAGGGTTAGAATGACATTTTGAGCCCGTGCAAACCTACTAACTTACATACTTTAAGGGTTTTCAACAACTCTTCTCTGATCTTTTCCCATACTGAGAAATGTTGGAAATTTACTCATACTGAGAAATGTTGGAAATTTACTCCTTACTATGACAGCCGTAAACCTTCTTCCAGAGTTGGGAAAAAGAGTGGTTGGAGGGAAAGTTAACTTGCAAACACTCAGATGTTCACATGAGCAAAGATGCACATGCATATTTGCTCATGCCAAAATGCAATTCATAAATATTTTTTAGGAGTACTATTTTTTGTCCTACATCTGTAAATTCTTGAGAATTCACGAAAGCGGTATAGCTGCACTTAATGCAAGGACATATACCCTGGGTGCACTTTTTAGACTTTCTTTATTAATTGGTTCTCTAATTTAGTCTGGCGTTGACCATGACGTATTGCGTTTATTAAAATGTTGTCTCTCTCTCTCTGTATCGGCTGGCTTTACTGTGAGTGACAGCATTCTGCTTTCACAAGGAGCATATGGACACACAGTAGTTTTGCTCAATGCCAGTAACTACTGTGCAGAATATGCTATTTGAGACCAAAAACACATGTTGCTTTTGCCAATGTTTGTTTAATGGTAAGGGCCTGGCAATTCTCTCACCAATAAGGTTTTACAAAAACCATGCCAAAACAATTCGCACATTGATAAAACTAAAAAGCTGACCACCAATTTCAGACCTACTGGCTTTGCCGATGCTCGTTTATTTTTGTTTCCCATAATCTTACGGAAACTGGTTACACTGATTTTCCATAATGAATAGTATTGGGAAATACTAGTGTGCATCAACACGTTACGGAATGATGCTGCAGCTGCAAAGAAATGGTATGTGAAATGTTATAGTGGTTTAGCGATTTTTTTAAAGCAATTTTTTTTTGCTTTCATTCATTTATGAACATTTTATTTTGAAAACAGAATCATCAATCTTGCTTTCGATTTTCTGCAAATATTTGCATCAAATAAGAGCATTCTGGGAACATTATACATAGCCTCATATTGCCAAACTTTGAAAACGTGTGTAGATGTTTCTGTAGTGGAACCACGGTCAGTAGTGCAGTCGGAGCTTACAACATTTACTCTCAACCTAATAATAAATGCTTTCAATTAATAAACCATAAATACAAGCTTGAACAGCATTAATATATGGACAAAAATATTACCTTAACTGCAGACCGTACCCTTCCCTGATCTATAATGTGGTACTGCAAACTGGCAGCCAACGGGTTTGTGCTGCAGGGAGTTGGGCCTACTTGTCCCAAGGACAAAACACAAATGAAAACGTGTTGCCCTTGGCCTCAAACAATATGCCCTGGGCGTCGGCCTATAGGAATTCCACATCCCTGCTAGACACAACAATCCTACCAGTGACCCGATTAAATAACGCTTCCACACCACTATTAGATAACTTAGTTCCACCTAACTACAACATCATTAGACTGGACCACACAGTAAAACCAAGTTGGGGGCGTGCGGGTTGCATGCATTCACAGATCAGCCTTACAAATCAAACGATTCCAAATGGAGAAGATATCCTCCTGTGAGTTGAAGTCCTCCGGGGTTAGGGGGATTTATTCCCTGACCAAATTACACATTATCTACCACCCTCCTGGAGACAACCAGGCCCTCATGAGCAATTAACAATCACAGTACAGACCTTAAGTCACCCGAAAACAATCTTTCTAGGTGACTTCAACCTAAATTGAGGACTCACATGTGACTGCACTAAATCTTTTTTCAAAGACCATAATCTGGTGCAATCAGGGGAGAGAAGTTGGCCTACTGCTAGGGCGGTCGACCTTGAATCTGGGGAACTGGGTTTGAGTCTTGGCCATGCAGCTGAACATACTGTGATTCTAGGCAAATCACTTAATCTCCCGGTCCCTAATAAAAATGAAAAATAAAAAAAATGGGTCCTCATGTAATGCAACTGGTGCTATGTAAAGCGCTCTGATACCCGATCTGGGTAAAGTTCGCGACATATAAAACTCTGTAAAAAAACAAACAAACATGCACAGGTCGAACACATGGCAAAGGAACATCACTAACCTTTATCTCCACAGCAGAAGCACTATGCATAACGGCATGCGATTGGTCAGATCATCCCAGCATCTCATTCCACATCTCAGCTCCTGAAGCAAAGGCAACGAGATAAGAGGTTAGACCTAGACGGTGGGCCAGGGATACTAGAAATAAGAATAGAGATGATCTGTATGATCTATGCCAAAGAAAACTTCAAACCCAGGGAAGCATTTCCGATGTTCAAAAACTCATGGAACACTACAACAGAACTATGAATGACAAAATGGAGACGGTAGCCCCCACCTCCCCAACAACAAAAAAGGACCAAAAACAAATTAACACAACCGTGGTAGAACGGTCACCAAAATGAAGAAAGAAGCAGACTCCGATTTGCAGAGAGACGATGGAGGCTAGCACCGTCACCATACCTAAAACAGCTCAGAACTCTGAGGAATTCATATAAAAATGTATATTTATTTATGTTTATAGTTTTGTATTACGCGAACATGACCCTAGTGCAGGGGTCTTCAAACTGTGGTGCGCGACCCCCAGGGGGGGGGCGTGGAGCGACACAAAGGGGGTCGCGCCTTCACAGTCATACTTCTGCCCAGGCCCAAGGGCTTTAGCCCCCCTCCTCCCTCGTCGTGTGTCTCAGCCCAGCTGCTGTAGAGCAACTCGAGTTGCTGGGGGCTCGGCTGGGCGGTGTCTGGAGTCATCTCCGGCACACCCAAGTTTTTCACATGTCTTTAAAGACCATTTGCATATTTAACATGACTTTGCAAACTGGTTACAGCTGTCTCTGACACACTGAGCCTCAGACGTGATCTCCCAGTTCCTCTGTCTCTGACACTCTGTACATCAGACTTTATCTCCCAGCCCCTCACTCTTCCCCAGTCTCTGACGCATGGCAACATATGAAAGATTATGGTACAGTAAATTCTGTCAAAAGAATATTTGCAAGATGTGCATGATTTTGGGGATTCAGTTTGTAAGCAAAACACACAGTAAGACTAAGAACGTGTCAACAAATATTTAACCCCTTGACCGTGGTGAAAATGTTGCCGCGGTGCGGGGGATTTATGGCGTGGGCGTGGTTCGGAGAGC
Organism: Lissotriton helveticus; assembly: GCF_964261635.1. Taxonomy (NCBI): domain Eukaryota; kingdom Metazoa; phylum Chordata; class Amphibia; order Caudata; family Salamandridae; genus Lissotriton; species Lissotriton helveticus. Next base: position 1,447,581 of record NW_027611684.1, on the reverse strand, counting down.
CCCTGGCCGTCCTCCGCACACGCCCACCGTGACGTTGGACGGCCGGCGGCCATCCGACGCACGCAAGTGGTTAAACAGATAAAAAAAAATCCTGTGCCGATCTACGCCCGATCCGTGTTGATGCCTACAGGAAAAACTGACATTAACTAAATGCTGCGCATGAGAAAATCCATGATAAAAAGAACCCTATTTCAAGTTACATATTTATTATTTTCAAAGAAGGTGCTCGAGCAAAAATAAATCATATACCCGGATCACATATTGTGCCTTTTATAAATATTTTGTCGCATCATGCATTCTTGATATGTCGCCGATTTAAATCCTAGAAAGTGTTACCACTGTCTTTTTTCTTTACATTGTAGTACTTGTTAATATCTGGATACCATTTTTGTGTCATGTTGGCCTTGTAGCCCTCCAAAGGCTATTTAAAGTTTGTAGATTTATACAGCGAGGCGTATTACCCGCGAGGGTGGCCAGTCGCTGTCTAAGGGCACCGGTACATTAAGTGGTTTGCCCACAATCACAGGATGTTGCGCCAACGCCGAAAATCCCCAGCTCCCGAGTCGGCAGCTCTCTCCGCTGCACCACAACCTCTTCCTGCTGTGAAATACCGTGGTATTTGGATACAAAGAGACGCCCTGCAGTGCCCTTCCTGGTCGCCAGCTTCAATCCTGGCGGCCCCACTTGATTGAAATTTAAGATTGCAGTGATACTTGTAAACAAGGGGGATTGAAAGAAGCACTACAAATTATTCACCGTGCCTTATAGCAAACAATTTATTTTTGTCATGATTTACCCCTTGCTAATATAGACACGTGCTCTAAGCATCAATCGCCTAAATCAATGGAGCTATCCTGCCACAGTCTTGACCCTAGGCCAGGTGCCTTCACCTACCAGGCTATCTTACTGCAATCTGATTGTATACATCACATAAGCGCCAAGTACTATTTTTTAATTTTATTTTTTTAATCTTTTTATTTAAATGAAAACAAATACACACTTAAACAACGACCGGAGTGCATAGGGTAACCACAGTTGCAATATATCGACACAGACTTCTATACATTACAATATGATTTAAGGAGAATGAAACAGGCCTAAGAGTCCTCCGAGTCCACACTGACTGGGTCTAATTCCGGAGGTTCACAAATGTTGCCTCGGTAAGCATTCCAAGCTCCCCATATCCTGACCCATTTGTGGGGCCGCCCTCCGGAGACATACACAGACTTCTCACGAAACATACACCAGTCAATATCTTCCATCCATTTTCCAACCCTGGGCGCCCGTGTTGCACCCCAGAGCTGTGCGATGTTACGTTTGGCGACTGCACAAGTTACCATGGCTCGGCAGGTCCGTGGGCTCCCACACATTCAACAGACATCTCCTCGCCTCCGAGTCTACCCTCAGCTCCCACACTTCACTCATTTTGGAATGTATTCACTTCCAGAAAGCACGGACCCTCTCACACTCCCACAAAATATGCATGAACGACCCCGGCAACCCACACCCCCGCAGGCAATCAGCTGACCCAGCCAATCCCATACTCAGTCCCAGGCCCGTGATGTAAGATCGATGCAAAATTCTAAGTTGAACCAAACGGAGCCTCATGGGGACTGCCACTTCCTTGGGGGATGCTATCGCCTCCCTCCAGTCCTCATCGTCCAGAACAAGGCCGTCAGCGACCCATTGGTCGCGTAGGCGCACGAAGGGGTCCTCTGAGTGATTGATCAATTTGCAATATGTAAGAGAGATCGCCTTGGTGGGCAGAAGGCCATCAAGAATGCGATCCTCCAGAGGGGATGCCACCGGTAGCACCTCGTCGCCAGAAATAGCTGCATTCAAGGCGTGGCGGATCTGGAGGTAATGGAACCGCTCGGCGTCATTCAATCGATACTTGGCCTGCAACTCCTCGAATGTCAGAACCCTATCTTTGCCCCACAGGTCACGAATCTGCGATATTCCAATCAAGCCCCAGCGATCGAAGCCTTTCGATTTCCAAAGCATCCCTAACCTCTCAGAACTCCACAATGGCGTAGACAATGTCAAACGCCCAGCCCATCTAAGAGCACTATTGGCCTCATGCCACACTCTCGTGGAGCACAAAGTGGGCCCCTTCAATGAAAACCGGCCACGCTTCGCGTACAAGACACAGGTGTACTCTCCCCCCGGCACCTGACCACGGTCCATCACATAGCCCGGGTCAGCCGGGGATCCATAAATTACGTGGTTGATAGGAGCCAACTGAGACGCCCAGTAATATCTCCGGATGTTTGGCAAACCGATCCCACAGCGCCAAGTACTATTATTAATGATCCTAACACCTTTCTATGTTTGCAAACATCTGATATGCACCATACGCACATTTCTTGCAGCTCTCAAGTGTGGTGGGCTTTGCTCCTGCTCAGCACCAATAGAAATTTAAAGTGGCATTACACATGTCCATAGCGGACTCACATTCGTGTCAAACTTTATCACTGAAAGGAAGATTTCTGTCGGCACAATGTGCTCAAGAACCCTTAAGGAATTCCAGATTGGCACTGGCATCACTGTGGACATTCTACTTGTTTAATTTCATGCCACTTGTGCATATTTTCCACGAGTATTCGTTTCCGTAGTTACTTTTCGAGCAACATCTGTCTTAATTCCGCACTGAGTTGCCACTCACCTCCTTGTGTCTGGGTGCATTCACTCTTTGGGTGGCTGTTCGTAACGGGCACATTTGAGATCTCTGTAGTTTAGGCTGAAGGTCGTGCAAGGGCCTTTTCAGTGGGCAATTTAACAATTCATGTGATTTGTTTGGTCCAATACAGAGATACTTAGGTTTATATCAAGTAATGAAATCTATTTACAAAGCGCGATGTTACCCCCAGTGAAAAGATGTCCAGGCGTAAAGCTAATTAAAATTCGGCGGCCTCATCACAGCTGTTCAAATTAACAATGTTTTAAGGAACTCTCTAAAAGAAAGATAATCTATTATCAGTCTCACGGTCAAGGTCTGCCTGTTCCTTACATTTGTATTTTACAATTACAACTGTTGTGTGAGAATGCATTTAATGAAAAGGAATATAAAGTAGGGCTGCCAAAAGAAAAATGCCTGCCTGTTTTGTTTAAAGAGCCTGCAAAGACCTCCTCGACACTAAATAGACTTTTAAATACAAAAGTATATATGTATTCGTTATGTGACTTTTCTGTCTTTTTTCTCTTTGTCAGTCATGGATCATTGAGGCAGCCCTAGAACACACTTAAAAGTGCTTTCTATTTATATTTGCTGTTCGAAGTATGCACAGATAAGTGCTGAAAATACAGCTTTAGGTGACTGCTTATTTTTGTTCCGACTGGGCCATCAAAATAATCTGCTGGTAACCCTAACCATAGGACTGTAAGTTTGTTGTAGGATCAGCACATTATTTATTTCCTCCACCCTCGATCCCCGATTAATGCCGCAATAGTTTAACTTAGATCTTAGACCCTACGCCGCCGTCAATAACATGCTGAGCTATTTCAAGTGCCTGGAAATGCACCCTGCATTCAGACAACTCGCTCCTCATTCTCTCCCTTCACTTTCACGCTCACCCTGCACTCACACTGATCACCATGCACTCACACCAATCACCCTGCACTCACAGTAATCACCCTGCACTCACACTGATCACCATGCACTCACACTGATCACCATGCACTCACACTGATCACCATGCACTCACACTGATCACCATGCATTCACACTGATCACCATGCACTCACACCATTCACCTGCTCACCCTGCACTCACAGCGATTACAATGCACTCACACTGATCACCATGCACTCACACCACTCACCCTGCACTCACAGTAGTCACAATGCACTCACACTGATCACCATGTACTCACACCACTCACCCTGCACTCACAGTAATCACAATGCACTCACACCAATCATCATGCACTCACAGCGATCACCATGCACTCACAGCGATCACCATGCACTCACAGCGATCACCATGCACTCACAGCGATCACCATGCACTCACACCAATCGCCATGCACTCACACCAATCGCCATGCACTCACACCAATCGCCATGCACTCACAGCGATCACCATGCACTCACACCATTCACCCGCTCACCCTGCACTCACAGTAATCACCATGCACTCACACTGATCACCATGCACTCACACTGATCACCATGCACTCACACTGATCACCATGCACTCACACATTATCACTCTCACCCTGCACTCAAAGCGATCACAATGCACTAACACTGATCACCATGCACTCACACTATTCACCTGGTCACCCTGCACTCACAGTGATTACTCTGCACTCACAATGCACTTGCGCTGTTCACCCTATACCTCACTCTGCAGTCACACAGGCACACTACTCATCCTGCACTCATGTGACACTTCACTCCCCTTTCACCCACACAGTGTGCAGAGGGTTAATGTGCCTGCTACAAAGAACGTGTACCATGCAGATCACAGAACTGAGTGCGAGTAAACTATGAGTAGAGCTATAAAAAAATGAAATGTTTGTCAGAAAGGTGCTATAGAGAGATGAGGTGCATTGTTCTTTAGTGGCAGTGAAGCAATTCATGGAGAAGGAGGAAACTGGGGTGGGGCACCAAAAAAGACTGTTGCACCGTGTGAGACCAGTGTTAGGACCAGCCCTGGCTGGGAGTGTTAGTCCCCTCCAAATTTCTGGTCTAGTGACTTCCCTGCTTCTGGCTATTATTATTATTTACATTTGTAGTGCGCTACTGTTACCAAAAGATGTCCTGGAGCTAATAACCATCTGCTGCCTGTAGGCAAATGAGAAACACACAGAAGGAGAATCAGCCAAATGGGGTAACCCACAGAGCATAGAGAAAGGTTTTTATATCTTGCTAAAGGACAATAGATTCTTGGTGGAGCAAAGCAAAGGAGGGTGCAAGTTCCATAACTGCGCAGCCTGCACCAAAACAGAGAGACAGACAACTCATGCCTTCTTGAATATGGAACAATAAGCAGAGTGGCACAGGCCGAGAGGAGCATACGGGTCCGACCCGTATGCTTGGTGTGGAGAGATGAGAGAGGACAGCAAGGGAGTGAGAGAATTCGATTGAAGAGGTCAGGGATGAGGAGAAATGTGAATTGCCAAATAGAAGTGTGGACACGCAAGAATTGAGTGTGAGCCAAAGGTGAGGGCTTCTGTTACAACAAAGGGGAGATGTGAAAGTTGAATGGGGGGACTGGAGAGGTCTAAGATACAAATAAACAAATATTTTAATGGAGAGACGAGGTGAATGAGAAGTGCTGAGGGGCACGGGAGGTGATAGGAACAGAGAGGCCATGAAATAAATGCGAGAGACTGTTAGAGATGAGGACAGTGAAAAGACAGAATGGCAAGAGGTGATTAAAGGTGAAGTGAGAGGTTGAATGGGGAGAGTTCAGAAGTTGTAAAAAGGGGTGAAAGAAAATGGCCTGCATAGTGAGAGAGGATCCAGGGTTAGGAGAGGAGAGAGGGATGGAAGGGAGGGGTCGAGAGGAAAGCTACATGGGTAAACTGCTTAACTCTGCACAAAACCGCCGGGTTTTTAAGGGACCCCTGCTTCTCCTGGCCAGGGCCAGGTGAGCTTCTAATGTGGCAGCACGTATTCCTGCAGAGTGGAAAGCCCTTCTCAAAGGTTGACTTGAAATCTTTACGATGTTAATTGCTGTATTTTGGTTATAACCTGGTACTGATGGGGTGAAATCTTTCCTCAGTGTTACTGTGTGTAAAGAATTTCAACATAATGAAGCAATGCTATCCCAAAATACGTGGCATAACATCACTTACATTTTCTTCCCACACAATTTAGTCAAGCCTGTCGCATAATTTGGTCCTCACTGCCTCATAATTCTAGTAGCCCTGCCTACAGGTTTAAAAAATTTTGTCAGGAGGGGGTCCTTAATCCTCAAAATGTTGATAGGGGGGTCTCGGCATCCAAAAGTTTGAAGACCTCTGCCGTAGTGAGTATCAGAAAGCTTTACATGACGAGAGGTAGGGTATCTGTTGGACTGGTAAAACAGACATGAGTGAATGACAAACACAGCAATGAAGATAAATAGAGTAAAAAGCTCGATCTCAATAATAGTTAGCAATAAGATGGTCAAGCATCATAAAGAGTAGTTAGTATGGTTACATTTTAGTAAGCATGAATATATTGTCTTAGGGTAAAAACCTAGTCAGCAGAAAAGATTATGCTTCTTTTTTGAAGGAGGTGGTAGAAGAGATTAGACAAACGTCCGGCGGTAGAGCATTCCATATCTTAGGTGCGAAAAAGGAAAACACGCTGGCGCCCATTTTCTTTTTATTGTTTCATTTGGGTTTCAGAAGCAGGGTGTGCGCGCTTCACAATAGTCTGCAGTCCCCTCATGGTTTAGCTTTTGGGCCTGATATCGGGAGGTATTGATGTGTGACACTTTAGGAGTCATGCATGCAATTATTTGTTGAGATCTTGCTTCGTACAGTCGCCAGTTCAGGGATTTTAGGGCTGGGGCGATGTGTGTATTTCTTTGTGTTCCGGAGACAAGTCTGGCTGCCGTGTTGAGGGAGACTCTTGGAGAGGCCAACTTGTATCGAGGTAAGCCACATAGAGTGGCACTACCATAATCCAGTCTGGGCAAAACAAGAGCTTAGACCGCTTAGAAAGTATGATGTGAGGAGAGCAAGTGAGGGCTGCAAGAGGTTTCAACCAAAGATCGATCTAGGGGAATTTTTTTCGGCGGTGAGATGAGAAAGAATTCCGTTTTGGCAATAGTGAGTTGGTTTTCTGTGAGCCAGAGATGTGTATTTTGCAAGGTGGAATTGAGGAATGTAATGTCCTCTGGGAAGCTGATTTTGAGATTCAGCTGAGTGTCATCAGTGTAGATATTATAGGTGATGGTAGCAGATTTTAAGTAGTTTGCCAGTAGTTCCAGGAAAATATTGAAGAGAATGGGTGAGAGAGCAGATCCCTGGGGAAAGCCAAGAGTGATCGCATGGGGCTTAGACAGAGATAAATTCATTCTGACTACCTGAGATCTGTTTTAGAGGAATGGGGAAAACCATTACAATACGACCCCTAATAAGCCCATCCTTTGTTCCAATAGTCTATCGTGATTAACTGTGTGAAAGGCGGCTATAAAGTCGAGCAGTATCATGAGGGATGTTTCATTTAGATCCAGTGTTAATATGTCTTCCACAAAATGAGTAAGTGCAGATTCAGTGCTGTGACCTTTACGGAAAACTGAATGGTGTTTGTCAAGGAGTTAAAAGTTGTCTATGTGGTTGCAGAGTTGAATCTAGACACATTTTTCTAAGAGCTTTGCAAGAGTAGGGATGTTGGAGATTGGCTGAAAGTTATTAGGATCAGAGCAGTCTGCGTTGTTTTTTTAAAGTGGGGGTGTCCTGCTTTTAGGCAATCAGGTATAGTGCCTTGATGTAGCGAGGCATTTACGATCTTAGACCATAGGGGAGAATGAAGGCTGTGATCTCTTTTGAACATAGATGGAGGTAGAGGGTCAGTGAAGTGACTAGATGGGTTATATGATGAAAGGATTTTGTAAATGTCACTTTCGTTGATTGAGGAGAAGGTGTGGCAAGGGGCCTTGTTTTTGGAAGGGTACCTGGATGGATCACTACCTTCAGTATACTAGGTGGTGAGTGAAAAACTGAGTGATGAAGCCGGTAGTAGTTCATTCACTAGTTGTAGCTCATTATCTATCTTTGTGGTTTTTTCCATGAAAAAGGCAGCCAGTTCTTCACAGTTTGGGAGGGTGCTGGTTCTGGTGTGACTGTTGCTTGACTATCTCTGGCTTGGTCAAGCTGTGCTCTAAAAAATTAGCTTTCACTTGCCTTATTCTTCTGTTGTATGTGTTCCTCGTTGATCTTAAGCATTTTAGAAGTTCTAAGGATGGAGAGGATCTCCAGGCTCTTTCTGCAAATCTTAGATTACGTCTTTCGGTGTTCAAGTTGTAGGTGAAATAGTCAAAGAAATCCTCAGCACACCTTCATAGGTGTATCAACAATTTGTTAAGTGCACGATGTAAGCACACATTATACACAAGTTATTTCAATTTTTTTTTTTTTTTATTCTTTTGGTCTTGCTTCAGACAGCCAACACTTATTTCATTGCTTACAAAGGAAAATCGTCCCGCGACTTTCTCAAAGCTATGTCCTTTTTGGTAAAGACCTTTCTTTTGTGGTGATCTATCCAACCCACAAAGGGATTCAGTATCTTGCGCGATGTCAATAATTCAGTCCATGCATCTGAGGGATCCTATTTTGTCCCCAAATCTTGAGCTTGGAAGTCAGATGGTCTCGTCCCAAACGTCGCTCTCAGTGTAACTCGAGGACGATTTCCCTAAACAGCAGGGGCTGCAGATTGCGCAGTTGCATATTCTTGCCCCTGCTGGAGTCAAGGAACAGTTGTGGTTGGACCCCTGTGGCCCCCTGGACTGTGGGCGGAGAGGTGGGGCCTTGATTGCTGCCTAGCAAGGCCAAGGAGGAAATCTCCTGGGGTGCTAGAGACCGAACTTCTCTTTGAGGGTGCTATGCGGCACATGGGATGCTGCACAATATCACAGGCAATTTACAACACATTTGACACAAAGGGTTTGCTGCTGAGCTACACATGGCCTGGTCCTACTGCTGCAGGCCATTTAGGTCAGTCGGGGGGTAGGGGGTTGTCAGACAGAGCTGCCTCCTCTTCTTGTTTCTTTCTCCTCCCCCACCACACTCCAGAGAGGATAATATAGTGACTACAGTGCCCAGATTGACGAAGACGCAGAAGCCTTTGGTGGCTGATGAACTGAGGTGGTTGACGCAACCCGGTTCTAGCGCACGGGGGCACCTGGTGTGCACACGATGGACAAGGACAATATGGGCTGCTTTGCTAGGGCCAACACAATCACACAGTATACTACCCCTCGACACCCCCGCAAAGAATAACAAGACAAACCGGCACTGGTAATGAGGGGGAAGATGGCGCAACTTGCAAACCATCATGGCGGCTATCCAGGGTTCCAGGAAGCTCCTGGAAAGTCAAATTGAGACTGTGTCTATTGATGTGAACATATTGAGAGCCGATTTACCTAAAGTAGCAGGTAAAGTATCCACGGCGGAGGAGATATAGTGGACTTAAAAGGAGAGGTGGCAGCATTCAAGCAGCACGTGGCCCAGACGTCCAGTCACAAGGGCCCTTGAGTGCCAGGCCAAAGTTGCGGAGAGGCGCGCAAGGCACAGGAACATAAGAGTCCTAGGGTTCCCTGAACAAATTGAGGAGGACAGGAAAAATCAATTCCTGGAGCGATGGATACACACCCAGTTGCATCCGTGGGGCTTATCCGAACTCTTTGCAGCGGACAGGGAACACAGAGCCTTGGTGCCTTCACCCCCCCCCCCTAGTATCCCCCCAGGCAATAATCACCAAAATATTGATCTAATCAGATAGAGACTGTATCCTCTGGGCTGCAAGAGAGACTTAGAATCTCTGCTATGAAAACAGTAAAATAGTCACATTACCGGAGTATACCAAGTAGGTCCAGAAGCAGCGGAAAACCTTTCTGGCAGTAAAACGGAAGCTCTGTGATATGCAACTGCAGTACATGCTGCTATATCCAGCCAAACTGAAGGTAATTGCACAAGGCAGGGCCTATTTCTTTGAGATGCGCGCCGCGCCTCCCCCCCCCCCGAAGAACAGTGTAACAAAGGACGGGGTGGGGCACTTGGTCTGATGGAAGAATTCGAAATAAAAGGCACCCGGGACAGTCCGCGGACTGGGATCAACCAGATGAACAGAGAATTACGGTGGGCGAGGACGGCACCATGAATCTGAAAACCATCAAGCTGGGTGCCTCCTCCTCACCGAACACTGAATCTGGGCATGACACAGAGGATACCCCGGAAACAATGAACCCGGCGACGTACATAGTCCTTGAAACCATCCTGGAAGCAGCTCCGGCGACAGAAGCTACATGAAAAAGGGGACATTCACACGGGCGCTGTTGGCTGCTCTGACATTTATAAGAATTAAAGAATGAAGTGCATGTGGGCCACCCATTTACTACTGGGGTGGTGGGGGAGGGGCAGAATGAGTGTGAACAGCCTGGTTGGGGGGGAGGAAGGGGGGGACGGAGGTGCCTGGAGTGGCAAGAGGGGAAACGACAATCCAAATGTAACACTGAGAGTACTGCAACCTTATTGGGGACCCCCGCTGGACTACACTTCCCTTGATGGGCATTTTGTAGGTATAGTGATGGGCGGGCTAGGTCGTGAGGCTGGTTAATTTGGGAAGTTCAGTGGCCCCTGTTGGGCTGCGAGGGAAGCAGCGCACATCCTGGAACAAGCATGGGGAGGGCATTGACGATAGCGCTGTTGCACGTTACTGGTCCTTGGGGGGTGGAGGGAGCATGGCACAGTTTGGTTTGTTTTTTAGTAGTTGTTATATGCAGCACATGTGGAATGTGGATGGAGTGCACAGCTGGTGACTGGAACAACACCAAGATAGATATCGCTATGACAATGGAGGTTAAGTTCCTTAGTTAAGATGTAAGTGGATTGGGTACAAAAGGTAACAGAGTACTCACGTTTCTTAAGCGACACCACGTCTGAGTGTCCTGCTTGCAAGAAACCCACCTGGATGACGTGGGAGCCAATAGGTTGACAAAAAAAAAAAATGAAGAGGCCAGATATTTCACTCATCCTATTTTACTAATGCCAGGGGTGTATTGATATGGGTGGCTTTTGGGACGCTGTTTATCTGCAGTACATGAAAGCCGACGTGAACAGCCGATATGTCCTACTCAGGGTGATACTTGACAGACGGGATATCACTATCCTAAATATCTAGGCAGCTGCAACGAGTCCTCAGGGCAGAGGAGATGGCATTAGCGGGAGCACGTGCTGCAGATCTGAACAAACCAGCTGCTGCTGCTGCGCTGGAGTGGGTCGTACGTACACGCATCAGTGACATATGGGAAAGTTGCAGCTGCGCGGCGTGTGTGCGGGCAGGGACTCGGGAGAACACGCGATAGCCCTGCTGCGGTGGTCAGACCGCCCCAAGTAACAGATGCGCCGACGTCCCATGCCGCATTGGGAGCTCGCACACGCCTGAGAATCCTTTGAGCGCTGAAGGGTGAGTGCAGTCAGTTTTTAATCAGTGACTCCCCCCTGACTGAGGTTCCACACAGGGGAGGAGACAGCCGTGCCCGGGAATGGGCTGCGAGATTTAAGCACTCTCAAAGACCGTGCTCTAGCAGCGATAACAACTGAGATGCGCACAGAGGGAGGTTCTGCACCGGGCTACAGAGGAATCCCCACTTGACTCTATATCGAGCTACAGAGAAATTCCCACCTGGCTCCCCACCTGCATCTGAAGCTGTACATTACGGAGGTCCACAATCACTGCTCGGGAGGGTGGAATTGTCTGAGTGTGTTGTCTGGGGACCATCATGCACCTCCTGACGCAGGCATACCACTGCTCTGAATTCTTGGTGTGCCTCCACTCATTGAACATGGATAGCGCCAAGTTTGATCTAGGGCGGCCGAGCACCACAGAGCCTGGCCCACTACACACGGGCTGACTGGGGGCCTATTGTTCTTCACAGCTGCAGAGGAGAAGTTGCAGGAGCGGTGGTGCGGAGTTCGTTGCGTCTGGTACTACCCACGCCACTCACACGGTGATAGTACCTTGGTCCCACGAGACGCGACACACCGGCACGGCCTCCGACAGGCGCACAATGGGGAAACCGGATAAATCTCAGCCAAAAATACATTTTGATCAAGCCAAAAAAACAACAGATTCAGGCACAGCAGAACAATCCTCCACTCAAGCGCCTATGGGGGACGCGTACCCTGCTGTGTCAGTGGCTTTTTAGTCAATGTTCAGGAAGATCCAAGCCACGCTGACTAATATAGATGGGAAGATCGATACCTTGACCTATAGAGTGGATCGTATGTCGAAACGGCTCGCGGAGAGGATAGATATGGCGGAAAGACGGATATCGGATTCAGAAGACGCACAACGCCAAATGGAAACAAAACAAGAAAAGGCCGAGAAAGCACTGGCTGCTATCATGGCGAAATCAGAAGATTTAGAGGTGAGATCCCGCCATAACAACTTACGCGTCATGGGTGAAGCGGAAACAACAAACACTGGAAACATGGAGCGCTACTTTGAAAATTTACTAGTGACCCTTTTTGGCAAAGACACGTTCTCGGATGTCTTCATCATTGAAAGGGCACACAGATCACTTGCCCCGCCGTCTCTGCCGGGGGCAAGACCGCGTCCGATCATTGCAAAACTTTTGAACTATAGAGATCGGGATGCAGCGCTTCGAAAAGCCAGGGAGCTGGAAACCTTAACACATGATGGATGAACATTTCCATATACCCGGATTTCATGCAAAAAGTCCAAGAGGCGCAGAAAATGTTTTTAGCAGTCAAGAAATCACAGAGGGACCAGAATATTCAATACGCGATGCTCTACCCAGCACGGCTTCGGATCACTGATGGGGAAAAAAAACAAGATCTAAAATGACCCTAAGGACATCCTTACATTTTTGCAGCTGAAGGGCGCTCCAGTACAGCGTAGAAAATCAACGAGGGGCACGTAGTAGGAGCAAGGACACACTTCAGATGTTGAATGATTGACAAACCCCCCTCGACCCTTGGACAGTACTGGAACATTGCAGCTTGTCTTCAGCCGATGACGAGCTGCATGGACACAGATAAGTAAACGTCACGAACACACGTCATGACGTATGGTTCCTGAAATGTAACCTGGCTTTTTAATCAATAACTGCGTTTCTTTCCGTACCTACTGCTTGTTGCTATTTCTCAGCCCGGGAAACCCTTTCGGGTAGCTGTCGCGCTTTATAAGCCCAATAAATAAATAAATAACTGTATATGCGCATGATTTAGAGCTTTTCTTGGTGCTGTGGTCTGCATTTTTGATAAGTGGTTTCTTCACAGAGGTCAGAGGGCTGCGAGGTTGAACTTAGATGATTAAGCGACCCCCCATGTGACTATGTCACAGGGGTTTCCGGCGGGGGGCTCACGCCTCCATGGGTGCACCATATTATCTTCTTGTTTCTAATGGGGTTTGTTTGAAGAGTAGGAAGGGGGGTTCTAGAGTTTGTTTGTGGGATGGCTTTAGCAATTTGGGGCTGCTGAAGTGGGTGGGGGAGGCGAATGGCAAGGTTCAAAAGCTGGGTTTATTATTGTGATTGAATTACCAGAGACGCTTGAACTCACATTGATCGCATTCTTTGACCTTGGCAGCAGGACACCGACACAATTACATTAACGCCTTGTGATGACTATGGGTGAGAAATATAATTGTGACATGGCATGTCAGAGGGCTTAATACTCCCCAAAAAATCAGACATTTGTTCGTCTACTTAGACCACCACAGCGTACAGATCGCCCTCCTGCAGAAGATGCATCGGAGTATGTCCACTGAGGACGCCTACCCCGATGTACCCAACCTAAGTCTAGTACTAGGGAAGAAGTAAGTATTGTGTAGCATGGGTTTTAGTATCTTTTGCCAAGAATCTATCCAAGATTTCTCTTAGGGTCTAATCAGCTCCGTACCTTGGTTTTAGAAGGACGGAGGTCAGGTATCTCTCTGTCTCGGGACTCGATTTCCCAACACCCCGCAAGGGGAGCTTGGAAACACTGGAGCTGGATTTCTCTGCAAGAGAAAAGACAGCGTCTCTCTCAGTGCGTCAGCTGGAGGGTCGGCTTCCTTCGGCACTTGCTGTAGCAAGCTGTGTCGGGCAAGTAGATAGTCGAACTGCTCCGCACCACCGTGTGTTTGCCTCGGCAAGTGTGGGTATATTTATACCTTGAAAGTGCCGAGTTTGACATAAGGTTGGACATAATAACGTCATCAAAGAATGGCAGTTCTTTGAAAACTCCATGAGTTCTTAGATAGATCAATATTCAAGCAAGGGGAAGTTCCTGACTGCTGAAGGCGAGTCTTTCCAAGAAATCGTTGTGGCTTTTAGGAACTAGTGGAAGTATCCATGTCTGTATTTGGATTGTATGGGCTATGTTTAAATATGGTTATGATTTCTATGGCTATATTAGGGCAAGGTGATTTATACCTTTATAAGGGCATAATCAGGAAAATTACACTAGGGTCCTAAAATCCTATTTAACAGTACAGCTAAGGAGGGTATGCATTCTACACCTGCACACAATAGCTGGTCCTGATTGGACTACTGGCTACTCAGTGAGAGGGCCAATGACTGGGTTACGGATGTCCGGGGACCCTGAAGCTTCAGACAGGCCCGGCCCAGAGGGGCGACTGCGCAGCTCTGACTGGACATTGAGCTCTGAGCTCACTGCAAGATTAGTGTCCATTTTAAACATACGGCGGTCTCTGCGAGGGGACGGGGGGGGTGTCACTGACCCAGGACTCTCTCAACCCTGGGTGGAGGGCTGGATTGGAAGAGTCTGGCTCGGCCGCCATGAACGCCCCCCCCCAAAGGTTGATGGAGTCTGCCCCCCCCGCCCCCCACCCCCGGTCTCCCAACACCGGCGTCAGTCGCGTGCCTGGGGTCGGTTGGTGACGTCGGCCTCGTGCACCTCTCCTCTCTGGGGTCGGTTGGTGACGTCGGCCTCGTGCACCTCTCCTCTCTGGGTCAGCTGGTGACGTCGGCCTCGTGCACCTCTCCTCTCTGGGGTCGGTTGGTGACGTCGGCCTCGTGCATCCCTCCTCTCTGGGTTCAGCTGGTGACGTCGGCCTCGTGCACCTCTCCTCTCTGGGGTCGGTTGGTGACGTCGGCCTCGTGCACCTCTCCTCTCTGGGGTCAGTTGGTGACGTCGGCCTCGTGCACCCCTCGTCTCTGGGGTCAGCGGTTCACAGCTGGCCTTCGGTGCTCCGCTTCTTCCGGTTCTTCTCTTCCGCGTTCTCGTGACGTGCGGGTTGTTCTGCTGTTTTATAGGTCCCTGGGTCGTGACGCGATGTCCAGGCAGGCAGCTGTGAGGGTCAGCGCGCGGGTCACGCGCTCAGTGCTTCCTTCCCATGGCCGGGCTGCCCCCCCCGCCCCTCCCTCTCGCTGCGCCCCTCCCCCCCGCACTGAAGGGTCTTCTGCCCCCCTCCCTCCCTGAGAGACACATCGACCGCCCAGGGTCACGGGAGGCTGCGGCGCCGAGATTCAAACTCCAGAGCGGCCGCGAGGAGCCTGCCCCCCCCCCCCGGCCTGCAGTGGGGGGGGAGACACTCCTGTCTGCCGAGGATCACCGCCTGACACGCTGAGCTCCGGTCAGCGCCCCCCCCCCTTTGGTCTCTGCGGCCCCCACTGACTGCATCCCAGAAGCCCCCCCTCTCCCCCCTCACGGGCGTTGCCCTCCCCCCCCCCCCGCATCCCCCCTCCATCGCCGCCCCGGTGCTATCCCTGCACGGCCCCCCTCTGCCCCGCCCCCATGAGTGCCCCCCCCAGGACGCGCGCCCCCAGATCGCACTGACTCCATGTCAGGCGCGGGCTCTGCGGACCCTCATCCGCTGCTCTCATTCTCTGAGTCCTTTCACTGTTCATTGAACCCCCCCCGCGCCCTGCTGTCTGCGCCGCTCTCATTCTCTGAGTCCTTTCACTGTACATTGAACCCCCCCCCGCGCCCTGCTGTCTGCGCCGCTCTCATTCTCTGAGTCCTTTCACTGTTCATTGAACCCCCCCCCCCGCGCCCTGCTGTCTGCGCTGCTCTCATTCTCTGAGTCCTTTCACTGTTCATTGAACCCCCCCGCGCCCCGCTGTCTGCGCTGCTCTCATTCTCTGAGTCCTTTCACTGTTCATTGAACCCCCCCCGCGCCCTGCTGTCTGCGCTGCTCTCATTCTCTGAGTCCTTTCACTGTTCATTGAACCCCCCCCCCCGCGCCCTGCTGTCTGCGCTGCTCTCATTCTCTGAGTCCTTTCACTGTTCATTGAACCCCCCCCGCGCCCTGCTGTCTGCGCTGCTCTCATTCTCTGAGTCCTTTCACTGTTCATTGAACCCCCCCCCGCGCCCTGCTGTCTGCGCTGCTCTCATTCTCTGAGTCCTTTCACTGTTCATTGAACCCCCCCTGCGCCCTGCTGTCTGCGCCGCTCTCATTCTCTGAGTCCTTTCACTGTTCATTGAACCCCCCCCGCGCCCTGCTGTCTGCGCCGCTCTCATTCTCTGAGTCCTTTCACTGTTCATTGAACCCCCCCCGCGCCCTGCTGTCTGCGCCGCTCTCATTCTCTGAGTCCTTTCACTGTACATTGAACCCCTCCCCCGCGCCCCGCTGTCTGCGCTGCTCTCATTCTCTGAGTCCTTTCACTGTTCATTGAACCCCCCCCGCGCCCTGCTGTCTGCGCCGCTCTCATTCTCTGAGTCCTTTCACTGTTCATTGAACCCCCCCCCGCGCCCTGCTGTCTGCGCTGCTCTCATTCTCTGAGTCCTTTCACTGTTCATTGAACCCCCCCCGCGCCCCGCTGTCTGCGCTGCTCTCATTCTCTGAGTCCTTTCACTGTTCATTGAACCCCCCCCGCGCCCTGCTGTCTGCGCTGCTCTCATTCTCTGAGTCCTTTCACTGTTCATTGAACCCCCCCCGCGCCCTGCTGTCTGCGCCGCTCTCATTCTCTGAGTCCTTTCACTGTACATTGAACCCCTCCCCCGCGCCCCGCTGTCTGCGCTGCTCTCATTCTCTGAGTCCTTTCACTGTTCATTGAACCCCCCCCGCGCCCTGCTGTCTGCGCCGCTCTCATTCTCTGAGTCCTTTCACTGTTCATTGAACCCCCCCCCGCGCCCTGCTGTCTGCGCTGCTCTCATTCTCTGAGTCCTTTCACTGTTCATTGAACCCCCCCCGCGCCCCGCTGTCTGCGCTGCTCTCATTCTCTGAGTCCTTTCACTGTTCATTGAACCCCCCCCGCGCCCTGCTGTCTGCGCTGCTCTCATTCTCTGAGTCCTTTCACTGTTCATTGAACCCCCCCCGCGCCCTGCTGTCTGCGCCGCTCTCATTCTCTGAGTCCTTTCACTGTACATTGAACCCCTCCCCCGCGCCCCGCTGTCTGCGCCGCTCTCATTCTCTGAGTCCTTTCACTGTTCATTGAACCCCCCCCGCGCCCTGCTGTCTGCGCCGCTCTCATTCTCTGAGTCCTTTCACTGTTCATTGAACCCCCCCCCCGCGCCCTGCTGTCTGCGCTGCTCTCATTCTCTGAGTCCTTTCACTGTTCATTGAACCCCCCCCGCGCCCTGCTGTCTGCGCCGCTCTCATTCTCTGAGTCCTTTCACTGTACATTGAACCCCCCCCGCGCCCTGCTGTCTGCGCTGCTCTCATTCTCTGAGTCCTTTCACTGTTCATTGAACCCCCCCCGCGCCCTGCTGTCTGCGCTGCTCTCATTCTCTGAGTCCTTTCACTGTTCATTGAACCCCCCCCGCGCCCTGCTGTCTGCGCCGCTCTCATTCTCTGAGTCCTTTCACTGTTCATTGAACCCCCCCCGCGCCCTGCTGTCTGCGCCGCTCTCATTCTCTGAGTCCTTTCACTGTTCATTGAACCCCCCCGCGCCCTGCTGTCTGCGCCGCTCTCATTCTCTGAGTCCTTTCACTGTTCATTGAACCCCCCCCCGCGCCCTGCTGTCTGCGCTGCTCTCATTCTCTGAGTCCTTTCACTGTTCATTGAACCCCCCCGCGCCCTGCTGTCTGCGCCGCTCTCATTCTCTGAGTCCTTTCACTGTTCATTGAACCCCCCCCGCGCCCTGCTGTCTGCGCCGCTCTCATTCTCTGAGTCCTTTCACTGTTCATTGAACCCCCCCCGCG
Organism: Lissotriton helveticus; assembly: GCF_964261635.1. Classification (NCBI taxonomy): domain Eukaryota; kingdom Metazoa; phylum Chordata; class Amphibia; order Caudata; family Salamandridae; genus Lissotriton; species Lissotriton helveticus. The sequence continues at coordinate 1,429,810 of NW_027611684.1, read as the reverse complement.
CCCTGCTGTCTGCGCCGCTCTCATTCTCTGAGTCCTTTCACTGTTCATTGAACCCCCCCCGCGCCCTGCTGTCTGCGCTGCTCTCATTCTCTGAGTCCTTTCACTGTTCATTGAACCCCCCCCGCGCCCTGCTGTCTGCGCCGCTCTCATTCTCTGAGTCCTTTCACTGTTCATTGAACCCCCCCCGCGCCCTGCTGTCTGCGCCGCTCTCATTCTCTGAGTCCTTTCACTGTTCATTGAACCCCCCCCGCGCCCAGCTGTCTGCGCCGCTCTCATTCTCTGAGTCCTTTCACTGTTCATTGAACCCCCCCCCGCGCCCTGCTGTCTGCGCCGCTCTCATTCTCTGAGTCCTTTCACTGTTCATTGAACCCCCCCCCCGCGCCCTGCTGTCTGCGCCGCTCTCATTCTCTGAGTCCTTTCACTGTACATTGAACCCCTCCCCCGCGCCCTGCTGTCTGCGCCGCTCTCATTCTCTGAGTCCTTTCACTGTTCATTGAACCCCCCCGCGCCCTGCTGTCTGCGCCGCTCTCATTCTCTGAGTCCTTTCACTGTACATTGAACCCCCCCCGCGCCCTGCTGTCTGCGCTGCTCTCATTCTCTGAGTCCTTTCACTGTTCATTGAACCCCGCCCCCCCCCCCGCGCCCTGCTGTCTGCGCCGCTCTCATTCTCTGAGTCCTTTCACTGTTCATTGAACCCCCCCCGCGCCCTGCTGTCTGCGCCGCTCTCATTCTCTGAGTCCTTTCACTGTACATTGAACCCCCCCCGCGCCCTGCTGTCTGCGCTGCTCTCATTCTCTGAGTCCTTTCACTGTTCATTGAACCCCCCCCCGCGCCCTGCTGTCTGCGCTGCTCTCATTCTCTGAGTCCTTTCACTGTTCATTGAACCCCTCCGCGCCCTGCTGTCTGCGCCGCTCTCATTCTCTGAGTCCTTTCACTGTACATTGAACCCCGCCCCCCGCGCCCTGCTGTCTGCGCCGCTCTCATTCTCTGAGTCCTTTCACTGTACATTGAACCCCTCCCCCGCGCCCTGCTGTCTGCGCCGCTCTCATTCTCTGAGTCCTTTCACTGTTCATTGAACCCCCCCGCGCCCTGCTGTCTGCGCCGCTCTCATTCTCTGAGTCCTTTCACTGTTCATTGAACCCCCCCCGCGCCCTGCTGTCTGCGCTGCTCTCATTCTCTGAGTCCTTTCACTGTTCATTGAACCCCCCCCCGCGCCCCGCTGTCTGCGCTGCTCTCATTCTCTGAGTCCTTTCACTGTTCATTGAACCCCCCCCCGCGCCCTGCTGTCTGCGCTGCTCTCATTCTCTGAGTCCTTTCACTGTTCATTGAACCCCCCCCGCGCCCTGCTGTCTGCGCCGCTCTCATTCTCTGAGTCCTTTCACTGTTCATTGAACCCCCCCCGCGCCCTGCTGTCTGCGCCGCTCTCATTCTCTGAGTCCTTTCACTGTTCATTGAACCCCCCCGCGCCCCGCTGTCCGCGCCGCTCTCATTCTCTGAGTCCTTTCACTGTTCATTGAACCCCCCCCGCGCCCTGCTGTCTGCGCCGCTCTCATTCTCTGAGTCCTTTCACTGTACATTGAACCCCGCCCCCCGCGCCCCGCTGTCTGCGCCGCTCTCATTCTCTGAGTCCTTTCACTGTTCATTGAACCCCCCCCCCGCGCCCTGCTGTCTGCGCCGCTCTCATTCTCTGAGTCCTTTCACTGTACATTGAACCCCGCCCCCCGCGCCCTGCTGTCTGCGCCGCTCTCATTCTCTGAGTCCTTTCACTGTACATTGAACCCCGCCCCCCGCGCCCTGCTGTCTGCGCCGCTCTCATTCTCTGAGTCCTTTCACTGTACATTGAACCCCCCCCGCGCCCAGCTGTCTGCGCCGCTCTCATTCTCTGAGTCCTTTCACTGTTCATTGAACCCCCCCCGCGCCCTGCTGTCTGCGCCGCTCTCATTCTCTGAGTCCTTTCACTGTTCATTGAACCCCCCCCGCGCCCTGCTGTCTGCGCTGCTCTCATTCTCTGAGTCCTTTCACTGTTCATTGAACCCCGCCCCCCGCGCCCTGCTGTCAGCGCCTCACTTCTTCTTCTGATTCCTGCAGTCTGTCCGGATTGCAGCCCCTTCCCTTCACGTTTAGTGTTTTGTTTCACCTGCGTTGACACATGACCTTTCCCCTCTATCACAACATGAGCATTCTCACAAAACCTAAATAAACTCTGTTGCTGCTGCGTGTCCAGCCACAACCCCCTCAGTCCGCAGCAGCTCCTCGCCGCCCCTTCTGGGCGCTTTCTGCAGCTTTCCCTCGCCCACAGTGCAGGGCAGCTCGGCTCAGGAGCAGTGACATGTTTTAAAAGGGGCTGCATGTAGGGGCTGAGATGCCGCCTTCGTCCTGTCAGTCATGGAGTTAGATGTGAGTGCGGCTCCTGTGGTGGCCTCTTTCCTGGACGGCGGCTCTTTTCGCCTGGTCGGGCGTGGAGCACCCACTGACTGGTCCCCACTTACTGCAGGGTTTGTCAAGAGGGCGAAATTTACACATTGGTTATTTAATGCGATTTTATAGGGCGCAAAGTACTTTACCCGAAGGTGTCAGTGCGCTTTTCAAAAAGGTCTAGTTATGTTACATAGACTTCAACATCTAAGCGACAAGCTCAAAAGCTCTAATAAACTTATGAATGATAGTCAGCACAATATTTTAACACATATACCCATATACCCGTGGTTGGTTACATATTTACAAGTTGCAAATAATTCAAGCATAAGATACTAGCATGCCATGTGTATGTATCCTCTCTGGAACGGCATTGAGGGGAGTTTTAACCGTTACTAAGTTTAGCTAGTAGAGTTGTTTGTATCACCCAGTTGAATACCCTCCACCTGCTGTGCGGGAATATACCCAGGGTGGATCACATTTTTGACCTCTAATCAAGCTAAAAAATTTGCCCAGCAGCAACATTTGTGCTGTCGTGGGGTTCTAATCCTGATACCTTTATAAACTCTGGGCAGATTGCAGCACAGTTGGTATTCGCCTTACTGTACATAACAGTTCTGTACTTGTAATGCCTCACAAAGACCAGGATATCTAGTTTTCTGGGCTAACAAAAGGGCAGACGTTTTTCTAGCCTTCCTCAAGGTTTATTTACACTCCACCCTGGCATATTTCAGCCTTGGTGAGGACAGTGCATATGGGGACATGGGTAATGTTTTGCATTGGTAGGCTGGCAAGCTCAAATGAAATAGATATACCCATTGTCAGCAGACCTATCTCAGGTAAACAGTACTCCCGTTTGGCACGCATATGAAATTGTTCATGTGGGTTGGGCTTTGTGTGAGGTTGGACCAAGGGGTTGCCCTACAGTGAGGTATTAGGATACGTTTTAATTCCTGCAGCTTGCAACCCCCGCAAGGGCCCCGTCTTGCTGTAGGTGCAAGGTTATGGGTGGTGTTATATGTATGGATGCTATGACAGATAATAAATAATAATAATAATAATAATAATCCACATTTGTAAAGCGCACAATCACCCGTAAGGGTCTCTAGGCGCTGGGGGCCGTCGGGAAGATTAAGCAAGCTATTGTCCAGAGTCACATGGTGCTGGGCTAATCCGCGGCCGGTGCCGGGGATCGAACCCTGATCTCTGGGATGCTCGAGGGTTACTACGCGCTCTACAAAAACCTTAAATAAAAAAAAATCTCCAGATTCCGGAGTCAGCCGCCCTAGCCGCGGCGCCAGCTATTTCCCAGAGTCACCTGGTGCTGGGCTAATCTGCCGCCGGTGCCGGGGATCGAACCGTGATCTCCAGATTCCGGAGTCAGCCTCCCTAGCCGCGGCGCCAGCTACTTCCCAGAGTCACGTGGTGCTGGGCTAATCTGCGGCCGGTGCCGGGGATCGAACCCTGATCTCTGGGATGCTCGAGGGTTACTACGCGCTCTACAAAAACCTTAAATAAAAAAATCTCCAGATTCCGGAGTCAGCCGCCCTAGCCGCGGCGCCAGCTATTTCCCAGAGTCACCTGGTGCTGGGCTAATCTGCCGCCGGCGCTGGGGATCGAACCGTGATCCCCAGATTCCAATGTCAGTCGCCCTGGCCGCGGCGCCACACCTCTCCATGACAGGAGAGTGAACCATGCGGCACGAATTGCAAAACATTCAGCATCATGTTTTAACCCAATGACCAAGACAGAGTCTTGAATCATTAGGCCACAGGGAAGCACAACAGAATAATTCTAAACCTGTGGTATCTGGTTTTTCCCGCCCTCCACCCCTTGCTATCCTCGGAGGGGATTTCCAAGAAAACCATGTGGTAGATACAGGACGAAGAGCCTGAATGGTGTGGCACGCTATGCCAGGAAAAGTTTACAGCTTAAAAGTTTTAACCCTATGCCATGATAGGCTAATCGTCCAGGCCAGAATCATGGGGCCACCGGGTAACTCGACTAGGTATGTTTTAGCGTACAGAGGGCACATGTGGTTTGGTGCAGGGTAATTCCTCCCACTCCACCACGTGCCAGCCAGAGGGGGGGTGACTGGTCTTAGAGGAATATACTTTATTAATCTATACTGATTGGCATTAGCACTTTCACTTTCCTGAGGCGGAAAGCCAGGAAAGTTAGGCAGCACATCTCAACTCTGGTTTTAAAAATTTGTTTTAATCTGTTTTTACCTTCTTCTCTTGCTCATTTTGCACTTGGCTACCTTCATTGCACTGTGTATCACCCCGCGCAGCCGATTAGGCGCTGTCGCAGGTTGATCCGGGGGTGAGCTGCCATCTTGCAGGGAGGCGCAGGGTTGGCGGTCTAGTTCTTTCGACCCTCCCGCCCTCTCAGGTATTTAAATCGCGCTGTTCCTGCCGCGCGCTGATTGGCATTAGCACTTTCACTTTCCTGAGGCGGAAAGCCGGGAAAGTTAGGCAGCACATCTCAACTTTGGTTTTAAAAATTTGTTTTAATCTGTTTTTACCTTGTTCTCTGCTCACTTGCTCATTTTGCACTCGGCTACCTTCATTGCACTGTGTATCACCCCGCGCAGCCGATTAGGCGCTGTCGCGGGTTGATCCGGGGGTGAGCCGCCATCTTGCAGGGAGGCGCAGGGTTGGCGGTCTAGTTCTTTCGACCCTCCCACCCTCTTCCTGTTTAAATGTCTGGCACCTCCCATCCGCGCAGTGAGTCGGGCCGATGGCGCTCCCGTCTGCGCCCATACGGGCCCAGGGGCCACGACCCCTGACCAATTTACGTCACGTAGGCTCATCTATGGAGCTGATCAATTGCATGCTTTGAGACCCATACCTATCCATGCAGCTGTTACCTTTGACATGCTTGATCAGTTCCCACAATTTTGCCCCCATTGCACTTTCTCTTTGGATGTCCCACAGTTATGTAACTGTTTTGTTCAGCGGACCATTACTCCTTTTTACCCTAGTTATACCTTTCTCAGCTTGAATTGTCGCTCCCTGCATAAGCATAAACGTGAGATTTTTGATCTTCTCACTGATGAATCCCCTGATGCGTTATTCATCACTGAAACATGGCTCCACGAGAGCTCCGGTCCAGACATCGCGGAAGCTTTACCCGTTGGCTACGCCATGGCTAAAAGTGACCGACCCAAGAAAACCGGGGGTGGCATTGCAATTATATTTAAGAACGCATATCTATGCCAACTCGATCCGGTCACCTTATGCAATTGTGAGGCAGCGTATTTCAAGCTTGCTCTTCATCCTAAGGTCACCCTCACTGGTCTTTTAGTGTATCGTCCTCCTGGCCCAGCTAATGCCTGGCTGGTACAATTCTCGGATTATATAGCTTCTGTTTTAACATCCTCCAGCAACTTCTTGGTTGTTGGGGATCTGAATGTCCACTTGGAGAACCTGCCAGGTCTTTAACCACGCTAAAGAGTACCTCCATCCTAATAACGTGCACTCGCATGTCCTCTCTCTCCCTCCCTCCATCCCCCAATCCTGGGCCCACTTCAAGTCCCTGGCCGCAATGGTTTGTCTCGTGTAATGCTTCCGGTCAGTGTTCTTGCGAACCCTGATTTTAAATCTTCCTCCTCCCTGATGAAAACCAGCTCAGTAAGGGAGGCGGCTGCTTGGAGTGTTGAAAAATGTACTCTGTGAGGGCAGAACGCGGACATAGACAAGCGGGATCCCCGTAGGACACTAAATGCCCATTCTAGGGCTGGGAACATCGAGCCCTCTAGGGGAGTGCCCTTCTTTGAAGTGAATCCCATCTCCATTGGAAAGTCAACCCCTTACATGCAAAAGTCCCACCCCTATGTAATTAGCATTTGTTCAAGGACCCTTTACCGTTTTGAAAAGAGGTTTGCCCATCCCAATTTAGAGAGCCCCCACCCTTTTGATGATTGCCCTGTCCTCAGAGACGTTTGCTTTGTTAAAATTCTTAAGAGAGAGGCCTTCCTCGTTTGGGTTAGTTCTGACTATTTGGCATGAGTTGTGTCTACTTCGATGTAGCCTGGCGCTTTACAAGCTTAATAATTCCATACAGTCGCAGAGGTTTCCTTTGAATCCGTATTTTCTTTCAGAATGCCTTCCCTCCAGTGATTTAGCATCAGTCAGAAATGTTGTATACCCTACACCAAATCAAGTCATTTCTGTCGTCTTGAGGACTGCCTGCAACAGGAACATCGAATTGAAACCAGTTACAAATTCGTCCAGTCTCTGAAACAATGTAAAAGGAATATGTTTGGGGAAACCTCTGCCTCCTCCCCCTCCCCAGCCAGCTTGGTGCCGCCAGCACCTCCCCTCTCTCTCCCCGCACACAGCCTTGCTCGCATTTCTCCTCCCCCTCCCCAGCCGCCAGCACTTCTCCTCTCTCTCCCTGCAGTTTCACGGCCGCCAGGCCGTGTCTCCCTTTATTTTTTCAGCCTCCCCTTTTTTGAGCCCCTGTTGTGCCGCCCAACTTGTTTCTGTTTGTTTTCTTGTTGCTATTTTTTTTGGTTTGGTGTCATGTGAGTTGCTTTGCAGAGAGCATGACGCCCAGCCCAGTTCGCCCTCCGGTTGGGTGACTTGGCAGTGTGGTGGACGTCACGGATATGTGTTGCCATGGACTAATGCAGGCGTTAACATAAAACTGGAGTTTGGGAGGGGCTTGGAACACATGTGTAGGACGTTTTCTTGCGTCACTGGGGAATCTAGTGAGTGTGCGCTTTCCAAAACGAACCTATTCAAAACAGGCATTTAATTTGTTTGAAATCGATGACTGGGACGAATTACCTGATAACAACGTTCATTTTCTTTCTTTTTAGCATCACATGGCAGTCTGAAAATATAATTCTTAATCAGTGTTGCAGAATTGTGCACTTTAATGTTTTTAGGTCTTGCGGACAGACAGCTGTAGTTATTCATCAGAGATGCCATTTTACCACACAGTACAGAGAGAGTGTGCTTTTGGTCCAGCCATTTGCTGTTGACTTTTTTATCCGCTGGTACGATAGTCATGGCAATGTAAGGAAGGCTGCATGAGTTTGACATTATTTTCCGACTGGGTGTTGTGATAGGGTGAGGTTATATGAAGATCCTTTTCCCTGTGCAACAGTTCATTCTGCACCTCTTCACAGCTCAGTGTCCTGTTGTGCAGGATGTGGCCCCTCTCTCAGCTGTTTAGCTTCTGCCTTTGCCAGTGCTTGTTGAATTGTGTCGTAAGCACAGTCCATTGCAACCGCGGAGCCCAGCCATTTGAGGTGTTATTTTTTTTCATACAGGCATACAGCCAAAGGGACCTAGATGTTGCTTCACACAGTACCAAGGCCATTTCACCCCCTCACCCACTCATCCTCACACACCCTCACTCACCCTCAACCCCCTCACAACCCTCTCACCCTCACTCACCCTCACCCGCCCTCACCCTCACACACCCTTGCTCTCACCCCCTCACCCTGACACACCCTTCACACTCACACCCTCACCCTCACACCCCCTCACCCTCACCCCCTCACTCACCTTCACACCCCCTCACTCACCCTCACCCACCCTCACACACCTTCACACCCCCTCATACACCCACTTACCCTCACACACCCTTACCCTCACCCCCTCACCCTCTCACACCCTCAGTCACCCTCACACTCACACTTCCTCACCATCACACGCCCTCACATCCTCTCACCCTCACAAACCCTCACCCACCCACCCTCACCCACCCTCACACCCTCACCCACCTTCACACCCCCTCCCCCCCTCACTCATCCTGCCCCCCTTATCCTCACACACCCTCACTCACCCTCACATCCTCACCCCCCTCACAACCCTCTCACCCTCACTCAGCCTCACACCCTCACACACCCTCACCCACACACACTCACCCTCACACCCCCTCACCCTCGCACCCTTTCACCATCACCCCCCCCTCACCCTCACACACCCTTACCCTCATCCCCTCACCCTCACACACCCTCAGTCACCCTCACACCCTCACCCTCTCATCCCCTAACCCTCACCCCCTCACCCTCACCCTCACCCCCTCACACACCCTCACTCACCCTCACACACCCTCACCCTCACACCCCCTCACACACCCTCACCCTCACACCCCCTCACTCACCCTCACACACCCACTCACCCTCACCCTCACACCCCTCACCCTCACACCACTCAGTGCTACAACACATATTGTGTTACAATAGGTGTCACATTTGCGAAAGATAAACTATTGGCATTGTAAATAACAAAGCTATTAATTTCGCTATTTTCAAAACAAGCACATAAATAAAAAATGTGCCCTTTACAATACCAATAGCTCAAACTTTCCTAATGCGAGACCTATTGCATTGCTGTGCTTCTCTCCCCTGCTGCACTCTCCTGCTCTTTAGAGATGTGGCCTAACAACCAGAGCTGCCATCTAAGTCACGTAAATACAAAACATGTTGCATTCCAAATGCTATAGGTGTCACATTCGCGAAAGTTATAACTATTGGCATTGTAAATGACAAAGCTATCAATTTAGCTATTTTAAAAACCAACACATAAATAAAATATTTGTCATTTACAAGACCAATAGCTCCAACTTTTCTAATGCGAGACCTATTGCATTTCCAATGCTTGTTTCTAATATACTCCACCTACATTGCTTTTCGGCATTGCCTGTTCTTTGGTCTGACCATTATTTAATTAGGTTTACTTTTACTCCTACTGAAGCATTGCCTCACTGTAGGGCCCCAGTGAGTATTCGAAAGAGAGACTGGAAAAAGTTGGACATTTGCTCTCTAGACAGAGCTCTTGCCACTCACTTACCCACCAGCCTACCAAATTCGGTTGACGTGGAAACCGCTGCCACCGCTGTCAACTCCTGGCTCCTTGAAGCCTTTGACATCTGCCTTCCCTTTGTCCATAAGAAGATGAAAATCCATAGAACACCTGCCCCATGGTATAATGAGACATTACAAACTGATGAATCTCGATGTAAAAAATTGGAACGCGCCTGGAGAAGGGATTACTCTCCTTCAGCTGGCCTTACTTATAAAAATGAGTTGAAGCGTTACCATAAAGCATGTACCCTAACAAGGGCAAATTATGCAAATAAAATGATCTCGGAAGCGGTTAACAAATCTAAAGTACTTTTTAGCGTGGTTAAAGACCTGGCAGGTTCTCAGACTACGGCCAAACCTCCCCCCCTGTCAAACAGCAAGTGCGATGAACTCGCTCAGTACTTTATCGCTAAAATTGAAAATATTTATCAGGATATCTCCGTTCAAAGAGACAGCAACATCTCTGCGACTCTGCCCCCTAATTTAGGGGCGGTCACTGACTCTCCTGCTGCGTCCCTGGCATTACTTCTGTCCTGGCCTGATCTTCACCCCTCCACTCTCTTGGAGATCCTGTGCAAGGTTAAGTCAGGCTCTCCGATTGATCCCTTGCCTATCCCTATACTGCGCCTTCTGGATACCCCTCAACTCTCTATGATTTGCACCTTACTTAATCAGTCACTCAACACTGCTGTCGTCCCTGGTTGTTGGAAGCACGCAATGGTTACCCCGTTGTTGAAAAAACCCACTGCTGATCCCACGGTTCCTTCCAACTTTCGTCCTATTTCTTTATTACCTGCATTTTCTAAAATCTTAGAGAGGCACATTCACCAGCACCTGTCCCAGTTTGTGGCAACTAATAACTTGCTACATCCCTCTCAGTCTGGTTTCCGTCCTGGTTTTTCCACCGAGACCACTCTTCTTGGCATAACAGAAAATCTTCGCCTGCTGCTGGACCGAGGTGATACAGTTGCTCTGATATTACTCGATCTCAGTGCAGCTTTTGACACTGTATCCCACAACATACTCCTCAGATCCCTCGCGGCTATTGGCATCCGTGGACTAGCCTTGGACTGGCTTACATCTTTCCTGACGGACCGGACTTTCCAAATCTTTTCTCACTTCTAAAACTTATTCTTCCCCTCACGGTGTGCCCCAAGGCTCGATCCTCAGTCCCCTCCTCTTCAATCTTTACGTCACTCCCTTGGCACTTATTGCAAAACGTTCTGGACTTAATTTATTTACTTATGCGGACGATTCTCAAATCGTCTTTTCTTTATCCCAAGTTGACCCTGCCTCGACCTCCCCCTTGCAGGCGGGTCTCAGCGAATTATCCAACTGGATGAACCACAACCTGCTCAAATTAAATGGTGGGAAGACCGAGGTTTTGGTACTTGGGAATAAACCCGACCTCTGGAGCCCTAGGCACTGGCCAGCTGCTATGGGTTCTTTACCTTCCCCTTCCAAATATGTGCGTAATCTTGGGGTGATCATCGACAATGGTTTATCCATGAAATGTCAGGCCAACAAAGTGGCAGCCACCTGCTTTACCATCCTGCGGTGGCTGAGAAAAATCTTTTGGATGTTACCATCCGAAACGCAGAAGTCCGTAGTGGATGCCTTGGTGACCTCCAGGTTGGACTATGGCAACGTACTCTACCTGGGGTCTACCAAGGCAGTCACACGGCGTCTTCAATTGGTCCAAAATGCCGCCGCTCAGCTTCTCTGTGGCTGTCGTAAAACCGATCACATCACAGAACGCCTTCGGGAGCTCCATTGGCTCCGTTTTGAAAGTCGAGTAAAGTTCAAGGCTTTGAGCTACATGCACAAGATCAAGGCGGGGGTAGCACCCTTGTATCTTCAGTCCCTTGTCAAACCCTACACTCCTTCTCGTTCTCTTCATTCTTCTCAATATCTATTTTATGTACCTAAGTACAGACTTTCTAGAATTGGTGGCAGTTCTTTTGTTAATCTTTGACCAAGACTTTGGAACTCCCTCCCCCTGGACATTCGCATGGAGAACTGTCATGCTTGCTTCCGCAGAGCCGTTAAAACCTGGCTCTTTAACCAATAATCCCTCATCTGCTAGTGATATGCTGCTTCTGTCCTTTCAGCGCCGGGAAACCCTTATGGGTAGCTGTCGCGCTATATAAACTTAATAAATAAATAAATAAATACTTCTTGTAATTTTGAAGGGACTTTGGCCTATTTTCTGATTTGCCCTTGTCCTTTATTCGTTCCCGCTCCCTCAGAGCCGTGTGTAACAGATTGTACCCTTCCCAGATGTGCTGTCCCAATCTGTCTCTGGGGTCCCTCTTAGGACTCAGCTGGCTATCTTACTACAGAAATGGTTATATCAAACAGTTGGCATCATTGTATCCCACTCACATTTTACAACTGACCTTTGAGACTGTGCAACAAGGGGGAAGGGTCTTTCAAACTTTTCCTTTAATTTTATTTTCTGTATGTTATCTTTAAAAGAGATTCTTCTATTTTGCAGTACCTCAAATTCCCAGTTTAAGGCCACTTGATTTTCTGTGTCCTGCAATCTAAGTGCTTGGTCAGGTGTTGCTTTCCCGTACCAATCGGTCTACAGATTTTCACACTAGGAACAAGAACTCTCTGTGCTACCTTAACAGCAGTATCCGTTTGACAGAAGCTTCTTTAGTAAGAAGAGATCAGTGGGTTAAGGCGTGCACTGCAAGGATCGATGGGTAACAGTCAAATGTTTGCTTACAAGGTCTGTGAAGTTGATGTGATGGGTCATTTCTTCTGCAAAGCACTGGGCATAATCTATCGGTCACAGATTTGCATACTAGTACATTTCCTGTGGTGTTCTTGCATTTGGCACAGAGATCGAGGGGTAATACCAGGTCAAATACCCGTTCCAAACAAGACAGCTCACTGGGGTATGTGCCTGCTGCAAACCCCATCTGTACTGTTCAGGACATAAGTAGCTAGCTCAAGCTTTCACTCTTTGAGTGTGACAAAGTTAGTACTAGTAAGTTGAATTGCAATTAACAGCTTTAGTAAATATCAAGGAAAAATTACGATTGTACTGGGTGATTTGCACAGTTATTATTAGTGTAATGATTCCGCGACACCTTCACAAGTTAGACTGGGATGGGACTCTAGCAGCTAAGTAGGACCTCTTATTCCCGATTTCTGCTGGCTCAGTGTCCACTGCAGGGGCTGGGGTTCTACCTCCTGCCCCCCCCAAACCCCTACTCCCGGATGGAGTTTCTCTCAGCCTGGCACCTCCCTCTTCAGCTCCAACATGCCCACAGGTTCAACCACCCGGTTCTTAGAAAAATGCCACTGGCGGTGGGAGGGCTTTTGTAAATCGTCAATTCAGCCTGCCAGCACCAGTCTAGATCACTTTCCCAATCCTCCACTGTTGGAGTGGCAGCTGCCCCCCATTTCTTTGCCACGTTTTGTTTAGCTACCACTGCGGCTAGCACCAACCATTGCTTTATATCTCTTGGTCAGTTGTCATTTGCCTCCGATATCAGGAGAAACCATTTGGGCTCCAATGGGACTTCCATGCCCAACGCCTCCAACATTGACTTGGCAATTTTCCCCAATACTCCTGTAGAATCTGGCATTCCCAGGGTAGGTGGTAGAAAGAACCCTCAGACTCGCATCCCCTATGACCTTGTTTATTCTCACTCCTACCCATATAGCACTGACCTGAAGCAATACACCCTGTGTAGCACTTTAAGCTGTATAAGTCGAAACCTCATCCAGATCGCCACCTCTCTTGGGCCCTGCAGCATTCTACCCATTGCTCGTCTTCCATGGAGCCCATATCTTGTTCCCATACCAACCGCAGGCCACCCATGGGATCCGGGGCATTATTAATGATCTTTTTAAGGATATGGTCTTGTCTTGTTCTTGCTCTGACAGTACCCTGCCTTTTAGTGGTGAGGCAGTCTCCAGGGTCTCTCCCTCAGGAATATGCTTCTGTAATGCATGTCTCCATTGAAGATATTTCAGCCATTCTCCTTTCCCATCTCATAATCCCTTTGTAAATCCACAAACGTGATATATGCTCCCCGTCTCCAGATGTTTCCCAACGTTTCAATTCCCAATAACTCCCATTTGGCAAAGCCCTCTAATTTACCTACTTCCTTCAGAAAGTCACCCGTCCAGAGCGGCGTCATTGATGAGAGTTTGCTCTCCCAACCTAAGTGCTTTCTTGCCGCTTTCCATGACCTGGCTACTGTTTTGGTATGTGCCGGAAGAAGTTTATCCATTTGTTTCGTGTATAACAATTCCTGTGGGCCACGTGTTCTACCCTGGCTACGCTCTGTCTTCAAATATCCAGCCATTCACATTCACCAGCTCTGAGGCCCAGTAAAAACTGCGATCGCCGGGCACCACTAGGCCCCCTTTGAAGACCCCTCTATGGAGCATGATCAGTGCTGTACGAGGGGACGCCCCACACCATAGTAGCACCTGTAATTCTGAATCCACCCTACGGAAGAAGAGGAGGGGTACTTCATATGGTGAGATTTGCAACACGTAAAGCAGACGTGGGAGAGGCATCATTTTGAACAGTGCCGCTCCTTCCATACGCGCCAGGGGGAGCGGGCGCCAATGTTTAGCATTATTTATGAACCTATCTAGCCGCCACGCTGCGTTACAACGATTACATTTGTCGGGATCCTGCATAATGTAGATCCCCAAATACTTAAAACCTTGCTCCTGCAGGGCCACTGCACATCTAGACGTCAAGGTTGGAGCACCTCCAGCCAGTGGTAATAACAGTGATTTAACCCAGTTATTCTGGAATCCTGAATATTCCCCATAAAAGATCTCAAGGGTGTGGTCAATTGATTGCCTTGGTTTCCTCACGTATAATAAAATATCATCTGCATAGAGTGATATTCGGTCTTCCCGCTCTTCCCCCACCGGTATCCCCCAGATCAACAGTTCCTGGCGTACCCAAGCAGCAAGCGGCTGCAGAGCTAATGTGAACAAAACTGGAGACAGTGGGCATCCCTGTCTAGTGCCTCTCTGCAATGTGAATGTGCGGGAAACCATTGTGTTGACCCTCACTCTGTCCAGAGGCTGGTTATAGAGGAGCTTAACCCAACCTATGAATTTAGGACCCAAACCGAATCGTTCTAGGACTGCATACAGGGGATTCCACTCCACGCTATCGAAAGCCATGCTAGTATCAAGCGACAGGAGGGCAGCCTGCACCCTGAGGCATTTCTCTGTTATGTGTAATATTCCGTACAGCCAACAGAGGTTCAGCTCCTATGAGGCATAAACCCGGATGGATTAGGGCCTTAATGACTCCAGCCAAGTGCGTGGCCAGGAGCTCTGCGAGCACTTTTACCTCAAAATTAAGTAGTGAGATTGGTCTGTATGAACCACATTTAGTGGGTTGTTTACCTGGTTTTGGGATCACAGTTATCCCCGAAGTCCGCTGGTCCGGCGGCCAAACACCCTCCTGAAGAGCCTGATTAAACGTGATTACCATGTGTTCTGCTGTTACATCCAGCATGGACTTGTACATCTCTACTGGCAGGCCATTAGGGCCTGCTGCTTTTCCGGATTGCAGGTCACAAGATGCTGAACTAATTTCATCCACTGTTAAGCCTTTTTCTAATCGTTCCTTGTCCTCTTCCGTGAGGTGCGGCAGAGAAACGTCCTGCAGAAAGACTCTGCAGTCCTCTTTAGTATGTCTTGCGTATGAGGTATAGATTCCTTCCTAATATTTTGCAAATTCCTCTGCTATTTCTGCCCTTGTTTCATATGTATTCCCCCATCTCATCTTTCAGACTAGGAACCCAGCTACCCTTCATCTGCCTGTTATGTAACCACGCTAGCAGTTAACCCCTACTTCGTAGAGCTGATGTTGCGTGGCTTATGCCCTGGCAGTGTCTTCTGCTAGATCTCCGAGTTCTTTTTGGCAAACTTGTAAGTGCTGTCTCTCTACTATCGCTTGTGGATCAGTTCCTGATGCTTGGGCTTCTAAACTGCGTATCTCATGCTCAGGGGTAGCACATTTTATGCAATTTTCTTTTTTAATGGCGCCTATTTTAGCATGCACCCTTCCTCAGATAACCGTTTTAAAGGCCTCCCAGAGGGTCAACACCAATTCAATTGATGCTACATTTTCTTCAAAGTATTGCTCCGTTCCACCCCCCCCCCCCCTCATTTCATTTCTAAAATCCTCATCCTTGAAGAATCAGGGGTCATTCTTCAGTGGCAATGTGTGGTCCCACCCCGGGCTTGTCAACCTCACCTCTACAGAGGAGCGGTAAGATTTGCCCCTAGCCATATGTGCCGCCTCCCTAAATTCTCTTAGTCCTGGGACCTGCATTATGGTGTAGTCAAGCCTTGAGAGGCTGCCCGTTGCTGCTGAAAGATGTGTGTATTGTTTAATATCAATATATTGACGTCTCCAAATTACACCCAGGCCCATTGCCTCAAGGAAACCCCTCAGCTGACCTCATTGTCTCGTGGTACCCACCCGGTTGGGCCTCTACACAGCATATCTAGCTCAGCGTATATAATATTGTTCAAATCTCCTCCCAGGACCAGTCTACCCTCCGGTAGCTGCAATAGTACGGAGCCCACTGTAGACCAGGTGGAGAATAGACAGAGCAAAAATTGAGTCTGTTTCCCTCCAACATGCCACTTATTGCTGCATATATCCAAAAGTTAACAATCCACACATTGTATTCCACATTAGGGGATGCTTATTTGATCAGAATCCCTACACCCCTGGAACTGGAGGTGTATCCCGCAAGCGCCCTCAGAGTGTATCTGTATCGATCTAGAGCCTTGCAGTGGTTACCCCTGAGGTGTGTTTCCTGTAGGAGAACAACATTGGGAGCGTGGTGTTCGATATATTGTAGCACTGTTGATCTTTTCTATTTCCCATTTAGGCCATTAACATTCCAGGACCATATCTTGATCGAAGATTGTGTTTGGCTATGGGTTGCCATCGAAATGTGTGCTCACTGTGGGAGTCTCCCTCTCCAGGTGGGCCCCTCCTGCTTCTTGTCCAATCTCACTCATTTTGCCTAGGTCTGAGCTAACGTACCTAACTATGAACTCACCCCCCAACTCTCCCATCTCCCACCCTGCTAGCCTGCTTTTAAGCTTAAGGAAACCCCAACTCTCCATCCAGCAAAGTGCCTGTCGCCCCTTAACACACATCTGTTCTAGCTAATAGATTGAGGGGGTGGTCGATCAAGCTGGACTATTAGTCAATCGAGTTGTACTCTGCCCCCTCCCGTCTCAGCCCTTCCACAGCTGTTAACTCCTGTGAGTCTCAGTGAAGAGTCTCTGCCAATTAGTTCAGTGGCACACAGCCCAGAGTCTCGGTAGTCCCCAGCATCCCTCCAAAGCGCTCTCACGATACAGTCTAACCTCCGCTTTGATTTCCCCCTTTATTCTTTGAGATCTGCTTCCGCACTCGTGGGATTGGTGTGGTTCGGTGATGTAGCTCACTGATCTTGCTCTACATCGGTCTCACCACTCCTCTTAGACCAGCCAGTTTTCTGATGTACATCCTCAGGCCACTCTTGCGCCTCTTCTGGAGTTGCGAAGTGCCAAGTCTTTCCTTCTGCTGTCACTCTCAGCCTCGCTGGAAAGAGCATCATTAATTTCAACTCTCTAGATCGCAGCTCCTAATTCACCGGGTCGAAACTCTTTCTCTGTCGCTGCACTTGGAGAGTAAAGTCCGGGAAGAACATGATCACTGTGTTTTCGAATGTCAGGTCTCCTTTCATTCTGGCGGTCTGGAGTATTGCATCCCGGTCTCTGTGGTTAAATATTCTGGTGATTATAGTAGATGGTGAGGTTCCAGGCCCTGAGAGAGGGTGCCGGTACTCTGAGCTCTCTCTATAGGGAAAAATGTTGACAGGCGTGGGGTTTGCATCTTATTAATGATAAGATCTTCGAGGAATAAGTCAACACTTTGTCCCTCTGCTCCTTCTGGTTTCCTTGTATGTTGTTCCTTCTTGCTCACCCCTCCAGGTCTTCCAGCCATGCCACTATGTGTGTGGCTTTCTGTGTTAGAGTGTACACCTGTTCCTCAAGTCTTTTGGTCTCAGACTGAAGCTGGGCAATATTGGTTTCGGCGATGGATACTTTTTCTGTTAGTTTTGAAAGGTCCGCACGGATGAGGGTCACCTCCACCTACACCGTCCATTTTTTGTTACAGAGAGCCTTTGACATCAAGTATCGCTGCCAATATTGGGGTTAATGAAGGCTCTTCAACTTCCCCTTACTCTTCAGCCGTCATGGTGGGTCGTGCGACCGCATAGTTGTCCATTTTGTTGGACTGGATTGAGCCTGCTCCTCTGGGTTTCCTCATCTTTCCGATTGTTGCCGTTCGACTGTCACCATGAGGGGTCCGAGTCCCCAGTCATGGAGCTTCTTACCAGAAGCAGCCTCTCACTCTTCATGGTCGGGAGTTCTTGCTTTGCTATTCTGCGGTGGTGATCGGGCAGCCCTGCCAGAAACCAACCCACAGACCACAGGCACTTGCGGCCGTTTAAATTCTATGTTTTAGCCCTAGAGTGTTGTCTTGGCTTTCTACTCTGCTCCCGGTATGTTCCAATGTCCCTCCCTCTGGCCTGTTGTAAGTTGTGGGCTACCAGCAACGCCGCTTCGCACTATGGAACAAAGACAGTCATCGTACCACTCAGCCACTGGCCAGTAGTTGTTGCAAAGTGGGGGTCGTCTGTCTTCCTCCGCGCCCCTCTTATCGTCAGGGTCTGAGTGCCAGTCAGTGTGCCCTCTGGCGCTTCTCCTCACTACCTCTGTGTTTCTTCCAGTGCACCGCAGAATCTCATGAATCCAACTAGGGCCTCGTCTGTGGCTGCTGCGTGGTGTTCTGCCCTTCATTAAATCCCTTCAAACAAATATGGTGGGAAATCATGTGTGGCCTATCCCTCCTTGTCAGTGGGTGTATCTCAGTTCTGCCAGTAATAGCCTACTCACTGTCGTTATATCTCAAGGGGGGTCTGTGTCGCTGTTTTTTCTCATCTGGGCACCAGCTACCCTTGCCTCTTGGATACAGCCTGTAGCATGTAGGCCTTTTGGTCCCCCTCGCGCCATTCCAGTTGCTGCTGCCAGACGTCTTAGCTGGGACTCTGGGATATTGCCTCCAGCCTCTGTTTAACCTTTTTGAGGAGCTTGAGGTTGTACAAGGCATTTCTCGTTGTGGTGTTTGTGAGTAGTCATGCGCAGGCTCTTGCCTAGCGTGATTCTAAGGCCTACAATTGAGAGCATCAAGTAGCGAGGTCCAGACTTGGATTGGTGAGGAGATGCCTTGAGCGCATCAAGGAGCGAGGTCCAGACTTGGATTGGTGAGGAGATGCCTTGAGCGCATCAAGGAGCGAGGTCCAGACTTGGATTGGTGAGGAGATGCCTTGAGAGCATCAAGGAGCGTGGTCCAGACTTGGATTGGTGAGGAGATGCCTTGAGCGCATCAAGGAGCGAGGTCCAGACTTGGATTGGTGAGGAGATGCCTTGAGAGCATCAAGGAGCGAGGTCCAGACTTGGATTGGTGAGGAGATGCCTTGAGCGCATCAAGGAGCGAGGTCCAGACTTGGATTGGTGAGGAGATGCCTTCAGAGCATCAAGGAGCGTGGTCCAGACTTGGATGGGTGAGGAGATGCCTTGAGAGCATCAAGGAGTGAGGTCCAGGCTTGGATTGGTGATAAGATGTCTTGAGAGCATCAAGGAGCGAGGTCCAGACTTGGTTTGGTGCGGAGATGCCTTGAGCGCATCAAGGAGCCAGGTCCAGACTTGGTTTGGTGCGGAGATGCCTTGAGAGCATCAAGGAGCGAGGTCCAGACTTGGATTGGTGAGGAGATGCCTTGAGCGCATCAAGGAGCGAGGTCCAGAATTGGATTGGTAAGGAGATGCCTTGAGCGCATCAAGGAGCGAGGTCCAGACTTGGATTGGTGAGGAGATGCCTTGAGAGCATCAAGGAGCGAGGTCCAGACTGGGATTGGTGAGGAGATGCCTTGAGCGCATCAAGGAGCGAGGTCCAGACTTGGATTGGTGCGGAGATGCCTTGAGAGCATCAAGGAGCGAGGTCCAGACTGGGATTGGTGAGGAGATGCCTTGAGCGCATCAAGGAGCGAGGTCCAGGCTTGGATTGGTAAGGAGATGCCTTGAGCGCATCAAGGAGCGAGGTCCAGACTGGGATTGGTGAGGAGATGCCTTGAGAGCATCAAGGAGCGAGGTCCAGACTGGGATTGGTGAGGAGATGCCTTGAGCGCATCAAGGAGCGAGTTCCAGACTTGGATTGGTGATAAGATGCCTTGAGAGCATCAAGGAGCGAGGTCCAGACTGGGATTTGTGAGGAGATGCCTTGAGCGCATCAAGGAGCGAGGTCCAGACTTGGATTGGTGAGGAGATGCCTTGAGAGCATCAAGGAGCGAGGACCAGACTTGGATTGGTGAGGAGATGCCTTGAGCGCATCAAGGAGCGAGGTCCAGACTTGGATTGGTGAGGAGATGCCTTGAGCGCATCAAGGAGCGAGGTCCAGACTTGGATTGGTGCGGAGATGCCTTGAGAGCATCAAGGAGCGAGGTCCAGACTGGGATTGGTGAGGAGATGCCTTGAGCGCATCAAGGAGCGAGGTCCAGGCTTGGATTGGTGAGGAGATGCCTTGAGCGCATCAAGGAGCGAGGTCCAGACTGGGATTGGTGAGGAGATGCCTTGAGAGCATCAAGGAGCGAGGTCCAGACTGGGATTGGTGAGGAGATGCCTTGAGCGCATCAAGGAGCGAGGTCCAGACTTGGATTGGGGAGGAGATGCCTTGAGAGCATCAAGGAGCGAGGTCCAGACTTGGACTAGTGAGGAGATGCCTTGAGCGCATCAAGGAGCAAGGTCCAGACTTGGATTGGTGAGGAGATGCCTTGAGCGCATCAAGGAGCGAGGTCCAGACTTGGATTGGTGAGGAGATGCCTTGAGCGCATCAAGGAGCGAGGTCCAGACTTGGATTGGTGAGGAGATGCCTTGAGAGCATCAAGGAGCGAGGTCCAGACTTGGATTGGTGCGGAGAACCCTTGAGAGCATCAAGGAGCGAGGTCCAGACTTGGATTGGTGAGGAGATGCCTTGAGCGCATCAAGGAGCGAGGTCCAGGCTTGGATTGGTGAGTGTTGGACAGGCCACAGGAAGGGCTTGCTCCCTCCCCGCATGCCCGGGCCCAAGCCCCGGCCCTCCAGGTGTTACCCACAGAAGCAACCCGCACCCCGTCTCCTACGGGACTCCTGCCCCCGGATGTCTCTGTATCATGGGGCCGAACCACTACCGGCTCCCTCGGCCGGCCCGGCCGCCATCTTGGATACTGCACCACGAGGCCGCGTGGCCTCAGCTCGACCCTAACCCTGGGCCTGGCCAGGCCCCGACATCCCGGCACCACCATCCACCCAGGAGGTGAACGGACCACTTGGCAGGTCAATGGGAGAAAGAAGTGTCGATGGCTCTCCCCCGCCAGGTGCCGATCGCCCCCAGCCTCCCCGGGCGCTGGCTCCACCCCCCAGCTGGGTGTCTGGACTCCCTCATCCCGGACCTCCCGACCTCCAAGTGCGAGGGTCCGGACATCAAAGGGCGCCAGACCTATAACTGGGGCAGCTCCAGAGCAGGAAGGCAGTTGTATCCTGGAGTCGAGAGACACCGTGAAGAACTCATCCTTGACGGACTACTGGCGCTGCCATAGCCCGGCCTTGTGAACTATCGCCCTGCCTGCTGGCGCTGCCGCAACCTTCTGCATCCTTCATCCTCGTCGGGACCTGCTGGCGCTGCCGCGGACCGTTGTAACTACCACCTTCACCGGGACCTGCTGGCGCCGCCGCGGACCGTCGCTACCTACGATCATCTCGGGACCTGCCAGCGCTGCCGCGGCCCGTCCACATAGAACGCCGAGCTCGAGGATTGTGAGCTATCCATCATATCCTCGCACCTACCAGATTGGTAACAAGACTGTCCCGCTACCCCCTTTCCCAGCCTAGAGACTAGAATCGAGGGGACCCCTGAGTCCTGACCTCCTTGTACCATTCTATCGTACCTAAAGATTGCTTATAAAGAACGTTAAACCTTATCTTTGTGTGGTGTACATCTGTGGGGGGGAAGTTACTCGTCTGTACGATCGCTGGAGACGGCTCTCCCCGGAGACCTCTCCCCTTGTCCTCGGCCGACCCTCCCGGTCCGTCTAACATTGGTGGCCAGCGGCGGGATCCGAATCAACGCGTAATCGTACAGAGAGTAGCTCACCCCACGACGAAACCACAATGACAACCAAAGAGAGCGGATCCACCGAGAAATTCCAGATGGAGAAATTGGAAGAATACAGCCATCGTGAGTTGAAACAATTCTGCATTGAACTAGGCATTGCTACCACCGGTCTGAGCACTAAAGACGACTTCAAGCACGCCATTGAGTCGTGGGCAGAAACCGGGGCCGCCAGACCCCCGGGCCAAGACATTGCAGCATCAGAGAGGAACACCACGGCTCCCGAGGAGCGAAGAACGGGTCTCTCGCAGGAAGAGATCCAAGAGAGAGAAAAAAGCAGACTGCATGAGTTAGAAATGGCACGGCTCAAAATGGACGGTGAACTAAAATTAGCCGAACAAAAACTGAACCTGGAACACCTGCGGCTTCGAGAAGAACGGGAAGAAAAACAGAGGCAGAGAGAGCTCGAAGAAAAAAAGAAAAAAGATTAGCGTACGAACACGAGCGCAAACTGGCAGAAATAGACCTACGGAAGCAAAACAAAGAACTGGGGGTGCCCGAGCAACCACGCACCCCGGGAGCGACAGAAAAAAAGGTCCACATCCCCAAGGATGTCGTCCGAGAGTATTTCCGAGATGACGACATACAACAGTGGTTCAAGGCCTACGAGATCGCCATGACCTCCCACCGGATCGACCGAAGTGACTGGGGAGCCGGTCTATGGGGGAGGTTCGTCAATGAAGGCCGCGATGCCCTGTTACAGCTCCCAGACCATCTGATGACCTCCTATGACCACATGAAGGCTGCCCTCCTCACCCGATATGGGCTCACACCCGAAATGTACCGCCAGAGGTTCCGAGACTGCACCCGGATCCCGGGTACAACTTGGGTGGAATATGTAAACTATTTCAGCTGAGCCTTCGAGGGTTGGATCAAGGGGAGCCACGTAACGACCTACGAGCAACTTTTTAATCTCATGGTGTGGGAGCACCTCTCTAACAACTGCTTCGTCGAGCTCAGGCAGCACCTCCTCGACAGTAAATTGACTGACCCACGGCAGCCCGCCGCCGAGGCTGACCGGTGGGAAAGCACCCGAGTAGGCCGGAGTGGGCCGCACGAACAGAACCGGAACAACCAAGGTCAGCACCGTCCCCGAGGATGAGGAGGAGGCCAGGGACGAGGAAGAGACACCGTCCCAGCCGCTCCCGCTGCCAGCACCCCGCCCCCGGCCAGCCGGGGCAACCCCCCGATGCGCCCGGAGTTCCGAGCCAATGTCACGTGTCACCGATGCCAGCGAGTCGGCCACTACGCCAATGACCCGAACTGTCCACAGAACCAAACTCCGAGGCCCCGCCAGGTAGCTGCCGCCACCCTGGGGGGAGAACAAATCTCCGAAGAACAGGAAGAGTGCGAACAAGAACAACAAGAGTGGGAACCTGCCGCCATGGTTCTAGCGTGCCTAGGGGGAAGAGACATGGTCCCGCGGGCTCCCCTACCCGCCAACACCAGAAAATATAGTCAGTGGGTGAACATTAATGGGCACAGGGCCGAAGCTCTACGTGACACGGGGGCCAGTGTGACGGCCGTCCGCTGTCACCTGGTGACCCCAGAACAGATCCTGCCGAACATTCTCTGCCCCGTCCGTTCAGCCAACAATTCGGAGAGTCTGTGTCGGATGGCCTGCGTCCTCTTCGAATGGGGAGGAGTCTCCGGCATGTTGAAGGTGACGGTCCGAGATGATGCCCCCGTGGACTGTCTCTTGGGGAATGATCTTGAGAGTTCCCCGTGGGCCGCCGTAGAAAGAAGAGAGCACCTGGGGATGCTGGGCCTCCCGGACTGGGCGTGCGTAACCACCCGGTCCATGGCCGCCCGGGCCATCACCCGACCAGAAGAACCAGAATGGCCAGCACCTCCTCCACCGATCGCTCCAGTAGAGGATACCGACCCCCCAGAGCCCCGAAGGGCTCGCCCAGCCCCAGGACCTTCCCGACCTGGCTCAGTGGCGTCAAGAAGGGGGGCCCACCCAGGAACAGTTCCGTCAAGAGCAGAAGACCTGTCCCTCCCTCGAGGGACTCCGCCAGCAAGCCCTCGCCCAGAGCGCAGGGGACACCACCGGAGCCCATTGGATTTATTGGGACAACGACCTGTTGTATAGTGAACAGAGAATCGCGGAGTTAGGGGCCAGTCGAGTGTTGGTGGTGCCCCTCCGTTTTAGAGACTTCTTGTTAAATTTGGCCCACGATGTCCCTCTGGCTGGACACCTGGGTCAGGACAAAACCTACAGTCACCTGGTGACCCACTTTTTCTGGCCAAAGATGAGAAACGACGTCCTCAACCACTGCCGGTCCTGCCCCGTGTGCCAGGCCAGCGGGAAGAGCGGCCGCAAACTTAAAGCACCTCTGCAACCCTTCCCAGTTGTCACCACCCCGTTCGAGAGGGTGGGAATAGACATTGTGGGGCCCCTGGACCCCCGAACAGCACAAGGACATCGGTTCATCCTGGTACTGGTGGACCACGCCACCCGCTACCCCGAGGCTGTTCCCCTGCGAACTGTAACAGCCCCGGTGGTCGGCCGGGCCTTAATGGGGATCTTCTCCCGGGTGGGCTTCCCCCGAGAAGTCGTCAGCGACAGAGGCACAAACTTTATTTCAAAATATATGAGATCCCTCTGGCAACAGTGCGGGGTCACCTACCGATTCACGACCCCCTATCACCCTCAAGGAAACGGACTAGTCGAGCGGTTCAACCGCACGCTCAAGGGAATGATCGGGGGTTGGAAGAGCCCCTCCGTCGCCAGTGGGATGTGCTACTTCCGTGCCTCCTCTTCGCATATCGAGAAGTCCCCCAGAAGTCCCTCGGCTTCAGCCCTTTCGAACTCTTGTACGGACACCCTGTGCGAGGGCCCCTCAGCCTAGTCAAAGAAGGTTGGGAGATGGCCCCCCTGAAGACCCCTCCAGACGTCTTCAAGTACCTCCTGACCCTACGCAATCAGACCAGACGATTCAGAGAAATGGCAAAAGCGAATCTTGAGGCCAGTCAGGAGGACATGAAAAAATGGTACGATCAAAATGCATCCTCCATCGAATTCGAACCTGGCCAACAAGTGTGGGTGATGTCCCCCACCGAACCATGTGCCCTGCAGGACAAGTGGACGGGGCCCTTCAAAGTGGTCGAGCGCAAGAGCCCCGTCACCTATCTCATCGATATGGAATCTCCCCGGAACCCCCTCCGGGTCCTCCACGCCAACAGACTCAAACCCCACTTTGTGCGCTCGGAGCTCAGCCTCCTGATGGCTACAGACAGTGGAGCGGAAGAAGACTCCGAGCCTCTCCCTGATCTCCTAAAGACCCGTGAGAAAGATGGTTCCGTAGACGGGGTCCGAATCTCAGATGCCCTCACCTTGGAACAGCGCCAAGACTGCCGGGACCTCCTGCTGCAGTTTGCGACCCTGTTTTCCCTCACCCCAGGGGTCACCCCCTGGTGCTTGCACGACGTGGACACTGGGGACAGTCCCCCTATCAGACATCGGGCGTACCGCGTACCAGATCGGGTACGGGCCTGCATCCAAGAAGAAGTGTCAAAGATGCTCACGCTCGGGGTCATCGAGCCCTCGGACAGCCCCTGGGCCAGCCCGGTCGTGCTGGTCCCCAAAGCTGCTGCCCCCGGCACCACTCCTGAGCTCCGATTCTGCGTCGACTATCGGGGCCTGAACACCGTCACCAGAACCGACGCTCATCCCATCCCCCGAGCAGATGAACTGATCGACCGCATGGGGGCTGCCCGCTACCTCTGCATCTTCGACCTGACAGCGGGCTATTGGCAGATCGGTCTCACACCCCGGGCTCAAGAACGATCCGCCTTTTCCACCCCCGATGGCCACTACCACTTCAAGGTCATGCCATTCGGCATGAAGAACGCTCCAGCTACCTTTCAGCGACTGGTGAACCAGGTATTGGCGGGACTCGAGGAGTTCAGCGCCGCCTACCTGGACGATATCGCTGTGTACAGCCGCCACTGGTCCGACCACCTCCACCACCTCCGAGAGGTCCTGCAGGCCCTCCAACGGGCCGGCCTCACAATCAAGGCCAGCAAGTGCCAAATTGGTCACGGGTCCGTGACCTATCTCGGACACCAAGTGGGAAGCGGTCTAGTGGCCCCTCTTCAACTCAAGATCGCTGCCATCCAGTCCTGGCAGCCTCCAGTCACACAGACCGAGGTCCGAGCCTTCTTGGGGCTCACCGGCTACTACCGGCGGTTCGTGAGGGACTATGGCAGCATTGTGGGGCCCCTCACGGAACTCACATCCAAAAACCACCTGAAGAAGGTCAACTGGACCCCAGACTGTCAAGCGGCCTTCGAGAAACTGAAGGCCGCCATGTGCACTGCCCCTGTGCTCCAGGCCCCCGACTACAGCCGGGAATTCATCGTACAAACGGATGCCTCCGACCATGGCATCGGGGCGGTCCTCTCCCTGTTGAACCCCTAAGGACTTGACCAACCCGTGGCCTTCATCAGCAGACGCCTCCTGGCCCGAGAACAGCGCTGGAGCACCATCGAGAGGGAGGCCTTCGCAGTGGTGTGGGCCCTCAAGAAGCTCCGGCCCTACCTCTTCGGTACCCACTTCCGGGTGCAAACAGATCATCGGCCCCTGCAGTGGCTAATGCAGATGCGGGGGGAAAATCCCAAACTATTGCGTTGGTCCATCTCCCTGCAGGGGATGGACTTCACTGTGGAACACCGACCTGGCCAAGACCACGCCAACGCGGATGGCCTGTCACGCTTTTTCCGCCTCGACGAGGAGAGTCCCCAAGAGGATGGGTGACTCTCCCCGCCTTCAGCTGGGGGGGACGCATGTTGGACAGGCCACAGGAAGGGCTTGCTCCCTCCACGCATGCCCGGGCCCAAGCCCCGGCCCTCCAGGTGTTACCCACAGAAGCAACCCGCACCCCGTCTCCTACGGGACTCCTGCCCTCGGACGTCTCTGTATCATGGGGCCGAACCACTACCGGCTCCCTCGGCCGGCCCGGCCGCCATCTTGGATACTGCACCACGAGGCCGCGTGGCCTCAGCTCGACCCTAACCCTGGGCCTGGCCAGGCCCCGACATCCCGGCACCACCATCCACCCAGGAGGTGAACGGACCACTTGGCAGGTCAATGGGAGAAAGAAGTGTCAATGGCTCTCCCCCGCCAGGTGCCGATCGCCCCCAGCCTCCCCGGGCGCTGGTTCCACCCCCATGCTGGGTGTCTGGGGACTCCCTCATCCCGGACCTCCCGACCTCCAAGTGCGAGGGTCCGGACATCAAAGGGCGCCAGACCTATAACTGGGGCAGCTCCAGAGCAGGAAGGCAGTTGTATCCTGGAGTCGAGAGACACCGTGAAGAACTCATCCTTGACGGACTACTGGCGCTGCAGTAACACGGCCTTGTGAACTATCGCCCTGCCTGCTGGCGCTGCCGCAACCTTCTGCATCCTTCATCCTCGTCGGGACCTGCTGGCGCTGCCGTGGACCGTTGTAACTACCACCTTCACCGGGACCTGCTGGCGCCGCCGTGGACCGTCGCTACCTACGATCATCTCGGGACCTGCCGGCGCTGCCGCGGCCCGTCCACCTAGAACGCCGAGCTCGAGGATTGTGAGCTATCCATCATATCCTCGCACCTACCAGATTGGTAACAAGACTGTCCCGCTACCCCCTTTCCCAGCCAAGAGACTAGAATCGAGGGGACCCCTGAGTCCTGACCTCCTTGTACCATTCTATCATACCAAAAGATTGCTTATAAAGAACGTTAAACCTTATCTTTGTGTGGTGTACATCTGTGGGGGGGAAGTTACTCGTCTGTACGATCGCTGGAGACGGCTCTCCCCGGAGACCTCTCCCCTTGTCCTCGGCCGACCCTCCCGGTCCGTCTAACAGTGAGGAGATGCCTTGAGCGCATCAAGGAGCGAGGTCCAGACTTGGATTGGTGAGGAGATGCCTTGAGAGCATCAAGGAGCGAGGTCCAGACTTGGATTGGTGAGGAGATGCCCTGAGAGCATCAAGGAGCGAGGTACAGACTTGGATTGGTGAGGAGATGCCTTGAGAGCATCAAGGAGCGAGGTCCAGACTGGGATTGGTGAGGAGATGCCTTGAGCGCATCAAGGAGCGAGGTCCAGACTTGGATTGGTGAGGAGATGCCTTGAGCGCATCAAGGAGCGAGGTCCAGACTTGGATTGGTGAGGAGATGCCTTGAGCGCATCAAGGAGCGAGGTCCAGACTTGGATTGGTGAGGAAATGCCTTGAGCGCATCAAGGAGCGAGGTCCAGACTTGGATTGGTGAGGAGATGCATTGAGAGCATCAAGGAGCGTTGTCCAGA
Organism: Lissotriton helveticus; assembly: GCF_964261635.1. Taxonomy (NCBI): domain Eukaryota; kingdom Metazoa; phylum Chordata; class Amphibia; order Caudata; family Salamandridae; genus Lissotriton; species Lissotriton helveticus. Next base: position 1,402,000 of record NW_027611684.1, on the reverse strand, counting down.
CTTGGATTGGTGAGGAGATGCCTTGAGCGCATCAAGGAGCGAAGTCCAGACTTGGATTGGTGAGGAGATGCCATGAGAGCATCAAGGAGCGTGTCCAGACTTGGATTGGTGAGGAGATGCCTTGAGAGCATCAAGGAGTGAGGTCCAGGCTTGGATTGGTGATAAGATGTCTTGAGAGCATCAAGGAGCGAGGTCCAGACTTGGTTTGGTGCGGAGATGCCTTGAGCGCATCAAGGAGCAAGGTCCAGACTTGGATTGGTGAGGAGATGCCTTGAGAGCATCAAGGAGCGAGGTCCAGACTTGGATTGGTGAGGAGATGCCTTGAGAGCATCAAGGAGCGAGGTCCAGACTTGGATTGGTGAGGAGATGCCTTGAGCGCATCAAGGAGCGAGGTCCAGACTTGGATTGGTGAGGAGATGCCTTGAGCGCATCAAGGAGCGAGGTCCAGACTGGGATTGGTGAGGAGATGCCTTGAGAGCATCAAGGAGCGAGGTCCAGACTGGGATTGGTGAGGAGATGCCTTGAGCGCATCAAGGAGCGAGGTCCAGACTTGGATTGGTAAGGAGATGCCTTGAGCGCATCAAGGAGCGAGGTCCAGACTTGGATTGGTGAGGAAATGCCTTGAGCGCATCAAGGAGCGAGGTCCAGACTTGGATTGGTGCGGAGATGCCTTGAGAGCATCAAGGAGCGAGGTCCAGACTGGGATTGGTGAAGAGATGCCTTGAGCGCATCAAGGAGCGTGGTCCAGACTTGGATTGGTGAGGAGATGCCTTGAGAGCATCAAGGAGTGAGGTCCAGGCTTGGATTGGTGATAAGATGTCTTGAGAGCATCAAGGAGCGAGGTCCAGACTTGGTTTGGTGAGGAGATGCCTTGAGAGCATCAAGGAGCGAGGTCCAGACTTGGATTGGTGAGGAGATGCCTTGAGGGCATCAAGGAGCGAGGTCCAGACTTGGATTGGTGAGGAGATGCCTTGAGCGCATCAAGGAGCGAGTTCCAGACTTGGATTGGTGATAAGATGCCTTGAGAGCATCAAGGAGCGAGGTCCAGACTGGGATTGGTGAGGAGATGCCTTGAGCGCATCAAGGAGAGAGGTCCAGACTTGGATTGGTGAGGAGATGCCTTGAGCGCATCAAGGAGCGAGGACCAGACTTGGATTGGTAAGGAGATGCCTTGAGCGCATCAAGGAGCGAGGTCCAGACTTGGATTGGTGAGGAGATGCCTTGAGCGCATCAAGGAGCGAGGTCCAGACTTGGATTGGTGCGGAGATGCCTTGAGAGCATCAAGGAGCGAGGTCCAGACTTTGATTGGTGAGGAGATGCCTTGAGAGCATCAAGGAGCGAGGTCCAGACTTAGATTGGCGAGGAGATGCCCTGAGAGCATCAAGGAGCGAGGTCCAGACTTGGATTGGTGAGGAGATGCCTTGAGAGCCTCAAGGAGCGAGGTCCAGACTGGGATTGGTGAGGAGATGCCTTGAGCGCATCAAGGAGCGAGGTCCAGACTTGGATTGGGGAGGAGATGCCTTGAGCGCATCAAGGAGCGAGGTCCAGACTTGGATTGGTGAGGAGATGCCTTGAGAGCATCAAGGAGCGAGGTCCAGACTTGGATTGGTGCGGAGAACCCTTGAGAGCATCAAGGAGCGAGGTCCAGACTTGGATTGGTGAGGAGATGCCTTGAGCGCATCAAGGAGCGAGGTCCAGACTTGGATTGGTGAGGAGATGCCTTGAGCACATCAAGGAGCAAGGTCCAGACTTGGATTGGTGTGGAGATGCCTTGAGCGCATCAAGGAGCGAGGTCCAGACATGGATTGGTGCGGAGAACCCTTGAGAGCATCAAGGAGCGAGGTCCAGACTTGGATTGGTGAGGAGATGCCTTGAGCGCATCAAGGAGCGAGGTCCAGACTTGGATTGGTGAGGAGATGCCTTGAGAGCATCAAGGAGCGAGGTCCAGACTTGGATTGGTGAGGAGATGCCTTGAGAGCATCAAGGAGCGAGGTCCAGACTTGGATTGGCGAGGAGATGCCCTGAGAGCATCAAGGAGCGAGGTCCAGACTTGGATTGGTGAGGAGATGCCTTGAGAGCATCAAGGAGCGAGGTCCAGACTGGGATTGGTGAGGAGATGCCTTGAGCGCATCAAGGAGCGAGGTCCAGACTTGGATTGGGGAGGAGATGCCTTGAGCGCATCAAGGAGCGAGCTCCAGACTTGGATTGGTGAGGAGATGCCTTGAGAGCATCAAGGAGCGAGGTCCAGACTTGGATTGGTGCGGAGAACCCTTGAGAGCATCAAGGAGCGAGGTCCAGACTTGGATTGGTGAGGAGATGCCTTGAGCGCATCAAGGAGCGAGGTCCAGACTTGGATTGGTGAGGAGATGCCTTGAGCACATCAAGGAGCAAGGTCCAGACTTGGATTGGTGTGGAGATGCCTTGAGCGCATCAAGGAGCGAGGTCCAGACTTGGATTGGTGCGGAGAACCCTTGAGAGCATCAAGGAGCAAGGTCCAGACTTGGATTGGTGAGGAGATGCCTTGAGTGCATCAAGGAGCGAGGTCCAGACTTGGATTGGTGAGGAGATGCCTTGAGAGCATCAAGGAGCGAGGTCCAGACTTGGATTGGTGAGGAGATGCCTTGAGCGCATCAAGGAGCGAGGTCCAGACTGGGATTGGTGAGGAGATGCCTTGAGCGCATCAAGGAGCGAGGTCCAGGCTTGGATTGGTAAGGAGATGCCTTGAGCGCATCAAGGAGCGAGGTCCAGACTGGGATTGGTGAGGAGATGCCTTGAGAGCATCAAGGAGCGAGGTCCAGACTGGGATTGGTGAGGAGATGCCTTGAGCGCATCAAGGAGCGAGTTCCAGACTTGGATTGGTGATAAGATACCTTGAGAGCATCAAGGAGCGAGGTCCAGACTGGGATTGGTGAGGAGATGCCTTGAGCGCATCAAGGAGCGAGGTCCAGACTTGGATTGGTGAGGAGATGCCTTGAGCGCATCAAGGAGCGAGGACCAGACTTGGATTGGTAAGGAGATGCCTTGAGCGCATCAAGGAGCGAGGTCCAGACTTGGATTGGTGAGGAGATGCCTTGATCGCATCAAGGAGCGAGGTCCAGGCTTGGATTGGTGCGGAGATGCCTTGAGAGCATCAAGGAGCGAGGTCCAGACTGGGATTGGTGAGGAGATGCCTTGAGAGCATCAAGGAGCGAGGTCCAGACTTGGATTGGCGAGGAGATGCCCTGAGAGCATCAAGGAGCGAGGTCCAGACTTGGATTGGTGAGGAGATGCCTTGAGAGCCTCAAGGAGCGAGGTCCAGACTGGGATTGGTGAGGAGATGCCTTGAGCGCATCAAGGAGCGAGGTCCAGACTTGGATTGGTGAGGAGATGCCTTGAGCGCATCAAGGAGCGAGGTCCAGACTTGGATTGGTGAGGAGATGCCTTGAGAGCATCAAGGAGCGAGGTCCAGACTTGGATTGGTGCGGAGAACCCTTGAGAGCATCAAGGAGCGAGGTCCAGACTTGGATTGGTGAGGAGATGCCTTGAGCGCATCAAGGAGCGAGGTCCAGACTTGGATTGGTGAGGAGATGCCTTGAGAACATCAAGGAGCAAGGTCCAGACTTGGATTGGTGTGGAGATGCCTTTTGCGCATCAAGGAGCGAGGTCCAGACTTGGATTGGTGCGGAGAACCCTTGAGAGCATCAAGGAGCGAGGTCCAGACTTGGATTGGTGAGGAGATGCCTTGAGCGCATCAAGGAGCGAGGTCCAGACTTGGATTGGTGAGGAGATGCCTTGAGAGCATCAAGGAGCGAGGTCCAGACTTGGATTGGTGAGGAGATGCCTTGAGAGCATCAAGGAGCGAGGTCCAGACTTGGATTGGCGAGGAGATGCCCTGAGAGCATCAAGGAGCGAGGTCCAGACTTGGATTGGCGAGGAGATGCCTTGAGAGCATCAAGGAGCGAGGTCCAGACTGGGATTGGTGAGGAGATGCCTTGAGCGCATCAAGGAGCGAGGTCCAGACTTGGATTGGGGAGGAGATGCCTTGAGCGCATCAAGGAGCGAGGTCCAGACTTGGATTGGTGAGGAGATGCCTTGAGAGCATCAAGGAGCGAGGTCCAGACTTGGATTGGTGCGGAGAACCCTTGAGAGCATCAAGGAGCGAGGTCCAGACTTGGATTGGTGAGGAGATGCCTTGAGCGCATCAAGGAGCGAGGTCCAGACTTGGATTGGTGAGGAGATGCCTTGAGCACATCAAGGAGCAAGGTCCAGACTTGGATTGGTGTGGAGATGCCTTGAGCGCATCAAGGAGCGAGGTCCAGACTTGGATTGGTGCGGAGAACCCTTGAGAGCATCAAGGAGCGAGGTCCAGACTTGGATTGGTGAGGAGATGCCTTGAGCGCATCAAGGAGCGAGGTCCAGACTTGGATTGGTGAGGAGATGCCTTGAGAGCATCAAGGAGCGAGGTCCAGACTTGGATTGGTGAGGAGATGCCTTGAGCGCATCAAGGAGCGAGGTCCAGACTTGGATTGGCGAGGAGATGCCTTGAGCGCATCAAGGAGCGAGGTCCAGACTTGGATTGGCGAGGAGATGCCCTGAGAGCATCAAGGAGCGAGTTCCAGACTTGGATTGGTGATAAGATGCCTTGAGAGCATCAAGGAGCGAGGTCCAGACTTGGATTGGTGAGGAGATGCCTTGAGCGCATCAAGGAGCGAAGTCCAGACTTGGATCGGTGAGGAGATGCCTTGAGAGCATCAAGGAGCGAGGTCCAGACTTGGATTGGTGAGGAGATGCCTTGAGAGCATCAAGGAGCGTGGTCCAGACTTGGATTGGTGAGGAGATGCCTTGAGAGCATCAAGGAGTGAGGTCCAGGCTTGGATTGGTGATAAGATGTCTTGAGAGCATCAAGGAGCGAGGTCCAGACTTGGTTTGGTGAGGAGATGCCTTGAGAGCATCAAGGAGCGAGGTCCAGACTTGGATTGGAGAGGAGATGCCTTGAGAGCATCAAGGAGCGAGTTCCAGACTTGGATTGGTGCGGAGATGCCTTGTGGAGCGATTAGAAGAAATTCCATCTTCAGCGCAGTTTAACTTTAGTTGATTGCTAGCTAGCCCATACTGTACCTCTTTTAGGGTTCAAAGCAGGTAGAGAACATCCCTGAGAGAGATTTGTAGGTAGAGCCGAGTGTAGTTCGCATACATGTGATATGCATGATGCAGGATCGCAGTTAGAGGCTTCATGGAAAAGATTGAAGAGGGTGGGTGGGAAAGACTTAGTCTTGGGGGACTCCTTAGGTTATTGGGTTAAATATGAGAGTAGAGTAAACCGAGTTTGATTTGTTTTGTGTGTTAGCTGAGGAACTAGATACACCAGTTTAAAACGGTGCTGCCAATGCCCATATATGATTTTCAGGAGTTTGAGGGTGTTGTGGGTGACTGTGCTAACTCCAAGGAGAGTTCAGAGTAAGAGTAGGCATGAGCCCACTTTAAGAAACATCCTGAAGATGGCATCAGTGACGTTGAGGATTTCGGTTTCTGTCCTGCGGCCTGCCATGAAGCTGGCCTGAAAGTAAGTCACGATAATCTGTGTGTCAACCGAATTGGACTAGTGTACACATTTCCAGAACCTTGGCCAGGAAGGATAGGTTGGTCACGGGACAGAGGTTGCTCAGATCTTTGGGTCTGCTCCTGATTTCTTGAGGAGCTGGGTGATCTGTCCTGTCTTTATACATTCTTGGAGTGTTTATTGGGATAATGAGATGTTGATTGATTTTTCTAAATAGATGCAATGATGTGTCGGAATATCTTGACCACGGGTGAGGGAATGGGATAAGCCATGTGAGTCATTGAGTTGAGGTCTGACATGACTTTGATAAGTTTATAAGTTTATCTTCTGGGAGTGTCTTACTGCATCGTTCTTTCGGGGTAGGTATGCAGCGGGGTATCTGGTGGTTTCCCCGGTTTTGTTTTCCTGACTTAAATTTGGGTGTGTTGTCACTGCAGACCAGCTACTGTCAAGGTAGTCGAACATAATTTTTGCACTATTGTCAGCAAAACATTCTGTGAAAACCTCACTGTGCTCCACTATGGCGGTGAATTTCGGATGGTAAGGGGGGGTGTAATGGGGTTTGACTGATGTTATAGAGTTGTTTGGGGTGGTTTTTAGCCTTGTCTTGCTGCAAGGATAAGAATGTGGATTTGCTTTGAAGACTGCTTTGAGGTAACCCTGGCTCTGAACAAATTGGCTGCATTACCTATTTTTTTTTAACTTCAGGACAAGGTACTTGCAGGCACATGCATCATTGTTGGCTATTGCGATTTCCTATTTGCGATTTTTATAGAATCGCAATTAAGAAATCGCAAAAGCCTTTGCATGAAGAAATCGAATCACAATTAAGGAATACCACCCCATTCATTCCTATGGGCCTAGAGGCCCATGGGACATGCCGTAAGGGCATGTGTGTGCACAACATGAAACTTTGAAAAATGCACAAAAGTGCATTTTTCAAAGCTTTCGCAAATTACCATGAGGATCAACCTCATGGTAATTTGCTCCCCCTAAGTGCGAAATCGCTATTTTTTAAACTTTCATGCATTGCATTTAAGAAATCGCAAAATGTGATTCCTTAAATGCAATCGCAATTTGAGAATTCACAAATATTTGCGAATTCTCAAATTGCGAGGGCCTTCACCCTTCATGCATCCCAAAAGCTGATTTTGTGTTCGCAAACGGCCGATTTTTGCGATAAGCACTGTTTGCGATCGCAAAAAGCTTTGATGCATGTGCCTGTAAGTTACTTTATCCTGTAATTGCTGCCAGCGACATTTTTCTCATATTGCTGGTAACCAATTCATTTCATTTATTCGTTTGTATAGCTCCAGAGTTGACTCCCGAAGGAGTATCTCTGCGTTTCGAACGAGGAGCACAGTTAGAATGCAACTACAGCCTGAATCAACAGGCGAAGAGAATAGTCTTAAGCAGCTTCCTGAATTGGAAGTGAGTAGGGCACTGATGTAAATGTAGGGGGAGGTCATTCCAGTAGTCTGGCCCGCTTAATTCGGGGAACTTCTAACAAATGTTTAGAACACGAGCGGAGAGACCTAGAAGGACAGTAGTGCAAAAATTTCTCTGCCAGATAGGAGGGGCCAAAATTAAAAAGCGCTTTGTGAATGGTACAGCAAATTTTAAATTTAACCCTATGGCGTATCGGAAGCCAGGGAAGCTGAGCAAGAAGAGGGCGGGTAGCAGTCCTAGTGGGCACATTATGGACTAGTCGTGCTGCCGGGTTCTGAACCACCTGAAGTCTGCTGATTGAGGACTCACTCGCAGAGATCAGCAGACCATTACAGTAGTCCAACAGGCTTAGTATAAGTGCCTGAATCAGAGTCTTTCTGGTGGAATCAGGAAGAAAAGAAAATACTCGACGAAGAAGTCCCAGAGGGTGTGGAAACAGACACCAGCTGTCTGAGTAATATGCTCTTTCAGAGTGATGGTTTGATCCACGCGAATGCCTATATTATTAAAAGTGGATTTCAGGTCAGGAGGGGTGCCAAAATCAGGCTGTCACCACTCGGAAGACCACAATAAAGTGGCCTCCCCAAAGAGCAAAATCTCAGTTTTTCTGACGTTACACTGGAGGAAATTACTCCTCATCCAGTGTGAGATAGCTCTCATTCCCAAGGAGAAGGCCAACTGCACCGAAGGTGTAAATTGGTCAAAAGGGAAAAGCAGCTGAGTATCGTCAACATATGATATTGGAGTAAACCCATTGGTCCTCAGGAGGGTGGCCGGGGGAGCAACATAGATATTGAAAAGTGGGAGGCTCCAGCATGATCCCCGAGCCACCCCCTTGGACAATTCCAGAGGTGCTGAGCGATATAGGCCAAGATTGACAGTCTGAGAGAAACCGGATAGGAAACTCGACAACCATTAGAAGGCCGAGCTTCTTAAACCAATCTCCTGCAGTCTTCTGAGTATTATTTGGTGTGAAACTTTGTCGAACGCGGCAGATAGGTCCAACAGCACCAACATCGTAGAGTGGCCTTTGTCTAGGGTTCATCCTGAAGTTATCAGTGACTACTAGCAGGGCTGATTCTGTGCTGTACCGGGGCCTAAAGCCAGACTGGAAGGATCAAGACAACCCATAAGCTCGACATGGTTAGAGAGATGAGTGTTAATATGTCTCTCCAGCAGTTTACTCAGAAAGGGGAGCAACGAGATGGGCCGGAGATTGACAGATCTGTCAAAGGGGCCTTGGTGTTTTCACGAATGGGCATCACCTGTGCTGCTTTCCATTATGCCGGGACATGGCCGTCTCTTAGTGAAAGGTTGAGAAGATGTTCAATTGAGGGGGAAAGTTGGATGGCCAGAGAGGTGATGACTTAGGCTGGGATGGTGTCATGGGGAGACCCGGATTTAATTCTGTGGATTAGAGTGATAACCTCTGCCGAGGTCAGCGGTGGAAAGCTTTCCAACATCTGAGAAGTAGCCGGTACAGGTAGATCCGCAACTGAGGGGGGCAGGCTCTGGCTATCTGACATTACAATTTTTTTATAAATGTGTTCAATTTTCAGTAAGAAATATTGCGCGATATTATTGCATAGTGTTTGTGTGGTCGCTTCGAGGTTTTCACAAGCCTTGGGATTGGTAAAAGACTGTAGGATACGATGTAGGGTTTTAGGGGCATTGCCAGCCATGTTCAATTGGGAGGCGATAAAGGTTTTACGCACTTCTTTTATATTATTGTGCTATCTGGACAGAGCGGTCAGAAACTGAGTTTTATCGTTCTCGCCATGAGTCGTGCGCCAGCACCTCTCATATTTCCTGCAAAGTTGTTTTTGCGCACGCAGCTGAGGGGAGAACTAGGCAGCCTGTGTCCTTTTGAGTGGTTAGGAAGACATTTCAATGGTGCAAGATAGTCAATCGTCTTGGAGAGTGCACAATTGTATTTCGCCAACGCTTCTACTATATTATCTGATGTGGTAGTCTGAGGTCTTGAGAAGGAGGCTTGAAAGCTCTCCGGGGTGACTTTCTGCCATTGTCTACAGATATGGTGGGTGGCCGGAGTTCGTCCCTTTAGCTCCCTTTGTCCCTGAATAGAGAATTCAATTAGCGCATGGTCGGCCGGACCAGGTGAATTGGAAGGGGGGCTCACAATGGACCTTGGGAGGATTGGAAAAAATAATGTCCAGTGTGTGGCCCGCTATATGAGTAGGGCCTTCATTGAGCTTAGATCAGAGCGCTTGCAGGAGTTTGACTCGTGCAGGAGGGAGCTGGCCCAAGGGAAACTCCCTAGAGCAATCAGAACGATTCATTTTGAAACTGCAACTCCCGCAAGAGTCTCTCAAGGCTCGCGTGGACCCAACAGTCCAGATATGCAGTTCTTTTTCAGCCTTAAGTTATCTTAAACTACTGATTGGATTAACACCAATCACAAAAAGCACACTTTGCGGATCAAGGTCTAACTTCCTGCCTGGTTTGGTGCAATCCCACTCAGCAATTTATGCTGTGCCTGTCTTAAAGAAGTCTAGGGTAAATGCATGGGACACCTCCCATTTTTCTTGGCCTTTGCTAGATGGATCACCCCGAAACATTCCATGCACAAACTAGTAAAAAAGGAGCACCATTTGGAAAGTTTTGTGGAGATTCGTCAAACGGTCCCAAAGTTATTAGCAACAGAAAAAATGCTTTTCCTATGGAACAGCAGACCTAACTAAAATACCTTGTGTCATTCGCCACAGGGTAATATATATATATTTTTTTTCTAGTGAAAAAAAGAGAGGTTATAGTATTGTTTTAGTTAGAAGACGTGTTCAGTTTTAAACTCTAAAAACTATTGAAATTCACCATTAAAGTTTTGTCAAGTAACTCTAACTTGCGCCCTAGCACTGAGGTAACTATAACTCGTGCCCTCGCCATGTATAGTGATATTATCAATGTCAAAGAAGATGTCATGTGTGATGTTATACCTAGGGTAACTAATAGTGCGTGGTGAGGGTGCAAGTTATAGTTGCCTCAGGTCACGAGTTATAGTTACTTGGGATAACTATAGCTAGTGAATTTCAGTCGGTTTTAGAGTTGAAAACTGAACATTTTACCAAACTAAATGATACTTTAACCTTTGTTTTTTTCAGTGAATTTCTATTTTTGTTTTTTAAATTTAAGTAACACGGTCAGGATAGGTCACAGGGCCTGGCTCTGGGGACCCAATGCTTTTTTTTGTTAAAAGGAGGGGGCTGCGTTTTGTAAAAAGGAGGAGGTTGTTTGCCCTCTTTCTCCGAACTTATTTTGGCCCTCGGAACCTCATCCTCCAGGTCCACTAATTAAAATTAAGAGGAGGGGGGACATGCAATTCCCCTCACAGGTCAATTTCGGCCCCAGGGACCCCCCCAGCCTCCTGGGCCCAGCACATATTTTGTGGAGGTTGTGGAGCACTTGCATAATCACAAACCACTTAAGGCTCAGAGATGCCTTTTGCGACTGGCCCGAGATGGAAGACATAACCCTGGCGCTTCAAGTCTGCACTTAACTTTGAAACGGAAGACCCTAAGTGTAACGAGGAGGCCTCAACCTCAGAGTCTGTTAAGAACGAGCCCAGGCCCAAATCACTTGGAGGAGGTCCGCAGTCATCCATCAGTTACAGCCCAAGATGTATCAATAAAGGGACCATTACAAGACCCGTTTGTGTGAAGGAACTTGCGTTACCACCCAAGAGGATTTGAACATACTTGCCCTGGTGACAGAATAAAGTATCTTGTTTTGAACATTATGGGGTTGTGACAAGATTCTCCCTAGTCCACTCACCTGAAAATCATTTCAAAAGAGTTGTCCTGATGAAGGTGGCAGCTACTTAATTCCACCAAAACGTGCGTTGACCAACCTGCCAGGAACATTAACAAAACAACACCAAAGCAGTTGCAATTGCGATTTACTCAGCCCGCTATCCCTGTGTCATTGGTGTATGTTAGAAAAATACTCCAGTTCCCCCACGTTATTTTGATGTGTGAATCTTGAGATGAGTGAGATTGCTTTTTGTTTGTGAGTGTGGTATGAGAGGTGAGTCTGTTTGGATCTGAGGATAGTTGATGGGGGGCTCTTTGTTTCTCTGCGAGATTGTATGTTGAGGAGCAGATTCATGTCTACTGATGTATTTTATTTGTAAATATCATTATTTGTAGATGTGTCCTACATATGATAACGATAACGATTTGCTCAACATGTTTGTGCTGTTATTTGTACCAGCATATATGCTATAATGATTGTTAATTTTCAAAAAAAGATGATGAATAAAATAATATATTTTTGCACATATGACTATGGTGAGATTGATTTGTGGGGACTCCCCGTTTTGAGCCTTTAGCTGGCCACTAGTCAAATTAATATAGGTCTGAAAGGAGCTTTTGTTTATGTGATTTAACAAGGCTTTTCTCCCCCTGACTCCTGGACCTCAAAGTATGTTGAGGGGGTAACCTTTTTCGGATAATTCAGGAGTGGGGCACTTGGCCACCCTCCCCAAGACACTGGGGACCCCATCACTCCCATGCCCAGCAATTTTTTTTTAGGGGGCAATGGGGGCACGGTGCCGCTTTCAGGCCTCTTTTGACCATGGGGATCACATCCCCCGGGTTTCTTCAACATTATTTAAAGCAGAGGATGGCACACGACCCCCCCCCCCCTTCCAGGGCCTATTTGATCCCCAGAGTACCAATCCCCTGGGGCCTGGCCGCATACATGAAGGGTGAGGTGGACATGCAGCCCTCATCTACGGGCTGATATTGGCCCCAGGAACCCCATCTCTCAGGCTCCATCTAGAAAGGGGGGGCATGCGGTCCCCCTCCCCAGGTTGGTTTCGCCCTGGAGCCATTGTGCAAATATATTGATGTGTTTATTAGGGACTTCGCCACTGCCACTCGTAGTTATGTGCGTGACAGTGGGGATATCATCTCACAATTGGAGGTGATGCAATTCTGCCCTGAAACGGAGTTGTTGGTGTGTTTGGACCTTGAGTCCTTATACACCAACATTCCTCAACTTGAAGGTATACAGGTGATCCAAAAGGTCTTAGATAACCGGGCAGCTCCTGTGCCTGTTCCTACTGACTTTATTTTTGAGGTATTGAGGATATCGCTGACACGTAATTATTTTGAGTTTGACGGACAATATTATTTACAGATGAAGGGTACTTCCATGGGGGCTTCTTATGCCCCCAATTTTGCTATTTGTTTGTTGACTATTTTAAACAACGATTTATTTTTGACTTTAACAACAATCCTTATTTCAATAGCATTCGCCATTGGCGACGCTATATTGATGATATTTTTTTCATTTGGACTGGAACCAATGACGATTTGAACTTGTTCCTCAATTGGCTGAATTCTTGTTCTTCTGACCTGAAGTTTACTTCCAATTCCAGTAATGTCCAGATTGATTTTCTGGATCTCACAATTTTCCCACATGATGGCAGTCTGTCTACTAAATTGTTTATTAAGCCCACAGCCCGTAAAACTCTATTGGAATACTCCAGCAGCCATCCAAGAGGGGGACATTCAAACACTGCCTAACCTGCCGTGAGGGGAACGGCCAACTTGATTTGCAAACTTACCCCTGCACAGCTCCAGAACCGCGCCGTGAGGGAAACGGCCAGCGCTCACACCGCCATCCACCGCCATCCACCCGGTGCAGCAGCAGCTGGGGAACTACATCACCCAGCTGCCCCGGGGGTGGACGCGGCGGGCGTGACGACGGACACGCGCCAGGAGGCGCTTCATTAGCAGGGAGCGCCGAAGCGCTCTGGGGACATTCAAACACTGCCTAACCTGCCGTGAGGGGAACGGCCAACTTTATTTGCAAACTTACCCCTGCACAGCTCCAGAACCGCGCCGTGAGGGAAACGGCCAGCGCTCACACCGCCATCCACCGCCATCCACCCGGTGCAGCAGCAGCTGGGGAACTACATCACCCAGCTGCCCCGGGGGTGGACGCGGCGGGCGTGACGACGGACACGCGCCAGGAGGCGCTTCATTAGCAGGGAGCGCCGAAGTGCTCTGGGGACATTCAAACACTGCCTAACCTGCCGTGAGGGGAACGGCCAACTTTATTTGCAAACTTACCCCTGCACAGCTCCAGAACCGCGCCGTGAGGGAAACGGCCAGCGCTCACACCGCCATCCACCGCCATCCACCCGGTGCAGCAGCAGCTGGGGAACTACATCACCCAGCTGCCCCGGGGGTGGACGCGGCGGGCGTGACGACGGACACGCGCCAGGAGGCGCTTCATTAGCAGGGAGCGCCGAAGCGCTCTGGGGACATTCAAACACTGCCTAACCTGCCGTGAGGGGAACGGCCAACTTGATTTGCAAACTTACACCTGCACAGCTCCAGAACCGCGCCGTGAGGGAAACGGCCAGCGCTCACACCGCCATCCACCGCCATCCACCCGGTGCAGCAGCAGCTGGGGAACTACATCACCCAGCTGCCCCGGGGGTGGACGCGGCGGGCGTGACGACGGACACGCGCCAGGAGGCGCTTCATTAGCAGGGAGCGCCGAAGCGCTCTGGGGACATTCAAACACTGCCTAACCTGCCGTGAGGGGAACGGCCAACTTGATTTGCAAACTTACACCTGCACAGCTCCAGAACCGCGCCGTGAGGGAAACGGCCAGCGCTCACACCGCCATCCACCGCCATCCACCCGGTGCAGCAGCAGCTGGGGAACTACATCACCCAGCTGCCCCGGGGGTGGACGCGGCGGGCGTGACGACGGACACGCGCCAGGAGGCGCTTCATTAGCAGGGAGCGCCGAAGCGCTCTGGGGACATTCAAACACTGCCTAACCTGCCGTGAGGGGAACGGCCAACTTGATTTGCAAACTTACACCTGCACAGCTCCAGAACCGCGCCGTGAGGGAAACGGCCAGCGCTCACACCGCCATCCACCGCCATCCACCCGGTGCAGCAGCAGCTGGGGAACTACATCACCCAGCTGCCCCGGGGGTGGACGCGGCGGGCGTGACGACGGACACGCGCCAGGAGGCGCTTCATTAGCAGGGAACGCCTCTCGCACCTGCGAGTCGCGCGTGGGAGAAGCCCGGGCAAAGGGCGGGCCGTCTGTGGCCGTCCGTGGACGTAAGACTCCCCTCAAACGTATGTACTATATTCAGGTACTAACATGGGTGACTGCACTGCTATTACTACCCATACTGATGTATTAACCCAGGGTGCTGATACCTCCGACTGTCTCATCACATCTTTTGAAACTTTGATTGAAACTGCCTTTAATGAAATTGTGGAGACTGAGAGGAGGTTTTCCATGGGCTCACTTGCTATCAACAACAAATTGAGTGGTACTAACTATGCAAATGGGAATATACACATTATCCCTGAGGTTACTGTGGTTAAGCCATCACACCCGTCTATTAACGTGCCTATTGTCCTGGAAGATGAAAATACTGTTACCTATATAGCAGCGGACTCTGCCCCCCTAATAACAGCTGCTGTTACTCCACAGCCGGTATTGTCTCCAACACCTCCAGTACCTCTGCTAACAGAAACTATCCCTATTACTACAACTGTTTCCCAGGATGACGTTATTACCCTGGATATTACGGACTCTAGTAGTAACAAACTGGGAGGGGAAAAAAGAAAAAGAGGTACTACTAAGCAAAGGGCCAATAAAAGGAAACAACCTTTATCGAACAAGAGTCAGCCCACACCACAAAGCCTTTGGACTAAACAAAAATCTTTGGGGGCGGTAACTGTTTCTATGGAGGATAAAGAGTTAGCGCATATGGATAGCAATTCTCCTTCGCCCACTATTCACCCGAGTGGGAATTTTAACACTATATGGACCCAAACTTCATTAATGGGAGATAATTATAATCTCTCAAGACAAAACGGGAACCTTATAGAAACTATAGTGGATACTATTTTTAATCGATTGGAAAAACATATGATCAACCAGTTTAATAATGTTTTTAAAAGACTGGACAGACTAGATAACCTGGTTAAAAATGATGAAGCTAAAAGGAAGGGGTCTATTATTTTGGATCAAATCAGAGCCAACCGTCTCTTAAAAGAACTTGAATCCCTAAGCCACACTCTGTCACTAAAAGAACAGGATGCTCGCATCGTATTGGATGAGGGCATGAATAACCCAGGAACCTCATTACTGTCTATCATACAACCTAAAATTCAACCCCAATCTGTTAATACAGGGGTTAAGTGTGTAAAACCCAGTACAGTTGCTAAATCTATTCCAACTCCTGCACCTAGAAAAACTGCCCCTGTGGCTACTATTAACAAAAATGCCATCAGTAAGAATGATGGCTCTACTCAATCTACTCCAACAACCACATCAACTGTAGATAAGAATAAAGGTACTGCCCAAGCAGGGTCCAATAGGCCTCGTAAATACGAAGGGCCTGTCTTACCCTTACACTTGCCACCGGATGCCTGTCCTTTCGTCCTGGTTTTGGCAGGAGTACCATCGCTGAGGGAGGGTCAGGGGGAATCCTGGGTACAACTACGAAACAAGTGTATAGACTGGCTGACTAAACACAAGGGGGTTGGATACGACATATTAAGAGAAATTATATCGGTTCGCAGGGTGTCTTGGATTGGACCATTACCTAAAGATAAGGACGGAGATTGTATAGTTCTTAACTTCAAAAATCCCGGAACTGTAAGACATTTGCTTAATAGAAGTGGTAACTGTTCGGCCATTTCTACGGTTGCAACTATGTTACCTCTAAGCTACTTCTATAGACAACCCCCTATGCAATTTCGACCACCTTTAATGCAATTCCACCCTCCATCCAGGTATTTTCAGCCACCTGCTATGCAATTTCAGCAAGTTGCTTTCCCTCTTAACACATTTAATAGATTTGCACCTTTGTCAGGTTTGGATATGTTAGACTGACCCTCTCCGATTAAGTCAGTTAACCCAGTTGGTCCATCACCAACTCCAATCAATGAAAATCAGGAAGCCTCACATTCCTTGATAGGGACTACAGTAAGAGGCCAACCTATGAACAAAAACCTTTTGGATTCTGTACTCTCTCTTGTAAGTTGGAACATAGCGGGTCTTAACTCTAAACTGAAAATCAAAGAATGGTCTGACTGGGTCAATAATAATTGTGACATATTGTTGCTTCAAGAGACCTGGTACACAACTAATCCCATAATGGAGGGCTTCTGTTGCTATAATTTAAAGGCCTCTGCTTCATCTATGGGACGCCCCAGTGGGGGGTTATCAATTTGGTCTAAGATAAAACCAGGGGTACAAACTAAACAGATCCCTACACCGGGCAAATGTTTTATGGCTATGAAATACATTAACAGGATGGTTTTATGCATAATTAATTTTTATAATAATGACTTTGTTAATCATCCCAATGCAAACTTTTTGTCTTTGTTTAACTTTATTGATGATATTGTGGAGGGGTTGAAGTATGGGTCCTTCGATGGTATCTGCATCGGAGGCGATTTTAACGCTCATATGTATCGCACTAGTGCTCCATGTCGTAATGGTGAAGAGTTGAAAAATCTATTAGCATCCCTCAATTTAGTAAATGCTATGGAAATTGCTGGTATTAGTGCTGAAAATATATTTACACCCACCTATATAGGTCAAGGCTGCGCTTCCACGATAGATTATATATTTCTTTGTTTGTCCCTGTGTGATATAACTCGAAAAGCTGAGGTTATCTGCTCTGTATATAGTGACCATTACCCGCTCAGAATATATTTAGATAATCCACAGACCATAAAGGCTGCTCTGAGAATTGAGAATGGGCCACAAAATCTGGCACTGTCTACTGATAGACTAAGACTAATATGGAAAGGGGTGGATAATAAAGCTATCCTAGTCAAGGTAATTAAAAAATATCCTCTGTTAATAGAGACCTGCCTGTCACTTAATAGTACTGGCGAAGCATTGGTTGTTGCATTTAGTAATCTCTGTGGGGCTATTAAATGTGAATCATCTAAACCATCTAGGCCCAATATAGATCACAGCCCTCGCTGGTTTGACTCCGTGTGCTCAAAGGCCAACAGAGAACTGAGGGCGGCCCTGAAACAAAATCCTAGGGATTTTAACCTAGTGAGAGAATTAAGATCTAAATACAAACTCGCCCTACGGATAAGATCTGAGGCTTTAGTGGTTAACCACTGGGAGTCACTCACGCGGACTGCTTCGCTAAAAGACACGGCAGGGTTCTGGAGAGAAGTCAAATCACTCAGATCTCTTGGTTCTAACATCCAACCAATTAATTGTAATATAAACGGTGAGGTTTGGGTGGAGCATTTCTCTAAAATCTATGCTATAACAGCCTTTCTATAGATTCTGCCCCACTATTAAATAATGCTGAACAACTGAACTTTTCAATATCTGAGGTGGAGGATGCAATTTTGGAGAGTGCTAGCAATAAAGCCCCTGGTCCCGACGGTCTATCTATCGACCAGATTAAATCGCAAATTAAATTTTGGGCCCCTTTATTATGCAACCTATTTAACAATCTGACGGACAGCTCAATCCCCGAATCCTGGTCGAACAGTGTCATTGTACCGATATTCAAGAAAGGTGATAGGTCGGATCCGGCCTGCTACCGTCCGATCTCACTGATCGACAATACATTAAAAGTCCTTGGTAGGGTACTATTTAAGAGGATAAGGGAATGGGCTGAGGATAATAATGTGCTACATTGTAGCCAATTGGGGTTCAGAAGCCATGTGGGCACGGTTGAGCAGTGTCTCAACTTGAATCTGATCATGGCCAAATATATTATTGTTAAAAAGTCCCCACTTTATTTAGGTTTTATGGACTTGAGTTCCGCTTTTGATTTTGTCAATCGCTCTAGGTTATGGTCACATTTGCTTGATTATGGTTTAGATGATTCGTTGGTATATTTTCTTTCATATTTACATAGGGATCTTAAGGCAAGAGTACGTATTAATAATGATGGTGAACTATCTGATGATATTTTTATTAGAAGAGGAGTTCGACAGGGCTGTGTACTCGCCCCATTGCTTTTTATTTTATATATTAATGGGCTGAGCCCTGCCCTGAGTAAGAACTCTAAGGATGTTCCAATTATAAATGGTTCCCCCATTACTACCTTACTTTATGCGGATGACGCAGTATTAATGGGGCGTACTCCAAATGCTTTGCGTTCATTAATTACAGGGTTTGTTGCTTTTATGTCTGATTTAGGTTTAAATACCAATTTAAAAAAATCTTTTATCATTAACTGTGGACCAAAAAGATACAACATTACTTCAATTAAAGCTGGCGACAATGAATTAAAATGTACTAGCACTTTCGCCTATTTAGGGTTATTATTCTCCAATACATGCTCATGGCAGCATCATGCTGCCTACGCAAGAAATAAAATTGGTAAATCAATTAATTCAATTTTATCTCTTCAACAACCGAAAACGGCCGATGTGATTACCCCCCCGTTAAATATTTATCGCACCCAATGTCTGCCAACTGGGACATATGGATCAGAAGTGTGGGGTTATTGTAACAGCATGTCTTTGCAGTTGGAGGAAAATAGATTCTGTAGGAAGGTGCTGGGTGGAACCTCCTGTGCGCCCACATTCATTTGTCATCAAGAACTTATGTTGCCATATATAGCTGATTTTATTAGGTCAAGGCCTACGCTTTTTTGGATAAAAATATGGACAAATCCAGCGGCTTCCTTGACCCGCAGTATAATCTCAGATTGCCTGTTACATGAGCGATCCCATCTCATACCTTGGCTAAATGCTATCAAGAATAGCCTGTTGAGCGTGGGACATGGCTCTTTGTTTAGCTCCCCAAACACCATTGTCCCCGCCCACAAGAATAATGTAAAACGGGCACTGTTTGAAATATATAAAGAGGAACGCATGAGAATTGAACTAAAGAAACCAGCTAATATTAAATATTTCCCACTAACTGATACTAGTAATAATAATTTAAATAAGCCAAACAAGCCCTGTAGATACTTGTCAATACCAATAGGAAGATGGAATAGGAGCCTTTTATTTAGGTTCCGGGATGGAAGTATTGTCAATTTACTGAGTTTCCCACTCGGCTATAATAAGAATTTAGAAGAGCTGGACTGTCCGTGCTCTGTCGGAGGGAAACAAAGTCTATTGCATTACTTTATTTTCTGTGGCCACTATAAATTGTATATTCATCATTATCTAATGCCGATCTTTAGAAAATATAATTTAAGGGACTTTAAATTGGCATTGAGATTTCTACAAATGTTACCAACTGACGATGTTATATACACTATAAGTTGCTTCATAAAAGCCTGTGTGAGATCGAGGGCAAGTATGGAACACGGATAATGGCCTATGAATGCACAATGCACCTTAAAATCTAAATATAAATTGTATAGTGGATTAATTATATGTATGGATTCCATGAATATTGGTATTGGCTAAATAGAAATTTATGATTGCATTTGTTAACTGTTTAATGTCTTATACTTTGTATCATGCACTTTACGCCACATATGCTGCTCATGCCCAATTGGGCTATTTTTAACTTCTGTATATGTTTTTATGTGTTTTAAATGTTTCATCCTGTATGTACTTTTATGGATCTATCAAAATCCGAATAAAGATCATTTCATTCATTGATACTCCAGCAGCCATCCAAGAGGGCTTAGAGATGGCTTGCCATTTGGACAGTTTTTGCGGATACGTAGAAACTGTTTCTTTAAAGAGGATTATTTTTGTGAGGCAGAGATTTTGGCTAAAACTTCAACAACATGGCTACCCCCGGAAATTAATAAAAAGATCTATGAAACGAGCGTGGTATAACCATCGCGAATTTCTGCTGACCCCAAAGACTAAGAAACAGACTAAACATACTCTGTGTGTAACCACATTTGGAACACGAAGTAATCAAATTTGTGGTATTAGGAAACACTGGCCTCTGGTTGTTTCTACCGGAATCAAGCAAGAACAGCTGCTATTTTCCTACAAAAGAGGAAGAAATCTCCGTGACCATTTGGTCCGAGCAGCTCTAACCCGTACCAAGAGCCCCAATCTAACATCTTTGTGGGGCCTCAATAAATTAGTGGGACACTATAAATGTGGTGGTTGTCTCATGTGTGGTACAAGTATGAACACAAAGCAGTTCATCCATCAGAACATTACCTATGATTTACGTGATTTTTCAAATTGCAACACAACACATGTTGTGTATGCGATTTGGTGCCCATGCAATCTAATCTATATAGGTCAGACCACCCAAAAGATAAAAACAAGGCTTGGGCAACGTAAGAGCAGGATACGTTGCCAAACAGAGAATGCCCCCTTGGTGGCTCACTATTTAGAGCTCATTCAAACACCCAGGGAAATGCGCTGGCAAGTGATTGAAGTGATACACATTTCGGCCAGGGGTGGGAGCATTGTGAATATCCTCAATAAGAGTCGCTGGATACTGAGATGTGACAGTGTAAATACGGGCCTTAACTCGATGGAGGAGTGTCACTCCATTATAACCAGCTAACATGATGAAAAACCCTTTTGATCATTTCGTTCATATATATCTGATAGGTACAATAAGGCTTTACATTTGTCAATTATTGTTAGTACTGCAATCTGTGTATAATTGACATGTGCAATATGTTGGATAATTGTAAATGTTGATAATCCTGCAGTATGATGAACAAATGTCTTAACTGTCATGTGTAATATGTGTAATAATTGCAAATGTTGCTAATTCTGCAATATAATGAACAAGTGTTTCGTGTTTTTTTTATGTATGTTTTATTTCTTTGTAACTAGGCCTTTTCGAATGAAAATGCCTTTTTCTTTTTGTAGTTATTTTTTCTTTAACCTTTTCATTTGTTTTCTTTTTCTTCAGAGAGGTGACGGGGTCATATTACTCCTTGCTATGACCTAAACGTTGTTATTGTTATTATATAGCTCGGACATCTTCCCAGTAAAAACGGATTTTAGAATCATTACACTATACATCATGACAACTTTGGTTCTTAATAACAATTACCCGGCATAATATTGATTTCTTGCTATATATCATAAATGGCGCTAGTCAATTTGGTTCCACTTCTAGATGGTGCATCAATATACCAAACGGGTTTTAGTTGATATTCATGAGATGGAAAGGACTAGACTAACTGATATCCGGTTATTATGCTGGTGGGATCGTTACGGATTTTATTATCTTTCCGGATGATTTTTGAGCCTATTACCGATTTGATAACCGGTAAATGAAAATAGTAGTCGTAAGATTCTGACTTTATCCTCCCTTCGATTAATCATTTTGAGACATTTAAGTATATTTTGTTGGCTAGATTGCCTTTTGATGCGGTTATCTATTTATTTTTTCTATGTAGTTTTTTTAGTGCAACACTATTTGTTCACGGAGCATAGTGCATGTTACATACGTAAACTTTGCTCCACTTTAAGATGGCGCTACAATGTCTTTATGATACATCCAAATGGTCTGTTGATGTTTATGCCCTCAGAGAAGATTGATTTAATCCCTGCAACATGGCCGGTGTGACCATAGTGGGCGGAATTTACCCTTTGCATTATCTTCGCGTGTATCCTAATGGAGCTGGTAAGCACAACCATCTCTCTCTTCAAAAGTCGAATTTCACCCGACTTTGTAACAAATGTGGTTGCTCTTTCCGTGTGAGTGCATATGGGTAGTATGTTAGCCACGTGGCTTTCGAGTTGTTTTCTTTTGACGTTTTTAGGTTTGTAACGTTCGTTTTTTGAAGTTTGTAAGTGATTTGGTGATTTCTGGCTCTCATGTGCCGGTTGATGTGTAATTTATAAAATGGATTTCTACCTGACTTTGTCCGATTCATTTTATCTTGCCCAGGGTGGGCAGATATGATCGTTATTTTTACACATACGAAGATGCACGTATAATCAGGATTTGGCCCCAAAGGATGTATGTTAAGTTGTACACCCAAAATAAATTGACCACCATAAGTTGCTGGGTCTATGTTTACATATTCCTATAGAAGGCGTGCAATTGTTTGACCGAACTTGGTTGACGACAGGACCAGTTTGACAATATTGTATGCAATGAGGTTCCTGATAATCTAATTGTGGAAACATAAAGTTGTCTGTCCCTTTCTTTTAGCTGATTAAATGGGCGACCAGTATGGGGAAATTGTGACACCACTGACAAGATTCTACTGAGTATCCATGACACAGTGTGTCCAGTTCTAAACACGTCTGTGCTAGTAAGTCTCTTTACCATGGAAGATTCTGAATTAGGGTCCCTTTTAAATGATCAATGTTATTAAAGATGGAAATTCTTTTCTTTGTCGCAGTACAATTTTAGAATTCCTGCGGATGACCATAATGAACGATTGGTCCAATTGTTTTTATACAGGTGACTGTATTTAGTTATCTTACTTTTTGGTGGTGGATTGATATATCCCTTTTTTAAGTTATACTGGGTTTGGTGTTGGTTTACTATACTTTCTCTTCCTGACTGACTTGCTACCTGGTGCTTAGCTTCTGCCTTTCCTTGAAACCTTTTTTTTCGAGGAAGTCTACACAAACATATGTACAATAGATTAATACAACAATTATTTTCTCACTGTACAGATTTTTAATGCTCAAGTGAACTGTGAGTCCTGAAGATGTCCGTGTAATATTATAGCGGTCGAAACGCCGTCGACGCTTTTTTGTGGCCAAATCTAATTAAGGACACATTATTTATGTTTTGTGTTGTTCCTTTACTGTAACATGTAATGGTTTTGTTTGCCACTTGTCTGGTTTGCGATATCAAGTTTCAAGTTTAAAGTTTATTGCTTGATTAATTAAAATCATCACAAAATCCCCCCGACAAAATATAAATAAAGTGCATCTACACAGGCAGCTAGAATTGTCATTATGAGAGCGATCATATTACATCTGTGCTCTGTCTGCAATTCATTTCAAGTGTATAAAATTCTAATATTGTAAAATCATGCTAAAACTATGTTAAAATCAAGTTGCAAGAAAAATAAAATATGTACCCCCAAATAAGGGTGTGAGGATGTATTACAAGCCATTATAATTAGTCATCGTCCGCTTGCGATAGACAATTGTTGACAAGTTTCATATACTTGACTCCTCGGCAAGCCAGGATGCATGACGAGCCCTCCAGCCAGCTTATCACTGCTTGTCGGCTAGATCGAATGTTCAAGTTAATAAAAATCGCCTTTAGGTACCGTCTCCTTTGGCTTAACATGGCTGGACAGGCACACAACAAATGAGTCAAGGTTTCTTTTTGAAATCCGCACAATCGACAACCTTCTGAATTAAAACCTGTTACCCATGAGGGGGATAAGTCCTTGGAGACATGCGCCCCCATCCTGAACTTTAAGACGCACATCTTTAAGTGAGAGCTAAAGTGGGCAGATAAATAGGCTTGTGGCTTTGATGTCCTGTATGATTTTATAACTGTCCATCCGTGCCGCCTCTTTGTGAGCACCAATTTATCTTCCAGTAAGGATTTCTTTTTACTTGCGACTTTCGCACGTTTGTTAAAAGAAACTCTATCCATCGTGTTTTCCCATGCTGGTTGCAATTCCAACGTGGCCAAGGATGTGCTCAGGAAACTCCCCCAAGAGTTTGGAATTTCTTGCTCCTTCTATCACCTTACTTCGTCCCAACAGAGTCTATTTAGAGTGTCCACTTCGGATGACCGGAGGGTATAGCAGAATTTAATGACGTTGCTCATTCCCCTGTATTTATGATCCTGGAGCCCGAATTCCAGTCTTACCTGGGCAGGCGAGGTGCATTTTGGCAGATCAAAAACCGATTTGTAGATTTTTGACTGCAATTCATTCTGTAAATGCGAATCTTTGCCACAACAGGGGACCAAGCCGTAGGACAAACTGGGCGGCCATGACTTTTAGCAGATGAGAAAGGTTTGGGTAGTCCAATTTTCTGTGCAGTGCTCTTTAGGCATAAATCAAGGACTGGGTCTTTGCTCTAAGGGCCAGTTTGTGTTCTTTATGACTTAAGCCCTGCCCGATTATTACACCCAGACATTTGTATAAGCTGTTTTCTTCTACATGAACCCCCTTGACCATCCATTTGAACTTTAGTTTCCTACTGTCAACTAGGCGAACGACTTTTGTTTTGTCTTTATTTATCTCTAGCTGTTCTGAGTCCAAATAGGATGCCAGGTTATTTATTGATCTTTGTAGCCCCACTGGGGTTTGACTTAGCAAGACTATGTCGTCTGAGTATTGGAGGATTGCGACTGGCTCATTAGCCAGTTTCGGGGGGTGGCAGTCTGGGTTTTCAAAGTGTCGGGCAATGTCCGATAGATACATGTTAGAAAGGCGGTGCCTGGGGAGGCAGAAGATGTCTGACTGACCACCCCTAGGCCCACCCCTCCTTCTGGAAGTGGCCGAGCGTTGTCGAGAGGCCTCCTGAGTGAGGTTCCTCTCCTAGAATCGTAACAGCAGAGCAATCACACCACTACAAAGGGACACCACACAGAGGGTAATTTCCTTTAGGCTTTATCTGCAATAAAGGTTGGTTCTCTCGGCAATATGTACAAGCGGATCGAGGGATCCGTAAAGTCTCGGTAGGCAGGGAAAAAGGGGGTAGCGGGACAGTCTGAGTACCGGCCTGGTACAGGGATACCCTGCGCACAGCTCTCAATCCTCGAGCTGGGGGATTCCGCAAGGTCGAGCCGCGGCAGCGCCAGCAGGCTTCCAAGATGGTTTCAACGAGGTTGGGCCGCGGCAGCGCCAGCAGGCTTCAAGATGGTCTCAGCGAGGTTGGGCCGCGGCAGCGCCAGCAGGACTCCAAGGATGGTTTCAGCGAGGTTGGGCCGCGGCAGCGCCAGCAGGACTCCAAGGATGGTTTCAGCGAGGTTGGGCCGCGGCAGCGCCAGCAGGACTCCAAAGATGGTTTCAGCGAGGTTCAAGGTAGTGAGTTCTTCTCGGGGTCAACCGCGACAGCGTCAGCAGGGCTCTCTACTCCAGGATACAACTGACTCCTCATTCCAGGGCGGCCCCAGATATAGGTTTGAAGTCCTTTGATGTCCAGACCCTCGTGCCTGGGGGCCAGAGGGGCCGGAATGAGAGGGTCCAGACACCCAGCAGGGAGGCCGGAGGGCGATCGAAACCAGGCGTCCGGGAACGGTTGGAGGGCCATCGAAACTTCCCTCCTCCTGGATCCGTCAAGTGGCCACTTTACCACCTGGTCGGATCTTGGTGCCTCGATGTCTGGGCTTCGCTGGGGTTGCGGCCGAGGACGGGCCGAGTGTTTGTAGGTAACAAGGACCCCCTGATTTGGATCGTACTCCTGGGTCAGGGAAAACAGTTTTGTGCAAAGGTATCTACCCAGGCAGAAAATTAGGACTGAAAGCTGGCTATCGAAAAGAACACATATTCATAAAAAACTCATAAAACAAGCAATGAACTGAAATGATATCAAAAGGGTTGATTTTTAATATAAAAGTAGAAGATATGTGGATACATATGATTCAGTAAAAAATAGTTACATGATGTGAATAAACATGACTTATGCTAACATTCGATCATAAACAAACATGTAAATATTCATAAAAAATTAAATGAACGACTTTTTCTTTAAAAATAATTTCTCTAGTACAGAAAGTATCTAAGGCACACAGCCTAGATACTTTCTGTATTATGAATATTTACATGTAACTATTTTTTATTTCAGTCCTAATTTTCTGCCTGGGTAGATACCTTTGCACAAAACGAGGACGGGCCGAGGCCACGTGGTCAGGACGTGGAGGGTCCAAGATGGAGTCGGGCCCGGAGATGGAGGCCCGAGGTAGGTATTGGACCAGCCGTGTGGGGCGAGCAGGGGTCGCCGTGTTCTTGAGGGGGAGAGCCGGGGGTCGCCAGGTGTAGCGGCTCTCGTTTAGGGTTGGCGAGGCAGTTTCTTCGGGGAGGTCAGGGGTCGCTGCTGTCCAGTGCCCGCCAGGCGGGAAGAGAGGGACCACGCCACGAGGCCGGGTCCAACAATACAGACTAAAAAGGCTTGGGGCCAAGACACAGCCTTGCTTCAGACCGCTTTGTAACTCTTGTCCAGGTGTCAGTATACAAGGTTATGATGGTGGTGAGGAGTACATTTGGTAGGCCCCATCCTTTGATTTTACTCCATAAATGATTCCGGCTCACTCTGTCAAATGCGGCTTTTATGTCCACGAAACAGGCAAAGAGGCGGGCTTTACTTCTTTGTGCCTGTTCCGTCAAGAGAGCTAGAGTTGCAAGATTCGATTGGGTGCCCATGCCTTTCCTGAATTCTGTTTGGAATTTGGGGATGATTTTGCTTTCCTCCATCCAACTTTGCAGATGGTTCAGTAGGCACGAGGCGTATAATTTTGCTTTGCACGTCAATCTATGAGATTAGTCTATAGTTCCCTGGTTTGCCATGATCTCCCATTTTATAAATGGGAAACTGGGATATTAGAATGTGCGTAAATCTCATTGAAGACTGGGGTAAGGGTTTCCGACCATAACTCTGGATTGTTCCTGAAAATTGCATTTGGTATGCCGTTTGGCCCGTCCGCTCCCTCGGACTTTAGTTTCTTTATAAGTCTGATCGGTTCTTTCGCATTTGTCATAGAAATTTGCTGCTCGTTGGAAAAGGAGTTCGAGTGGGCTAGATTGTCTATTGATGTAACATGACTGGGTCCGGCTTGAGCCTCCTTTTGGTCATGTGTGGCCCCTGGAATAGTTGTTCTAGAACCCTCGTTGGTTTATTGAACAGGGTGTTTACATGATCCATGCAAGTTTCTGCTCCAATTCCTGCCTCTTGCTGAAGTGTTGGGCCAGCTGAAAATGTATTGATTATCCCCCAGAAATCACTGCTGTTGGATTTTTTGCTAGCTGTTAATAGTTGCTGCCAAATTGATTCTTTATACATTGATTTTGCTTTCCCCAAGTTCTTTCTATAGGCACTCCTTAGTGCCTGCAGCTTTGTTTTTTCTTGTTTTAGGCCCTTTTCTCCCTCTCTGGATAGGCAACGCACTTCTCTCGCGATCTCTCTTTTGCGCATTTTGATATCATGATTGAACCATGGGTCCCTTCTGACTTTTTTTGTAGACCTATGTGGCTTGGATACCGGGAAGGATTGAAGCAAGAACTCTGCCAGTTGCTCCCAATGATTTGCATACGCCTGTTCTTGTACAGGGCCTTGGATTTTGTCAAAGGCCTTTACTTTCTCCTCCATGGATTGCGGGGCCACTCCTCGCCATTTTATTTTGCGCAAATTGAACGTTTCTGAATGCAGCATAATGGCGTTTCGGTTCTGAGCAATTTTAGTTCTGTTCTTCAGATTCAATATTAATGGAAGGTGGTCGCTTTCTGCTCGTGAAATTATACTAAAACTATTTATCTCTGAGGACAGATTTGTGCTAGTAATAATAAAATCTATTGTCGAGGCGACCTTTCCACTCAGATATGTTGCCACGGGGGGTGAGTCCCATGGGGATTTGCCATTCATAATTGTTAGGTCGAGTGCTGCTAATTTGTAGACAAAGCCAGATGCGCCTTGAGGAACTTTGCTGTTTCTTCCCCGTTTTGTCGCTAAAAGATTGGTATTAAAGTCGCCGTATGAGTATTTGTGTGACTTTTCTGCAATGCTTTTAGCAATTTTATAAGAGTTGTATATTTGCTGTTCTGCTTCTTTCTATCTGGATGAATATAGACATTTATTAGGAGGAGTTGTATGGTTTGTTCCTTACCGGTTACCTTAATCACTTGGATCCAGTTTACCCCTGTGAATATTTCTTCTGTTTCCCAATGCAATTTTTGGGTTAAAAAAGTTGATAAGCCCCCTCTCGCATGACCATAGTTTGAGTGTCTTTCTGCCAGGCAATGATGTTCAATGAAGCCAGGTATCGAGGTTGCCCCCATATTCCATGTTTCCTGAATCAAGATTATTTGTTGTTGCATTAAAAAGTTTGTGGTATCTTGATCTTGGCCCATGTCCCTGAAGCCATGCACATTCCATGAACAGAGCGAGATGTTAATTATTTCGGTATTTTCTGTTGCTGGTCCCGGTGTTTTTATCCCATGGTTAGGAATGCTTATCGTTCAGCGTTTTTGAGATCCAGGCCCAGTCCTTGATTTCCTGCAGGCTTCCCCCGATGGAGCCCGGGCTTTCGCTTTTGGGGTGCCTATTGATTTGCAGGTACGTAATCGGTGAATTGGAACGTGCTCCGCGTAAACATGTTTGCTGGTGTTTTCGTGGGCTTTTCTCTTCCTTTGGATTATTTAAAAGGGATACGGGTACCTTGGGCGTTGTACTGCCTTTAGCCTGATTCCCCATGCTTTAAATATTCCTTTCATAGCTGCGATGTTGTCCACCAGGTCCTTGGACGATCAAGTTGTCAGTGACTCCTCTACCCCCCTTCCGGGAGTTTCCTTAAATTCCAATGAGATTAGGTCACACAAACGGATTCCTTGTAGTTCGGGGATTTCATGGAAGAGTCTCTAGAGGTTTCCCCTGTTGAGCGTATCCTGGGTGCCTTTTGATGAGTATTACGGAATAAAAGACAGCTTCAATTCACACGAGTCAGTTTCGACTTGTTTTACGGATGACAAAGGTGCGCTTTCATTTCTTCCCCCTGATCCTACAAGGTTTAGCGGGGTTTTTTGACTGCTTTCTTGTTCATGTTCTGCTGCATTTTTGATTAAAACCTCTTGCCTGTCGATTGGAGGGCCTACATTTTTTTGGGGCGACATCCTTATTTGTGGGTCCGCTTGCCTGGACTGAAAGCTTGCAGTAGCGGTCCTTTCCCCTTGTTATTACAGCAATTGCTTTGCGGGGGATTTGTGGGCTGGTTGACCGTGTGTCCTCCGACCTATTATCTGGGTGCTGCTTTGGCTCTGCTAAGTTGGGCCCCTCATGTGTCCCTACTTGTTGCCATGCAAGTTGGTGGCTGTTTTGTACTTTGCCGCTCCTCGGGCTAATGTGTCCCGCCAATAGCTGCTTTTTCTTATTTGCTACATCGCCATGTTCGCTGTCAACTAATTTTGAATTTTTCAGTTGCTGCACAGCCCGGGATTCTTTACCAATTGCTTTGTTCTCGCGGACTGGGCTTATAACTCCTTGATTGCTTTGAGGCTCAGAATAAGATTTTGCAGTGTGCCTAAGACCTTGACTGTTTGCAAAGGAGGTCTCTGAGCAGTGTGCTTGATTTCCTTCCTTCGTCACTTCCAGCCTCGGTTAAGGAGCATAATGTTGCTTTCATTACTGTGTTTGGTTTTACTGTAAAAAGTGGGAATAATTTAACCGGGGCAAGGCTTGGTTGTTTGTTATATTTTAACCTGGCCTTCCTCGCGCGTTTCTTTTGATTTTGCCTCCCGCCTTTGTTATTGGCTGCGATGCCGCTGTTTGGTCATCGCGTTGGCTTTGGTTAATCTCAAATTCTAGGTTTATTTGAGCTTCGTTTATGTTTTTTGATTCCTCATTGTTAACTTTGGGTAGGTGAGAGGTTTGCTCTTGCAGGATTGGTTTTTGAGATGTTCCTTGATAATGGGTATTTTAGGACTGTTTTGCTGCCCCTAAAACATCTTTTAGAAGTTTCGGAAGTGTTGCCAGTTTCTCTATGATCGGGCTACAGTGGCATGTGGCTTGTTGGTTATTTATGTCACTTTGCCTGTCTAGGGTTTCTTTTTTTGTTAATAGCCTTGTTATTACATCCAGTTTTTTATTTACTCCAGCGATGTGATTGACCCATTTCCGGAAGATATAGTTATTGGTGATGAAAGGATTAGTTGTTTGTTTGTTATGGGACTATGACCATCCACCTGTGGCTCTGTCGTGTTGTCATTCTGATTTTTTTTGAGAGTTCAGGGGGGTTGAAGAGACCAAGATGGCTCTTCTTTGTGGCTTCCTTTTATTTGGGCTCGGGGTACGTTGCTCCTTATCCTGTCCCGTCCCCTCCAGAGACTCCAGAATTTCAATCAGATTCGCCTCGCTTACATTAGGGAACGTTTTGCCGATCAGCGTTTCCTTTAAAGCTGCGCTTGCTGCTGATTTTATTAAGTCTATTTTTTCCTCCTTTGACCATCTTGAGTTGGTTCGGCACTGTTCCTTGTTTCCTGAAGGAAGTTTGCCGGCGTTGGGATTTACTATAAGTGAAGGATCGTTTTGTCCCTGTGATAATCCTTCTAGAGAGGAGTGAGATTTTCCACACTCTCTGCTTATCCCCACAGGGGTCTCAAAAACCAAAGGTTCCACAGGATCTCCGGTATTAATTGTTTTTACTTTTGTTGTGATTTCTTTATGAGCTTTGTTTAATTCTCCCGATTTTGTTTTGAGAGTTAGTCGTGGCATTTCGGTTGGTGCCTGATGCACCTGAGCTATTACTGGAACCAGTTTCCTTCCATCTGTATGAACCAACTGATTCTCTAGTAATGGTTCTTTTGATGATACGGTGTCCAATATTACTGGGGTACCTCTAAGAGAAGGTTGTGTTTTGTCTGGCTGTATTGGGGTTGGCAACAGGGTTAATTCCTTTTGGGGGGCGTACATTGCCACCAAGGGGTCTTTTAAGAAGAAAAACCTTTGAATCACTGTTTGCTGGGTCGGTTTAAAATTTAACTTTGATGGTGGGGTGGGGACTGAAACCAACCTATCCCTGTGGCCAGCTCCGTTTTCGCCGACGTTGGTTTGTGAGACCTCCTCTTCTTGTGATTTTAGTTTTGTTTTTTGTTTCCTTGTTTCCTTCGCGGTCCTTCTGTGGCCCCCTGACGGATGGTTCCTGATCGCATCTGTACAGAACTCTGATGCTATGTTTTTTTTTTTTACTACCTATTATTGTGGCTGCTTCCCACGCTGATCGCTCCTGCTCCCGGCTTCTCCTCCCTTGAGGTAAGCAGCAGTTAGCAAAATAGGCTTATTACTTGACGATCTCTTAACGATCTCTAAAGCATCGGTGCGTCGGGGGGTGCAGCTTTGCACTGAATAGCCCCGTGGGTTTGGGTTTTAGGATTAAGGTTTGCTGCTGAAGGGGCAAGTCGCTGTTCATGAGCCCTTCCCACATTGGGCAACTTGTGGTCGATCTCTCACCTGGCTAGCTGACTAGTTGCCCTCCGGAGCCGTGGCCGCCGGTGGTACTGATGAGCTGTGACCGCTTCTCCGCCTCTTGACCAACTCTTCCCCACCTCCTGCGGTCTTGCAGACACTCGCTCCGCTTCGCTCTGCGCTCCAACCGCTCCAACCACTCCTCCGCTTAACCACTGCACCTCTTCACTGCGGCCGGGTGTGCTCACGACGCTCCTCTGCCTCTTCACCGCCTGTCTTGCAGGCCCTTATTCTGGCGGCCGACAACCCCACCCGATCGACCATCGGATTGGCCTCGCACCACCGCGGGGCTGGCTGCAGTGAGCGGCGGCGGTGACAGCGGCAGCGACGGGAGGGGGGGATTTAGGGCTCTTTACCCAAAGCCCAGAGCCCTGATTCCCTTTAACGGCTCTAACGGCTCTCCCACAGCTCTTCCTCGGCTGCCCCCTCAGCAGTGCGACACGGCAACACAGCACAGCGCTTGGCGCAGTGGCGGTCTTATCCTACCAGTGGCAGAGCTGCATAAATGTAGAATAACATCTAGGTTTAAATATGTCCTCACTACTCAATAGTCTGCAAAAAAAGTCTGTAACTTTGCGTGTGGTGCCACAAAAACCAGCAAAAAAGGCAAGTACTCACGCTCTGCTCCTGGGGGTTAAATCATCCGAATGTCCACATCACTAAAGGATCGCACCTGCACCCAGCCAGGCAATACGCGGAAGCCGCCGAGCACCTCCACTGCTCTGCTTCTCTCAGCTGGGCTCCACCGCCCCTCCTCCGCTGGTCCGCTCCGCCGCCTCCCTAGCTGCGCTTCGCTTCTCTTTCCAAGCCGGCACTGTAAAGCTTCTCTTCAATCACCAGCCGCTCTGCAGAAAGCTACCAAATGCCACCCACAGAAGAGCGCCAAATTCAGCTCCGCTCCGCTACGAGGCAACAGCTCCGCTCGTTCTGGTCAGCCTCGGGTAGGACGGAGAAGTCAAACGACCGGGTCTGGTTTGCGATATGTTTTTTTTGTACACCTGCACCCTGTCTTGAGCGTAACTGTTTTCAGAAATCTTTTGTATAATGTATAATAAATAATAACTTGTTATATTGGAAATATTGTTTGAACGGCTTCTCCATTTACCTTTCTTCTCCTTTCACTGATTCATTACTGTTTTTTCTTTACTGTTTGTAAACCTTACATTAATGTGCTGGATTGCATATTTTTAGGTGATCCTTCCCCTGAACCTACTATTAGGTGTATTAATGTATCCCCTGTGGTCCAGGATAATGTTTAGGGGGAGAGGGAATGCTACCTCCCTTCCCGGACCGATTTGACACAGAGACCACATCCCTTAGGGGCTCACTCTTAAACATCGGTGCCCACCCAGCGCAATCACCATAATCTCATGTGGGACAGGAGGGGAGGCCAAAGGCCCCCTCCGTATACAGCAGAAGATGGCATTACACCCACCAGCAGAGAGCAGTGACTAATGCTGTTCCCACCGTAGGGAGCAATATTTTGATCTGTTTCTCTGCCCGCTTTAGTGAAGGCATGGACACAGATCAAAAGTTTGCTCCGAGTGGGCGGGTGCATTTTCAAGGCTTCTGCCTGCTGGATTGGTGTTCGCTCCAATTTGGTAGGAGTTTTGAAAATGATCCAGCCAAGCAAAAGCAAGCAAAGGTTTCGGCGCCGGGGGGTGGTGGGTTCCCCGAGGCACATCATTTAAGCCATCCCGGCGGATGGGTCCCCGGGGCCATTATTGGCTCAGGGAGGGCTGCCATCACTTGCGCCTTTTGAGGCTTTGGGTTGGCTGAACAGCTCCTATCCCCATTTTCAATAATTTTGACCGCGGGGTGGACTTTGTGGGAACTCTGATCGTTCGGAGAGGGGGCCACACATCCCCCTCCTCTTTATGAATACAGCTCCGGGGGAGGGCTCCCCAGGGCTTATAGTGAATAAATGGGACAACAGAGCCACGTTTAGCATTGGCGATTTCTCACGCCAGTTAGGGCGCACCCACTTTAAATCTTTCTTGGAAATCTTCAGGGCTAAGTGTGTCCCATTAGCAAGTTATGGCAGTGGAATATGGGGCTATGGCCCGGTAGCCACGATTCAAGTAGCAGAAAATATTTTTTTTAGGGGCCTCCTGGGAGTCCCACAAAAAGTACCCTATGAAATTGTCCACGAAGAACTGGGATTAGGTTACATTACTGATCAGATCCGACTTGCCCCTTTAAAACTCTGGTTATCAATATGGACAAAGGAAGAGCTTGGTTTTAACAGATTAATATTGGAGGATTGTTTAAAATTGGATAAGCCCTTTCTGATCCAGTGGGTGGCCTATATCTCCCATATTATGATGTCCTTAGGGAGGCCCGATTTATGTACTAATCCCAGCTGCTTAGTTAGCGCTGATCAAAAATGGGTGTAGCAGCATTTATGGGTAAGAAGGCAGCGGACCAGGAGGACTTTGCAATATTGACACTTTCAGTCAGATATGCGATTGTAGTGAAAACCTTGGATAATTTAGAACCATATTTGATTCGGAACATGAGTATAAGTATAACTTGTGAATGTCAGTGTTTTAGAGTTTAAAACTGAAGATTTCCCCCAACTTGTAACAACACCTTAACCTATGTTAATTTCAGTGACTTTCTGGTGTTTTTTTTTACGTAAAGTAATATCTAATTATTTTATAGTTAAGCTGGAGCGATGAACGAGAGCAATGCGCCCCCCACTTTTCCCCAGATGATAAAATCTTATAATGGCATTGTGAGAAGTTGGCCTGGTAGGGGATGTTTCCAATTCTGGAACCACCTACTACCTGACCAAACAATCCCTTATGGTGTCTGGTTGTAAGTCAACCTTATTAGACAAGCTATCCTAGGGGTAGCATGGACTAAGCAGCCTAAAGGCTTAACTTAAGAGGTCGTGTTAAGCGAGCTGTTTTACCACATACAATCCTGTAATACCAAAATGAAAGGACACCACACAAGTATATATTATAAAAATATATGTGTTTATTACTAAAAACAATCCCCAGTATTCTTTATGAATAAAGGGGCACAAGCGTTAAATCAAAAGCACTGTTTAAACATACAAGTTGCACAATTATGGATGAGGGCGGGTGGCCACTCAAACCATATACTAAACAAGTGGTATAAGAGAGGCCACTCGAACAGTGGTTAGGCCTAGGGCCTAGGGAATCGCTGGGAGCAGTCAGGACAAGCAATGCTGAAGTCGGGAATGACCCTCGGGATTCGGGAGATGTGCGGAAAGCGCACGCATGCACCAATGTTAACCAATGGTGCGTAAAAGTCATAGAGTTAAAGTTTAAGGACACTTCCGCTGAACCTAGAGGAACAAAACTTAACACACAGACCCTAGAGGTGTGCACCAGTGTGGGAACACCGGCGGAGCAAAGTTACCTCACCCACAGGAAGTGGGTGCACAGGGTCGAAGTGGCGTCGGGTTTTGACACGCAGGCTCTTGGTGCTTGAAGCTGAAAGGGCTGCAGGCGGGTTAAAGATGAAGTGTCCGGTGGAGTCCAAGGGTGGACTCAAGTTGTAGAGTACCTGAAAGCAGAGGGGACAGAGTCTGGGTCACTCAGCAGTGACCAGGGTGGAACCAGGACGGAACCAGGCAATGTCGGGCGCAATCAGGTGGTCGTTGAGGAGCTTCTCTCCGCTGTCACGTGGGCTCTGGGGCATCTGCGACGTCCAGGAGCAGGTCACTATCTGTCCCACGCAGGCTCTCACCGTCGGTGCAGTCGGCTTCAAGTTTGGAGCAAACAAGCCTTGGTAAGAGCAATCCACGCAGGATCGGAAGATTGCTTCTCACTCGGACCAGGAAGGTCAGAGTCGGGGCTCCTTTTCAGGGGAGCTGGTGTGGATCTGGAGCAACCAGATTCACGAGTCTTCTTTGTAGTTTCGTCGGCACAGGGACCACTAGCCAGCTGGCAAGTGACCGGGCCAACGCGTTGAGCCAAATAGTGCCAAAGGGCCCCACGCAGCACTCGTCGAGTGTGGAGGGCTGAACTTCGGCTCAGGAGTAGCTCAGGGTGGGGGCTTCTCAAACCCCGGTGCACAGCTTCGAGGGTCACTCGTGGGCTGCACGGTCAGCGTCTCGTGGTCAATTCAAGATGGCGTGCCCCACGCTTCCGGTCGCCTCCACGGGTCTCAGCTCTGCAGGGACTGTGGATCGGGCTGTTGGAAGGCAGGCAAGCTTGATCTCGTTGATCTCAGTCGCTCGAGTTCCGGCGGGAACTGCAACTAAGTAGACGTTGAGGGCTGGATGGTGCCTGCTGCTGCAGGGTGGTCACTCCTTGACCACAAGGGAGATTCTTTGGGCTTCCACGATGAGATGGAGGGCGAAGGGTCCAGAATTGCGTTTCAAATGTTTCTTCCAGGAAATCTGATGTGCATTGGCACTGCTCCCACTCTTATTCCAATCTGGGGGGCGTGATTACCTGCTAGGTCCCCCCCTATGGGTGGGACCCAGGAAGGGGGTGGATACACCCCTTTCCTTTCATCCAGGCCGCCCTGGCACGAGGGCTGGAGTGCCCCAGAACCGGTTTGGCCGGATTATGCAAGGGGCAGCCTTGTGCGCCCCAGGCAGTGTCTGGTTTCTTTCAAACCTCCCTGCTACAATACACTATCTCCTGTCTGGAGGGCGGTGACACCCTCCTGTGACAGGAAACCCTTTGTCCAGGACCCATTTGGTCGAGTTTCGGTCAACTGCAGGGGTCCAGACATTTGTCTGTGGCAGAGGCATCCATTTTGTGGATCTTAAGGTCTTTGGAGAAATTAACCGCATTTAGTAAAGGAACATGTCTTACCCCTCTAGAGGGGTGGAATGCCATCCCCGTCGCCAGAACTGGCGAGGGGATGGTATTCCAAAGCGTATGACACCTTACACGACATGTTTTGATAAAGCCAAACCAAAGTTGCTAAATAACCGCGAGGATTATAAGGCACTTAATAGTATATGGTATGGCATTATCCTGAAACAGCTTAGGGATTTGTTCCCGACGGCTGCAGACAGGCTCAGCTCATGCTAGAGCTCCATCTCACATAAAACCATGCACCCAGCCTCCAGGATTGGTGAGGCCTGACTATAGGAGTGGCTCACAGGTTTACATGTGTCCAGATATAGGTTTAGACATAGGTATACTATATCTAAGCAAGGGGTGTGTACACCACCTTACCCCAGCTGAGTGATCAGCCAGTTGTGTCAATTTAAGAACCAGCCAGGGGTGGCAAAAGATATGCTGCAGCCCCTGGTAGGCCTTGGTGGCCCCTATGCCCTGGGCACCTATAGTGCATTATACAGGGGCTGACAAGGAGTCCATTTCCAATTGTGGTATGTACCTAGGGTACATGGAATCCATTTTACAGAGAGAGCAGATGGCCTGGGGCCCTGATTAGCAGGGAACCAGGTCAACTAAGTCAAAAAACCAGCTAAACACAGGCAAAAAATCTGGGGTAACCATAGTCAGGTAGCCACCTTCCTACAGGCATAACCAGGCGGGACTAAGATGTCAAGAATAGGGGAGGAGGCCTTGTTGAGCCAGGTTTCTGTGAGAATCAGTAAGTCCAAGTCTTGCTCTAATATGAGTGCAGAGATGTCCGCAGCATGTTTCACGTCTGATCTGCAGTTGATCTTCATCAAATGAATGAAGGGGGAGGTGTTGATCTCTTCCTGATGAGTGGTAGTAATTTGGAGTAGGTTTTCCTTATTAACCGATCCGGAGTTGACCCTGGGTTCCCTGTCAGGGTCCTGGGAAATTGCGGTGATGTTAATAGCGGAGATAGAGGAGGCGCCTGGCACTGTGCCATTGTGTGAGAGTACAAGAGCGAAGGTGTCCCCATCCTTACAGGTTGTCCTTATACTCATTGATCTCTTTGTTGAGTTCATCTAATTTTTTCTTATAGCCAGTGATGGTGGTTTTTATGTGGTTTTCTGTGGGTTGAATTTCAACCAACATGGTTTCAGAGAGCCGTAGAGCTGTCTTTAAGATCAACACAATCCAGTCGCGTGTACAGTTGGTGACTAGTAAACCTTTTGGTGCCATGTTGTTTCTGAGATATTCTTTTAGGATTGTACCGTGTAATATTGTCCTAATCCTATTCCTTTTCATTTGAGTCAGTGTTAGACCTGTCTGGTTTTTTTTGCGTAGTCCCTCCAATTTATTATTTATTTTGTCCCCTTTTTGCCCCTCATACCCTTAATAATTTTTGTCCACTGACTTTTTTCTAGGTATTGGTCAAGGGGATAGGTGTTCTTTTTCCTCTCATAGTCTTTCACCTCAGGCCCAGAGGCCTGTTCTGACAGGGAAAGTTGGAACCACAAAATGGTGGATACCAACTGCCCTAACTGCCAAGCCCAGAACTTGCCCATAGACCAGTATAGGGCGTTCCAGAACCTTCTGGTCCTTTCTGGACCACTGAGGGGTAGCCTATATAAGGCGGAATGCGGGGCATCCATTTTGTCTGTCAGTGAGGAGCAGCTTTCGGACAGGCTATCTTGGAAGGTGGGGGGGAGGCTAGTGAAAGGGTTGACCTCCTGGATTGGGAAGCAGCCTAATTAATCCACTTCTCTACTCCTCCTTTGGGATCCTTGTCTTGTCCCCGCTGTGTATGGTTAAGGGAGACCCTGGGCGCCTGACTAATCCCTAGACTGGAAGCATAGGGAGGTGAACAGGAGAAGGAGACTACAGCGCTGTGGGGTGCAGTCCTCTGCCCAGTGAAAAGACTATTGCTGAGAATCCCTCAAAGGGAGGAGGGCTAATCCTGGTGGCCCCCCCTTTTATTCAGTCATCAGTGAAATCCTGCCCTGGTTACAGCGACTGTCCCCAAGTTCATAATCCTACAGAGTGTCATCTCTCACCTGCTGTGGAGTGAAGCCAGCGCCTGGTGAGCTGCGCCGGGTCAGTGGTTGAGCGCCACTGAGGAGAGCAGCGGGCGCTGAGGGAGCAGAGGCCAGGAGAAAACGGGCTGTTCCGCCCCTGTACCAGCGTGGGGATCGGCGCCGAGTTGTAGCTGAGGAAGCGAGTTCGAGGTGAGGAGCCGACCTAGAGGAATCCCTACGGACTTCCTGGAGTGGGCGGAGTATTGGAGAGAGCTCCGGTAGGCGAGCGCAGGCTTCAGCGGGGAGACGCTTTTCCCTTCGCGCATGCCCGGTTGTGCGCTCAGCTCTCTGAGGCGGAGCCAACTGTGAGGAGCAGTGTTCCCTCTCGATCGATGCGAGGGAGAGTTGGAGAGTAACGCCGGGAGACCCACGGCAGCTGAGGCGAGTGGCGACTTCTCTCTCCTGCTCGAGCGCCGCTCGGTGTGGCTGGCGCAAGCGGGAGAGGAGGACTGTGAAGCCCAAGAGCAGCTTAGGAAATCCGGGAGACTGCTTCCTTCACTTTGACGCAACGCAGAGGGGTAGGCTCAAGCGGGGAAGGAGCGCTGAGGGGCCCCAAGGGCTGATTAACCTTGCCAGCGCTTGGCTCTTGTGTCCAGCCGAGGGATTTTCCCCCGCCCTCCTGTGAAGCCAGACTTCAACCGCCAGTTCTCCTACAAGTAAGGAGGTGTCCTGAAAGGGGGAAAGTGGCGCTAGAGCCTTCAACGGAATAACTCAGACACTAGTCATTTTCTTTCCACAGCTGTGTAGTGCAAAGTGGGGAGTAGTTGAGGAAACCAAGTGGAAAGGGGGAGTACTGAAGGTGCCTGCTGGCTAAGTAAAGGCATAGGTTCCTCATATAGATGGCTAATGTCTAAGTAAACTTCTGGTTTAACTGAAAACCCTCCTTGCATGTGTACCTGGTTGGTGAGGTAGTGGTGTTGATGAGAAGAGTTTAGGGCGCCTCATTGAAGTCAAATCTGGTCAACGTTGATGTCTGATTAAATGTGTTATTGATGATAATTAATGAAAAGAGTTAGCATCTCTGAAAGTAGAACTACTGATTTCCTGACAACTAAATGTAATGAGCTGTAATTTCTCCACAGACAGAAAAGTGATATTATTGGTCCTGATCGAATGTATAACTTTCAAATGTGAATACTAAGAGCTAAAGCAAAGAGAATATTATTTTTATAAATCAGCTCATATTTTTCCATACTTGGTGTAGCGTCATTTTTGTGTGTCATTGCGTGGATTTACTATTGGGTGGTTTGCAACCTTCACACTTGTGCCTCTAGAATTGCTTGTCTTACCCCTAGGCCAGGCTACCCTAGGTGACCTGACATCCCAGGTTCTAACATTTGGTGCCTAGCGGTGGGATTCTGACTTGGTTGCAGCTACTCATTAGTAATTCAACGCAATACACTGACCTACACCAGGAGTTTTCTCCTTGCGGCCCTCCTAATTTGAATTTTGTTTTTTCCAAATTTATTTCTGGTGGTGGGTGGAGGTTAACCTCAGGTCACTTCTTGGTTTTCTCCTGTGTGTTAATTTTATTCCATAGTGGAAGATGGAATTGAATTTTAAAGAGCTAGAATCCAATACTGTGGCCCAACTCAGAGAATGGTGTCAGCAACAAGGGGTATTCTTTAACAAAGGTGCCAAGAAAGGCGAGTTGCTGACAAGCATAAGGGCATGGGTGGAAGCTCATTTAGTGGAAAAACCAGATACTGAAGAGAGTGACGGGGACACTGTCCTTGAGATTGCAATGTTGAACCAACCTGGAAGGGGGAATCTGCTGACAGGTCCCAGGACACCTTCGAGGGCGAGCAGCAGCGACTCAGAGAGGGGTTTAACTGACGCCGAGCTAGAAGATAGGAGGGAGGAGAGGAGAATTAAGTTGGAATTAGCTAGGATGGATATGGAAAGGGAGGACAGGAGGTTAGCCCATGAGCGAACCATCAAAGAGATGGACCTACAAGCCTTAATACAAAGGTCTCCCAATCCAGATAATGGTGGCAGCGAAAATAAAGTGAACACCAGGGAACCCAGACCCTATTTACCCAAAGATGTCATCGCTAGGTACACCCCAGGCGATGACATTGCCAAATGGCTGGCCGCCTACGAAGTTTCTCTAAGGGCTCACGGGATCTTAGAAACTCACTGGGGGGGTGGGCTGTATAAATACATGCCACCTGCTGGCAGAGACACCTTGTTGGCTCTGGAGCAGGATGAGCAAACCCACTACCCTACAATGAAGGTGGCACTGGTGAAGAAGTTTGGACTTACCCCTGAAAGATACAGACAGAAATTCAGGGGAAGTCATAAACTGAGTACCCAGAATTGGGTAGACTTCTTAGACTACGCCAAGAAAGCTTTGGAGGGTTGGGTCAAGGGCAGCGAGGTGAAGGATTATGAGGGGCTGTACAATCTACTTTTGAAAGAACACCTCCTCGAGAAATGTTTTCCCGAATTGCGCCAACACCTGGTGGACAGCAAGCTGACCAATCCCCGGAAGCTTGCAGAGGAGGCGGACACTTGGGCGAGTACCCGGGTGTCCTCAAAGGGGACTGGAGGGGATTCTCAAAAAGCCGGAGAGGGCGCCCCCCAGAAGAAGGAGGGGGGAGATAAAAAGAAGGAGTTCTCCAAAGGTCCCCAAAATAATTTCCAAGGTAAGGGAGCAGGTTTCACCCCTAGGGCAAACCCGCACAGAAACCCTAATCCTGGCCAAAGCCAGCAGCCAAGGGTTCTCCACTGTTTTGAATGTGGTGGTGTTGGACATTATAAGGGAGATGTCGGATGCCCAAAGAGACCACCCCCTCCCACCGGAGGAAAGTCACCGGGAGTAGCTAGTGTAGCGCTCGGGGAGGAGTTGCCCTTAGATAAGGGGGGTGAGTGGGCGGGTGTCACCTTAGTGTCCCTGGGAGAACGGGAGATGGTTCCAAAGATCCAGGTGCCCCCAAATACTACAAAGTATGGGCAGTGGGTCACCATCAATGGCCAGAGAGGGGAAGCTCTGAGAGATACAGGAGCCAGTATGACTATGGTGAGGAGTCAACTGGTGTCTCCAGAGCAGGTGGTTCCCCATGTACTCCACCCCGCCGCGATGGCTGACGGCAGAATGGGCCACTATCCAGTGGCTGAGGTTCCCTTTGAGTGGGAGGGGGTTGCAGGTTCACTTCGAGTTGCTGTAAGCCCTGCCGTGCCAGTTGATTGTCTGTTGGGGAATGACATGGAGCACAACACTTGGAGAGAGGTGGAACACCGGACGCATTCTGCGATGCTGGGTACACCTGACTGGGCCTGTGTAAGCACACGGTCTGCGACTGCCCGGAGAGGGAGTTCCCCTGGGTTGGAGCCTGGAACAATGGCCCAACCCGCTGCCAAAAAGGGACAGACCCGGAGACAGGAAGAGCCTGCTTCGGCTTCCACGCCCCATGTGACAGATCGGCCACCTGCGGTGGTGGGCCAGGAGTCCATGGAGGGGGAAGTAGACTCTCTGGAGGATTTACCCATCCCTGCTGAGTGGCATGTGGAGGGAGGACCTACCAGAGAGGAATTCTGTATGGGGCAGAGGGAGTGCCCTACCCTTGAGGGACTGAGGCGTCAGGCTGAAGCCCAGGCAGCAGGTGATGCTACGGGACACCACCATATTTACTGGGAGGATGGACTCCTCTACAGTGAACCCAAGGTACCCCTACCTGGCTCATCAAGGGCCTTGGTGGTCCCGCAGCAATACCGAGCCTTTCTGCTGGAATTGGCTCATGCAATACCCTTGGCAGGACACTTAGGCCAGGACAAGACCTTTGCTCGGCTTGTCCTCCACTTTTACTGGCCTCAGATGAAAGTG
Source organism: Lissotriton helveticus (assembly GCF_964261635.1). NCBI lineage: Eukaryota > Metazoa > Chordata > Amphibia > Caudata > Salamandridae > Lissotriton > Lissotriton helveticus. The sequence continues at coordinate 1,360,267 of NW_027611684.1, read as the reverse complement.
GCGTCCAACACTTACTGTCGGACATGTGTATCCTGCCAGGCCAGTGGGAAAACAGGAGTGAAGCTGAAAGCTCCCCTGGAACCACTTCCAGTCGTTAGCACCCCCTTTGAAAGGGTGGGCATCGACATTGTAGGGCCATTGGATCCACCAACAACAGCTGGTCACAGGTTTATCCTGGTTCTGGTGGATCATGCCACACGTTATCCAGAGGCCATTCCTCTGAGGACTGTTACTGCACCTGTGGTGGCTAGGGCCCTGATGGGAATCTTTACCCGTGTAGGATTCCCCAAGGAAGTTGTGTCCGACAGGGGGACCAATTTTCTGTCAGCTTACATGCGGACAATGTGGAAGGAGTGTGGAGTGACCTACCGGTTCACCACTCCTTATCACCCCCAGTCAAATGGACTGGTTGAGAGGTTTAATAAGACCCTGAAGGGCATGATAAGAAGTCTGCCTGAGAGCTTACGGAGGAAATGGGACGTCCTCCTGCCTTGCTTGCTGTGCTCTTACAGAGAGGTGCCGCAGAAGGGAGTGGGCTTCAGCCCTTTTGAATTGTTGTATGGGCACCCTGTGCGTGGACCTCTCAGCCTGGTGAAGGATGGATGGGAAAAGTCTCCCAGGAAACCTCCTCAGGATGTGGTGAGCTACATGCTGGCCTTTAGGAGCCAGATGGCCAAGTTGTGGAAGCAGGCTTCTGATAACTTGGAGGCCAGCCAGGCAGTAATGAAGGAATGGTACGACCAAAATGCTCACCCGGTGGAGTTGGAGCCTGGCCAAAAAGTATGGGTGATGGAACCTGGAGAGCTAAGTGCCCTTCAAGATCGTTGGACAGGCCCATTTGAGGTGTTGGAAAAGAAGGGTAAGGCCACTTACTTGGTGGATCTTAAGACCCCGCGACAGCCCCTACGGGTGCTGCATGCCAATCGCCTCAAACCCCACCATGAGAGGCCAGAGGTCATCCTGATGTTGGTGACTGATGGTGCCGAGGAAGCAGAAAGCGAGCCTCTCCCGGATCTCTTTTCATCCCAAGAGAAGGATGGGTCGGTGGAGGGAGTGATTCTCTCCCCATCCCTAACTCCTGAGCAACGAGAGGATTGCCGCCAGGAATTGGAGCAGTACTCTTTGCTGTTCTCCCTTGTCCCGGGAAGAACCCACCTGTGTACCCATGATGTGGACACAGGAGACAGCCCCCCAGTGAAGTCAAAGACCTACAGGCTGTCAGACAAGGTGAAGGCTAGCATCCATGGCGAGGTTGCCAAGATGCTAGAGCTAGGAGTGATAGAACCTTCCAACAGCCCTTGGTCCAGTCCGGTGGTGCTAGTGCCAAAAGCCGCACCACCAGGCACCACACCCGAACTGAGGTTCTGTGTGGATTACCGAGGACTGAATTCAGTGACAAAGACTGATGCTCATCCGATCCCTAGGGCGGATGAATTAATTGACCGGCTAGGAGCTGCCCAATATCTGAGTACCTTTGACCTCACTTCAGGGTACTGGCAGATCTCCTTGACAGATGGAGCAAGGGAAAGGTCAGCCTTCTCCACGCCTGAGGGACACTTCCAGTTCTGTGTGATGCCCTTTGGGCTCAAGAACGCCCCTGCCACATTTCAGCGGCTGGTGAACCAGGTCCTCTCTGGAATGGAGAGTTTCTCTGCTGCCTACCTGGATGACATTGCTGTCTTCAGTAGCAGTTGGGAGGACCATTTGCAACATTTGCAAGCAGTTCTCCAGGCCCTGAAAAAGGCTGGATTGACAATCAAGGCCAGCAAATGCCAGATTGGGCAGGGGTCGGTTGTGTACATTGGACACTTGGTGGGTAGGGGGTCAGTGCAGCCCCTGCAGGCAAAGATTGAGGCAATCATGGCCTGGGAACCCCCCAAGACACAGACTGAGGTCGGAGCTTTCCTGGGCCTCACAGGCTACTACCGTCGCTTTGTGAAGGGGTATGGCACTATAGTAGCGCCCCTCACGGAGCTCACCTCCAAGAAACAACCTCGACGGGTAGTTTGGACGAAGGCTTGTCAGCAAGCCTTTGAAAAGTTGAAGCAGGCAATGTGTGTAGCACCGGTCCTGAGGGCCCCAGACTTCTCCAAGGAGTTCATTGTCCAAACAGATGCATCAGAACATGGCATTGGGGCAGTGTTATCGCAACTAAATGAAGAGGGCCTGGATCAGCCTGTAGTCTTCTTATCCAGGAGACTGCTTCCCTGGGAACAGAAGTGGAGTGCAATTGAGAGGGAAGCTTTTGCGGTGGTGTGGGCTCTGAAGAAGCTGCGGCCATACCTCTTTGGCTCGCACTTCCTGGTTCAGACTGACCACCGACCCCTTCGTTGGCTGATGCAAATGAAGGGGGAAAATCCCAAGCTGTTGAGGTGGTCTATCTCCCTACAGGGAATGGACTTCCGGGTGGAACATCGGCCTGGAGTGGACCACGCCAATGCAGACGGTCTCTCCAGGTATTTCCGCCTTAGTGATGAGGACTCCCAAGGGGTTGGGTAGTTCTCCCCACTTTCAGCTGGGGGGGACGCGTGTTAGACCTGTCTGGTTTTTTTTGCGTAGTCCCTCCAATTTATTATTTATTTTGTCCCCTTTTTGCCCCTCATACCCTTAATAATTTTTGTCCACTGACTTTTTTCTAGGTATTGGTCAAGGGAATAGGTGTTCTTTTTCCTCTCAGAGTCTTTCACCTCAGGCCCAGAGGCCTGTTCTGACAGGGAAAGTTGGAACCACAAAATGGTGGATACCAACTGCCCTAACTGCCAAGCCCAGAACTTGCCCATAGACCAGTATAGGGCGTTCCAGAACCTTCTGGTCCTTTCTGGACCACTGAGGGGCAGCCTATATAAGGCGGAATGCGGGGCAGCCATTTTGTCTGTCAGTGAGGAGCAGCTGGAGGACAGGCTATCTTGGAAGGTGGGGGGGAGGCTTGTGAAAGGGTTGACCTCCTGGATTGGGAAGCAGCCTAATTAATCCACTTCTCTACTCCTCCTTTGGGATCCTTGTCTTGTCCCAGCTGTGTATGGTTAAGGGAGACCCTGGGCGCCTGACTAATCCCTAGACTGGAAGCATAGGGAGGTGAACAGGAGAAGGAGACTACAGCACTGTGGGGTGTAGTCCTCTGCCCAGTGAAAAGACTATTGCTGAGAATCCCTCAAAGGGAGGAGGGCTAATCCTGGTGGCCCCCCCCTTTTATTCAGTCATCAGTGAAATCCTGCCCTGGTTACAGCGACTGTCCCCTAGTTCATAATCCTACAGAGTGTCATCTCTCACCTGCTGTGGAGTGAAGCCAGCGCCTGGTGAGCAGCGCCGGGTCAGTGGTTGAGCGCCACTGAGGAGAGCAGCGGGCGCTGAGGGAGCAGAGGCCAGGAGAAAAAGGGCTGTTCCGCCCCTGTACCAGCGTGGGGATCGGCGCCGAGTTGTAGCTGAGGAAGCGAGTTCGAGGTGAGGAGCGGACCTAGAGGAATCCCTACGGACTTCCTGGAGTGGGCGGAGTATTGGAGAGAGCTCCGGTAGGCGAGCGCAGGCTTCAGCGGGGAGACGCTTTTCCCTTCGCGCATGCCCGGTTGTGCGCTCAGCTCTCTGAGGCGGAGCCAACTGTGAGGAGCAGTGTTCCCTCTCGATCGATGCGAGGGAGAGTTGGAGAGTAACGCCGGGAGACCCACGGCGGCTGAGGCGAGTGGCGACTTCCCTGCTCGAGCGCCGCTCGGTGTGGCTGGCGCAAGCGGGAGAGGAGGACTGTGAAGCCCAAGAGCGGCTTAGGAAATCCGGGAGACTGCTTCCTTCAATTTGACGCAACGCAGAGGGGTAGGCTCAAGCGGGGAAGGAGCGCTGAGGGGCCCCAAGGGCTGATTAACCTTGCCAGCGCTTGGCTCTTGTGTCCAGCCGAGTGATTTTCCCCCGCCCTCCTGTGTAGCCAGACTTCAACCGCCAGTTCTCCTACAAGTAAGGAGGTGTCCTGAAAGGGGGAAAGTGGCGCTAGAGCCTACAACGGAATAACTCAAACACTAGTCATTTTCTTTCCACAGCTGTGTAGTGCAAAGTGGGGAGTAGTTGAGGAAACCAAGTGGAAAGGGGGAGTACTGAAGGTGCCTGCTGGCTACGTAAAGGCATAGGTTCCTCATATAGATGGCTAATGTCTAAGTAAACTTCAGGTTTAACTGAAAACCCTCCTTGCATGTGTACCTGGTTGGTGAGGTAGTGGTGTTGATGAGAAGAGTTTAGGGCGCCTCATTGAAGTCAAATCTGGTCAACGTTGATGTCTGATTAAATGTGTTATTGATGATAATTAATGAAAAGAGTTAGCATCTCTGAAAGTAGAACTACTGATTTCCTGACAACTAAATGTAATGAGCTGTAATTTCTCCACAGACAGAAAAGTGATATTATTGGTCCTGATCGAATGTATAACTTTCAAATGTGAATACTAAGAGCTAAAGCAAAGAGAATATTATTTTTATAAATCAGCTCATATTTTTCCATACTTGGTGTAGCGTCATTTTTGTGTGTCATTGCGTGGATTTACTGTTGGGTGGTTTGCAACCTTCACACTTGTGCCTCTAGAATTGCTTGTCTTACCCCTAGGCCAGGCTACCCTAGGTGACCTGACATCCCAGGTTCTAACAGTCAGCTTGTCCCAATCAGTAGTTTGTGATATTGTCTGTGCTATGCTTGCATCTGCGAATAGTGAGGGGTCCCCCAGGATAGCATACACTTCCTCAGTGGAAAAAGATAGCTCTTGATTCTCCCCCATGGTTTGGCAGTCAAAAAAAAAACTTCAGTAGTAACTACTCTTGCAGCTGTGCGCTGAGTAGACTATGGCTTAACAAGGAAGAGAGGAAGGGTATAGAAGGGAATACTCCTGGTCCCCTATATCATATACTTAACAAACAATTGAAGGAGTAAACCCTGAGGACAGAAAATGTCCACGTGGTATAAGGGAAGATACACAAAAAGAGAAAAGTTTCTCCTTTTTTAGAAGACCCCTCACTCACCAACCTACTTGGTGACATGCATCATCATTGGGGTCCCACCCGAATAGCCGAATGCTATCCGGGTGTGCTTCAACACCTGATTTCAGTGGATCATGGTTTGATCGTAACAGTGGTGCAGGTGAGTGAAAAACAAGTGAATTAAAAATTGTTCTAATTTAACTCCCTAGAATACTTGAATATGGAGCAACAGAACAATATTAAAAAGCAGTGTAAGATACCGCGTTTGGTTAAATTGGCCTCTGGTATCTTTGTGATAGTAAAACGTGATAGTGGTCTACATGCTTCAACCTCTCGGCAATATTACCAGGTTTTCTTCAGGACCTACCTATGTAACCCGGGCGGTATACACGCGCTAAGGTGTACCCAACCCGTGGCCACTTGTGAAACCACACCGTGTACTCACAGTATGGCGACCTCTCATCTATTGCTGAAAGAAAAAACCTGAAATTGAAATAAACAATTGCACGGAAGTCAAATCAAAAGCGAGTGTCTTATCCTTTCGATAGTAATAGTGTACTTGCCATATGGCTCAGAGTTTGAGTTATTTTTATAAATGTGGTGCTAACAGTAATTCTGGCATTCCATGCATGGCGTATCTTACATCAGTGAGAAATAAGTGAATGGTAATCGCCAGTCATACATCCATTCTGGGTTGGTAGTCAACCCATTTCAGTAAATCCACCTCACCACGTAATTAGCAATGGGTGCCTTAACGCTCGATTTGAGGAATGAGCATTTTTTCAGATAGAGTAAGTTAAAACACCATGCATGCTTGTTTGTGCACTTAAAAAGACTGCCATAAAGGACAGGGTAAATTGAAGGCTTACTAGAGACTCGATTCGGTCATGCCTTATGGAAGCCGGAGATATGGCTCTAGCTCTAGTCACACTCTGGGGAGAAAAATGAGGTGTGAGGGGCCGGCATGAGCTCAGCAAATACCTTGTTGTTGGTCCTTGGAGTAGCGGAGCCCGCCCGCATGGTACCTGGTGTACTTACTCCGTCAAACCATGACCTCCCATGACTGGTCAGAAGGGTGGTCTTGGGTGTGGTATGTGGACCGTCTGTGCCTCTCCTTGTGCCACCCGCTACATCTGCCTCTCAGAGTGGACCAAATTGGCCGGGCAGGAGCCGCGCCTCACCCTCCAGAGCCTCCACCTTCATGTCTGGAGATCGAGAAGGCAGGACCAGCACCTCACCCTGCAGAGCCTCCACCTTCATGTCTGGACACTGAGAGGGGCATCAGAGCTCCTTCCAGCTGCCAATGGAGGTAGTCAATGTAATTTTATCAGCGTGTTGCCCCTCCACCTAGTCAGCCTCTTCTTGAAGATAAAACTCATACATCGCTGGCGTGTTGATCATACCGTGGACCCTTCGAAGGCACTCCTTTCAGAAGCTTTCCATTGTTCTCTGTTGGTGGTCTTGCAGAGTTGAGCAGTAGACAAAGGATACATTTCTGCCCTGTCCAGCATGCCTCATGCAATCTACAATCAAAGATGTTTGAAGGGACTGGCACATATATTTGCACCTATTCCCTTTCTTATGCATCAATTGACTTGTTTTAACATTTCTGAGCCCCTCCACAATTACCAGCGATGGTTACTGATATTGTACACTGTTTTTTGTTGTAATTATTTTGATGATATACAGCAAACAACAAAGAACTAAGACAGTTTACAAACCACAGGATGAAATTGAGTGTCCCCAGCGCCTGTAAGTCACTCGAGGAGTAGAGTCATACGTCTTCACTTTGTCTCGATGCACCCCTCACTTCTTTAATCACATGAGCACCTGTTCACTTCTTGAGCACTTAACATCATGATTATTGCTGATTTCATTTGCTAAATTCTGTGAATAGATTGAATCAAGTGTGATTGTTCTATTGTTGTTTGGATAATGTGTATTTTCCACATTATCCAAGTCATGTCATCAAATGTTAAAACTGTACATTTCTCGTAAATGGACCGCTCGTGTAGAGTGGCGGCATCCACACAGTCATCGAGTTGGTATTTTACAGAAATCAGTCTACAGCGAAGCAGTGTTGCTTGTTAGACGCTATTCACCCAGGTTCCTGGTCTAGCAGTTTGGGCATACCTTTGTTCTCTTTACAGTATTACTTTGTTGCTCCGCATCAGGCCCTGAACGTGCGGCTGCCCTTCACATGCGTCTTCCTTGAGGAAATATTCCTCAGAACTACATCGCCTCTCCTTCCCAAGATGGTGACCTCTTTCCCTCTGAGGCGAATTGTCACCCTTCCCACCTTCTACCCCCAAAGGAGGTGAGATCACATCAGTAAGAGCCCCAAAACGAAGTCTATTTTTAGGTCTCACCGAGCGTTGCAGAGCATGCACTGCTCGCTTTGCAAGGCATGCAGTATACACTATAGTGTGGAAGCGTCATGGGGCCCGCCTACTCTCCGCCCATCTTTTTGATTGGCTTAGATCCTAAATACTGCCTTCTGATTGGTTTTAGACTTGTTAGTCCCTCCTACTGATGACCATGTTGTTATATGTATCCTTCCCTGGCTATTGGCCCCTTTACTCCAATACTATTTTCTTTCCTGTGTACCCCCTAGCTCCCTCCCGCAGTTCGTGACTTCTCACCCCCCCTCATTCTCTCACTCCTGTCTGTGCATTCTTGGACACCCGCACCCTTGTTTTCAATGCAATAGGTCACACGTAAATAAAAGTCCTATTACATTGAAATGCTTGTTTGTTGTGGGAGTGGCTGGGTGAATTTGTACTCTTTTTTTTGTCTCGCGCTGCTGATGGCTTATTTTACCTGACCAAATGATGGCAGTCTCCAGAACACATGGGCAATACAAGCATGCAATTTTTTCTGCTGCTGCCTGAAAGCAGCTATTAATATCGAAACCGTCTGTTACTGGCAATGAGTGCCGTATCCCTACCGCTTTCTCCACATCAAAGGCCGTTCTACCCAACCGAAGCCGTGCTTTGCACCACCACTCCCGATCATTTGCCAAAACTGTCATACCGAAAGGCAGAGCCACTCCTGGTATGTTTTCAGTGACGGACACATTAAAATAAAGGAATATGTTACTTTTTTTAGATTTGTACCAAGGGGAGAAGATAACGGGTAAAACCACCTATTTCATATAAAATCGTTCACACAAGAAATCATGTCTTGCCTAGCCATAACAGGGTCGCTGGCTTTGACCCTGCCGGGAGAAGGTTGGCCACCTGGGTTTAAAAGCACACGGAAGTCTAGTCTACCAGTGGTTGAAGCTCGTCCCTTTTCCCGTATCCTGTCAATCAAATGGATTCTTAATTTTGAACAGGGCGCCATACTGCTCTTTCACTTTCACAGTAGCTGGACGCAAGGCGGAACTTTGTATTTCAACTCCCTCACCCTCGTCCTGGTGCCTCCCCGTGCCCTCCGAGGGAGGTGTGTTGCAGACTCTTTCCCTGCCTGACTGCCCAGAGAGTAGAGGGGTTGCCAAGGTCACCATCACTGTGTTTATCAGGGTTCACATTCTCTACAGCTCTGGAGCAGAGCAGAGCAGTCAGCATCTTAGCGGCAGGAAGCCCTCTGCAGCAGTCACAAAGAGGTGTCGAAGGCCACTTGCCGGGCTCGTCAGTGACCAGCCTGGTGTCCCCCGTGGTTGGGTCACCAAGCCTGAACGGCTCAGCTTCTCCACTCTTAGGAAGCGGTCACAGATACAAGATCAGCCCTGTATCAGGAATCACAGGGAGCAATATGAGGTATGTGTTGACATGTGATAATGTCTGGAGATCGAGAAGGCAGGACCAGCACCTCACCCTGCAGAGCCTCCACCTTCATGTCTGGACACTGAGAGGGGCATCAGAGCTCCTTCCAGCTGCCAATGGAGGTAGTCAATGTAATTTTATCAGCGTGTTGCCCCTCCACCTAGTCAGCCTCTTCTTGAAGATAAAACTCATACATCGCTGGCGTGTTGATCATACCGTGGACCCTTCGAAGGCACTCCTTTCAGAAGCTTTCCATTGTTCTCTGTTGGTGGTCTTGCAGAGTTGAGCAGTAGACAAAGGATACATTTCTGCCCTGTCCAGCATGCCTCATGCAATCTACAATCAAAGATGTTTGAAGGGACTGGCACATATATTTGCACCTATTCCCTTTCTTATGCATCAATTGACTTGTTTTAACATTTCTGAGCCCCTCCACAATTACCAGCGATGGTTACTGATATTGTACACTGTTTTTTGTTGTAATTATTTTGATGATATACAGCAAACAACAAAGAACTAAGACAGTTTACAAACCACAGGATGAAATTGAGTGTCCCCAGCCCCTGTAAGTCACTCGAGGAGTAGAGTCATACGTCTTCACTTTGTCTCGATGCACCCCTCACTTCTTTAATCACATGAGCACCTGTTCACTTCTTGAGCACTTAACATCATGATTATTGCTGATTTCATTTGCTAAATTCTGTGAATAGATTGAATCAAGTGTGATTGTTCTATTGTTGTTTGGATAATGTGTATTTTCCACATTATCCAAGTCATGTCATCAAATGTTAAAACTGTACATTTCTCGTAAATGGACCGCTCGTGTAGAGTGGCGGCATCCACACAGTCATCGAGTTGGTATTTTTCAGAAATCAGTCTACAGCGAAGCAGTGTTGCTTGTTAGACGCTATTCACCCAGGTTCCTGGTCTAGCAGTTTGGGCATACCTTTGTTCTCTTTACAGTATTACTTTGTTGCTCCGCATCAGGCCCTGAACGTGCGGCTGCCCTTCACATGCGTCTTCCTTGAGGAAATATTCCTCAGAACTACATCGCCTCTCCTTCCCAAGATGGTGACCTCTTTCCCTCTGAGGCGAATTGTCACCCTTCCCACCTTCTACCCCCAAAGGAGGTGAGATCACATCAGTAAGAGCCCCAAAACGAAGTCTATTTTTAGGTCTCACCGAGCGTTGCAGAGCATGCACTGCTCGCTTTGCAAGGCATGCAGTATACACTATAGTGTGGAAGCGTCATGGGGCCCGCCTACTCTCCGCCCATCTTTTTGATTGGCTTAGATCCTAAATACTGCCTTCTGATTGGTTTTAGACTTGTTAGTCCCTCCTACTGATGACCATGTTGTTATATGTATCCTTCCCTGGCTATTGGCCCCTTTACTCCAATACTATTTTCTTTCCTGTGTACCCCCTAGCTCCCTCCCGCAGTTCGTGACTTCTCACCCCCCCTCATTCTCTCACTCCTGTCTGTGCATTCTTGGACACCCGCACCCTTGTTTTCAATGCAATAGGTCACACGTAAATAAAAGTCCTATTACATTGAAATGCTTGTTTGTTGTGGGAGTGGCTGGGTGAATTTGTACTCTTTTTTTTGTCTCGCGCTGCTGATGGCTTATTTTACCTGACCAAATGATGGCAGTCTCCAGAACACATGGGCAATACAAGCATGCAATTTTTTCTGCTGCTGCCTGAAAGCAGCTATTAATATCGAAACCGTCTGTTACTGGCAATGAGTGCCGTATCCCTACCGCTTTCTCCACATCAAAGGCCGTTCTACCCAACCGAAGCCGTGCTTTGCACCACCACTCCCGATCATTTGCCAAAACTGTCATACCGAAAGGCAGAGCCACTCCTGGTATGTTTTCAGTGACGGACACATTAAAATAAAGGAATATGTTACTTTTTTTAGATTTGTACCAAGGGGAGAAGATAACGGGTAAAACCACCTATTTCATATAAAATCGTTCACACAAGAAATCATGTCTTGCCTAGCCATAACAGGGTCGCTGGCTTTGACCCTGCCGGGAGAAGGTTGGCCACCTGGGTTTAAAAGCACACGGAAGTCTAGTCTACCAGTGGTTGAAGCTCGTCCCTTTTCCCGTATCCTGTCAATCAAATGGATTCTTAATTTTGAACAGGGCGCCATACTGCTCTTTCACTTTCACAGTAGCTGGACGCAAGGCGGAACTTTGTATTTCAACTCCCTCACCCTCGTCCTGGTGCCTCCCCGTGCCCTCCGAGGGAGGTGTGTTGCAGACTCTTTCCCTGCCTGACTGCCCAGAGAGTAGAGGGGTTGCCAAGGTCACCATCACTGTGTTTATCAGGGTTCACATTCTCTACAGCTCTGGAGCAGAGCAGAGCAGTCAGCATCTTAGCGGCAGGAAGCCCTCTGCAGCAGTCACAAAGAGGTGTCGAAGGCCACTTGCCGGGCTCGTCAGTGACCAGCCTGGTGTCCCCCGTGGTTGGGTCACCAAGCCTGAACGGCTCAGCTTCTCCACTCTTAGGAAGCGGTCACAGATACAAGATCAGCCCTGTATCAGGAATCACAGGGAGCAATATGAGGTATGTGTTGACATGTGATAATGTCTAGGCAGCAAAAGGTGAGAGTGCAGGGCCAGGCTTGTTTAAAGAATTGTGATCCCATCTGTACAAAGCGCCAGTCAGTGGTGGGGCGGTGAACCTGTCCGGCTCCGCTGCGGATGGTCAATGACCTCAGAAGCTGGTGCCCAGCTCCCCTTTATTACCTCTTCTACCAGCGCACAATATTCAGGCCAACTCGGCACTTGCAAAATGGCTTGCGCCTCCTCTCGGGCTACTTGCAGTGTTTACTCTGTGGTACAGGGGGTGGTCTCGGCAGCCAAGCCTGGGACTGACGGCGGCATAGATACACATGTAAAAACCGGTCCCCTAATACAATAAGAAAATACCTCATCAATACCAGTTGTAAACCTCTCAACCTCTCACCCCCACCCTTAACCTAATTTTATTGCCAATACTTTCCCCATTCAACAACTCATACTGTCAATAACCCATAGTTGTTCATTATTCATGCATCCATCCATACCAAGTAATTTGAGCATCTTTTAACCTTTTACCACTGTGTTTTCAATATAGTAGCACAGCAGCAGCTCACTAATATTACAGCAAATAATCTCTGTGACACCCCCCACGTTCTCCTATACAAGGTCCGGATTTAATCTAAAAGAAACTAATAGATGTTGCATGAAACATAAACAGAACATTTCTCTGCAGATGTGTGCAATACACTCTCGCTCATCACTCACATTAGATAAAAACGTGTAAGGTCCCAAAGGCGAGACCGATTGCATTACAAGTGCTTGTTTTTCTATATTAACCCTAGGTGTGGACTGTAGAGGCTGCAAGAAGGGCACCTCTGCCCAGAAGAGGACCTTATCTCATTGCATCATCTTGTGCATCACAAAGGAACTGCCTGAGGGAATCTGCGCTCAGTCCCTGAGAGCAGAGTCCTCTGCATCAGCACTTGTCAGGGGTGTTCCTGTGGCTGAGATTTACTGTGCGGTGACATGGGCTTCGCTCCACACCTTCGCGAAGCGTTATTGAATGGATTCAGAGGAGAGGAGGGATGGCCAGCTCAGATGTTCAGAGCTTCAGGGTCTTTAACAGCGTTATTTAACACAGTAATGACTCTTGGTGTGATTCCAGAATCATGGAAGTCTTCCATAACTGTGGTGATTCACAAGAAAGGGGGAAGAGATGACCCCTCCAACTATCGGCCCTACTAGACAACATCTGGAAAATCTTTGGGAAACACTTACAGTGACAACATGAGACCTGGACAGAGGAGAACAATATTCTCTCTAACCTTCAGGCCGGATCCTGAAAAGGCCAAAGTAGAATAGACCTGGCTCTGAGGTTGTACATGAACTGTATGAAGTACGTGTCCCTGGAAACTCCCCGCTCTTCTTGGTCTTCTGAGACCTAAAAACAGCATTCTGGGAGGCGCTAGGGGGCGCACAGCGGGATGGCTGGATAATACCGCAGCTCCGCCGGACGACCACGACAATGTATGTTTTCACTGCCTGAAGCCCGCAAAACCGTACGCAGGCACCGCAAACGGGTGTGGGATCATCCTGGGCACAACATGCGGGGGTGACACGAAATGGCACTGTGAAACAGCAGTGGTTCAAAGCTGAAACCGGCACTCACAGGACGACGGCTACAGTCAAGATGGCGACCGGCTCCAGCGCCGTCCCGGACAGGGGACTGAAACATTGGTGAGAACAACGGAGCCTGGAGTGTGGATGTAAATAAACGGCGAGGCTGTGATCTGAGGACAGGTGGCAGCACTGACATCATTGGCGCAAGTGACGGGCTCGCCCCCACGTCACCCGGCTGACCGTCAGACCGGGCAGTGGCGAGACCAAGATGGCGGCGCTCTAACGGACTAAACGGGGAGCAGGAGGTAATCGGCGGACCATTTTAGCATGCAGGTAGTTTTAGCCGTCGCTACACGGGACAACTGAAGACCGCATGAGGAGACTTGCTGTGGACGACTGCTGCGTGAAATGCAGGAAACCCAACACAACTGCAGGTACGAGCGATGGGGTCTGAGGTCCTCACGGCGCTGTGATGACGAGCGGTTGAGTGGTGGACTACCGCAGAGCGCTGGGTGATGTAACTTGCTGCCGCCATAATAAATGCGACCTAAGGCCCCTCCGTGCGTCCAGATTGGCACACGGCTAGGACCTCCAAAACAATAGAGGAAGTGAAGAGGTATTGACAGAATCACCCTCCAATCCGATATGCATAAACAAAGAGATTCTATCAATGTGTGGTGATTTGAAATTTTTATATTTTTATTTTTGTGGGTGGTGGAATAATTAACTCTCTCTTAGGGTGGTAAAGATGAGAGCACAATGTGCTTGTTAAAATACCCCTCACACACTAAAAAAATCCATTAGTGTCATGCTTCATCATTGGGGTCTTCCCGTCCCTCTACGGGGCGGGGCGTGCTACGACCTGACGAACTACGCGGGAGCACTAATAAGGTGACAAAGGCTATGTGACAGTGCAAGGTGAGTGGTGTCAGTGAAGTGTAGGGACCTAATAATGTGTGGGAGTTAAAAAAAGCTAAAAATCCTCTGGCTAGTGGAAAAAAACAATGTATTCACTTCCCTAGCTGGGGACGTTAAGAAGGGGGTTTTGAGGTAGAGCAAATAGCTACTACCTCAAAACCCCGGCTAGGACCCTCACAATACGTTGGCGGCATTATGGCGGTGATATCGACGCCGAGGGTAACGGGCGGAACACTGCACTCCACACGCAACGCTGCTGAGCCGAGGGTCTGTAAAGGGGTTTGGATGTCGGCTCTTGAGTGAAGCCACATACTGGTTGGGAGAGGCACCGGCAGTAGTGCACAAATAACGTGACCAGTGACCACAGAGTGTGCCGGCTAACACTAAGAACAGTCACAGGACCCATAGGAGTATGACACCCCAGTGACAGCTAAGCAGTGTGGAAATTGGCGGGAAACCTCCTTATGTTCAAAGGTACACACAGTGTCCCCTGACACACCGGTGGGCAAGATCTCGGCGCTTGTCCGGCTCGGCATTGGGCTCAAGGCTGCGCAAAACATCGTGTGCTTGTCGGGACTGTTTGCGAACTACCACCAACCGCGCTAATTGTGAACTGACACACCATAGTACTCTTCACACCCGCCGGCTGCCTATATCACGTTACAGGGGGGCGCGACAACCGGAGACGCAGGAATCCCAACCCAAGCGTGCAGCATTTGGTCACGCGCCACCCCGCAGTCAAAACGGCGACATCAAACAGAGTGACCAGATCATCGCTACAAGCTGCACAGACGAGGCGCCCGATCCAGGCGAAGATGGGAAAGCCTGATAAACAACAGCAGAAGATTTCATTTGAAAGCAAGAAAGTACCTAAGCCCACGGACCAGATGGCTGACAGTGACGTGCCGACTGACCTGGCGACTAATACCAACATGGAGAAAATACTGCTGGCCATACAGGCGAACCTACAGGACATTAATGGCAAACTGGATAATTTGACATGCAGGATGGATGGCATGTCTGCAAAACTAGACAAGCATGGTGAACGGTTGGACACGGCCGAAAACAGGATATCCATGGTAGAGGATGAATCACGTGCTACTTCCTCTAAATGCACCGGTATGGAACGCGTCTTAGAGGTGATAAAGGTGAAGGAGGAGGAGTTGGAAGTGAGTTCCAGACGCAATAATGTATGCATCACAGGCCTGCCGGAATCGACCAACACCGGCCGCATGGAGGTCTATATAGAGCAACTGTGCAAGGATATATTTGGCGAGGACGCGCTCTCTCCGGTCTTCATCGTGGAGCGAGCGCACAGATCCCTAGCACCACGCCCGCCACCAGGAGCGACACCACGGCCTATAGTGGCTAGGATTCTAAACTATCGAGATAGGGACACTATACTGCGACTGGCCCGCGAGAAAAGTACGATTACCCATCAAGGGAACACATTCGAATTTTATCCGGACCACACTGTACAACAAGCGAGGAAGGAATTCGCGTCTGCAAAAGCCAAACTCAGAGAACTTAACATCAGCTACTCCATGCTGTACCCGGCCAGATTGAGGGTATCTTGGGAGGGTAAACCAGTGCTATTATCTACGCCGAAGGCCGCACAGGAATTTGTAAAGAAGGTGATACAGCAGTCTAAAACCAAAGCACGTGAGGAGCAGCAACAGGACTCGGACTGAAGTTGAAAAACGAGAGGGGTGGACCCCTTCAGGATCTGCGGTAAGCTGTTGGATGCTTGTTATGTGGATTGCTGTTCCCAGAAAAGGGCAAGGCAGTGGCTGCGATGTGACGCCTCAGATTTGTTGTCCGTGATCACGCCTGGTGGCCAGAATTGACTGTAGGGGGAGCTGCTGTCCTTCGAGACTTATACCTTGATTGATAACGTGTGGGAACAATCAGAGTGGCAGAACTTGGAACTGCTTAGGTAGGTGGCCATGTAAACTGAGGTGTCCATACGCTCACGACCATGGCGGCACTGTGCCTTAATTCTAGTCTTTTGGGGGCCTATTGTTGACACACACTACTCACTGTATAACAACCCTACCTTATTGACATTATGTATTTCTGCCTTCAAGAGATCAGACACTGCTAGCTGATGGGTCGATCTGACCGTTTGCACTGAATACGCCCCCCTAGGGTTGTCATGTTTGAGCAGTAATTATCTCACACTGCAGGATCAATGGTGGACGCTCCAGTGCATCACATGGGCTACTGTCAACTCTCCCGTTGGGACAGTGATGTACTGTGATACTCACACTAGTGACCTGGAACGTATATGGGGCCCACCGTTGTCCTCCTCGATGGGGTGCTATGGGAGGGCCAATGACACCTGTACACATGTATGCGAACATCTCCCATGATCTTGTTCACACTACAGGACAGCCCTATCTGATTGGCGACTGCACACTAAACTGTTTTGCTCTTTGGGTGAACTACTGCTACTATTCACACTTTACGGCAGGACACTTATAGACTGCGGGCGGGACCAGGATGGATGGGCAGAGCACACGTGTGTGAATCGTACGATATGTGAGTCGTCCGCACCCATTAAGTTGGGTGTAGAGTTGGGCCCCAAGCGGACCTCCACAAGGGTAATCCCCACATCAGTTGTTTATATTTGAATACCGTACAGGGGATGTTTAAAGAGGGAAAATGGCTTTGGCAGATTTGGGTTGCTGGAGTGGGAGGGGGTGGGGGGATTAGGGGAAATGTTCATGTTAAGAGACCAGAGCAACTAATGCATGTTTATTTACAGGGTATTGAGGGGCGACGGGCTGCTCAGGAGTACTTGATCTCACCTGTGAAAGAAATGTTGGGCACTGTATATGCTTATAATCTGTTCATGAAGTGGATTCCTCGGTTTTATAGATGGCCTGGGTAGCTAGAGGTACTGGAAGAACTCAGGTCAACTTCCTCCCGTGGAATGTACGTGGTTTCACACAGCCAAAAAAGATAAGACAGGTGTTTGCCTACTTAAATAGATGGGAAGTTGACATTGCTGTGCTACAGGAGACGCACATCGCACCTAACACACACAAACACATAGGTGGACGCTGGTCGGAGTCCTCATATATGGCTAACTACTCCTCGTATTCAAGAGGAGTGATCACGCTAATTCGTAGGGGTATGAATTTCACTGTACACCAAGTTATCAGCGACCCTGCTGGTAGATATGTGATCGTGGCTGCCACCCTACGTGGTCACCGGATAACGCTTCTCAATGTATATGGTCCAAACATGGATGCACCAGAGTTCTTTCAGGAACTATGGGGACATTTACAAACGCTCGCAAACACACACATCATATGTGGGGGTGACTGGAATGTGACTGTAGAGGAGGGTGTAGACCGTTCCGCACATTCATCAGAACAGCACAAGCAGGCCAGGGTGAAACTCCTTCATATGCTCACCGATCTGTCGTTAACTGACATTTGGAGACACAAATTCCCGGATAAACCGGGGGCCACACACACTTCAGCACTACATCATAGTTGGTCACGACTGGACTATTGGCTGGGCACGGACAACATTGCACTATGGACACGAGGGCTGCAAGTCCTACCCAGAACCCTGTCAGATCATAACCCTGTACTGTTAACCCTAACGATTTCAAATTACACTCCACCCCCTTTCCACTGGAGGTTTAACTCCCGTGCTCTAACGGATACAATCTATGCAGATACCATACACAAAGCGATTAAAGAATACTTCCAGTTAAATGAACCAGTGGTGGAAGATGGGAAGCCTTCAAGGCCACAATACGGGGTGTGTGCATGGGCACCACGATAGGCATTTTAAAGGACATACGTCGGCAAATTACACGTTGTGAGACACGTATGAGGGAGTTGGAGACGGCCTCTGAGACCACTCAAGATATCACACTTTTGGGGGAATTGCGAGAATTGCACTCAGAACACCAGACATTTGTAGAGGACGAAATTAAATACATGGACAAGAAACACGTAGCCAGATCTTATGGGGAGGGAGGTAGACCAGGCAGCGTACTGGCGGCCAAAATATGCAAGGGTAAAAGGCACACGGCTATACTACGCGTCAAATCTGAAGATGGTATGATCCATACGCAAGCCACGGAAATTTTTTAACTGCTTTGCGGGCACATTCGAGGATCTATATAGATCGCGTCTGATCGCAGCGACGGAAGAGATTTTTAGATATCTAGAAGACGTGGCAATAGGGTGGCTGTCGGATGGGCAGAGGGAATTATTAGCGTCACCCATCACGGTAGAGGAAGTAATTGAGGTAATCGGAACTCTCCCAAATGGGAAAGCGCCAGGCCCCGACGGATACACAAATGAATTTTATAAACGATATGTAGATATCCTAGCCCCCCATATGGTGGAAATGTACAGTGCAGCCTTTGACAGGTCGGAATTACCTCCAACACTACGTGAAGCAGTAATAATCTCTCTTCTCAAACCTACCAAAGACCCAGAAATATGCGACTCTTACAGACCGCTTTCACTTATAAATGCGGATTCCAAAATGTTGGCGAAACTGTTGGCGATACGACTGAAACCACTGATGACAAAGTTGGTCCTCCCGGATCAAGCGGGGTTTATCCCTACACGTTCCACTTCACATAATACTAGATCATTGTTTGCTCTCTCGTATTATCTTCAACCATCCACAAGAGCAGTGGCGGTGATGCTCGATGCCGCCAAGGCTTTTGATTCAATTGAGTGGAACTATCTGTTTGCTATTTTACAGAGAATGGGTTTCCCCAAGCGCTTCGTCCAGTGGATATCGCTAATATACACTAATCCGTGCGTCAGAGTTCATATTAACGGTTACGTATCAGACTTATTTCGCATCCAACGCGGTACTAGGCAGGGATGTGCGCTTTCACCTTTATTATTCGCCTTAGCACTCGAACCCCTAGCCTGTCTAATCCGACAGAATTACAAGTTGTCAGCTCTGCAGTTCCCATCCAGACCATTACATATCTCTCTGTACGCAGATGATATGCTGTTGTACATCCGCGATCCCAACACACATTTAAATCAAATATTGCGAGAATATATCAAATTGGTGGGCACTCAGGTCTGGCCATAAACTGGTCCAAATCCTCCATTATCCCTCTAACAGATGCGACACCTCCTCAGGATACTGAATACCCATTGGAGTGGCAATCGGATCCTATACGGTATCTGGGTGTGATGTACCATCGAGATCCCAAAGTGGTTATCAGGTCCAACAATAGGCCGGCAATATCCAAATTGGAAGATAAGATACAGCGTTGGATACAACTGCCACTGTCCTTAGCGGATCGTATAGCGATCGTGAAAATGAATATATTGCCTAAGCTACTATATCTTTTTAATAACATCCCTATTACGCCCCCTGGCGAGGTGTTCCGCCGCATAAAATCACTTGTACTAAAACTTATATGGGCAGGAAAACAGGCACGTGTGGACCTCCAAACACTAACACTTCCATATATTCTGGGAGGTTTCGGGGTGCCGGACTTTCTACTGTATTATTTATGCGCCCAGGCACAATACGCTGCATACTGGTACCACGAAATACCATACCTCACACACACTGCTATCGAGGAAGGAGATGCGTTACCGATACCGCTAACGGCGATCCTCTCCCATGTACGGCAGCCACTACATGCTCAAGACATCAACACCGTTGACACCACCATTAAACCCTGGAGGAAATTGAGCCAACTGGCACATAAGACTCCATTATATGCTCCTGCAACGCCTCTACATTACCATCAGGCACTATCGGTCACAGGTGAAAAAGTGGGCATGTCCCTCTTGCAGCAAGTGGGCATTGAACGAATGGGTGACCTGTTTCATGAGGGCACATTTGTCAACACAGAGGACCTAACATACATCCACAATAAAACGCCTATGTTTAAATTCACACACTACAGACTGAAACGTGCAATGCAGGTACACTATCCAACATTCCCTGCCGAACCTGATAGCCTAAACACGCTACAGCTGATCATTACAACACCAGACTTATCACACTTGGTATCTAGATTGTACACCACAGCACAAGCTGAGATAACACACACCACTGACCAGGCCAAAGCTAGATGGGACACGGTAATGGTGGAACCGCTGTCTGAAAAAGACTGGCAGCAAACTTGTGCATTAACGCAAATACTTACCCCTAACGGCAATCTGAGAATTATCCATTATAAGTTTGTGCATCAAGAATACTACACACCTGCGCGTATGTGCAGATTTGGCCTGCAGGATAACGACGGATGTAAAAGGTGTAATGAGGAAGGCGCAGGGTTTGTTCATTTGGCATGGTCCTGTCCTAAGATCCATGATTATTGGACGGAAGTGGTAACTGCACTGTCCGCTATGATAGGGGTAGAGATGGAATGCACAATACGCACTTGCCTGCTCGGTCTCGTACCACGACTCAAAGCTACCTGACGTAAATTCTGTGTGATATCACTGCTGTTAGTCAAGAGGCAGATCGCTAAGTGCTGGCACAGAAAGCAAGTGCCCAAAACATCAGGATGGTTACGGGATATGTCCAGCTGTAGGGACAAGCTGCAAACCTACGAGGAAGAACTGCCTGCAAAATCTAGGCCCAAGGACTTTTGGTGCTATCTCACTGACTATGTGCTCACACTAGATGCAGGTGAAGAGGAATGATTCATGTACACAAACTGCTATATAGGAATTGTGCACCTTCCAGCCCCGTATGCCTCTAAAATACCCTGATTCGCTATCTTTACACTGGTACGACAGTTAGCTTGTAAGGGTCTCATATTTTATGTTTCTAATTTGTTTGTTTTCTGTTCACTGTTGAACATCTACAAAATCATAAAACTGTAAGACCTCAAGTTATGCGATGCAATGCCGGATCTAACATTATTGTACTGAGAAATTTATGTATAAATCATCGATCTGTTCTGTTTTCTACTTTACGGCCGGCCCCAGGGTTGTAGGCTCGTGGCTGTGTACGAATAACAAATGTCAATAAAGGTCTTCAAAAAACAAAATAATAAATAAAATAAATAAATAAAAACAGCATTCTATTCTGTTTCCGCTCCGTCCTTCAGAGTCTTCTTGAGGCAGGAGGTTCCAAAGCAACTATTCGAGTATCCGAAAGGATCTGCACCGGAACAATCATTCCAGAGTAAGTTTAGTGTAAAAGGAGATTGCACGTTTGAAATAAACAGTGGCGTTGGGCAGGGTTGCGTACTTGCCCCAGTTTTATTCAACATTCACATCAATGGAACTGATTCTCTCAGGAATCTTCGTCTTGATGTTCTGATATTGAAGAAGGAGAATATTCCGATGCAGATACAGTAATATTAACGCGTACTGAAAAATCAATGCATCGACTTTTGGAGGGCTTCGAGCTATTCTGTAAGGAACGGAAGTAAATAATCAATAGACAGGAAAATATATGATAATTAATCCTAAATCAAAGTTATTGTTGACATTCAGGATTTATGGTAAACCAATTAAGCGAGTTAAAACATGACTACCTCGGCATACGAATGGATGACCATATACAGTAGAAAGCTCATGTGGCAAAGTCGGAAACAAACTTGACGCCACAATTCTAAATTTTGCTAACTCAAGCAGCAAGAGACCAATAAAACTAGCACTGATGCATTCAAGACAAATGCACGGGTGGCCTGCTCTTCTGGTGCTAACTGTGGGATTTTGAGGGTTAATTTCCATCGGGCTGTCAGCAAAACTGTAATTCTTTGGTCAATCCTCGTTTTTTAACATAATTCATAACTTCTTCGCAGAAGGCTTGTGCTCTTCTTTTATTTCTGTTTTTTATAAGACAGCCTTCAGGCTTCATAGCAGGTTTACCTTCTCTGAGTAGGCAACAAGCAGACGGAGACACCGGTATCTGCACCTTGGTACGCGCTTGTTAGCTGGTACGCTTTGTAAGATCTAATGACCTCTCTATCTAAATGATGGGTTTTAATAGTGATGTACGTCATCTGTTTGCACTTGCATTTTACGTCAGATCATGGATTATGAGCAACGTGTAGTATTTATATCAGAAGATCAGGCCCTTCATAAACTGTGAAACATCTTCTTGTGACATGTACTAAACCTGGGTCCTGGCACCCCAATGACAGTATTAACAGCTGAGCTGGGGTTCACAGGAGGATCTCATCCCGTAAGACATTAGGTGCGTGTGTGGTCGAACTCTAGCTCTTTCCTCATATAGAATGGTCCCGCAGGATCTGTGATGATGCAGAATTACAATAGTTTACCCTGGTTTGAGCACGTAAAGAACATTCTGATATACACGAGTTGAGTAGAGCAATAGAATAATCTGGAACTAATGAATAAGGCAACCCTAGAACTGGTTAAAAATAAATATTGGGCATTCATGTGGAGCAAGCGAGAAGCCAGGAAAGGCATCCTTCCGACTAATTATCTGAAAGAAAAATGTGAACGGCGCTGGGGGCCGTACTTGGACTTGCTGTTTCCTGGTGACAAAGTGGCTTTATATCTCATGTTCAGATTAGGAACTCTTCAGATGTGGCCTTTACTAAATCATGGGTGACTGACGCCCCTGGAGGCCGACCGGACACGTGTCCCCGTACATAAGGGGGCCCGAATCATTTATGTGTGTTATGCTGCTGTGTGATATGTCGCTTAAAATCCGAAGGTACTACCTACGTCCACTTTTTCTAAAACGTATTCTGAGATGCTGCAGTGCAGCACTTTTCTTATGTTATAGAACTGATCGTGCAGAGATTTGCCAGGCAGAACCATAAACCAATTGTAGTGATGGTTTTGCCATTTTCTGTTTGTCTCTGGAGGTTGTGCTCGTCCTTTGATATATCTGCCCTTATAAAACGGAGCGTGACTCGACTCCGGCATTAAAGGCACTAGGGCACAATGGACGACCTGGAGCCCCTTATTGAATGGACAGAGTAGCAAGAGCTATTGTTGCACATTTCTACTTGCACCTGTACTCTATAAAATGATCGCTTAGGTGTTGGCCCTCTATTGGCCCATATCTGAGGGTTAATTTCCATCGGGCTGTCAGCAAAACTGTAATTATTTGGTCAATCCTCGTTTTTTAACATAATTCATAACTTCTTCGCAGAAGGCTTGTGCTCTTCTTTTATTTCTGTTTTATATAAGACAGCCTTCAGGCTTCATAGCAGGTTTACCTTCTCTGAGTAGGCAACAAGCAGACGGAGACACCGGTATCTGCACCTTGGTACGCGCTTGTTAGCTGGTACGCTTTGTAAGATCTAATGACCTTGTTGGATGGCTTTGGACATAAGGTACGCGCTTGTTAGCTGGTACGCTTTGTAAGATCTAATGCTCTTGTTGGATGGCTTTGGACATAAGGCCGCATAAACAAAAGGAAATTTTCAAATATCTGTTTTTCTCACTTTTTTATTGCTGTTTGAAATTTCTGACTTGACTTTTTGCATCATTGGTGATGCATGTGTTTAACATTGAGCTTGGGAAAATTGAAAAAAAATAGACTTTGGGGATTGTTTACTAGGGCAAGTGATACATCAAATTAAGACTCATATTAAACTGAACCTCAAGCTGAAAAAAAAACCAAAATAGCATTTACGATCACTTTTTATAAGCGACTTTAACAATTGTTTTTTTAGCTATATTAAAAAACAAGGTAACGCCGTAAATTTTAGAAAAGAGATTTTTTCAAAGTAAAACATAGGTGTGACCTGCCTTCACATTAGGCTTCATAAACAAAAGAAAAAACATCTCTATGTGTTATATTCACTTTTTAATAACACATTTTCGTTTTAGGCACAAGCAAAAAGCAGCATTGGTGATGCATGTGTTTTTCAATGGGGTTTTTTAAAGTCTACCAAAATACGGTTTACCAATACATTTTCATTATTTTCTCTTTGGTATCTCATTATGCACATGTTAATAAACAGGTTCATGCATTATTAGCTAAATAGCATAAAAACACACTGAATTATTAACAATAATCTTTGAGATTTGGGTGACCAGATGGCCGGAAATCGAAAATCGCCTCGTATGGATTCAACTTCCATTTCGTGCACTTTCTATGTGGGCCACATGCATAAGAATTGGTACAATAATGCATACGAATCTTAGCTAGAATCTTCAATTGAAATTAAGTCTTTAACTTATATGCTTCAAGAATTATAGGGCACATTCTGCTATGTATAATATCCTATCCATTTCAATGGGACGACCAGATGGCCGCAAATTGAAAATCGCGTCGTATGGATTCATATTGCGTTGTATGTACCTTACGTGTAAGCCACATGCATTTAAAATGACACAATGTAGTAGGGTATGCTATAGAATGTGTTGCAGTTGGAAATCAAGCTCTATCTAGTATGGATCATGACTGATGACACAATATACGTGACTCATTTTGCAAAAAATGGAGGCAAATTTTATAAAACATGCGTTTAATCACTGAATGATTCTCACCACTTCTAAGCATGGCACAGGCATGACAATGACCACAGGGCAGTGGCATGATGGTAACTGTATGCTGCACTCAGAATTATGGATCCAGATTGTATGGTTTTAGAATTTTGGGCCACAACGTAAGGCATATTTTTTCACACATGTGACGTTATTGAAAAACATCATACATTCAACTTCACATTTTGTAGCCAAAAGCATAAAGTGTTCTTCAACACACATGAAAGTGAAAAATAAAAACTTTTCCTGAAGATTACACTTGATTTGTACCTTGTCCCTATAAGCCACAAATATGAGAGTTACCACTATAAAGTGTAGATGTCTTAGCTACATACTGTGATTGAAATTAGGTCAGTACCTCATATGGTTCAAGATTTATAGTGCACCACATACTATGTAATATATCCTATCCATTTCAATGGGTGACCAGATGGCCGCAAATTAAAAATCGCCTCGTATGGATTCAAATTGCTTTGTATGCACCTTGTGTGTGAGCCACATGCATATAAAATGGCACACTGTAGTAGGCTATGTTATAGAATGTGTTGCAGTTGGAAATCAAGCTCTATCTAATATGGATCTTGACTGATGACATAACATACGTGACACATTTTGCAAAAGCTGGAGGAATTTTTTTAAAAATATGTGTTTAATCGCTGAAAGATTCACACCACTTTGAAGCTTTCCACATGCATGAAAATGAACACAGGACAGTGGCATCATGTTAGCTTAATGCTGCACTTCCAATTATGGATCCAGATTGTATGGTTTTAGAAGTATGGGACAAAATGTAAGGCATACTTTTTCGTACATGCGACGGTATTGAAAAACATCATACATTCAACCTCACATTTTGACAACTTTACAATACGCCACACACATAATAATTCACATGGGTAAGATGCACATCACTAGGAACAAAGTGCTGTTTAAAATATGTCTCTATAATGTACAGACTATGAATTATAGCCAAAATTATAAAGTGTTCTACAACACACATGAAAGTGAAAAATAAAAACTTACCTGAAGGTTACACTTGATTTGTACCTTGTCCCTATAAGCCACAACCATGAGAGTTACCACTATGAAATGTAAATGTCTTAGCTACATACTGCAATTGAAATTAAGTCAGTACATCATATGCTTCAAGAAATAGAGTGCACTACATCCTCTGTAGTATATCCTATCCATTTCAAAGGGTGACCAGATGGCCGCAAATTAAAAATTGCCTCGTATGGATTCAAATTGCTTTGTATGACTGTTTTCAGGTCCCTGTAGCCACCAGGACCCCATAATATATCTCAGATGATATAACAAGAGTGGCTAGGGCTCATTTCCAGCCTTCAGGTACATGTCTGACTCCTATTTGTGACATTTCGAGGTGTTTGGGATCAAACTCATTTTTCCCAATATAGGCCATAGAGCTCAGAGTCACATCACATTGAGCTCAGAGTCACATCAAATTTCTAGTTCTGGACCTAAGGACCCCTTAGTATACCTCAGATGACATACCAGGAGTGTCTAAGACCCATTTCTGGCCTCCAGGGATGACTTTTTGAAGTTTTGGGGTTTAGGGGGCATAGTCACTTCTTCCATCCAGGCTACGTTGCTCAAAATCGGGTACGATGTCAGGTTCTTCCCTTGGCTGGAAGCTGAAAAAAAAACTTCAGATAATAGCAAAGGTAGATAGATCAAATGAAAGCATCAGATCTGAGCTTTCTAACAAGTATATTTAGGTCATGGGTACTCACAAAGTGACTGTGATATCCATTCTGAGCTATTTGGAAAATTAGCAAATCTTGTCAAAAAAACTTTTTTGGACGATTTTTGCTAATTTTCGGTATCAACCCTCATGACTGTTTTCGGGTCCCTGTAGCCACCAGGACCCCATAATATATCTCAGATGATATAACAAGAGTGGCTAGGGCTCATTTCCAGCCTCCAGGTACATGTCTGACTCCTATTTGTGACATTTCGAGGTGTTTGGGGTCAAACTCATTTTTTCCATTATAGGCCATATAGCTCAGAGTCACATCACATTGAGCTCAGAGTCACATCAAATTTCTAGTTCTGGACCTAAGGACCCCTTAGTATACCTCAGATGACATACCAGGAGTGTCTAAGACCCATTTCTGGCCTCCAGGGATGATTTTTTGAAGTTTTGGGGTTTAAGGGGGCAAAGTCACTTCTTCCATCCAGCCGCAGGTGCTCAAAATCGGGTACAATGTCAGGTTTTTCCCATGGCTGGAAGCTAAAAAAAAACTTCAGATAATAGCAAAGGTAGATAGATCAAATGAAAGCATCAGATCTGAGCTTTCTAACAAGTATATTTAGGTCCTGGGTACTCACAAAGTGACTGTGATTTCCATTCTGAGCTATTTGGAAAATGAGCAAATCTTGTCAAAAAAACTTTTTTTGACGATTTTTGCTAATTTTCGGTATCAACCCTCATGACTGTTTTCAAGTCCCTGTAGCCACCAGGACCCCATAATATATCTCATATTATATAACAAGAGTGGCTAGGGCTCATTTCCAGCCTCCAGGTACATGTCTGACTCCTGTTTGTGACATTTTGAGGTGTTTGGTGTCAAATTCATTTTTTTCCATTATAGCTCCTAGATATCAGAGTCACATCAGATTTCTAGTTCTGGACCCAAGAAGACCATAGTATACCTCAGATGACATACCAAGAGTGTCTAAGACCCATTTCTGGCCTCCAGGGGTGACTTTTTGAAGTTTTTGGGTTTAAGGGGGCAAAGTGACTTTTTCCACCCAGCCCAATGTTCTCAAAATCGGGTACGATATCAGTTGTTTCCCTTGGCTGGTAGCGGAAGAAAAACTTTATATAATATCAAAGTTATATATATCACATGAAAGCATCAGAGCTGACCTTTCTAACAAGTGTATTCATATCTTGCGCACTCAAACAGTGTCTCTGATATCCATTCTGAGCTATTTGGAAAATTAGCAAATCTTGTCAAAAAAAATTTTTGGACGATTTTTGCTAATTTTCAGTATCAACCCACCTGACTGTTTTTGGGTCCCTGTGGCCACCAGGACCCTATATTATTTCTCAGGTGATATAGCAAGAGTGTCTAGGGCTCATTTCCAGCCTCCAGGTACATGTCTGAGTACTATTTCAGACATTTTGAGGTGTTTGGTGTCAAATTCATTTTTTCCATTATAGGCCCTAGATATCAGAGTCACATCACATTTCTAGTTCTGGACCCAAGAACACCATAGTATACCTCAGATGACATACCAAGAGTGTCTAAGACCCATTTCTGGCCTCCAGGGGTGACTTTTTGAAGTTTTTGGGTTTAAGGGGGCAAAGTCACTTTTTCCACCCGAGGTCGTGGAACTCGGAATGGTGTAAAAGTTTGGCTTGAGTGCCCTCCCCATGGAGGTCAAAAATGTTATTGCATCAAAATCATTTAAAAACTATATAGGTGTAATTGTAGTGCCCTGAATGCTATATGGCTGCATTTGCACCGTTCTAGGTATTTACAAAATGAATTTCTAACACTTTTGAAGTCTCCATGAAGTGAAAAATGACTAAGTCCAAAAACTTCACTGGTGCATCAAAGTGGTCAAAAAAGGTCAACATTGGGTTAAAATTAACAAAACATAGTGCTGCAGTGGTCCAATAGCAGGCTAAAGACATAATGAATGACACAGAATGAACAGTTTTACTAAACACTTTGAAAATTCGATTTTCAATTTCAGGGGGACAAGGTCATGGAACTCCGAGCTGGGTAAAAGTTCAGCTTAAGGGCCCTCCCCATGGAGGTCAAAAATTGTATTACATCAAAATCTTTTAAAAACTATATAGGTGTAATTGCAGTGTCCTGAATGCTATGTAACTGCATTTGCACTGTTCTGTGTGCCTCCAAAATGAATTTCTAACACTTTTGAAGTCTCCATGAAGTGAAAAATGACGAAGTACAAAGACATCATTGGTGCATGAAAGTGTTTAAAAACGGTCACAAATGCATAAAAATGAAAAAAACTAAGTGCTACACTGGCCCAATAGCAAGCTAAACACACAATGAATGACCCAGAATGAATATATTTACAAATTACTTGGAAAATGCTATTTTAAATTTCAGGGGGACGAGGTCACAGAAGTCATGGAACTCCGAGCGGGGTAAAAGTTCAAACTTTCCACCCCTCATCGAGGTCAAAATGTTTAATTCATCAAAATCATTTAAAAACTATATAGGTGTGATTGGAGTGTCCTGGTAGCTATATAGGTGCATTTGCACTGTCCTGTGTGCCTCCAAAGTGACTTTCTAACACTTTTGAAGTCTCCATGAAGCAAAAAGTGACTAAGTCCAAAGACCATTTGGAGCATCAAAGTGTTCAAAAACGGTCAAAAATGCATAAAAACGAAAAAAAACAAGTGCTACAGTGGCTCAATAGCATGCTAAACACACAATGAATGACACAGAATGAATAGTTGTACACATTACTTTGAAAATGCAATTTTAAATTTCAGGAGGACAAGGTCACGAAAGTCATGGAACTCCGAGCGGGGTAAAAGTTCAACCTTTCCCCCCTTATGGAGGTCAAAATTTTAATACATCAAAATCATTTAAAAACTATATAGGTGTGATGGCAGTGTCTTGGATACATCCCACATGAATTTTAAACACATTAGGAGCATCTCTGATCAAAATAACCATAAAAATCCCAAAGCTGCATCAGTGCTTCAAAGTGCTCCAAAACGGTCAAAAATGGACGAAAATGAAAAATATTCTCCATATCTGAGTTTTTATAACATTCCTTAGATAATGTATATCTTGAATTAGTTTTAAATCCTTTTATTAAAAAGTTTATTTTCTATGCTGCACTGGTGCAACGCCTCAAGTCTGAGAAGCTGCACCAGTGCAGCCGAAGCAGCACTGGTGCAGCCGAAGCAGCACTGGTGCAACAAGAGTCAAGCCTCCCTGACCTGACCTTTGACCAATCCGAGAAAAAAAAAGGTGTTTTTTTCCCTGGGCCCCTCCCCAAACGAAAACACATTGACCTGAAGCCTAAGTGTATTCTGAGTCATAAAAAGTTTATTAGATGAAAAAATATTGTACGGGCACTTTTTTGCACAAAAAGTCACTTTTTGGCACTTTTTTGAGAGAAATAAAATAGTTCGCAGATTTTTTTTAAATCGACCGAATAAAGAAAAAAATGCTCTTGTTGGATGGCTTTGGACATAAGGCCGCATAAACAAAAGGAATTTTTCAAATATCTGTTTTTCTCACTTTTTTATTGCTGTTTGAAATTTCTGACTTGACTTTTTGCATCATTGGTGATGCATGTGTTTAACATTGAGCTTGGGAAAATTGAAAAAAAATAGACTTTGGGGATTGTTTACTAGGGCAAGTGATACATCAAATTAAGACTCATATTAAACTGAACCTCAAGCTGAAAAAAAAACCAAAATAGCATTTACGATCACTTTTTATAAGCGACTTTAACAATTGTTTTTTTAGCTATATTAAAAAACAAGGTAACGCCGTAAATTTTAGAAAAGAGATTTTTTCAAAGTAAAACATAGGTGTGACCTGCCTTCACATTAGGCTTCATAAACAAAAGAAAAAACATCTCTATGTGTTATATTCACTTTTTAATAACACATTTTCGTTTTAGGCACAAGCAAAAAGCAGCATTGGTGATGCATGTGTTTTTCAATGGGGTTTTTTAAAGTCTACCAAAATACGGTTTACCAATACATTTTCATTATTTTCTCTTTGGTATCTCATTATGCACATGTTAATAAACAGGTTCATGCATTATTAGCTAAATAGCATAAAAACACACTGAATTATTAACAATAATCTTTGAGATTTGGGTGACCAGATGGCCGGAAATCGAAAATCGCCTCGTATGGATTCAACTTCCATTTCGTGCACTTTCTATGTGGGCCACATGCATAAGAATTGGTACAATAATGCATACGAATCTTAGCTAGAATCTGCAATTGAAATTAAGTCTTTAACTTATATGCTTCAAGAATTATAGGGCACATTCTGCTATGTATAATATCCTATCCATTTCAATGGGACGACCAGATGGCCGCAAATTGAAAATCGCGTCGTATGGGTTCATATTGCGTTGTATGTACCTTACGTGTAAGCCACTTGCATTTAAAATGACACAATGTAGTAGGGTATGCTATAGAATGTGTTGCAGTTGGAAATCAAGCTCTATCTAGTATGGATCATGACTGATGACACAATATACGTGACTCATTTTGCAAAAAATGGAGGCAAATTTTATAAAACATGCGTTTAATCACTGAATGATTCTCACCACTTCTAAGCATGGCACAGGCATGACAATGACCACAGGGCAGTGGCATGATGGTAACTGTATGCTGCACTCAGAATTATGGATCCAGATTGTATGGTTTTAGAATTTTGGGCCACAACGTAAGGCATATTTTTTCACACATGTGACGTTATTGAAAAACATCATACATTCAACTTCACATTTTGTAGCCAAAAGCATAAAGTGTTCTTCAACACACATGAAAGTGAAAAATAAAAACTTTTCCTGAAGATTACACTTGATTTGTACCTTGTCCCTATAAGCCACAAATATGAGACTTTGGGTGTGAATAATCTCCCTTGCTCCTGCCATTGGAAAGTTGCAATTTGCAATTAACCAGTGGAAGGTCCTGTTCTTAAGGGATGTAGAATGTTCCTCTTGATCCTTCCTTAGTTTTGTTACATTAACTAGGACCAGCACATACGCCCCGCATTCAGGCGGTAAGCTGATGCGGGGAGGTATCTGTCTCCCATTAATTGCCATATTTAGATCGGGCTGGGCCCCTAACGCGTTCTGAGCGTTATTATTATTAGTTGGTCTAATTTGGGTCTCCTTGCTTTTATCAACATTTTGCACCTTGCCTTCCTGTGTGGCGTCCTTAATCGTGTTATGAATTGCAGTGGTTTTTGTTAATGGTTGATTGGCAGCTATTCCTTTGCCAGGCACTTGTGGGGTTTTGGGCTTTGTAGTTAAGATTGTGACAGTGGGATTCTTAGCTTTAGTGCATGTAGATTTAGAATAGCTCGGTTTGAGTCCCAGCGTTACAGTTGTATTACGAGTCTTACTTCCAGACCCAGACTTAGCACTCTATGTAGATGGATCATGCATGAGAACGAGTGCAGGAGAGTTAGTAGCAGCGTATGCCGTGACCACTGATATTGAAGTCATAGAGACACAAAGAATAGACACACTATCAGCACAAGCAGCAGAGCTCATCGCTCTGACACAAGCCTGCATAAGAGCTAAGCACTTGAAAGTAAACATTTATACTGACTCACAATACGCTTTTGGCGTTGTTCATGATTTCGGGGTACTTTGGAGGGAGAGAGGTTTCTTGACCTCCCATGGGACCAAGATCCAACACGGCCAGCTCATTCAAGCCCTGTTGGAAGCAATACATTTACCTACAGCCATTTCTATCCTGAAGTGCAAAGCTCACACCAAAGTTACAGACACCATTTCCCAGGGTAATAACCTGGCAGACCGAACAGCTAAACTTACAGCCCAGACAGCCCAGACACCAACAGACACGACAAGGACAGAGGTACCATTACTGACAACATGTATGACAGTCAGGGATCCCACTCAAGATGTACTCGACATACAGACACATGCCACTGCAGATGAGATAAAGAAATGGACTGAACAAGGAGGGGTCCAGACTGACCAAGGTTGGATGACTAAGGGAAAAGGTACATGGTTTTCTTCAGATTCCATGGTACAAGTAATCATAATCACAGCACGTAGTCCAGCACACTTGGGAGAGAAGGCAATGTTAGACAGCTTACAGAACATCTGGTGTAACAAGCACATGCGTGCAGCAGCGAAACAGAAAGTACGAACATGTATGATCTGTTGCCAGTTCAATCCAGGTAAAGGCATTCCAATGGAACAAGGCGGATTTCATCCTCCTGACCACCCTTTTGAGGTCCTCCAGATGGATTATATCCAAATGGACAGTTGTAGAGGTTACAAGTATGTCTTAGTAGTAGTGTGTGCACTGTCTAGATGGACAGAAGCATATCCAGTTCCAGATTACACTGCTATGACAACAGCCAGGCAATTGGTGCGCGAGGTCTTCCCCAGATATTGCCCCGTGTCATCTATTCAGATAACGGGCAGCCATTTCCCTTTGAATTAATGAAACAAGTGTCTCTTCTGTTAGGATATAATTGGAAGTTTCATTGTGTAAGACACCCTGAAGCAGCAGGCCTTGTAGAAAGACATAATCAGACAATTAAGACAAAACTCGCAAAGGTCTGTGCAGAAATAGGCGTGGATTGGATGGTAGCCTTGCCGGTTGCCCTCTTTTACATGCGTATGGTAGCTCATTCCAGAACAGGCCTATCTCCTTATGAAGTAGTTTTCGGTAGACCGCCAAATATGTGGGGTACGCCTATGCCTAAAAGAATAACTGATGTTGACAGTAACATGCTGACAGATTACCTGGCTTCCTTGATGTCTGCACTACTCTCTTCTTGTTCACAGGTTGCTGCCGCCTTCCCTGACAACACCCAGGTCAAGGAACATGCCATAGTCTCCGGGAATTTTGTTTGTGTCCGGAATTTTGATCGTTCAAGCCCCCTCGAGCCACGCTGGAAGACGCCGAAGTTGGTGCTCCTAACCACGAGGTCCGCCGTAAAAGTGGAAGGACGTAAAGGCTGGAGTCACCTGCGTCATTGAAACAGATACTTTGGACAATCTGGTACTCTAGAAAAAGATACAGATACTAAAGACATTAAGGACAATACAGACTTTGCGCCACTTTGATGCATCCCCCATAGTGGTACTCACCGGAAAGCAGAACTTGAAACTTGAAGGCCTTGGAAACTCGATACTACGCTTGCGTCTTGGAACAGGTGGGCCTCGGAAACCTCGGACCTTGCTCTCTCTCTGGTGGGCTCTGGTTGGGATGATCCGCAATCCTCACCGCCTCGTGTGGACGCCTGGTCGCAGTCCGTCTCCTCCGTGGGCCTGAGGGAGGAAGCAGGAAGTCCTGCTGGTGCGCACTTTGAAGTCCGTCACGGCTGTAGAAGGGGGCAAGAGCTGTACCTACGTCACCGGCGCGTGGGGAAAGGGATAGTCCCTGTATTCGGGCGCCAGATTAATGTGGTAAATAAAATATTACCCTGGCATAATTTCTAGGCATTAACAATTAGCATGTATCAAATGAGAGGCAGAGAGTCCGTGGTGTCCAAGTTAAAAGGGCTTTATTCCAATAACTCGAGTTAAGGGAGAATCTGTTCCATCTCCACTGAGGATCAGGAAGGGTCTTCTAACAATTATTTACAGAACATCATATTTATACATTTTAGTCTTGTACATAGGACGTAGGAAGGAACGCTCGAGGCAGAGCAAGAAGGAAAGAGATAAGAGCATGTAGGCGTGTATGAGGGTGCATGAGGGTGTACATTTTATGAGTCATAGGTAGGTGATAGGTAGGTGTCATAGGTGGGTGGTACACAGAGGAGGAGTCGGATAGCTAGCTCGAACTTCGCCCTACTTGTGTGTGCAACTTGAGCATGACGTGCAATTGACGTGTAACTGGGAGGAGAGCTGACTTTCAGTCTAGTAGAGAGATCTCTTGTGTCAGGGCGACCAGCACATCTGGTACAGCTGATATCTAGAATCAGGGGATGTATTATCTGAAGCAAAGGTTGCTCATCACTAAGAATCAAGAAAAAGCATATATGTCTCAGTTCATTACGTGGGGGCTATGGATGCAAGCACTGTGATTTACTTTAATGGAGACAGAGAGGCTAGGCCCTATCTTTCGCGGACGGGATCTGTTTACTTTCCTCACCGGACTGAAATGTGATTCTGCAGAGCAGACAGATAACTGTTATTCATAATACTGTCTTGGCAGGCCTCTTGCTGACGTAACTGCAGCTTTCAGTGTGCCAGGAGTCATGAAAACCCTTAATTCAGAGAGTGGCTCGGGCTGCGCCACAAAATGGGTTCATTACGATATTTATTTAAAAGTGCACAATGCAATGCAAATACATGGGCCTTCATGCTAACTGAATGTTTGGGAAACTTGATGGCTGGCATTCTAATGCAGGACATGAATGCAGAGGCCTAGTGATTCAGGCCACTACAAGGAAATATGCATGGATGACATGCACATACATGTAACATAGGGTATACGTAGGGGGCATCTTGGTCAGGCAAAATTTCATTTTCCTCAGGTTCACGTCTCAACAGTGTGACTGCTGTCAGCAGGGAGTCTGGCACAGGTAGCATTAGAAAGGCGTCCTGTCTCGAAGGTGTGACTGCTGTCAGCAGGGAGTCTGGCAGAGGTGGCATTACAGGGGGGTTGTGTCTCAACAGTGTGACTGCTGTCACCAGGGAGTCTGGAACAGGTGGCATTAGAAGGGGGTCCTGTCTCGACAGTGTGACTGTTCTCAGAATGGCTCTGCTTTCGGCGTTCACATGACTGACAAGGTTTCTTTGAGATGGGACTAGTTCTCCTGTGTTGATGGAGAGAGAAGTGCTACTTGTGATATGAAGACCTGGGATGCACTTCTTTTAATTCAGTCATTTTTGTCCAACCAATGTATCATTTCTATGCAAAGCTAAAAATGTGTCTGTGGCTTGGCACTCCCCTTGTTAATAATCCATATAATTGCCATAACATTTCAGTACTTGTATGTATTCTTCTACAAGAGGGATGTAGACATAGATTTGTCATATTCCAAAGAGACTTTTTTAACGTTCTTATTTAGTGCAACTTTATATACTGGGTGTTAGATTGTGTTATATCTAGAACAACGATGTCTGTGATGGACGTGGAATAAGGGAGCCAAAGTACAAAGAGCTGTGAGCACCTTCGAAGGGAGAACAGTTATAAAGCTAAGCTTATTTAAGGGTTGGCTTTTTGTTGAAATCTTTATGCCACAATCATATCCAGAATGTCGTTCTTCCTGTGTCCAGGACTAACCAAGTGTTTTAAGCTTTTTCTTAGTATGGAAGGAGGGCTGTTCCTTAAAGCCCCTGTAAGAACATACAGTGCTAAAGTCCGAGCAAAAGCAATCTATGGAGCCCTCCGCTGGTGTTACTGAGCAGCACCTGCTTCAGCTGTTGTCGTATGTAACTTGTAAAAGAGAATTCTGTGGGTTCCTCTGGGGAATAATAATTCTATAGTCCTACGGAAGCTTAACTTTAAATGTATAATTGACTATAATGGAACTGAAAGCCCTCCTGGACTGAGCCAAGATAGGGATAAGTAAGTAGTCTGTACTGATGGTTGTCTTTTTTACTTATGAGCTCGAGTGTGCATGATTGGCCCAAGGATCGCTGTCATCACCCAGTTTATCCAGCTCAAATCTGTGTAAGGAATTGTGTTAAAATGTCCTCATTTTGTGCACACATTCACTCCAGTACTTCTAAAGCCAGGACACCATATCTAAATATTCATACAATTGAATATAATTACTAGTGAGGCCGAGTCATTTAGAAATTTTAGAGAACCAAAACATTTGACACAAAAAATTGTGATATGAAAATTATTGTATTTGGTTCTTTTGATTGCGTAAACCTTTTTCTGACCCTGGTTCACTTTAAAACAGGTGCTAGCTGATATACCTATAAAGCTGGTTTGAGATACAGCCCAGCACACTAGGTCAATGTCCGGTAGACTAGCACAAGGTCACTTTCAGAACTTGGAAATTAAACCTTTAGTTACCGTAAAATGCTAGAAAGAGCTTAGCACAGTCACAGAGCCAGAGTTCCATCCACTATGGCACTTTTGATATGGAAGGCTTTGCGAACCAATGATATTCAAGTAAAGAAAGATGACTCCCTACCTGTCCTGTATGGCATGGTGGGTGTTCACCGAGAACTGGTTTCTCAATCTAGGCGGAGGGCACTCGGTATGCTCAAACTAATTTAAAAGGTAGTTTGGTTGATGAACACGACAACTGTCCCTAGCTTTTACTGCAGTGTACAGAATAAAAAGGTCATACATTTCTGAAACACCTAGTTGCTGACTCTGAAGGGACGGATAAAATGATAACAAAGCAGCAATTTGCCAACAGTTATGTATTGAGATACATTTTCACTGTATTAAAGCCCTTAAAATGAAAATTATTTTTTTAAGAAAGCTACTGTGAGACTCTAACTTTCCTCCTAACCTCAGATGATCTGGACGTTCTGTAGTAAATGGCCAACAGTATGACACAAACAAACTATAGAGTTTTAGGTCTAAAGTGACTTCATTAGCCTAAAAATTCCTATCACTCATAAGTTGGAGGATGTTGCTGGTAGCCTATTTCCGCAAGTTTGATTTAACTATCGGCATGATTAACCATGGAATCTATTTAGTCAGTTTGTGTATCTTTGAATGTTTAATCAAACTTTTAATGAGTTTTAGACGTTGGATGTATCTTATCCTTTTGATCCACCAGTTCCTTGTTTCCTACCAGTGCTTATGAATTGATTAGTTGTTGTTAAAATGCATTTCAGTCGTTTACTTGTTCTTCTGTACTATTGCTATATCAATTTCGTGAAATATTAATTAATTCCTGAATAAATCTTGATGCATTCATTCACTCACATTCTGTCAGCTCTTATGTGATTTGTTTTTTAGGATCTGAGAATGCATGAAATGTATGTCCAGGGCAGTGGGCCTCCAACTGGGGGGTGGGCCCTCCTAGGGGGTCCTGAGATGATCCCAGGTGGGGCTCTAGGCTCTGGTCAAAAGAAGCATTATATTGATAACTGTGCTATGTTTTAAGCTGTTTTGTTGTTTATATCCTAGCTAGGAGTATGTGTCAAAAGGGACGGGACTCCAAATTTTTTTCAAAACCCCCATCCCCACTTCGAATAAACACACTGTGGGTATTTGTACCCATTATTAGAACATTGGAATGTTGGGAGCTCCATTAAAGCAGCGCCGGGCTTGTAATGGCTGGTATAAGTCCGGAGCACCAACATCCCAATGTTTGACTTCATGTTTTTCTCTTTTTAATTTAGAACATTCTACCCTTAGTGGGTGTAATCTTCTAATTGCCTTATAGCCCTTCTGCCTCTAGATACACCGGTCGTTAAAGGTCCTGACCCCGTTACAGGCCTGAGACGCATGCCCTCGTCAGTGCGCCATAAGGCTATATTAAAGCCTGCCTGACCAGAATAGTATGTTTGTCAATCATGTGTTTGATTGCATTCTTAAAACAGTACTTAACTGCAATGTTTAAATGAGTCTAGACATATTTAAACATTGTCAATTGAATAGAATAATTTTGAAAAATTCTGAGGGGAGCCCGACGATCGCTGTGGAGTTGGGAGCGTGGCATTAAAAGGTTTTAAGACCACTGCTCTAGGGTGTTCCTCATGGGAGAGGTGT
Source organism: Lissotriton helveticus (assembly GCF_964261635.1). NCBI lineage: Eukaryota > Metazoa > Chordata > Amphibia > Caudata > Salamandridae > Lissotriton > Lissotriton helveticus. The sequence continues at coordinate 1,322,650 of NW_027611684.1, read as the reverse complement.
GAGGGGCCTGATGTAACACTGTTGGTTAGTCAAATCTTAAAGGGGAGGGCACATAGACTCAAAGCCGATGGATTTCAATGTCAAACCTGTTTATCACCACTTAATCATCCTCACAATTGCAATAAGTGACTGGATCAGGCCCCCTCCTCCCATGTCCAGATGGGCTGCTGGCTGAGTATGTTCAGCACAGGTTTGGAAATCAAGGTTTGAGATGTAAAACATTGTAGTAATGGAAACAAGTAAACTTTACAAAGGAATGGTGACGGTGAAAGGGATGCCAAGCCCTGTGTGGCTGTGTTAGTACTGCTAGCAAGAGTGTGTACATTTATCAGCTAACAGTGCTGCTCCATGGAAAAGGTCAGCCATCCCTCATACCTGTCAAACCCAACCTATTCTACACCCTCTCCAGCATCATCTGTAGGTGAATGGAGAGGGTGTGGGGGACCGGAGTTGGACTAACGGCTAGGGCGCTCAACCTCAGACCTTGGGATCTGGGTTCGAGTCTCGGTAATGACGCCCAACATCCTGTGATTCTGGGCAAATCACTTAATCTCCCTATGCCTAACAAAAATGAATGTGTGTCCTCATGTAACGTGACTGGTGCTATGTAAAGCGCTCTGATACCTGATTCGGGTCAAGTTCGCGCTATATAAAATTCTGCAAAAAAAGAATGGCGAGTGAACAATAAACTCTCTCTCATAAACCCACCCTATTCTACACCCTCTCCAGCAGCACCTGTAGGCAGCTGGCGAGTGAACAATACACTCTCTCTCATAAACCCACCTTTAGCAGACATGGAGGGGAGTACTTCAGGCATAAACAACAAAACTAGGGCTGCTGATCGACCCCGATCACGGGACCAGAGTGTTTGGTCCTAGAGATCCACCAGGACTAGTTTGGTCCCGCGTGGAGCTGAAATGTAACCGGTTCCTGTCCAGAAATGCTGAATGTCCACAGGGGACAGGCAGCCCTTGTTCTGGAAGAGCATGGGCATTAAGTGCTTATGACCGGGGGTTGCACAGTCCCTTAAAATAATTTATAGACAGTTCATACACTACTAGTACAGCGGCTGGTATCAAACGCTTGAAGGGGGAAGAGTCGTGTTCCCTAAATCACTGCAGTTAGAGCTGACCGTAGGAAACCACCCAAACTTCACGCAACTTGGCCTCCACTTGTTCTTTTGGTCGGGCACCGCGGGAACCTCCTTTAGGCTTACTTCAGTAAGTAGTGGGTTTGAAACCCTGTGACTTGGATTACCGTCCGTCTTTGTGTAGGGAGGCCTTAAGTTGTAGGGTGCTTCATAGGGTTAGCATTAGAGTTGGAATAGGAATGTCCCCTGCATTTTTTGGGGAGTTTTATTAAGCTTGCACTCGACCCGAAGGTATCGGGGATCATAGTGCTTTATATGAGCCCCAGTTGCGTTACAGATGGACACATCCTCTTTTGTTAGGCACAGGGATATGGAATGATTTGCCCAGAATCACAGGGTGTCTCACGTGACGGATCGGAGTGCCATGCCTGAACGTAGCTAAACCAGAAGCCCTAAATGTGCGCTTCCAGCTTTGCTCAGTTTGACTTCTAATTATTATAGCAGCGCTCCAGCACTTGACCGCTCAGAAAGCCATAAAAATTTGTGACTTTACTGGAGGAGCTACGCTAGCAACCAAGATGGCCGCGTAAGCTCCCGGCTCCGCCGACCTCCGCCAGCAGCTCGAATATCCTGCCTTCAATCCTGACTTCACACCTGATTCCCCTGTTTATGAAGTTTTACTGCTTCTAACGGTGCAATCCCGAGTTTTCTACCTCATCGGTCGACGAAGATACGCCGTGTATCCATTCTCGGCCTAACATCGTATGGAAGCCGGGACCTCGATTTCTAACCTATCCGGTCTGGAAGTGATCAACAACGGCCGTGAGACCTGGCCTGAGCCCGGTCTCCCGAAGTGTGCCGTGAATTGTTGCTTTTTGGTGACGGTCCTGTGATTGATCTACACCGAGGACACACTAGCGTGTTCCACCGGATGCCGTGGTGGGGTTCTGGTGCCCGAAGACCTTGCTGACCACCCGGGGTCGACGGGACGGGGCCCTCGCTGACGGCAAAGGTGTGTTCTGCTATACAAGGAGCGCCCACAGTTTGACATCTGACTTGCGTGGCCTGTTACCCCGGAGTAGCCGGCCTCCGGGGTTCAAATCCGGCTCTGCCGCCTACTGAGAGGGGACGGAGCGGATGGAAGGCACGCCATCGCTGCGGGCCGTCATGGCCGCCATTGAGGCGCTCCATTCGCATACTAGCGCTGTGTTCCGGACACTGATCGTGAAAGTGGACGGTATCCTGGAACCGGAGGATGACTCTTTGCTGAGTTCTCCGCTGGCTGTTGTACCAGCGGTGCACCGAACGTCTGGACTCGAGGTCCCTGTGCCGATACCGGATTTCCTGAGCCCTGGCGGTTCCGAATCAACGACTCTCAAGCCTGTGCTTAATGCCAGCGTCTCCTGTTCGATTCTGTTTCCTTATGCTACATCTATGACCGGTCTCCAGTGTAGTAACAAGTTCTTCAGTGACTTTTTGGAAAACGTGCTGTTCCTGGAAGCATTTCATTGTTTTATTCGTGAACATTTATCCTGCATGCGACTCTACTGCACTGATGAGAACTTTCATGGATGCTTTGCCTTTTTTCTCAAGATGGCGGCTCGAGGGAAGTAGACTCTTAAGGAAGATCGGACTGGCCAGGGCTGAACTTTACTGCTTCGATCCGATATTTTAATTTTCAGCAATGCCGGGGTTGTGCCTATAGTGTAACGGGAGTTGGGTGGCTATTGACTATACTCCCCCGACTGGTTAGTATATTTTGCTGAATGTTGGCTTTATTGCGTCTGGGGGTGGTCGCTGTTGGCGGGGGCAGGGAGACCGGGAGTGTGTTTGGTTTCTCCTCCTCCACTTTTTCTCTCTTTCCCTTCTTTTAGGGTAGCTCTTGGGCGACAGGCACACTGCTAGTGGGGTTAGGCCGTAGCCATTGCAGGGGTGCAGGGTGGGGGGTTAGGGGAGTTTTTTATTTATTTTTCCTTTGTTTTATTGTATGGCCCCTTTTGTCTTTCCTTTTTCCTTTTACGAGAAGTGGGCTGTTTATTCTTCACGGATCCTTTCTTGCTCGGGTGTCTATACTAGCTTTAATTATCCTGTATCATTGCGGATGGGGGAGGATGTGGCGGGGTTGTTTTCGATCGTATGATAGACTGTTTATTCTTCCTAACTGTTGTGTATAGTCGCGATTTACCGTGGGTTCCTTATGATGATTCTTGTATGTATAATTCCCCCGCCTGTCCCTTTCCCGCATTGTACTGTTTGACACCTGATATTTGTAATGCCTACTCTTGTCTTACTGTTAAAATAAAAAAATATATAAAAAAAAATAATGATTGTGACTTTGCATTTCAGTATGGTGATGCAGACCACCACATTGAAATGCGTTAGTCTAACTCCTGATGCGTGGTACTTGTCAGGCCTGTTCCCCTCAACGCAGGCACCCTTGCACTATGGTGCAAGGCTGCCTGCATTGATGCTAGGCAGCTAAATGTAGCACCAGCACAGGGTGAAATGCAGGGCTGCACCGTATTCTTGTAAATACGGTGTAGCTCTGCATTTCAGAAGTGGAGAGCGTGACGTTAAGTCAAGGAGGCCAACGCCGTGCTCCACCACTTCCTTGTAAATATGCCCCTTAATGACAACAGCCTGACCTATTTTATCAAGAGACAGAAAATCCTCTCATTTCAGAAGATGCACGGCCTTGATGTAGCATTGCTCCAGGAAACACACCTGTCACCTATTGAACATGATGAACTCAGAAGGGATTGGATGAGTACGGTACTACGTGCCAGCGGGATCCAGATTACCCTTACACACCCATCTACTCCTTTCTCCTTTCTTCTTTTTAGACCCATCTACTGCCCCCCTGGGCAGATATATAATTTTGCCAAGGTTCAGATTCTCAATGAGTCTTTGTGTGTGGGCTCTATCTATGCCCCGGTGGCTGACCAAACTCCTGCTCTCCTTTGGACAGCCAGGGTACTCATGAGGGGGGGTGCGGGAATATGCCACCTTGACGAGTCCAGAAACCATAAACCTGGCAGCCCCGAGACCGGTTCATCCTCTCTGACATTATTGATGATCGTGCCTTGATGGATCCAGGGTGATTGACGCACCTGAGGGACGCAGACTATACTTTCACCTCCTACGTCCATTATAAATGTTTATGCTTTGATCCTCCCAAACAGTACCTCTGATCATGATCTTCTGTAACTCGACCATAATCTTCGACTGTTGCAAACCCCTCAGGCCCGTTGGTGTATGTATACAGCATGGTATAAAGCTCCTGAAGACAAGCACAGATGGTGCCAATATCTGAGCCAGTACTTGGAGGAGAACGCTGGGTCCATCTCCTCTACACAGGTGCTGTGGGAGGGCAGGAAGGCAGATGAATGATTTGGCTGCCTATAAGTGCCACTGTGAGACATAACAGCGTTGGTTGACTGACTTCACGTTTCACCTGGCTCAGACGTATAACGCATTGCTGGTCTCTGCTCTTCTCAAGGAGCTGCTTGGGGCCAAGTATGATCTTAAGGCTTATTACACAGTGGAGGACCAGAGGGATACGCTCTGTGGATGATATAGTAGGGGACGGTGAGTTGGCCCCCTTTACTACTCTCATGCGTGATTATGGGATGCCACAATCACATCACTGACAGTTTTGACAGCCTATGCATAGCCTGCGACACATGCTGGGTGCTCCTCCTTACGATCTAGAGACTGACGGTTAAAAATGGGGATCTCTAGTTGGCAGCGTCTGCCGCAGAGGTCCAAATAGGGATCCTTCTTCCTAAGCCAGAGTAAGGGGGCTACACCCTTTGATAACCCCTGCTCAACCCTGTGGTAACATAGCACAAGCAGACAGGCCTATCTCAGAGGCAGTGTGTGAAGCATTGATGACCATACACAATAACGCAGGGAAGACGCTACAAACGGACACCACAAGCAGTTATAGAAAAATAGTTATCTTTATATAGATTGAACACTAGGCGTAAAAGAGCTCAAGGAGCCACAATGCACATAATTACAGATTCAATTCAAAAGCAATAAAGGCACTCAAAAAGCGTGTGGAACAAACTTAGTGCCAGGCCAGGGTCCACACGACCCGGTGGTGCACAATGTACCTGAGATTTAAAGGGGCACAGCACACAGTCTCACAAGGAAGTTGCGGTGATGACAGGCAGACTCGCAGCGGCCACAGCTCCCAGCTGTAGCGGTCCACGGGACGGGGCTTAACGGCGGGCACCCAGCGGCACGCGCAGGTGGTAACAAGACCCACGAAGTGGGGACTAGTGAGGGCACTCGGCAGCACAGCTCCTCAGTTGCAGCTTCCCGCATTAGCGATTTAGATGATTCTCGTAGGTCGGCAAATGCGGGCACTCAGCGGCACAGCTCCTCAGCTGCAGCGGCCCACAATAGCGATAGTGATGATTCTTGTAGGATGGCAAATGCGGGCACTTAGCGGCAGAGCTCCTCAGCTGCAACTGCCCACAATAGCGATAGCGATGATTTTGGTTGTGGTTCTCAAAATCCGGACCCTGGTGTTTTCCCGATATCGAGGTCCAATACCCGTGTCACAAAACCTCAACGTACCATGACGATTTTGGTGTCTATGAACCGATAATGATTAGGACATCATTCCTATGTATTTGCGTCACAATCGAGGGTTGCCAACACCCCAGTCAAATGCGGGCTCTCAGCGGCAACAGCTCCTCAGCTGCAGCGGCCCACAATAGCGAACACAATGACTTTGGTAACACAGGCAAATGCGGGCTCTCAGCGGCAACAGCTCCTCAGCTGCGGAGGCCCACAATAGCGATGCAATGACTTTCAGCCCGCATTCCCCGCAGTAGAACCAGAGGCTCCGGAATTCCCAACAGAGGCCTCACCTGCGAGTAGAATCCCTCTCAAATAGGAATCCGGACTGCTGATGGGTGAAGCCTAATGTCCTTGAGACTTCGGCAGGAGGAAAGCTCAGATCAGGCCTTTGGGTAGTTGCTTCAGCAAGATGAGTGAAAGTTTCAAAGTCCATTTTTTCTTGGCAGAGTATATAGTGTGAACTAGACCCGAACCGAATCGGGTATCAGAGCGCTTTACATAGCACCAGTTACATTACATTTAGGACACACATTCATTTTTGTTAGGCACGGGGAGATTAAGTGATTTGCCCAGAATCACAGGAAGTTTGGCGCCGTTACCGAGACTCGAACCCAGTTCCTCCAGGTCCGAGGTCAAGCGCCCTAGCCGTTAGGCCAACTCCTCTCCCCTATTCCCTTTAGTTACTTGGACAGGGGTTCGTCTTGACATCCAGAAGTAGCACACTGTATAGTGGTATTTGCACAGATCTTTATACCCCAAAAGTCTTTGTTCTCAAAAAGTCACATATCACTGAACCCAGCCAGAACCAGTTTGGTGTTGTTCCGAGGCACTTTTTTTCCCTAACCCTCGGTTCACATCATTCTTGCCTGCCGCCGAGTCTGACATTTTGGCCATCCTTAGATCTCTGAAGTCTGGCTCATCCACTGATCCATGTCTGGCTCGGCCCCGATTTTACTTGACATCTCTGCCGCCTTCGATACGGTGCCTCACCAGATGCTTCTCGCCCGGCTCTCTTCTATTGGCATTACGGGCCTGGCTTGGGAGTGGATTAAATCTTTTTTGTATGCTCGCACGCAGCAGGTCTGCATGGCTCCCTGTCTATCCTCTGTCAGGAAACTCGCTATGGGGGTGCCACAGGGCACTACTCTGAGCCCTCTGCTTTTCAATGTTTATCTGACCCCTTTGATTTATCTGGCAAAGGAGGTTGGGGCAAAAATCATAGTGTTTGCAGACGACACCCAATTGTTATTTACCTGGAGAGGCTCGGATCTGGACACCAGCATCGCCCAGACGTGGCTAGCGTCCGTATTTCGCTGGCTTGGCCATGTCTCTGTGAAGTGCAATGTAGTGTAGCTCCTATCATAAAATATTTGTGAACATACCAGCGGGCAGCTAAAGTCTATAAAGTATCAAAAAATAGAAATCTTAGTTCTCTAGGAATAGTTTCTTACTTTAAGCAGAAGATAGTGTCCCGAAAAATTGTAAAAATTAATTTGGGGCTGCTAAAAAATTGCTGTCCGTGAACTGGAGGGAAAATTGTTCATGTGACTTTATTTTTAAAGTTGAAGGCCAAATTCAGGGAACGCCGAGTGCGAGCTTGCTCAAAAGTCTCTATTTCTGTTCGGGTGAGAACATCATATCATTTAGGCTTTCGAAAAAACTGTCAACAGCTTCCTGGGAAAGTTCTACTAACTCGGAAATAGGTGTAATCATGCATTCGTGCGCATGATTGTCTCCATTGACATTCTGATTCGTATTGCTGACAGAAGGTCGTACCTGATCGATGCTGCTTTCATCTTGAACTTCACTACCCCTCAATCGTAGTGGTGAAGCTTCCACGAATGCCGTCATCAGGATTGGTAGCCTTTGAGGGCAGCACAAAGCATGAACCTTTATCGGGCTCAACAATGTTTCTGCATCCATTGGCGCATCCGATTGTAGCGTCAGACAGGTGTCTAACACGCATTCTTCTCCGCATAGCAGGCACCTTAATACAGGTAAAACACATCTTTGCCACATTGGTCGATATGATAGAAACCAAGTCATGTTCAGGTCTCTAAGCCGGGAGAGTCCCAGGATTTTTGATATCCGGTCCCGGTATCCAATGGCTAGGATTGTTTCTTCCATTGTCGCGAGAGTTTGTTCTGTGACATGGGTTGCCATAACGAAAAATAAGGACTAAGAATAGAATTCCTGCAATTAGTCCCAAGATCAGGGGAAGTCCGCCAAAAATCGAATGGACGAAATCTGGAAAAATAACCAGTATGGCTTTGAATGGTGTTAATGCCATCGAAAATACTGTCTTAAATACCTTTGAGACCCCAGTGGTATCAGAAATATTTAAGATTTCATTAAGGATTTCCGCGAAATGTATGGGGGAATTAGTCGATAACAATGAATGTATCTCTGCAGTCGTCCTTGCGACTTGGAGATCATATGTTTCTTTTGATGACGAGAGCCTTGTAGGCGTCTGAAGACGCACTGTTTTCATTCTGCTTAAAGTATCTATTCGAATAGAAGTAATTTTCAAATTGGGCCATGCCCTTGCCTCCCTGTCTGGAAAGGAGCTGGGGAACAATGAGCGTCCACAGCACTTGACCTTCGCAGTCGTAGTTACTAGATAAGGAGTCCCGGGCATAAGACTACAACATCTGCGGTCTACAATTAGAATGTAACTCCCATTATAGAGTCTTTGAAAGAATGGTTCTATCTCAGTTGCAGGTGCGCCTTGCTGGTGACATGAAAGGTTGTATGAATTCCCTTCACAGGCTCCATGCAAACTAATTCCGTTACACAGAAGCGTGCCGCTTAGTGACATCGCACAATTATTGCCACTAAGAAACACTTTCTGTCCTTTATTACTGACACATGCATGTGAATAGGGCAGGTTCCATGTTGTTTTAATGTACCCCTTTCCCAATTTCTCGTACATGCCAGCCTGTATATATTTTTGGCAGTATTGAAACCTGAAGGTTGAGATTGGAATATTTATTATCCCATGTATTATCCATTCACTGACAGGTCGTTCTGACATTGTCACTGGTAATCTTTCGAGTTTTTCAATGCTCAAGATTGTATAATCAGCACCCTTTTGTGCCATACTGATTTGTCTATCAGTAAGGTTAAAGATTTGGAATAGTGACGTTGTGTTGATTAAACGCCAAGGCACATAGCCTGAACGCAGATTTTGTAACGTCCAGCCAAGCTGTACAATAGAACGCAATTGCGACTGACCGTGTTGTAGCAACAGTAAGTCTTGCGATAATATATCGATTGCTGAAGACACAATGCTGTCCAAAGAAAAAATTCTGGAGGACAGAGTCATTAACCCATTGTCCACTACAGAAAGTGATTTTTCCAAATGAATACGGTCAATTTCCCGTATTCTCTCTGCTGTTTCAATTTGAGTAACCTTCCAGGCCTCATTGTATGCTGCATATACAGAGGCTGCTATGAAACGCTTTTGACGCTGTTTGCGTGGTCCCATTATGAAATCACGCAAGTCAGCACCATCAGTAAGTAAAGTTAGGTGTTGCTTAATTTCTGCCAGTGTGGAAGTTTGTAGCCATTGAAGGCATAATTTGCCCACACTGTAGGTTGTTATTATCCCTGGGTGATGTCTTTGGGGATATCTAGGGTCTGGCCTGGTCATTTTGAACCCCTGTGTTTTGTTCAGGAATCTGTCTTGACAGTTATTAGTATCTGTGGGCCAGATCAACCACTGTTTCCAATCAGGATGTGTTCTGTTTTGGTTTAATATATGGTTTACGTCTATCTCTTCATCTGTATCAGAGTTATTGCTAAACATTGTTGGCTTTGGAATAGACGGTTTATTTAGGTCTTTGATTTTGGCTAAGCCAAGACAGGTGGTTTGTTGGACAGTGTCATTTAAAAATATAATTTGTTCCGGGATCATGCAGGCTCTAAACAGTGATTCTATACCCTGTACTTGCCATTCTTTTGTACCCCAAACACTTTTCAATTCAACATTTTTGTCCCAATAATCAAATCCAAAAGTATTCATTTGTTCAAAAAATGAGTCTGAATATATCAATTTTGTGTTGGTTATCATTGTTTTCATCCCTGTCTTGTTCGACAATTTAAAATAAAATGTTTCAGCATTGCTTGTGTTAAAACCTGAAAAGTATGAATATTTGTCATAAACGGTTCTTGAGCTCCCTTCTGGAGGTGTAGCACAATGTTCCCATTGATTATACTTTAAAACATTTCTAGGCTGTGCAGATCTATGTAGAAAATGGTTACCATAGTGGTTATAGCAATACATACTATCATAATTTGTAGAACCCTGCAAATAATCATGTTTGGTAAATTTAGCAGACATTACTAAGTCAGACATCATATTATTAATGCTTTCGAAGTCCCAATCATCAGCAAATGAGTTCGGTTTCACAAAGTCACTCAAGGAGATCTTAATTTGGTGTGGATATTTCAGGATCTCGACCGGACCATAAATTTCATAGTCAGTGTTGTCCCATGCTACCCCACCCGGTATAGGATTGGCTGTGAAGTTGGCTGAAGAAAGTTCTCTTTTCTCGACGTGTGAAGATGTGTGTGGTTTGAGGATCAAGTTGATATTCTGACTTGCTGTGTCCATTTTAGCATATTTTCCCTCAATGAAGCGTAACAAAGTAAGTACCATGATGAGCCAAAGTATGAGGATAAATGCACCAAAACCCACCCAAAATTCAATCCATGGGGAAATCAGATATGTTTCTTTCAGTTGTTTCAAAAGTTCTTTAGCTTTATCTTTAAAGGTTTTTGATGATGGCTGTGTCTTTGATTCACTGAAGCCTTCAGAGGAATCATCGAAGTTTATGAAGTAGCCGGATGCAGTTCTGTCAATTGTTCCAATTGCTTCAGGATTTCTGTTTCTTGCATTTTCACTTGGTACTTCATTATAGATTGGTGTGTCTCTGCTAAATGTTTTTATTTGGGTTTTCAGAGGTCTGAGTTCTATTGCATTGTTGCATAGTCCTTGTTGTTCTTCTGTAGGCGTTTCAAATGTGATGAGCCTCTTTGTTAAGACCTCTGTATTGGTAGCAAACCTTGGTGTTCTGCTACTTATTGGGAGTCCACTCGGCCTACTGTTTGTTATCGGCCACATAATTGTGGTTTTACCAGGTCGATGGATACAACTCGGTTCTCCTTTTTACCAGCAAGTGGCGGTAGTACGACTGATCTTGTCCCGTTGACAGACAAGACAGGAACTGCTTTTCTGTAAGAAGGCCCAAATTCCTTCTTTACCGCGATCTTCTCCCTGACTAGATCCCCGACTTTTGGAATCCAGACAGGTCTTGCTGGGACAGGTGGTGGTTCTTCAGTGGTTGTTGGCTGTTGTTTCAACTTTATGTTGCTCAGGTCTTTTCTTGTTTTGTTTAAGTCCTGTAAAATAGCCAAACGGTCTTTGATATCAAAGCTTTTTTCTTTTACCACTGAAGTCTGACTGTCAAGGTCAGAGATAATCATCCTAGTTCCGAATAATAATTCGTATGGACTGAATCCCTTCAGAGAATTTCTTGGCAAGTTATTTAGACTACGTTGGACACTTATTAGATGTTTGACCCACCCAGCTCCCTAACCTAATATCCTTTCCGTTATAGATTGCTTTATGCCTTGGTTTTTTCTTTACACCATCCCGTACCCTCAGGAAGGAAGTGAGAAGATTCCCGCTGGGCTATGCTCATTTGGCCATGATTCCCCTCAGGCTTAAGGGCTGGAGTGAAAACAATGGTCAAACGTAGCACGCTCTTAGCGTATATGCCATTTAGACTCGCAAATCTTTGTATAACAGTCCAGACGTCAGCCGAGTGCCGAGGATCTACATTATAAGTGGAAACTAGCCTGTATATGTTAATCGCAAGCCATGCTCTTTACTGGTGATATTATCTGCAATCAGGTTCCACCGTATTACACTTTTTCTCTCCCCACTGCGATTTCTGTTGCAGTTTGGGCAGTTTTTTACAAACATGGTATGATGCAGGCTCATGCCTGGCCACCAGTACCTTGATTGTAATTCTTCCAGAGAATCTTTCAGTTTGAGGTGTCTGAGACCCTCGCCCATATGTGCGTCTGCGATTAACAAGTTTCTCCTGTCCATGTTTGGAATCACTCTATCCCCCACTCCAGGGATTCGAGCAAAAGGGACGGAGTTTGCATCGATTATGTATGTGTAATTGAGTGGATAGTTGATCGGTAACGCTGAGCAGTCGCCAATTGATGACGTTTTCACCGCCAGCACTGTTTCACCGTCAATGTATTTTAATGTACGCTTTTTTCGAACTACGGGAGTCGATTTAGTGGCTGCCGCTGTGGCTGTTTCAGCCAATGAATTCCCTGCAACGTGAACGCCATCACGTTGATGACTCAGTGAGTGTGTCACGTGAGTCTTTGGTAGTTCTTTTTGTAAAAGAGCTATTTGTTCCCAGAGCAGTTTCTGCTTTATTGGTGCATCTGTGTCATCTTTGTAACCGTTCCGAATCCATGTCTGCAAATCCTTGTTATATGATTTGACGCAGTAATATGAATCTGACACTATAAGTGTCGGGAATTCGCGATCCGCATTATCTAGCGCCATTTTCAATGCTATTATTTCAGTCTGTTGTTCTGAATTAGTTTCTACTGAGTGTGTTTTTGTTAAAAGAGGTCTTAGTTTACCTCCGCGCCACACTTCTTTTGTAATCCCACATGTGGGGTTGTATGCTTGTTCTCCCCAAACGGAGGGTTGAGCATGTCCGTCTGTATAGATTACACAGGCGTAGTGTCGTAAGGGCAGAATGTTGATCGGCAGAGGATATGCTTTTTCATATTCTAGATTTTTTTAATTCTTCTAGTTCTAAAAAATTGTCAGCCAGGCTATACTTGATAATTCATATCCTAAGAACAGGACTTTCAGATGGGCAATTCTGGATTTTTTAAAGTTGAATTTGTAACCCTCTGCTGCGAACCCAAGTATTATGGTGTTCACTCTCTTCAAGTGAGTATCCAAGTCATCATCTGTTAAGTATATGTCGTCGACATAAGATAATGCTTCATCATCATATAGTTGTAGTAATTCTGTTACTCTTGCTGAGAATACCCCCGGGCTGTTCTTGTACCCCTGGGCTAATCGACAGAATTGCTTTTGAGTGCCATTTATTGAGAATGCAGTTAAATATCTGCTCTCTGGTGCTATATTTTGACAAAAGAATCCATTTGAGATGTCTAAGGTTGTTTTGTATTTTTTGCGCACTATGTTATTCATTAGTGCAGCACTGTGTGAGTTTTGCACTGCAAAAGTTTTGCAACATGTGTTAAGGTGTCGGTAATCCAAAACTAGACGATATGAATTGTCTGGTTTGGAGACCGGAAACAAAGGATTGTTCATTTGTGAGGTGCAAGTTTCAATCACCCCCTGGTATTCTAGCTGATCTAGTATTTCATTTACCTGTTTTTTAGCTTCTTGCATAATTGGGTACTGCCTTTGTGCAGTAGGTTGTGATTTTAACTGGATTTTGTGAGGAGGGGAGTCCTCATCCCATCCTACATGATTTTTATATAAAGCAGGAGCTAGAGCTACTGCCCACTTTCTAGCAAGTGTATATTTTTTATGAATCGGGATATGATTCGAGAAGGCAGGCATAATTATTTCTTCGCCATGAGGGCACTCCCTAACAAACTCAGGTGGCCAGTCTTTTTCAGCTAGAAGGATATCATAGCCCTCGGAGAGATTATCCCAAAATAGTCCCCTTATTTTCCTAGTCTTATCTCCCTCTATACGTAGTGTTATTTCGTATATCTTGTGAGGTTTGCTAACCCTGGTGTCTGCAGTTTCCACTTGAAGATATTCATTCGTGTCCACTGTCTCCAGATGATTCATAAGGACTTTGCGAGCTATGCTCACTTCTGCTGCGCTGTCTAGCATTGTCTGTGCCCATTCCCCGTTTTTCAGTTGTGTCCTCAGTATTCTCGCCATTGTTAACTACCTTGATACTGGCTACCTTCTTTTTTGGAAATTGTAATTTCTTTTTTAGCTGAGCAGGTTCCTTGTCTTTGGACTTGGCGTGCTCTTCTCTTTGTTCTGATCGTCCTCTTCTTTCCGATTTCTGCGAGGAAGTCTGAAAAGATTGAGAGGGACGTGTATCAATGTCTTGATATCTATCAGGCTTCTTTATATTATCCCTATTTCTAAGGTTATATCTTTTCCCAGAAGGGTCACTCTGGGGTGACCTTTGTCTCTGGTTTGGAGATTTTTCTCTTCGCCTAGGAGACCTTCCTCTGGACTGGAATTTCTTTTCTTTAGGATTGGATTGTTTGTTTCCATCCCAGTTCTTTTTTGGTGAATTATTATTAAAAAATATTTTTTCTGGACTTTCAGTCAGTTGCGGTTTTACTGGTATTCCACCTAAACTATCTCTACCTAGTTCCTCATAGGATTTTTCTATGATTCTGGCAATTTCAGCTGGTTGGTCTGCTATATCTGTCTCTTTTAACCACTGGCGGATCGCCACGTTTGCTGCTTCTCCCTTTATGTTGGCTAATAATATAGCCGAGACCTGCTTGAAGTCTTTCAGTAATTTCATACCAAGAGTTAAAGCGGGTTCTGGACCGTATTCGTCTTGAATTTGTTTTAGCACATCTGGTATTACCGAAATGGATGGAACACCGTGCGTTTTTGTGTAGATAGAAGCGAAGACTGTACCCCAAGTGTCACAGTCCTCTATGTGTGGTGCGATTCCCAATGGGAGACATATAGTCAGAATCCTGTGTTTTTCTAGCGGGGTGGTGTCAGGAAACACCGCCTCTATTTGGGTGATTTTTTGTGCCAACCAGAATGGTATTTGTTCCCGTTTAGTCGGTACTTTACCTAGGCAGGACTGGATGTTCTGTGGTGTAATTTTTTTTGTGTTCCCCTGGTGAGGGGTCAGCTGTGGAAGTTTAATCGCTGGCTGAATTGTTGAAGTCCGCATCACATACTGTACTAATTGTCTATGAATTTTTATTAATTGTTTTAGCTGTGTTAACAGCTCTGCTACAGACATCCCATTGATGTCTGGATGTGGTGTGTATCCGGCTAGGACCGGCCACGTTGCTCCTGGTCTACCTAAAGGACCGAGCCTGGTGATGTGATTTTTATGTTTTAGGGCGCCATCAAATAAGAGCAAATGCTCTTGGAATTTGAGTGGTACTTCCACCTCCTCGAAAGGAGTGTACATTTCAGGAGGTTCCTCTATTTTGTAATAGTGGAAGTACTTTGTTACAGCATTTGCTGCTGGAAAATGTATCCATGAATAGTATACCTCTGTCTGCCGATATTCGTGTGCCTCAATTACGAATATGACTGTGCCACCTCTTGGTGTCAGTCCATTTTCTATAAGTTTTAGAGTTATAGATCTCCTTTTGATGACCGGGATGAGTATTATATCCCCGTCCGCATCTAGTGCTGCAGCATCAGCTGCTGCGAGTTCAGCTGCTAATCTAACTGCCTCTCTTTCTTCTTCATTGTCTGACATTTTACTGTCCTGAAGGTTATTATGTTTGTTTGCAGATCAGGTTTCTTATGGAAACAAAGATTAGATGCACAATATTTTGGAACAGTGTATCCTTCAACGTTGACTATACCAAGTACCTTACATAGGAGTTCCCTCCTGCGAGGTCTGGCGGATATTACCTTTCACCCACTCCAGACGTCTTTGGAGTATTGTGGGAAAAGGGGTCTGAGTGAGAAAGCACGACTGAGTTACTCTAAATGTCTTACGTTAGTTTTATCGCCCTTTCCAAACGCGTTGGGCACCATGTAGTGTAGCTCCTATCATCCCAATAGGCTCTGCGCATTGGAATAATACCTACAGCAGTAAAGGCCTAGACCAGACGTTAACTAGGTCTACTACTGTCGATACTAGACTTAAAGTTTTGGGTTTGCCAGCTTAGCTCAGAGTTCACTAGAAACTTTCTCGAATGTTCAAGGAGGACTTAACTTCCCTGATTAGACAAGAAGGGATTTAGTTTCTGACAACCATAGAACATGACAACTTTGCTCTCCCCTAATCAAGAGTAAATCTCGAGAGTCGTGTGAACAAAAGGCAATTTATTTTACTCAGTCAGTACGTGCATTCTTAGTCTCATCAGAATGTAGAGAAAAGGAAGAGACGGGCGTGTTCAATAAAAAGGTGTTATTTATTGATCAGTCTCTTTTCTCATACATGAGAAATGGATAGATATTATTGCAATACTTATAGTTAAGTAAAGTGCATACATTAAAAGCAATAGTATAAAGTAATACTGTAAAAACATTGATATGGTTTCTAAGCCATATGAAGGTTTAAAATGATTAAAATAGATTACATACATATATACATTTGACTAAACGTACTCAACTGGTGTTTCTAAATACGCCTACTCCGTGTACCTGACCTAAGTCTAATGCGTGGGCGGGAATAGAAAGTTACAGTTTAAGTTAAGTTTGTTTTTGCCAAGTGAATAACTAAAGAATTCTCTGCGAGGGGTTATTCAGTTCTGTACCTGGAAGTTAGGATGAATGAGGAATGGTATCTCTGTCTCTGCTCTCGATATTCCAGGCTGCCTGCGAGGGCTACCCGGAAGCGCCGGTGCTGGGTCTCTCGGCAGGAGAAAGCAGCTTCTCTCAGCGCGTCAGAAAGGGGGAGCTGCTGCCAGCGGGGTCTGCTCTGCTCTGGGCTTCGGCAAGTATGGCTGCTCCGTCTCGTCACCACGCGTGTCTTTGCATAGGGCAAGATCGGTAATATTTATACCTTTAAGGTGCCGAGATTGACGTAAGGATGGACATAGATACGTCAATAAGGATGTCATATGACTTGCTCGTTAGCACATTCTTTTGCTGAAGTTCTCTGTGAAATCAAAACAATGGCCGCACGGTTTTTCCAGGTTGTCATAGGTTTGATTTGTTATGAGAACTCCGTATGCCTTATCAGGGGCTGGAGGAATATCGCTTGTCTAATTAGATCGCAAGCGTTATGACCTAATCAGATAACACGTTCCTGTGCCGTAGTGTGACTGCGTCAGATAACGGTATCTGCATCATGGGGGTTTTCTGCCTCATGGGCTGACTGCTAGTTAACTTGTTGGTTTGTTAACCAGAATAGGGTCAGGAATAGGGGGATCGATTCAGAACCTATAGGAATACATGACAAGGACAAATCTGAGGTCCTCTTGTACGGCCAGTTCCCTCTGGCCTTTAGACAATCTCTCTGGCCCCCTGATTTCCCGTCTCCTAACTCTGTGGGAGCCCCAGCAAAGAACTTAGGGGTATGATTTAGTGAGGATCTTCGGTTCGCTGACATGTTAAACAAGCATTTACAATGCAATGGTCTTGGCATTATTAAAGGTAGAGCTATAGGCATTGCTCATGAATTTTTTTTTTTAAATCATAAATAAATGGCATTGTCATTTATATTCCCAATAGCTTAATCGTTAAATAAATGGCATTGTCATTTACAATGCCAATAGCATAATCACTCGCAAATGCATGACCTATTGCATTTACACCCACACAGAGCCACACACACAAAGCCACCCACACAGCACAACTGCAGTGGGTGGCTCTGTGGTTCTCCGAGCGCTACCTATTGGACACGGCAACATACTCAACACCCTCATCTCATCAAGCTCTTCTCACATTATTCCACCCATGTACCAGGCAGAGATCTCCAGCGCAATTACTGCTTAATGTAGCATACAGATGCTATAGCAGAAGCGTGTTGATTACACGAGATACAAAACCATATGCCCCTGCACTACCATTGCTGAGTATTTTCAGAGGACCCACGAATATCACGAACCATGAACTGAGACACTTGAAGGAGCCCGGGATTCATGACACAGGTGATTATATCATGAAGGCAGTCTTATGTTGTTTGCCTCCCTAGCAGAGAGTAATGGACTTCAGCCAGGACATTCCTCATACACCACACTATAATATCAGCATTGAACTAACATTGGGGTGACATGTCAAGAGAGCCCCCAACACACTTAACTATTCAACACTTGCATGTCATGGGGCAGGGATGGCACAACCAGGGAACAGAGGCAAGAAAAATGGCACAATCCGGGGGCAGAGGCAAGAAAAATGGCACAATCCGGGGGCAGAGGCAAGAAAAATGGCGCAATCAGGGGAGCAGAGGCCAGAAAAACGAATGCAATCAGGGGACAGAAGGCAAGAAAAGCGAGTGCAATCAGGGGGCAGAAGGCAAGAAAACGAGCAAAATCAGGGGAGAAGAGGCAAGAAAATGGCACAATCAGGGGGGTAAAGGCAAGAAAAATGGCACAATCAGGGGAGCAGAGGCAAGAAAAACGTGTGCAATCAGGGGGCAGAAGGCAAGAAAACGAGCACAATCAGGGGGGCAGAGGCAAGAAAAATGGCACAATTAGGGGGGCAGAGGCAAGAAAAATGGCACAATCAGGGGAGCAGAGGCAAGAAAAACGAGTGCAACCAGCGGGCAGAAGGCAAGAAAACGAGCACAATCAGGGGGGCAGAGGCAAGAAAAATGGCACAATTAGGGGGGCAGAGGCAAGAAAAATGGCACAATCAGGGGAGCAGAGGCAAGAAAAATGGCATAGTCAGGGGAGCAGAGGCAAGAAAAATGGCACAATCGGGAGCAGAGGCAAGACAAATCCCTCTGTCCCATTCTACTATAGAACAAGTGATTCTAAAACCCCTAACACTTATCCTAAGTGCTATGTTTTCTTGCTTGAGGTTAGCCGGACTATTGCACCCGAGATCATTCAGAAGGCAGACTCTGCCAAGGAGGTGTGAAACTACCCCATGTAAATTGATTCCAGTTTCAGTTTCCTGAAGGGCAAACTCTTCTGGTGGCGGGGGCGTCTTCCCCAACCCACAGATGAGACTTACTTATGCACTTTTTTCTGAAGCAGGGGCTCATGATTGAAGTCCTTAATGCATACTGCCCTAATGGTTTATATCTGAGCAGGCACAGAGCTGTGCCAGTCTAGTTAACTTGTGTCAGAATACTTTCCCATGCACATAGTGTTGCTGTTTTCCTACTGATATGATGCTGTGTGCATTAAACCACCAGTGTTGTTTCTAATACCAAGGTGGACCCGGCTTTCTATGATAACTCTTCTACTGTAGGGCACTGTACTAATGCCCTGCCAATTACTAGTATTCCTTCTAAGGAAGGCCACACTCAGATACAAGTTGCAGCTGACCTGTGGCACAGTGACCCAATCAGCCAGACAAAACCTCCATTAGCATAATTTTGAGTTACTCTTGTTTCACAAAATTCCTGAAATTATACCATTATCCCACACGGCAAAATTATGCTCTGTATTCTGTCAACACACAGGAACTATGCGAACAACGGAACAGAAGCTGCTGTTGTTTGTGGTGGGTTCTGTTTTTTGCACGGTTTGGTAGAGTGAAATGTATCCTCACGTCAAAATGCATTTCGTACTAAAATACATCGCCAAATGCCACTTTTGCATTTCATGTAATTACGTGTAATTTCGTGCAAGTATGCAAAATTAAGTAACGCAAATTTCTCCCACCCCTAGCTAGCATCTAACTAGCATCTTGATTCCCCTGAGTATTATGGGGTCTAGAGAACTGCACGGATATTAATCATGAGTGCTGAAGGACTAATTCGGCTCCTGCATGCAAGACCTGCGAGCTGGCATCTGTGCCTTGATGTCACTTAAGATACAAAACTGAAACATACCCATGAAATTAGAGTAAACAACAGCATTGATTGGCAAAAGGATGAGGAGAGTTATAACAAACACTACACCGTCACAAGGATACACGTTTGGCAGCTACATCTAGGTGAAAACAAATCTAGCTGATGCTGGCTGTACTCCCAATGGAACAGGACTGCTCCAGGAACGCTGCCCTTAAAGAGTTAGATGACGTCATCGCAAACGGTATAGACACAGACTAGAGTAAATATGAACTAATTGGCAAGGGCATGGTGGCTAACCTCGTGGCAATCAGCACTCACAGTAAGAGAGCAGATAGAAATGGCGGCCGCAAACGTCCGCAAATTTCGGATTCGGGGGCGTGTTTTGGCGTTCTGAGTGACGGGTGACGTCACAGTCGAAAGAACGCGAAAAAACACGCCCCCGATTCCGAAAGAGACGGGGCTTTATTGGAGTGACGCCTGTCTCCTCCAATGGCTGGCCTCCGTTTAGGAAGCCAGCCAATGGAGGAGAGAGGCGGGTTCAAGCCCCAATACTGAAAATGACTCAAAATCATTAAATCTCCTCCCGGAGACTGCGCAAGCGCGGCCTTCGGTCCTCGACCTAAAAAACTGACTGTTGTCTTCTTTGGCACCCTCAAGGCACTTAGAAAGTTATTTCCCCTGCTCCCTAGAGAGGCCAAAGAGACAGATGCCCGTGCTTTGATTCTTTCTCGTCTTGATTATGCCAATGCCTTGTTCATTGGCATTCCCGGGTATTTGCTGAAAAAACTGCAAACTATACAGAATGCTGTAGCTAGACTCCTTTTTAACATCTCCAGGAGATCTAGTGTTCGACAGCATTTGCGGGATCTGCACTGGCTGCCTGTGGCCCTGCGAATACAATTCAAAGCTCTCACTCTCGCGCACAGGGCCCTTAATGGTCTTGGTCCTTTGTATCTAAGGAGGCGCTTTGCCCTGTATGTACCCAATCGATCTCTGCGGTCTGCCTCTTTACGCCGATGGTAATGCCGCGTTTCCGCAGAGCTCACTTGGCAGGCCAGTCTCTTTCTGTTAAAACAGCAGGGGCTTGGAATTCGCTCTCTGCGGATCTTCAGCTTACTCAAGACTTCCAACTTTTTAAAAACGCCTAAAGACACATCTGTTTAGTCAGCTCCCTTAATTGGTTTCCACCTGTTCCGCCCCAGTTCACTTCCGTGCCAGGACACTCTAGAGTATTAGTGCGCGATACAAGCTTTCTATTACATATAAAATAACATAACATCCTGCCTTTTAGGAAGAGGGGGTCTGCTATCAGACACACAGTGGGAGGTGGAGCCATTATTGACCTTGCCAGGCACAGCCCTGCTCAGATCAAAGGGTCACCCCTCCCCATACTCCAACTGCATATATCTCTATTCAATCCTGGTCTGGATCAGCCTGCCCTGACCCTCCAAAACCAGACAGCCAATACACATAACAGCAGAGCACACTGGAAGGTTTAGGCAAGAAATTACCCTCTTCCTAAAAGTGGAATTTTCAATCACATCCCTGTGTTTAGCTCTTTTCTGTCCCTGTGTTTAGCTCTTTTCTGTTTTCTGCACTCCCCCTGACTGTATTTCTACCGCTCTGTGCCCCACCGCTCCCCGCTCCCGCCACTGCTCCCCGTCGGCCCCACCCCTTTTTCTCTTCTGTACCCGCTCCCCGATGCCCATTCGCCGCCCTGCTCCCGCCTCCCAGCTGCTCCTCCCACTTGGCCATTTATGCAGGAGACCGCATGGTGGTGAGCTGTGACCCTTGACCCTGCTCGCAGGGCCGGTCGCTCCACACACTGCACGACTTCCCGTGTTTGACCAGGACCTTCACCGCTGCTGCCGCGAGTTCGCCGCTGCTCCTGTGCTCCGTCTGCTCTGAGTATTTTGCGGTTTTACTGTGCCCATTATTGTATTTGCTTTGTGCCCTGTTTTTAGCTCTTTTCTGTTTTCTGCACTCCCCGTGACTGTATTTCTTCAGCTCTGTGCCCCCCTCCCCGCTCCCGCTGCTGCTCCCCGGCGGCCCGCCCCTTTTTCTCTTCTGTACCCGCTCCCCGACACCCATTCGCCACCCCGCTCCCGCCTCCCAGATGCTCCTCCCTCCCACTTCGTCATTTATGGAGGAGACCGCACAGACGCCCCGCTGGCACGCCAAGGCGCGCCAAAGGCAAGCCTGCCTGCGCCTGTCCGCGCCTGGACTGCGCCCAGCGCCAGAACCCCTGGCCCCCGCAGGAACCTGGACATCCGACTGAAGTACGTCATCGCCGCCCTCAACGCACTCAACACCGGACGACCACCCGCCTGCTATCAAGCCACCCCAAGGCGCACCAACGGACCCTTCACCTGTCAAGCCTGCAAATTCACCTGCCTCCGACCCCGCACCCCACCCGCCAAACCAAACCACAAGAACAACCACCTCAAGTGCATCCTCCTCAACACCCACTCCGTTCTCAAGCACGCCATCGAACTCTGGGACCTCCTCGACACAACAGCACCTAACGTCGCCTTCCGCACGGAAACCTGGATGAACGCCTCCCATCGCTATAGCCATCCCGGACGGCTACAAAATCACCCGGAAGGACTGCGTCAACAAAACAGGAGGAGGGATTCCCATCATCTACAGAAACACCATCAGCGTCACGACCAACACCGAAGACACCCTCTCCACCGCCGAACACCTACATTTCCAGATCCACACTGACCCCCAGACCTCCCGGCCCGCGTACACAATTCAGCGAAACCATCGCCAACCTCATCAGCCCGCACGCCCTAGCCTCACCAGAATACATCCTCCTAGGAGTCCTGGACTTTCACCTGGAGAAAAACAACAACAGCACCACCACCACCCTGCTTGACAACCTCGACAACCTCGGACTCAAGCAACTGGTGGACACCCCCACCCACCTCACTGGCCACACTATTGACGCCATTTTCTCCACCAGTAACCACGTCACCTTTAGCCGCTCAACCGGACTACACTGGACCGACCACAGCTGCACACACTTCACATTCAAGAAGACTACATCTCACCACCTCATGCATCAGTTCACCACAGACCAGCTTACCACATCACTGAGCCAGAATCCACCAGCCGACACCAACATACCCGACACCAACAACGCAGTACACAACCTCGCACAGTGGATCACCAGCTGTGCCAAAGACCTCGCCCCACTGAAGAACCCCCACAGCATGACCGCCACCAGAAAACCCTCATGGTTCACGGACACCCTCAAAACCGCAAAGAGATCCTGCCGTACACTCGAAAAGACCTGGCGCCACAAACGAACAACAGAAAACATGACAGCCCTCAAAAACGCCACCCGAGAATACCATCAGCAGATCAGGGCCACCAAGAGGACAATGTTCAAAGAGCGACTGGACAACAACACCCATAACAGCAAGGAACTCTTCAGCATCGTCAAAGAGCTCTCCAACCCCAACGCCAGCTACAACGACATCACCCCTTCGCAAGACCTCTGCAACTCCCTCGCCACGTTCTTCCACCGCAAGATCGCAGATATACACAACAGCTTTGGACCCCAAACTCCACCTCCGGACACCAAACCAGCGACCCCCACCAGCACCATCAGCTCTTGGACCCCCATCAGCAGTGAAGACACCATCAACGTCAAGAATACCATCCACTCCGGCTCCCCCTCCGACCCATGCCCCCATCACATCTTCAACAAAGCCGACACCACCATCACACCCTACCTGCGGACTGTCATAAACAGTTCCTTCAAGTCAGCAACCTTCCCTGGGAGCTGGAAACACGCAGAGATCAACGCCCTCCTGAAGAAACTCACAGCGGACACCAAGGACCTCAAGAACTTCCGCCCCATCTCTCTTCTCCCCTTCCTGGCTAAAGTCATCGAGAAGACCGTCAACAAACAGCTGACTGCTTTCCTCGAGGCAAACAACTCACTCGACCCCTCCCAGTCTGGATTTCGACCCAACCACAACACCGAGACCGCCCTAATCGCAGCCACTGACGACATCAGAACCCTGATGGACAACGGAGAAACAGCCGCCCTCATCCTCCTAGACCGCTCAGCGGCCTTTGACACCGTCTGCCACCACACCCTATTCGACGACACTGGAATCCAAGGAAAGGCCCTGGAATGGGTCATTTTGTTCCTCTCCGGCAGAACCCTGAGAGTCCGCCTCCCCCCCTTCCGTTCCGCGGCCACCGAGATCATCTGCGCCGTGCCTCAAGGATCCTCACTCAGTCCAACGCTCTTCAACATCTACATGACCCCCCTCGCCACCATCGCACGAAGCACAACATCATTTCCTACGCCGACGACACCCAGCTGATACTCTCCCTCACCAAGGACCCAGCCATCGCTAAAACCAACCTTCAGGAAGGTATGAAAGAGGTAGCAGAATGGATGAAGCTCAGCCGTCTTAAGCTTAACTCGGACAAGACGGAGGTCCTCATCCTTGGACAATCCCCTCTGCCTGGGACAACTCCTGGTGGCCCTCGGCGCTGGGCACCGCACCACACCCACGGACTACGCACGCAACCTGGGATTCATCCTGGACTCCTCCCTCACAATGACCAAACAAGTCAACGCCGTCTCATCCTCATGCTTCAACACCCTGCAAAAGATCTTCCGATGGATCCCAACAGAAACCAGAAGAACAGTCACCCAGGCCCTCGTCGCCAGCCGGCTGGACTACGGGAACGCCCTATACGAAGGAACCACCGCCAAACTTCAGAATCGCCTCCAGCGCATACAGAACGCCCCCGCACGACTCATCCTCAACATCCCTCGCCACAGCCACATATCCACCCACCTGAGGAACCTCCACTGGCTCCCCGTCAACAAAAGAATCACGTTCAGACTGCTCACCCGTGCACACAAAGTGCTCCATAACATGGGCCCCGAAAACCTCAATGGCCGCCTCTCGTTCTACACCCCCACCCGCCAGCTTCGCTCCACCAGCCTTGCCCTCGCCATCGTCCCACGGATTCAAAGAACCACCACAGAGGGAAGATCATTCTCCTACCTGGCAGCAAAGACCTGGAACTCCCTCCCCATTTACCTACGACTGACTCAGGACCATCTCAGCTTCAGGAAGGAAAGCACCTCAAGACCTGGCTCTTTGAACAGTAGAAGCACCCCCCCCCCCTTGCGTCTTGAGACCCTCACGGGTGAGTAGCGCGCTCTATAAATGGAAATGATTGATTGATTGACAGAACATAAAAATAATCATCACTAAAACATGCACTTTAATATTCGGAACTCAGGCATACTAAATTCGAATTTCCTATCATGTTCCTTGGGTCAATTAGGATTATACTAATTCATACAGTCAATTTACAATAGGGAGCATTCGCGCTGTGGCACTTTATTGCAGTGGCACAGCGCCCAGAGCTTTTAACACCAGCAAACACAGAGGAGACAAAAGAGAAAAATGGAAGGACGTCTCACGACAAAGGTGCTAGGTCTAACACTGACCCAATGTTGCATTATATCCTGATGCGGAAAGGATACAAGGACACTATGGTGAGGTTGTATGTTACAGCTATGAACAGCCTTTTTTCGAGCACCACTGCCCACACTTTATGCTGTTTGTGCAGCAGAGGCTCGGCCTCTCACTCTCTGAGCAGGACTGGCATGACCTTTGGAAAGACCAAGGCAGTTTCCCCGAGGTGGTCAGGTAGAAATTGAGTTATTTCAAGTTCCTACACCACTGGCACTGGATGCCGGAGTGGGTCTATAAAGCACATATGGTGGTGACTATGGGCCTGGCACACTGACTATTCTCTCCCGTTCCCACGTTGTCCCTTCCCCTTGTGTTCCCCCTCAGGGGCGTAGCTAGAGCTTGTGGTGCCCGGGGCTATCCCTCAGATTGCCGCCCCTTGGGGGGGGGAGAGGTGCTGGGGAAAAAGGACGGGGAGCACTTGAAAGGTGCGTGTAATTTCTGGTATTCATATGACTTTCCTTCATCTTTATTGAGTGATTTTAATGTTTGCCCATGAGAAAGTGTGACTCCTAGACGTTGAAATGTCACTCATAATTACAATTAAATTCTGAAAGTGGCACATATAGCAATCTGAAACCTTGGCAGCTATGGATGGGCCACAGACTCAGCCACTCACCCCTCTGAACCTGCTGCTGCTCTCCTCTTACCTCACTCGATCCAGGCAGGGTCTCTATGGCAGGCAGGGGTGGTTTGTTTCGAACTTTGATCCCCTAATAACTTCTGCTGTACTGAGTCTGCAGTGCAGCAGCCAGACTCTCAGTCCAGAGAGCCAGCAAAACAACGCTAAAAGCTGCAAGCACCAGGCCAGAATTGACTCCTCACGAGAGCGTAGCGGTGAAGCGCATAACGTGTCACTGCTACGTTCTAATCACGAGGGCTGTAATAGCTGCCAAGGTTTCAGATTGCTATGTGTGACATTTTTTTAAATTTCAGTGCAATTATGAGTGACATTTCAATAATTTATGAGTGACACTTTCTCGCAAGCAAAACCAAGCAATGAAGTCAATGGCAACGGATAAATATTACAAATTATACTCTTTTGAGCTGTGAGAAACTCTAAAAAGATCTTGAAACTGCTGCAGAGCACCTGAAATTAAAGTGTCCTATTGATCACCAAATGTCTGCTTTTTATACCTAGGTGTTCTTTGTATGCTGGGGTTTGTATGCCCATGCATTATTATAGGAAAAGAGAAAACTATTAATTTCAGATTCCAAAGTATTTAGGATTAACAAATCAGGATTCACGGTGTTACAATTTCCATGAAGCACACAACAGGAAGCAGCTACGGATAGGTCACATTATAGTACTTGGTGTCATGTGACACAGAGAGCCAGCCACCCTTTGACACAGATGTAACCTGATAAGTAATGTAAACCCTTCTACCCACCATAATAACAAAAAGATACAACCAGGCGTGGACTGGCCCAAAAACAGCAGCAGATGCTGCTCAGTGAGCACATTTACCCTCCTGCCAATAACAAGGATTACTGCCTTCACTACTACTCTATATGCTGCAGCAGATCACATGTAGTTCCTACTGTACCTGTCACTTACTTTCAGGGTTACTGAAGAACCGGGTTATTTAATACCCAGCGGCGCCAGGGGCACGCCCAAAGTCTTCGGGTACCACCTGTCTTAGAATACAGAGACACGGAAACTTCTTGGTGGCATCAAAGATAAAATTTATTGGCTGCAGCCAGTAACAGAAGTCCTAGAAATCATCACGGTATGAGTTCTCAGGAGACTGCTAAATTTTACACAGCACGTCGTCCCTTTTTATGCCAAAAATCACATTCCAGACAAATACCTAATATTTACAAACTGTCCAATCACATGTATTCACACCAAAGGTATCGCATGACATTAAAACCCACTTTTCAGTTGCCCAGCCCATGATCAATCATCGGTCAAAACCAACATTCTTCTTTAGACAGGTCGAACGAGCCCATAATAAAAGAGGCCACAACCCAATCATAAATAGACCCTAAAGAAAGGAGCAGAAACAGGTGAGAGTAGGATAAGGCATATTTGTGTGCAATAAAACTTTACGATGTCCTGTGCTCTGATCCTTAATCTTGATCAGCTAATGGGCAGGAACTGGTTTAACAAGGTCAGCTTCAGGCAACAGGGTCAGTTCACTCAGGTCAAACAGAAGTCAGCACGAACTGGAGCTAAGATGTACATGTCCTTAAAAAGACTAGTTCAGCCACAGTCATCGGCCTATGTGAGGGCAACCACAAAATGGCTGCCATAGACAAAATGGAACCCAAGGGTTCAGAACGAAATCCCTAAATACGTAGTGAATCCATCGGTCTAACATGATGAAAACACTCATAATTGCCGCACTAACTAGTTACAGTTCGCTAATATCAAATTCGTAACGAAACCATGACCTTTATGAAACGGGTTCAGAATTCACGGAACCTCAGACCCTCCTTTTGCCCTTACATAGGCAATAACCTAAACTCACGTCAATATGAGTCCAGGTCTATATTCATCAGATCATCAAGATGTTGCTGGAGCATAATCCTATTACTTAGTACCTCTCTTGGGACAGGTCTCCTTGCACACGTAGTAGCATAGAGGTCACATATAGCAGGAGCGCACTGCCCACAAAGAAAGAACAGGAAAAGAATCTCTGCTTCTCACCCAGACTAATACTATATCCGGTTGCATTCCAACCAACATATGCCATAAACTCATCTCTGGGAATAGTTCTATAAGTATCGATCTCTATACTCATGTTTAAAACTCCTTTCACCAAAGCTTGGTTACTCGTGTTCTCTCTTCCAAAACGCGGAGGAAAAACCCCAAGGGCATAAAGGAACATAGTCTGAAAAGCCCACAAAGACCCATTCTGACTAAACGGTAAAATCAAATAGGGAACACCTCTATCCGTAGTATGCGGCATAAGACCACACACCCAGCAATTAGTGATGTTCACCACCAACTGATGTTGATGCAATAACTGTATGGATGAGTTATTTACAAATTCTGACCTTCTAATCTGTTCATGTTCAGGTAAAGTATGAAAAGAATGCAAAGAAGTAGTAGCAGGTAAAGTCGTAGGTTGGAAAATGGGTGCAGAAATCAGTTGAAGAGAAAATACAAACCAACCCACCAAAGCTAACGTCATGCTAAAAAACATCAAAAGACATGTGATCAGAAAACATTTGCTATGCATAATTTTACACAGTTTCTTCTTAAAGTTCATTTTCTCAACGGCTCTCTCAATCTCAAAAAACTCCATCCTCTAACCGATGCTGTTCACGGCGGTTGGTTTTCTTCTGCTAAGGAATGCTTCTGTCAGCCCAGGGAACTCCCTTAGACCAACCAGAACTGTCGACCTTGCGTCTTCGGCTTGCACTCTGTAGTCTTTACACCGTGACCCTACAACTGAACCCGGATGGTGGTTCACAAAAATATACCAAAATAGTTTCTTGGCTGAGAGAGTTCAGTTCCAAAAATCAAAAAGGAATTATTCACTTTATTAGTTCATTGTCCCTAGGTCATAGATTATAACGGTATTTTCCAGGCTTCGTTTGACTTTGGAATAATAGTTCAGGTTCAGTAGTGTCCAATCTTAGAGACAAAGGCACAGCTTCTTGCAGAACATCGTCACCTTCTTTCTCTGAACCTCTCCATACCAACTCAGCATCGCTAAACGGTGCAAACTTCGGCACCTTTTCAGTCTCGTAATCTGCAATACCTTCACGGACCCACTGGTCGTACGGCAGAGGCAACGGTGCTCTCTTACAATGTACGCCGTGGATCCAGTTCTTTTTCCCAAAAACTTTCACTGAGGTCCTCGTAGACAACATGACTTGGTGTGGGCCGGTCCAGTGGGGCTGATCATTCTTGGTTCGCGAAAGTTCTTCACCAAAATCCAGTCACCAGGATTGAGGGTGTGACCTGGATCCACAGAAGCTGGCGGCAATTTATCATGAACCTGTTGACACGTAATTTAGTCGTTAAGTCATACAAGTAGTCCACTAGCATAGGATAATCGATGTCACTGAACTTCGTTGGCCTCGGCACTCCCCACACATTTGCCGGTCGGCCAAAAACTATCTCATAGGGACTAAGGCCTATTCGGGAATGTACTGTAGTTCTAGTTGACAAAAGTGCCAACGGCAAAGTATCATCCACATACTGAATAAGAGCAGCACCAGCAGGCAACACAAGAGTATCAAGTTGAGTTTTCAAAGCCAGACTATAGATAGAAGGACTTTCAAAATAGCCTTGGGGAGCTCTCTTAAACTGGAAGCTTCGGCCTCCTAAAGAGAAGCCAAAAATATCTCTACTCTCCTCAGCAATTGGAATACTGAAGAAAGCATTTTTCAAGTCTATGACTGAAAACCAGGCAGCTGAAGCCGGAATCATGGTCAGAAAAAGCAGTAATGTCTGGAACAACTGGGAACTGTGGCACAACAATCTTATTAACTTCTCTAAGATCGATCACAAACCTGTAAACAGGTGGCTGAGAAGAATCAGTACGCTTCAAGACAGGCAAAACCGGACTGTTACACACATTACCTCTCGTTTCTTCAATCACATCGTTCTCAATTAAATCATAGATGATTGCTAAAAGCGCTTTTTCACCATCGCTAGAAATCCTATATTTGGGATGCGTGGCAATTCAACATTTGCTTTAAGCGTTACAACGTAAGGTGGAATCTCCAAAAGACCCACATCATTAGGACCAGTAGCCCAAAGAGTATCAGGGAGAGAACACAATTCCGGTGGAAGACGATCTTTAGACAAATACACCGGAGAGATCACTTTCTTACCCAATGTAAGCTGTACTCCTGAAGGAGAACAATGCAATGTTGCATGCAACCTTTTCAACAAATCCAAACCCAACAGATTCTCACCACAACCTGTCGTTAAAATGAGAAGTGATTCCAACTCACAAGGCCCTATAGGAAGAGACAAAGGACTAGAAACTGGATTACGAACTGGGGCGCCAGAGAATCCTACCGAAACGTTCGTTAAGCCAGACAAAGGTGCGCTACGGAGTTTAGAGTGCATGATAGAACTCTTCGCTGCACCAGTATCCAAAAGAAAAGGCTCTACCACACCCGATGCGGCTACTGCAACATAAGGCCCACTCTGATCTACTGGAACCGACACTACTCCCTCTCTTTGTCCATGGCTATCCTAGCAATCATTATAATCAGCATTCTCACTCTCAACATAATAGTCATCAGCATAGTACTGAGTCGACTGACCAGATGCAATTTTCTGTTGATCAAAACAATTCATAGAATTCGGTGGGGGAAAGGAACGTTCGTTCTGAGGAAATGCACCACGTCCTCTACCCCTAGACACTTGCTGAAGACCACCACGGCCTCTCGGGGCCGTCATACCACTCGCGCGCTGTCGCAACACAGGGCACTCATTTTTATAATGGCCTTCCTCCCTACAATACGCACACTGATTTAAACCCAAGGGTGGTCTTGGAGGAAAATACCAAGCGTTCTGTGGCGGTCTCTGAAATGGGGGAGGTTGCTAAAACTGTGGGCGTTGCTGTGACTCTTGCTGATTCGAGCGAGGCGGATACGCCTGCTGCAAAAGAACCTTTGTCTTTAAGTCTTTGGTCTTTTTCTCTACTTTTTCTTTCTCTTCCTTATCCCTATTCTCATAGTACTGTGCAGTCGCCAATATCTGGGCCGACGAGGAAACAGCCCAAGAACTCTCAAAATCTTTCAACTTATTACACAGTTCAGGCAGTAAGTTAAAGACAAACTTATCTATGAACAATCTTTGCCCACCTTCCGTGCTCATATCCTGACCACTGTGATCTATAAACGTCTCTTCAGCCCTAGTGAAGAAGTCAGACACACTCTCATCTTTCTTCTGCTTACATGCTGCTAACTTGTCCCAATTCACTCGTAACGCTGGCATCATCGTCTTCATTAAATTAATAATTCTCCCTGGCAATTCCGTAACCAAAGGTTCAGGTTTAGCACCTCCCTGTTGTCTACCATCCGCAGCAATAATATTCCCCTAATTCTACCGCATGATTCTCATGACGAATCTTCGCCCACAAAGGTTGAGGTACTACATTACCCATCAAAATGTCAACGTCAGCTAAATTCATTATACACGCATCTACTGTCTGAGACAACTCTTTGTAATAACCAGCAGGATTTTTACGAGGATCAGGTAAGGTCTGCTTAAGAGCCAAGACCTCTGCTCTCTTCCAAGAAACATGTACCCATACTCGCTGAAAATGAGCCGGTGCGGCAACAATACCCTGATTTACATTAGCCTGAACTGCTTCCTTCCATACAGGAGGAACTTCTCTCATGGGATACTGTCTCGCTTTTCTTCTAACAGAGGAATCAGGTTTGTGCAATGTCTGAGGTGGAAGGCTAGATCTAAAAGCTAGTATAATCTCTACGGCATCTGTAATATCATATTCCACTATCATCCCTTTAGCAAAATCCGACTGAACATCAAGTGGTTCCTGCGTGATCAAACCCAAATCATTATCTTCCCATTCCTGATGCAGAAACATACACATTACATTAAAAACATACCTTTGCTTAGGCGGTTCCCACTGAAAGAAAACATCCATAACCGCTGGCAAACTATACATTGAGGCATTTATAATCCATTTACGAGCGAACAAATCCAACACAGCCCGTTCCTCGGAACCAGGAAGCTGACTACGACTCTGCTTACGTTCCGAAACAGGGGTCATATTCAGTGACCCAAACAATGGAGACAATAAACTAGAAACAGTTTCTGTCACTCGTTTTCGAACAGAAGGAGAAGAAGCAGTCATAAGAACAGGAGAATAAGTGTTTTGAGGCAAAGAAGGTGTAGGAATAAGAACAGTAGGAGTCTCAGATGCAGAAGCGGAAGGCAAAGGAGTTTGAGGCAAAGCTGATAGCAAAGCTGGCAACCCTAGAGCGGGTTGCGCAGGAGGAGGTAAAACCATCAGCGGACCTACTAAGGTAGCGGTGTGAATATGGAAGTGTGCGAATGCGGCAATGGGATGGACGGATCGGCTGACTCGGGCGACTCCGCTCTAAGCGTCTGAAAGACTGGGCAGCCTATGGAAGATGAAAGGCTTTGAGAGGTGGGAGATGATTGGTATTTGTGGGGTGAGTGATCTTTGGGCCAAAGATAGGATTAAGACTTTTGAGGAGTTGAAGGTAGAATATGAGCTGAGTGACAAGGAGTTCTTCCGTTATGTACAGATCCGCCACGCGTTGAGTTCGGTTTTTCCTGCAGGTGTTGCTATTCCGGAATCATCCCCACTCGAAGATCGGGTGCTTGACGGATATGTCCCAGACAGCACTATTTCTTTGATATATAAGAAATTGATTAACTATCGTGTTGACCTGTTGGTGCACCTCAGAGAGGTCTGGACCAGCGACGGTTTAAAGTTGGACGATGAGGACTGGCAATCGGCGATATCCTCTCCCAAGGAGGTCGTGATTCCGGCCCGCCTCCGACTCGTGCAGCTTAAGATCCTGCATCGGATCTATGTGACTGGCCCTCGTCTGATTCGTATGGGTTATTCTGTGGATGGGTTGTGTAAGCGTGGATGCGGTTTAACTGGTACTTTCCTCCACATAATTTGGGAGTGTCCGGAAGTGGTAGTGTTTTGGAGTCGAGTGCATGCAGTGATGGAGGAGGTCATGGGTATTGCGCTACAGCCCGAAGCCAGTTTTATACGGCTCCTGTTAAAAAATGCAACAATATTCACTGTTCATGTCCATCTATTTGCCCTTTAAATCCCACAGCTCTGACACATAGATAGTCTGAAAGAACCGCAATCAAACAACATAGAGGAGGTAACAAAGCAGTTGTAGTGAACAGATTAATGTAATGTTAGGAGTCAAACACCTGTGCCCCGGGAGCCCCGCAGCTGCAGTCTGCACCTTGGCATGAGCCTCCCCTCTCCAGTGAGGCTCGCACCGCTCCAGGCCCCCCGAGGCCCCCCCTGACACTCCCCGTGGCCGGCGCCCCCTCTGCAGCGAGTCCCACACAGCTGTGTGACACAGACTGAGAGCCAGACCTGGTCGTGCCCTTCGCCGCTCACGCGAGAAGCGTGAGCTTTGGCAGGCCGGGCCTGATTTTCAAGCAGGAGGTGCACAGAGGCGCTGAGAAGCACCCAGAAGCGCTAGAAAACACAGTACTTGGTGGAAACTGGTCAGAAGGACCCTAGGACACATTTTTTAGCCTATTTTGAAACGCTGAACAAAGAACTGTGGCAACCTAATTACAAGTAACTGGAACCATTTTTTTGTACAAAGACCGTATTTACAAGCCTGCTTTAAAAATATATATAAAGAAGATATTTTTACAAGAATACAGTCTAGTGTCATTGTGTGGTGGGTTGATGATTATTGTGTGTGATGTTGCAAATGTTTAACCCTATGTACTCCGGACTTTAGCCTAGACTGCTTCCGCCACACTACCTAGAGGGTGAGCAGGGGTTATTTCTGGGAGTAATCCTTTGCCCTGACTTAGAGGAGAGGGTCCCTGCTTGTCGCCAGTGCTGCACTGCGCCAACCAGAGACCCCCAATTCTAACACCTGAAAAGTAGATTTTCCGCATTACGTGATGGTCTAGAGCATGGGTACTCACAAAGTTTCTCTCGGGGGCCAAATTTACAGTGTGGTTTGTGTCCGAGGGCCGCACCGGTGGGGGCGGGGTCAGTGGGGGAGGGGGCGGGGCTAGAGCAACAAAAAAAACTTTGACCATGAGGTTGATCACAGGTTCCTGCAGCAGACGCCTTCGTCCACTGAGCCACCAGACCCGGCATACACACATCTCTCTCTCTCTCTCATTCTTTCTCTGTCGCTCTCTCTTTCTCTGTCTCTGTCTCCTTCCCTCTCTCTCTCGCTCCCTCTCCCTACCTCTCTCTCCCTCTATCTCTCTGTCTCCCTCTGTCTCACTCACCCTGACTGTCTCACTCCCTCTCTCCCTCCGTCTCACTCACTCTGACTGTCTCTCTGTCTCCCCCTCTCTCTCTGTTACCTCTCCCTCTACCTTCCTCTATTTCTCTCTCCCTCTCTCTCCTTCCTTCTCCCTCCTTCCCTCTGTCCCTCTCTCTCTCCTTCCCTCTCCCTCCTTCCCTCTCCCTCCTTCCCTCTCCCTCCTTCCTTCTCCCTCCTTCCCGCTCCCTCCTTCCCTTTATCTCCCTCTCTTTCCTTCCCCCTCCCTCACTCTGAGGTCTCCCTCACTCACTCTGAGGTCTCCCTCAGTCTCCCTCCCTCACGCTGTCTCCCTCCCTTGCTCTGTCTCTCCCTCGCTATCCCTCTGTCTGCCTGTCTCCCTCCCTCGCTCTCCCTCTGTCTCCCTTGCTCTCCCTCACTCTCCATTGCTCTGACTCCCTCTCTCTCCCTCTGTCTGCCTGTCTCCCTCCCTCGCTCTCCCTCTGACTCCCTCTCTCTCCCTCTGTCTGCCTGTCTCCCTCCCTCGCTCTCCCTCTGTCTCCCTTGCTCTCCCTGTCTCCCTTGCTCTCCCTCTGTCTGCCTCTGTCTGTCTGTCTCTGTCTCCGTCTCCTTCGCTTTCCCTCCCTCTACCTCCCTCCCTCTTCATCTCACCCTGCCTGTGTGTCCCCGGGCTGAGACAGCTTCTGGGCACACACAGCCAGCCAGTCATCCCCACCCAAGCACTTCACAGGTCTTTAAAAGACCATTCACATACTAATGAGGCTTTGGCCCCTGCAGCCCCACTCTGACGGGAATCGCCCGGTCCCCACAGAGCAGCAGAGTCTCTGGGTCGTGCTGCCGCAGGGGTGTTTCATAGCTGCCAAGGTTTTAGATTGCCATGTGTGACATTGTTAACTGCTGAAAAGCGTAAGAAATAATTGTTAAACGGCTTTTATTTAACAGACTCTAGCCAAAATTGCAGAAAATACATAAAACGGTCTGGGAGACGTTCATAATTTAATTTATAATCAGCAGAGTGACTTGCAACTTTACTGGACTTCCGTGAGCAACGGAAAGCTGAAAGTGGGAGGCACGCATTTAGGTAAAAGCTAGGCAGGCTTAAAGTACATTTTATTTTTGAGTCGGATTATGATTTGAAAAGCCACCTCGAACTGTGTGGTGGTTGCCATAGACCAGCCTATTTGCATGCAGTCTCCCCGCAGCAGCGCCCGGTTATTATGCGGCTCCTGCGATCATGCTGCCTGCGCTGACTGACCCTGTCTGTGACTATCTCACTACTGAGGTCGCTGTGCCTACGCGTCCCGCCACGGCCGGTTTTAATGTCAATTATTGCCTCTCCTGCAGTGCACAGGCAGGAGCGCACTCTCTCTTATACAGCCCTGCCGACTCTGGTCACCTCCGACCTCCGAGGAAATGAGCTCACAGCAGACCCCCCAATCAACAACTCCACCCCCCCACCCCCCACTGACTCACAGTGTGATTTACAGCCGCGCACCTCAGCGGGCGAGAATTTACATTGTGGTAAGCACTGATGCTGAGAGGCGCAGATCATTAACCATTGAGCTTCAGCTGCCTGCATTGAGTGAAGTAGTCTGCTGCGGCCCGGGGCGCACACACGGGTGTCAGAGGCGCTGGCGCTCCCCTAGCACCAAAGTGGCTAGCCATGTGGTCTGTGGCAAAGTGCCTGACGAATGCATTTCAGTGCGGTGATGCGGTAACACCGCACTGACATGCGTTGCTGAGATTCTTTAAAAACAAACACCGATACCATGTCTGCACGGTCCGCAGGCCGCCAGGGAAGGCTTGCCGGGCCGCTGGCGGCCCGCGGGCCGTACTATGAGTACCCGTGGTCTAGAGCCTCCAGAAAGTTTGATTATTCACCAGGTAGCGAGGAGAGGAGGAGTGCACGACTTTGTGGGTGATACAGGCAGTCTTGTAGATAGATCTTGCCTCGATGGGAAGCCAGCGGAGGGTTGATAACATCGGTGTGATGTGGTCGGTTCTTTTGGCCCCATAAATGAAGTGAGCTGCTGAATGGAGAACAGATTTAAGGGGGGACAGGTGGGATTTGGGGAGGCCAGTAAGAAGAGAATTTCAGTAGTCCAGTCTGGAGAGGACCAGTGATTGGACCAGGGTTTTAAACCCATGCTCCGCGAAGAAGCGACAAATCCCCCCAAAAAGGCGCAGTTGGTATCAAGCAGACTTTGCAATTGAATTAATGTGGGACAGTAGATTGAGTTTTGTGTCGAGTATGACACCAAGGGATTTTGCACTGTCGACAATGATGGGTTTATTGTTCAGTAGATTTATCTGGTCCATCCATGATTGAACCGCGGGAGGAGAAAGTGAGGAGGATATGAGGAGGAATTCAGTTTTGGAGGGATTCAGAATCAGTTGATGCGTTGACATCCAGTTTTGAATGGAGTCCAAAGTAGAGCTTAGGACGGAGAGATCATGAGTGGAGGCAACCTTGAGGTAGATTTGAGTGTTGTCTGCGTAGAGATGATAGTGGACCCCGGATTTACTTAGGAGATTTCCCAGGGGTTCTAGGTAGAGATTGAACAATGTGGGTGCAAGTATAGAGCCTTGAGGAACACCAAGACCCACTGCCAAAGGAGATCAGAGAGGAAGGAAGCAAACCATTTAAGCACAGTGCCCTATATGCCCATTCTCTGTTGAAAAGGGTGTTGTGATTGACAGCGTCAAAGGCTGCTGAAAGGTCAAGGAGAATTAGAAGACAAGACCCCTCCCGAATCGAGTATCCGCAGCTCATCATCAATCACTTGCAGCATTGCTGTTTCAGTGCGGCAGTTTTGGATGAAGCCGGACTGAAAATTGTCAAGAAGATCATTGTCCTTGATATGACGAGAGAGTTGTTTCGCAACACATCTTTCTGTGATCTTCGCAAGAAAGGGTAGGTTAGTGATGGGGCGGAAGTTGTTGAGGTCATTCGCATCAGCAGTGGGTTTTTTAGCAGAGGGGTGACCTGCCCAGTTTTGAAAGGAACAGGAAGGGAGCCTTGACAGAGGGAGAGGTTGACCGGAGTGGTCCAATAGGGAAGAGAATGAGTATAGAAGTCAATGGCAATGGCACTGGGGATAGGGTCAAGAGAATGGTTGGAGGGCTTTGTTTCGAGGATGCACTTAAGGAGGACATCTTCAGAGATGGGGTCGAAGTTCTGCCAAGTGGCTAGTGATTTGCGCTCCTCTGGAGGGGTAGGATGAGCGACCTGATCCACAAGTGATTTCACTTTTTTGTCAAAGAATATAGCGAAATCCACAGCTTTCTTTGTAGAATCCTCCAACTTGGAGGTTGGGGGGAGAGTAGTTAGTATTCTTGATGAGATCAAATAGTTTTTTGGGTCTATTTTTGGCTGAGTCGAGGAGGGTTCTGAAGTGTGATGCTTTCCCAAGGAAGATGTGCTTATGGTACTTGGATCTTGCTGAACAAAGCGTGGCCAAATTATCAGTGGAGGGCGCTTGCCTCCATTGTTTCTCCAGGAGTCTTAGGTGCTTCCTCTCTTCATAGAGGGATTTGTTGAACCAAGGTCCTGAGGGAATGGGCCTTTTCTTTTTTCTTCGGAGAGGAGCGACGTTATTGATTTCTATTGCACGGACTGAGAGGCATTGGGTGGTGAGATCGTCAACAGCTATGTTCGGGTCTAGCCTTGGAAGTGACAGCAAAGCTGATTCACAGAGGGAAACTGTGTCAATATTCTTGGCGTCACGGAACCAGGAGGTAGCCCTTTCAGGTTGGCCAAGAGTTATAGAGTGTGCTAGGTGAAGAGAGAATGGGATGAGGAGGTGGTCAGACCAGTCTACGTGAATAGGGGTAGCGATAGAAAGCATGCCTGCTTTAGAAATAAAAAGGACCAGGATTGAGTCCTTAGAGTGTGTTGATTCTGTGCAGTGTTGGATAAGGTCATTTGTAGAGAGGAAGGTGGCCAGCAAGCCCGCGGAAGAGTCTTGCAGAGAGCCCCAGTGGAGATTGAAGTCACCCACGAAGGTCTGATTGTCACTTTGCAAGTATTGGTCGCTGATGAAGTCAGTGAGTTCCTCCATAAACAAAGGGCCGCTGCCAGTTGGGCGGTATATGACATGGAATCTGAGGGGTGAGCGGTGGTGTAGTTGAAGCTCAAGAGATAGACATTCAAAAGTGCAGAATGCGCTGATGGGAAAAGCCTTAAGTTGAAGGGAGTTTGTAAAGATGACTGCAACACCTCCCCCAACTTTGATAGGTCTGTCATACCTGAAGATAGAGTAGCCTGTGGGTAATAGGAGATCAAACATAGAGTGAGAGGTATCATTGAACCAGGTCTCTGTTAGGAAGATCAAGTCAATATTGTGAAGGGTGATGGTATCAGAGATTTCGAGTTTGTGCTTTATTGCAGATCTGCAGTTGTGGAGCAGACAGCGCAGCTCTGTCAAGACAGTTTTGGTGATGGGGGCACTTGGGCTAAGAAGGGTGATAGGGATATTGTGCCTATACGGGGGTGCACAGGAGGGTTTAGGAGGATGCTTGGTTCTGACAGAGGAGATGGTCGGAATAGTGTAGATAGTTGGGTTACTCTGAGATGTAGGTTGAAGAAGGGTGGCGTTCATGGGCTTGTGTGAGTGAGCGATGTTTGCGGACGACAGGTTATGCTTGGCTATGATGGGGTGAGGGAGCGAGGTGCATCTCGTGGGAAGGTGAGAGTTTTCCAAAGGAGTTGAGGTGAATGGGAAAGTGGAAATCTTAGAGCTTAGAAGTGCAATGGAAGCTACAAGCTGGGAGAAGGAGGTGATAAGAGAGCCTAGCTTATTTTCAAGAGAGAGTAGGGCAGAGCACGGAAGGTTGGGTGTCTCGATGGCAAAAGGATGGGGTGAAATAGGTGGTGGAGGGCTGGGAGAGGTGGGGGGGCAGGAGGAGAGTTGGGGTATAGGGTTCATAGGTGGAGGTTGAGAGCGGGGGTTGGTTTATCGGAGAGTTGTCTTTGTTGGCATTGCACGAAGGAAAGGAATTGAGGACATATTTAGGAGGAGATAGGTGCGGATCAAGGCGGTGGGGTAAAAGGAGAGGGGAGGACTGTGAGGTGTCATAGGAGTGTAGGAGGTTTGGAAGGAAAAGGGAGGAGGTGGTTGGAGAGGTCCTCCTGTTGGCTAGGAGGGGTGGCTGTCAGAGAACCGGCATCTGGCAGAGTGAGGGGGGTTGGGAGAAGGTGAAGTTGAAGAAAGGAGATGGTTCAGCTGGGCCCGATGGAGGGAGATGGATAGGGTTACCGGGGGGGGAAAGGGGGCAAAACAGCATTGCTGGTGGAGAGGGGGGGAGGAGAGAGATGCAATGGCAATGTGGAGAAATCGGGGTAAGAAGCGAGGGGAGGAAGGGGTAGAGAAGGGGGGGAGAGGGAGGAATGAGGGGAGTATAAGGAACGTTAGCTGGGGGAGGAGGTTGGCGGAGGGGTGGACTAAAAAAGGGAGTAGCAGGTAGGAGTAGGGGGGAGGAGATGAGAATGGAGTACCGGGACGGTGCAGATTGGACGAGGA
Source organism: Lissotriton helveticus (assembly GCF_964261635.1). NCBI lineage: Eukaryota > Metazoa > Chordata > Amphibia > Caudata > Salamandridae > Lissotriton > Lissotriton helveticus. The sequence continues at coordinate 1,283,334 of NW_027611684.1, read as the reverse complement.
GCGTATTAGCTAGTGGTAAAGCTGACGTGACGAAGGGGGGGGGCATACTGTGAAGTGGGAGGAAAGGGAGAGGAGGACACAAGGGAGGGGGAGGAAAGAGGACCGACCTGTGCCTCCCGAGGGTGCAGCCTATTAGAATGTATGGGGGTCAGGGGAGGAGAAAGGGAGTAGTGGGTGGAGCTAGAGTTAGGGGAAAACCCGGTCGCAGAGGAGGGGAGTAGGGAGGGGAAAAGGTGGTCAAAGAGCGAGAGACAGGTGTCTTTACCTTGAAACATGACAGTGCCGTTGTTATAGAGTGAGATGGTGAGGGAGCCGTTGAAATACGAGGGGGAAATCTTTAGTTGTTTCCCATGAGGGACAGATGAGGAGGATGTGACGTTAAGGAAATTATAAAAACTGGTGGACCAAGAGGGGGTGTCGTGAGTGAAGAAAATGAAATCATTTTTGCGCCTCCCAAATTGACCATTGTAAACTTGATCAACAAAAAGGGAATCTGGGAAACGTTCAATAGTGTTATGCTTCAATCGTTTTACTGAAGCTTTAGTCTGGCCGGGAGGATAAATGATTTTGTAGCAATTAATTCCAACCTTAGCTCGAGTGGTAGCCATGTTGGGAAAATGGGGAGAAGGAGTGCGGAGGGGATATGAGAGGGGTGTTACTAGGAAATCGGTGGTGAGGAGAAGTAAAAGGACTAAAAGGGAGCACATATTCCAGACGTCGGGTGAAGAGATCTGAACTAATGTGCCATCCGGGAAGAGAGGTGGGTGTTTGTTGGGCCCTTCATCAAGGTATACATGCAGCCAACTGGCACAAGAAAAGGTTTACAAGAGAAAGTTTACTTATGATAGGACCAACTGTCCCACTGTCAAAATCACCACAAAGCACAATTAGTCATAGTAAAACAAATCACAAACAAACACCCAGTGTCCACTGGTGATTACTGTACTTAGCATCAGCCTGTAACAGAAGCATATTCGGCACCAACCGCATTGTACGCCCATAGTCTCAACAGACTACTATTGGACCCTAATCTCCTGAGAATCACTAACATTAGGGGCACAGTGCATAGGGTGGAACAAAATCTGACTAACAAAATCAACATATGCACGACAGCCTCGTCATTATAAGGCCACCTTTAGAGGTGCTCAAAACAGGGTGCGTAAATCATACAACATGAAAAGCATTTCCTAGCACCACAAATACTTAAAACGGGCCTAGCTCTGTACAAACCTCGCAGTTTCCCTGCCAACTGGCCATCTCAGAGGGGGACTCAAATACCCTGAAACCATAATGTCAAGGTTCGTGCCAATGCAGCGAGAGTCCTAACTCAATCAGAAATGTCCCCACGGATAAAGTGTCCTAAACGGTGCAGCTGGCACTGCTTGCAGCACAGCTGTAAAAGGCCTAAATGGTGCAGCTGGCACTACTTGCAGCACAGCTGTAAAAGGCCTAAACTGTGCAGCTGGTACTACTTGCTGGGCAGCTGTAAAAGGCCTAAATGGTGCAGCTGGCACTACTTGCTGGGCAGCTGTAAAAGGCCTAAACTGTGCAGCTGGCACTACTTGCTGCGCAGCTGTAAAAGGTCTACACGATTGTGGTAAATAAATAATTAATTACCGGTACTATTTTTGACTATATTTAACAATAACAGATAGCTCAATAAATAAGAGGCAGGATCCGATGTATCTGAGTCGAAAGGATTTATTCAGGCAAAAAGGGAAGGGACTGGAACGGGACAGCCTGAAATAAAAGGGCATAGAAGGAAGGCAGCTGCCGGGGCAGGGGAAAAATGGCAGGAACGCAGCATTACATTAACAGTACATTGTATATATACTATAACATCACAATTACATTACATACAGTAGGCGTAACTAGTGACAAGCGTAAGATAAGGACAAAGTAGGCGTGAAAAGTAGGCGTGCACAGGGCGTGCACTTAGACATGTGATGAGAACGTCACAGAAGTGTCATGAAATGGGTGTATACATGGAGGGGGCTACTCGAGCAGCTGGGACCTTTAACCTAGTGGTGCGCGCAAACGGGCAATGACGTGTTACTAGGGAGAACTGGGGGCTAGGACTTCTGCACTAGAAGAGGAGACTAAAGTCTGCGGTGTCAGGACGACATGTACCTATAGCATATCTGGTATCTGGTGTTTGGAGTACATGTTGATAGAATCTAAAAGTTATCAGGGCAAAGGCTACTTGACACTAAGGCTGGTGCATGCATTTATTCTACATGTATTGCGTGTGCTAGGAATATTCTATGAATATTAATACAGTATTTCTCTTACATGGAGACAGAAAGACTAGACTATAGCTGAAATTGTTTATGCGGTTCAGTAGCTTAGGAATGCGAAGACGAGGAGCTGAACTGATAACTAGAAGCATAACATACTCTTGACAGACTGGCAGGCAGGGCCGGGCCTGGCACCGCGCTGCGCGGCAGGAAATAAGTGAAGGGTCAGGGATGCAGGTGGGGGCTGTATTGCTCCTCGGAGCAGGTTCAGGAGACAGGAGCTTGAATCTGGTGTCCGGGCCCTTTTGAGGCCTAGAAACGGGGATAATTCAATGAATTAACGTGCACACTGGAATACGTGGCAACATAGGCCTAATACTCGTTGCTTTCACGAGAACTGGAAACTGGCATACTAGAGTTGGACACAACTATAATCGCGTCTTTAATCGATCATGGGGAGATACATGCATATCGATCATGCACATATAATATAGGATGGGGAACACGTAGGCACACATGACATGGCAAAATTCAATTTTCCACATTCCCTCCTTGTGCCCTACGTTTCCATCAGGAAACATCAATATTCATGATACCATCTATCATTTCATATAGCATCATTTGCTTGTCTCAAATTTTCTGGGAACGGGACTTTGGACTAGGACTAGGAATACAAGAGGTAGCACACAAGCCGCAAATCGCAGGGCCACATTGTAAACAGAGGCAGCAACTGAATATGATCATTACTGCTATACCTAGGAATGACAATACTTTCCATCCCCAGGCAGATATAATACTCCAGAGCCAACCGGACCATGTCCAGGTGCCTGGATTCTGGTGTAACTGATGGGCAATTTTATGAAGTCTGGTTATAGCTGAATAAACAGACGGTGCGTTATTAGGAATGAAAATGCAGCAACTAGATCCGATGACTCTACAAGCTCCTCCCCTATCGGCCAGTATGACGTCAAGGACGAGACGATTTTGGAGCACGACAAATCTCATAGCAGATTGCTCTTCAGTTAAGTTACCTAGAGCGGAAGTAGTCTCATTCATTACTGCTTCAAGGGTTCTGGTTAACCTACGTATTAGCTTACTATTCTGGACAGGGCCTATGAAGAAAAAGAAACCTTTATTGAAATCTTGATATTGTTCTAGGGTAGTTTCAGTTTGATCGACAATTGGGGACTCGATCTCCCTTTTATGTCTAATGTGTACTAGATGCGTGTTTCTGTGATAATCAGATGGGGCTAGAAAAACTGGTGGCAGTAGGAAGGCAATATAACATGTTCCCTCCCAATCGAGGGGCAGACGAACATATGCGGTCTGACCACAAACAAAATAAGAATGACGTGAGGCTTTGAAAATAGATTTCCCACTGTCACTATACTTGACCACAGTAGTACAATCACTATGTCCCACATGTGCGGAACCATTCTTTCTGACACATAATTCGCCTTTGACTGGTAGTACTGAAATAGCAGGCAAATCTGGAGTAGTCTCGGATTGAACATTTAGAACCATGAAATTCGAGGAATAATTACCTAGATCATATACTTCATTTTCTAGATCTAACCCTGTTCTATGGGAAAGACCCCTTCTTGTCTGGGAAACATGTTCTATTCAGAAGGGACATATCAATTGAGGATGACGTTAACATGGACCATGCTCCACACGAACCATTGTGTGAAAACGGATAAGGAAAGAGTGGCAGAACTCCCTTCGGTGTCTGGAAAGGGGGGAGTCGACCACATACCCAACAATTAGTGGCATTGCTGGTCTGGTGTGAATAATGCAGCATTCGGATAAAAGAATTGTTGCGCATGGCAAGACGATAGGATAACTCGTGAGGAGGCAGGTCACTAAAAGTGTGCTCTACTGTAACATTAGAAAACATATGTACATGTGAAATAGGAAAACATAAATGTAAGGCATAACTTATGCATGTAACCATAAGACTCAGAAATACTAAAAAGAACAGAGTGATGATACATCTCTTAGAGTTTTGACTAACTCTCTCACTGTGTCGGTCTATCTCATACATGTCAGGAACCTGTCTAACCGCTTCACCCGAGAGGGACTTAGACAATTAAACTGGCTGACTTACTAGACCTTAATTTTTGTTTATACTCCTGCTGCGGAGTTTTCTCTAACAGGGGGAGTTTAGATTCAGGGTCTTGGCAGTCCTTGAAAACGGGGCAGTCTTTGATAAATGTCTTTGGCTTAAGTCCATGAAACTTCTTCACATGGCTGGAGTGGAGCCAGCCTTTTCGGTTTTCCACTTTCACTGCTGTCCGGGTGGTGAGGAGGACAAGACGGGGCTCCTTCCATCGGGGCTCCAGCGGACTCGAACGATCAAAATTGCGAACCAACACCAGATCACCTGGAACGACTTTGTGCGGTTTCACTTCGGTGTTGTCTGGAAAAGCAGCGGCAACCTGTGAACGACAAGATTGTAGTGCAGACATCAAGGAAGCCAAGTAATCTGTCAGCATATTACTGTCAACATCAGTGATCTTACGGTGTCTAGGAGTACCCCACATGTTTGGGGGACGACCAAAAACCACCTCATACGGAGATAGACCTGAACGGGAATGAGCAACCATTCTCATATAGAAAAGGGCAACTGGCAGTGCTACCAACCAATCTACGCCTTTCTCTGCACATACTTTGGCAATTCGGATTTTCAGGGTCTGATTATGTCTCTCTACGAGACCGGCTGCTTCGGGATGGCGTACACAATGGAACTTCCACTGGTACCCTAACAGAAGAGATACTTATTTCATGAGTTCGGATGAGAATGGCTGGCCGTTATCTGAATACACGACCCTTGGCAATCCATAGCGGGGAAAATACTCACGAACCAACTGCCTGGCAGTGGTCGCGGCGGTGTAATCTGGGACTGGATATGCTTCTGTCCATCTGGACAAAGCGCATACAACTACGAGGACATACTTGAAACCTCGACATCGCTCCATCTGAATATAATCCATCTGGAGGACTTCAAAAGGGTGGTCAGGAGGATGGAATCCACCTTGTTCCACCGGGACACCTTTACCTGGATTGAACTGACAACAGATCATGCAGGTACGCACTTTCTGCTTGGCTGCTGCTCGTAAATGCTTGTTAAACCAAAGGTTCTGAATACTGTCTAACATGGCTTTTTCTCCTAAATGTGCAGGACTATGTGCGGTGTTAATAATGACTTGAACCATAGAGTCGGGGAGAAACCATGTGGCTTTTCCCTTCGTCAACCATCCTTGATCTGTCTGGACCCCTCCTTGTTCAGACCATTTCTTGATTTCATCGGGAGTAGCATGTGACTGGATATCTAGTACATCTTGTGTAGGGTCCTTAACTGTCATACAAGTAGTCTGGGCTGAAATGTCTGTCTGTATCGCGTTAACTGGAATGTCTGGAGTCTGAGCTGTAAGCTTGGCTGTTCGATCTGCTAGATCGTTACCCTGGGAAATGACGTCAGTGACTTTCGTATGTGCCTTGCACTTCATGATGGCGATAGCTGTCGGTAAATGTATTGCCTCTAACAGAGCTTGAATGAGGGGGCCATGCTGAATCTTGGTTCCATGAGAAGTCATGAAACCTCTCTCTTGCCAGAGTACTCCGAAGTCGTGTACGACTCCGAATGCATAACGTGAATCTGTGTATATGTTTACTTTCAGGTTCTTGGCTCGTATGCAGGCTTGGGTCAGAGCGACGAGCTCTGCTGCTTGAGCAGACAGAGTGTCAATACGATGTGTTTCTATAACTTCGGTTTCAGTAGTCACTGCATACGCGGCTACTAGTTCTCCTGTACTTGTTCTCATACATGAACCATCCACATAAAGTGTCAGGTCGGGATCAGGTAATGCAATGTCTGTCAAGTCTTGTCTTGGCTTTGTCATGGTGTTAACAACTTCCACGCAGTCATGTGTGGCAGGATTTGAAGTAACTGAAGGTAACAGTGTAGCAGGATTTAAAATGTTGCAGCGTCTGATTTCTATGTGTGGCTGGAACAGTGTCAGTTCATAACCGGTTAAACGTGCAATTGTTAAGTGCTGAGTCTGTGTTCGGTTTAGAAGAACTTCCACAGAGTGTGGAACTTGTACTGTCAGGGAGTGTCCTAACACTATGGAATCACTTTGTCTGATAGCTAGAGCTGTGGCTGCAACCGACTTGAGGCACGCAGGCAAAGCCTGGGCTACTGGGTCTAATGTGCTTGAAAAATAAGCACAAGGCTTGTACTGTCCTGCTTGATCTTGTGTGAGAACAGATAATGCAGTACCTTCGCGTTCTGTGACAAAAAGTGTAAAAGGCTTACTGTAGTTTGGTGTTGCTAGAACAGGTGCATTACATAAAGCTTTCTTTAACTCATTAAAAACAAGTGTATGTTCCTGGGTCCAAGGGAGGACAGTCGATACGGCTGCCTCCTGCGTCGTTAACTGTATCAGTGGCTTGGCTAGAAATGCATACTGAGGAATCCATTGTCTGCAGTAAGAAGTGAGGCCGACAAAAGCTCGTACCTCCTTCTGTGTCTTGGGCTGTGGAAGACATGCTATTAACTGAATACGGTCTGGTGTCAACTGCCTACCCCTCTTGGACAGTAAGTGTCCTAAGTAGACCACTTGCTGGACACAGAATTGCAATTTGGAAGGGGACACCTTGTGCCCCATCTCGGCCAGAAAATACAGGACTGTAAGTGACGCACGTTCGCAGTCACGTTCAGAACGGGCTGTGATCAGTAGATCATCGACATACTGGAGCAGGGCAGTGTCAGCTGGCATGTGAATATTGTCTAGTTGTCTTTTAAGTGCTTGACTGTAAATGCTAGGACTTTCTGTGAAACCTTGAGGAGCTCGTGTAAATTTATAGCTCCTTCCATTTAAACAGAAACCGAAAAGGAACTGGCTGTCTGGATGAATGGGGACACTGAAAAATGCGTTCTTGAGATCGATAACTGTAAAGAATGTAGCTTCAGAATCAATGGCTGTCAATAGAGAAGAAATATCGGGAACCACTGGGTACTGGGGTATGATACATTTATTAAGTTCTCGAAGGTAAATCACTAATCGATAAACTGGAGGTGCATTTGGATCAGTACGTTTCAGAATTGGAATGATAGGAGAATTACATACATTGGAGTCAGTTTCTACAACCACTCCTTGAGCAATGAGCTCGTCAATAATTTTGGATAAGGCTGCTACAGCCTCAGGTGGCAATTTGTACTGTCGGATTCGTGGTAATACAACACCTTGCTTCAGAGTCACACGATGGGGTGTGATATGCATACAACCTACATCAGTTGGACCTTGCGCCCATAAATGCTGTGGTACATTCAACAATCTTGGATCAAAATCACGTAATACATAATGACCTTTAAAATCACGGAGAAACAAACGTACTCCTTCTGGGGAGCAGCATATGACTGCTCCTAATTCTTTCAGTGTCTAAATACCTAATAAATTTTCTGGACAAGATTTCGTAAGTAACAAATCAGTAGTTCGGGACAATGGACCAACTTCTAGGGAGACTGGTTTCGATATTTCATTAACAATAGGCTTTCCTGAAAATCCAAGGGAAACATTTCTAGAGCCTGAGAGCGGAGCCCCTGGAACCTCGTCATGACTGATGGTAGTCCTACTTGCCCCTGTATCAATCAGAAACTTTCTGTCTTTCCCTAATACTTGACTGTGTACATAGGGACCCTCTTGATCTACAGGAATCTCGATAAGAGGCAAGCCTACCTTCCTCTCTAGGCTGTTTCATGAATACGGCTCATAATCTGGATACTCTGACTGTGCGTACTGGTACATCTGCTGTGTAACGTGTTGTGTGGCAGCTATAGGCTGCGGTACTGTAACTGTCTGTTGTGCATTCTGCGGTGGCTGGGAAGTCTGTGAAACTTGTTCTTGTCTAGGCGGACGTGGTCTTTCTTTAGTCTTACCAGTAGCTATGTTGTGTTTCAGAACTGCACATTCACTTATAAAATGACCTGGCTGTTTACAGTAATTGCAGGTCCCTTTAACGGGAACTGCAGGATGACTGGTTTGATTCATACCCCTCTTCTGACTGTCTTGGGGAACAGACTGTGCAACTAATACTTTCATTTTCGTGTCCTTCATACGTCTCCTTTCGTGTTCTTGCTCTTCCCTGATTCTGTTCTGGTGGTACTGGAGCATTTGTGACGGAGTATTAGCTTGCCAGGTACTCTCGACTTTCAATACTCGATTTTTAACTTGTGGGCTTGAATTCTCGACTAGTTTGGTAACAAAAAGATGTGAATATGACTCACTACTTGTTTTCAGACCACTATTAATAATGAAACATTTCTCAAATCTAGAATAAAAATCACTAGTGTCTTCATCTGGTTTCTGTTTACAGGCTGAGATAGCATCCCAGTCTTCCTTTTTCGTGGCTAGTAGTCTTGGCAAGACTTGTATTAATAATTCGGGCAATGCTTTAGCTTTTTCCCCAAGACCGGTACCTGGAACTCGTGTGTTATCTTCAGTTTCTAATGCGGTCCAATCTATCTTTTTCTCTCCCACCTCCCATTCTTTTTCTTTGAGTTTTTCATATATGCCCGCAGGCAACAGGACCTTTAACATTTTAATGATATCAGGATACGTGTATTCTCCCATACGGAGCATGTCCTTTAATTCACGGTGGAACCCTGCTGGATCTTTGTCATGACAGGGAATTAACTTTTTCATTTCCAAGAGTTCTATTTTTGTGATGGGGGTGTAAACAAATACTCGTTCTAGCTCACCGGATGTACTTCTCGTAGCGGATTCTGTCTGTCTATATAGAATGACTTTCTGGCTGGGGGTGTAACAGGAACAAAGTGCGGATTCAGGAACGTTCTGTATTTGTGGCGTTGTTCTAGAATGACACTAATTAAATCGGTACCTAAACCTTTCCATTTGTTTAGGAGTAACTCGCTCAGGATATCATGCAAAGGACCTGGATCGGAATGCTGATCCTCATACAATGTAATGAGGTGCTGGACCATATACATACCCACCAGTCGCTGCTCGGCTGGGGGCAGTTTCAGAAACATTTGGGCCACTATTTCATCTGGAAAGTCTCCATGAAGTGAAAAATGACTAAGTCCAAAAACTTCACTGGTGCATCAAAGTGGTCAAAAAAGGTCAACATTGGGTTAAAATTAACAAAACATAGTGCTGCAGTGGTCCAATAGCAGGCTAAAGACATAATGAATGACACAGAATGAACAGTTTTACTAAACACTTTGAAAATTCGATTTTCAATTTCAGGGGGACAAGGTCATGGAAGTCATGGAACTCCGAGCTGCCTAAAAGTTCAGCTTAAGGGCCCTCCCCATGGAGGTCAAAAATGTTATTACATCAAAATCTTTTAAAAAATAATATAGGTGTAATTGCAGTGTCCTGAATGCTATGTAACTGCATTTGCACTGTTCTGTGTGCCTCCAAAATGAATTTCTAACACTTTTGAAGTCTCCATGAAGTGAAAAATGACGAAGTACAAAGACATCATTGGTGCATGAAAGTGTTTAAAAACGGTCACAAATGCATAAAAATGAAAAAAACTAAGTGCTACACTGGCCCAATAGCAAGCTAAACACACAATGAATGACCCAGAATGAATATATTTACAAATTACTTGGAAAATGCTATTTTAAATTTCAGGGGGACGAGGTCACAGAAGTCATGGAACTCCGAGCAGGGTAAAAGTTCAAACTTTCCACCCCTCATCGAGGTCAAAATTTTTAATTCATCAAAATCATTTAAAAACTATATAGGTGTGATTGGAGTGTCCTGGTTGCTATATAGGTGCATTTGCACTGTCCTGTGTGCCTCCAAAGTGACTTTCTAACACTTTTGAAGTCTCCATGAAGCAAAAAGTGACTAAGTCCAAAGACCATTTGGAGCATCAAAGTGTTCAAAAACGGTCAAAAATGCATAAAAACGAAAAAAAACAAGTGCTACAGTGGCCCAATAGCATGCTAAACACACAATGAATGACACAGAATGAATAGTTGTACACATTACTTTGAAAATGCAATTTTAAATTTCAGGGGGACAAGGTCACGAAAGTCATGGAACTCCGAGCGGGGTAAAAGTTCAACCTTTCCCCCCTTATGGAGGTCAAAATTTTAATACATCAAAATCATTTAAAAACTATATAGGTGTGATGGCAGTGTCTTGGATACATCCCACATGAATTTTAAACACATTAGGAGCATCTCTGATCAAAATAACCATAAAAATCCCAAAGCTGCATCAGTGCTTCAAAGTGCTCCAAAACGGTCAAAAATGGACGAAAATGAAAAATATTCTCCATATCTGAGTTTTTATAACATTCCTTAGATAATGTATATCTTGAATTAGTTTTAAATCCTTTTATTAAAAAGTTTCTTTTCTATGCTGCACTGGTGCAACGCCTCAAGTCTGAGAAGCTGCACCAGTGCAGCCGAAGCAGCACTGGTGCAGCCGAAGCAGCACTGGTGCAACAAGAGTCAAGCTGGTAGCCTGACCTTTGACCAATCCGAGAAAAAAAAGGTGTTTTTTTCCCTGGGCCCCTCCCCCAAACGAAAACACATTGACCTGAAGCCTAAGTGTATTCTGAGTCATAAAAAGTTTATTAGATGAAAAAATATTGTACGGGCACTTTTTTGCACAATTATGATTGGCATGACCTGCTTCTTATTAACACTAATAATTTGGTCTGCAGCTCTATACCCCGGTGTCCCACTGTTAGACCTAGGGTATCCTAGACTACATAGGGTAGCCTGGCACAGTAGGGGAAACAGCTAAACTCCAAGGCGTTGGTTAAGTGCTTACAGGACCCACTCACAGTAACTCAATGACTGACCACTAAAAATAAAAGACGCTACACCAGTTTAGAAAAATACCAGTACCTTTTATAAAAATTCTCTTTTGTTCTTTTCTTAGGCAAAAGCAGTACACTTTTAGTTCAGTACAGATTTCATATATATCACATCAACTTCAATACTTTTCTCAATTCAGTGCAGATCAATCAAAGGTACATCACATTTGAGGTAAATTACTATCAGTTTCACAGAATGCTTCTTCACTTAGTTGTTACAGAAGGGAAAACTCGCTTTACACAATCTTGGCATGTACATTACCCATCTGCACTCAGGGCCCAGGTCAAGCTTGTCAGACTTCTACCCCCAGCAGCGTTGTTCACAAAGCCCACAGCCAACTATATAGTTAAAGAGGAGACAAGGTACATTAATTAGGCTTCCTTGGGACTATTCTACGGCTACTCCTCTCCTGTAATAGAACTGACTCCGAGTGATTAACTGCCTGGGAAGTTGTTGTGACTGAGCTCTGTTCGTTACCGGCACCCTATGGCCCAACTTGCACCACTCCTACGCAAGGCACAAGAACCTCAAGCTTCGTTTCCCTTTGTCACTGCTCCCCTTGTTATTAGCTTGGTCTTAACGGATACTAATATACTGAGAGGGTTGATGGCCAAGTTCCTCACGTTTCTATTCCTGACGGTTCATTAGTTTTTCAGTTGTTTTTCCCAACACTGCCGCTTCAATGCTCTGTGTCAGCCGGCTCTGCTGCCTCCCGCTTCCCCTCGTTTCTCCCCCGCTTACTTTATCTGAAGGCAATCCGGCTTGAGATGTCCTCGCGCTCGGTTGTTCTCTCCTAGCGCTGACGGCGGGGCCTCTGAGGAAGTCGGCGTCGGGGCGGGGAAAACGGGAAGGGCTTACTCTAGCCGGGGACGCTCCTCTGGCGGTTCCGTGGCGGCGCTTCTGCCTCCTTCCGCGTTACCTCAGGCCGAAGCTCCGCCTCGGGCGCACCTCCTCTGATGCGCCGGGTCCTTCCTCCTGGCTCCGGACTCCGCCTCACCTCCAACGACGACTCCTCCCGTCAACACACGGGACAGCTGGGCATTTCACTCGCGTGTGGGTCAGGCTTGATGACGGCGCTACACACAGGTAGGAGCCTCAGCCGATCTCACCGCCTTTCTCCACAGTGTGAGAGCTGGTCTCGAGTGGGGTGAATGTGGCTGTCCTCACTCCTCAGCCAGACAATACAGCTCTGGATCGACGTCCACCTGCTCCGCCCACAGCCTTCAGGGCAGGTGTTCAGGTCACCCACAAGGGTCGCTTTACAGCAGTTTGCGAGGGTCTTTTCAACACATGACCCGGTGATTTGAAATCTGGTCACAATGTCTCTGGTCACAATTAATGGATGACGTGATAGTGGGGTTTGGTCAGCCTGAAAGGGGGCACTTCCCAATAACGCGACAGCCGGCCCACAGGTCGATCTGGTCACCACTGGTGCGCAATCCTCCTCCACAAGTCGCCTCTCTCCTCACTGGTCACTCCTGAGACTGCACAAAATGGCTGCTGGTCACTGGCCTTTTATAGAGTGGCCTGAGACCTCTGGAAGCCACTAGATGTTTCTGGAACCTTCCTCATGTTAGTCTATGGGTCTGTCCTCCTGGAATGTCCGTTATGGCAGTTGGTGGACACCATTTTAGGTTCATGAGTGTCCCTAGATTTTCCAGGAGCTAGACTAGGCCTCACAGTGTATGAAGGGAAAGTGGCGTCATAGTCAAGGAACACCTAGCCCCCTGACAGCACTGAAAAATCCTGGTGGACATAAAAAATAAAAATAGAAACACTGGGAGGCTAAGGGGGACAAAAATAAATCATGATGGTTAGAACACCCCCAGATGCAGACAGGTCTAACACACGTCCCCCCCAGCTGAAAGTGGGGAGAGCTACCCAATCCCTTGGGAGTTCTCATCACTAAGGCGGAAATACCTGGATAGACCGTCTGCGTTGGCATGGTCCAATCCAGGCCGATGTTCCACCCGAAAGTCCATTCCCTGTAGGAAGATGGACCACCTTAACAACTTGGGGTTCTCCCCCTTCATTTGCATCAGCCAACGAAGGGGCCGGTGGTCAGTCTGAACCAGGAAGTGCGAACCAAACAAGTATGGCCGCAACTTCTTCAGAGCCCAGACCACCGCAAAGGCTTCTCACTCAATGGTACTCCACCTCCGTTCCCTGGGGAGTAGTCTCCTAGACAGGAAAACCACGGGTTGATCCAAGCCCTCATCATTTAGCTGCGATAACACTGCCCCAATGCCATGTTCTGACGCATCTGTTTGGACAATGAATTCTCTAGCAAAATCAGGGGCCTTGAGTATTGGAGCAGTACACAATGCTTGCTTCAAGGTCATGAAGGCTCGCTGGCAAGCCTCCGTCCAGACTACCCGTCGGGGTTGTTTCTTGGAAGTAAGTTCAGTGATGGGTGCCACAATGGTGCCATACCCCTTCACAAAGCGACGGTAGTATCCAGTGAGGCCCAGGAAGGCTCGGACCTCAGTTTGAGTCTTGGGGGGCTCCCAGGGTATGATAGCCTCAATCTTTGCCTGGAGGGGCTGCACCGACCCTCTGCCCACCAAGTGGCCTAGGTACACCACCGACCCCTGCCCGATCTGACACTTGCTGGCCTTGATTGTCAAGCCAGCCTGTTGCAGGGCATGAAGAACAGCTTGCAAGTGTTGCAAATGATCCTCCCAGCTGCTACTGAAGACAGCAATGTCATCCAGGTAAGCAGCAGAAAAAGCTTCCATACCAGAAAGGACCTTGTTCACCAGCCGCTGAAAAGTGGCAGGGGCGTTCTTGAGCCCGAAGGGCATCACACAGAACTGGTAGTGTCCCTGAGGTGTAGAGAAGGCTGACCTTTCCTTCGCCCCCTCAGTAAGGGAAATCTGCCAGTACCCTGAAGTTAGGTCAAAGGTACTTAAGTATTGGGCAGCTCCCAGCCGGTCAATAAGTTCATCCGCCCTAGGGATGGGATGAGCATCTGTCTTGGTTACTGAATTTAGTCCTCGGTAGTCCACACAGAATCTCAATTCAGGTGTGGTGCCCGGCGGGGCAGCTTTCGGTACCAAAACCACCGGACTAGACCAAGGGCTACTAGAAGGTTCAATCACTCCTAGCTCCAGCATCTTAGCGACTTCACTTTTGATGCTGGCCTTCACCTTGTCCGACAGCCGGTAGATCTTAGACTTCACAGGTGGGCTGTCTCCTGTGTCCACGTCATGGGTACACAGGTGGGTCCTACCCGGGACAAGGGAGAACAGAGAAGAAAATTGCTCCAGGATCTGACGGCAATCTCTCTGCTGTTCAGGAGTCAGGGATGGTGAGAGAATCACTCCCTCCACTGACCCATCCTTTTCTTGAGACGAGAGAAGATCAGGGAGAGGTTCACTTTCCTCTTCCTCTGCTCCATCGGTCACCATCATTAAGACAACCTCGGGCCTCTCATGGTGTGGCTTGAGGCGATTGGCATGCAGTACCCGGTGGGGCTGTCTCGGGGTCTTAAGATCCACCAAGTAAGTGGCTTTACCCTTTTTCTCCAATACCTCAAAGGGGCCTGTCCAACGATCCTGGAGGGCATTTAGCTCTCCAGGTTCCATCACCCACACTTTTTGTCCAGGCTCCAGTTCCACTGGGTGAGCATTGTGGTCATACCACTCCTTCATAACTGCTTGGCTGGCTTCCAAGTTGTCAGAAGCTTGCTTCCACAACTTGGCCATTTGGCTCCGGAAGGCCAGCATGTAGCTCACCACGTCCTGGGGAAGCTTCCTGGGAGTCTTTTCCCATCCATCCTTCACCAGGCTGAGAGGACCCCGTACAGGGTGCCCGTACAAAAGTTCGAAGGGGCTGAAGCCCACTCCCTTCTGTGGCACTTCCCTGTAGGAAAACAAGAGACAGGGTAGGAGGACGTCCCATTTCCTCCGCAGGCTCTCAGGCAGACTTCTTATCATGCCTTTCAAGGTTTTATTAAACCTTTCCACAAGACCATTGGTTTGTGGGTGGTAAGGGGTGGTAAACCGATAGGTAACACCGCACTCCTTCCACATAGCCCACATATATGCTGAAAGGAAGTTAGTCCCCCTGTCGGACACAACCTCCTTGGGGAAACCCACTCGGGTGAAGATCCCCATCAGGGCCCTTGCCACTGCGGGTGCAGTGATGGTCCTCAGAGGTATTGCCTCTGGGTACCGTGTGGCATGATCCACTAAAACCAGGATGAACCGGTGACCAGCTGAAGTTGGTGGATCCAATGGCCCTACAATGTCGATGCCCACCCTCTCAAAGGGGGTGCTAACGACAGGTAGTGGTTCCAGGGGAGCTTTTAGCTTCACCCCTGTTTTCCCACTGGCTTGGCAAGACACACACGTCCGACAATATGTATCGGACGCCACTCTCATCCGAGGCCAGTAAAAGTGGGGGACAAGCCGGGCAAAGGTCTTGTCCTGTCCTAGGTGTCCTGCCAATGGTATCTCATGAGCCAGTTCCAAAAGAAAGGCTCTAAAGCATTGAGGGACCACCAAGGCCCTGGATGAACCATGTCCAGGTGCCTTGGGCTCACTGTAGAGGAGTCCATCCTCCCAGTAAATCTGGTAGCTCCCTACAATGTTCCCTGCTGCCTGGGCTTTGGCCTGTTGCCGCAGCCCCTCAAGAGTAGGACACTCCTTCTGAGCTTTGCAGAACTCTTCCCGGGAAGGACCTCCCTCCACATGCCATTCAGTAGGGATGGGTAGGTTCTCCAAGGAAGCAACATTCTCCCCTGTGGACTCCAGATCCACCTCCGCAGGTGGCCTGTCTGTCTCACGAGGTGGAGATGCCGAGGCAGGGTCCTCCGGCCTCCTGTCCTACTCTTCTCTGGCAGCCGGCTGGGCCATTGTTCCAGGCTCCAGCGTAAGTGAACTCCCCCTTCGGGTAGTCGCGGACCTTGTGCTGACACAGGCCCAGTCAGGGGGTCCCAACATCTCAGAATGAGTCTGGTACTCCACCCTCCTCCAAGCATTGTGCTCCATATCATTTCCTAACAGGCAGTCAACAGGCACGGCAGGGCTTACGGCAACTCGAAGTGGGCCTGCAACCCCTCCCCACTCAAAGGGAACCTCGGCCACAGGATAGTGGCCCAATCTGCCGTCAGCCATCACGGCGGGATGGAGTACATCTGGGATGACCTGCTCTGGAGACACCAGTTGACTCCTTACCATAGTCATACTGGCTCCTGTGTCTCTCAGAGCCTCCCCTCTACGGCCGTTGATGGTGACCCACTGCTCATACTTGGTAGTATTAGAGGGCAGTTGGGTCTTTGGCACCATCTCCTTATCACCCAGGGACACTAAAGTGACACCTGCCCGCTCCCCTCCGTTACCCAAAGGCATCTCCTCCACGAGCACTACACTAGTTATTCCCGGGGCTTTCCTCCAGTGGGAGGGGGTGGTCTTTTTGGGCATCTCACATCTCCTTTATAGTGTCCCACACCACCACACTTGAAACAATGAACAACCCTTGGCTGCTGGCTTTGGCCAGGATTAGGGTTGCGAGGGGGGTTACTCTTAGGGATGAATCCTCTGCCCCTTCCTTGTGAAGTATTTTGTGGACCTTTTGAGAACTCCCTCTTATTATCCCCGCCCTCTTTCTTCTGGGGGGCGCCCTGTCCAGACTTCTGGGAATCCCCTCCAGTCCCCTTCGAGGACACCCGGGTACTAGCCCAGATGTCCGCCTCCTCAGCAAGCTTCCTGGGGCTGGTCAGCTTGCTTTCCACCAGATGCTGTCGCAACTCGGGAAAACATTTCTCGAGTAGGTGTTCCTTGAGTATGAGGTCATATAAACCTTCATAGTCCCCTACCTCGCTGCCTTTCACCCAACCCTCCAAGGCCTTCCTGGCGTAATCCAAAAAGTCCACCCAATTCTGCGTGCCTAGTTTGTGGCTACCCCTGAACTTCTGCCTATACTTCTCAGGGGTTAGCCCAAACTTCCTTATCAGCGCCACCTTCATAGCAGGGTAGTGGGTTTGCTCACGCTGCTCCAGGGCCAATAAGGTATCCCTGCCAGCAGGTGGCATGTATTTATATAACCCACCCCCCCAGTGGGCTTCCAAGATCCCATGGGCCCTCAATGAGACCTCATAGGCGGCTAGCCATTTTGCAATATCATCACTGGGTGCATAGCTAGCCATGACATCTTTGGGTAAGTAGGGTCTGGGTTCTCTGGGGTTCATCTTGGTTTCGCTGCCACCATTATCAGAATTGGGAGACCTTAGGTTTAGAGCTTGTAGGTCCATTTCTTTAATGGTTCGCTCATGAGCTAACCTCTTGTCCTCCCTTTCCATATCCATCCTGGCTAGTTCCAACCTCATTCTTCTCTCCTCCCTCCTATCTTCTAGCTCGGCGTCGGTCAAACCCCTCTCTGAGACACTGCTGCCCACCCTGGAAGGTGTCCTGGGACCTGTCAGAAGATTCCCCCCTCCCGCTTGGTACAGCGTTGCGGTCTCAAGGACAGTGTCCCGGTCACTCCCCTCTGGGTCTGGTTCCTCCCCGGAATGAGCCTCCACCCATGCCCGTATGCTTGTCAGCAGCTCGCCCTTCCTGGCACCTTTCTTAAAGAATACACCTTGCTGCTGACACCATTCCTTTAGTTGGGTCACGGTATAGTTTTCCAGCTCTTCCACATTTACCTCCATTTTCACTAGAGAATAAACTTTTTACACAGGAGAAAACCAAAAAGTGACCTGTGGTCAACCTCCACCCACCACCAAAAATAAATTTAGAAAAAACAAAATTCAGATTAGGAGGGCCGCAGGGAGAAAACTCCAGGTGTAGTCCCGTGATAAGCACTGTGTTACTATTAAGTGAGTAAATGTAAATGTAAATGTAAATGTAAATGTAAGCACAAATCCGTAATCCCACCGCTGAAACACCAATTATGTTAGACCTAGGGTATCCTAGACTACATATGGTAGCCTGGCACAGTAGGGGGAACAGCTAAACTCCAAGGCGTTGGTTAAGTGCTTACAGGACCCAATCACAGTAACCCAATGACTGATCACTAAAAATAAAAGACGCTACACCAATTTAGAAAAATACCAGTACCTTTTATAAAATCTCTCTTTGTTCTTTTCTTAGATAAAAGCAGTACACATTTAGTTCAGCATAGGCTTAATCACAGGTACATTTCATTTGAGGTAAATTACTATTAGTTTCACAGAATACTTCTTCAGTTAGCTTTACAGAAGGGAAAATTCACTCTACAGGTTCAATGTGCTACTTTACATAACCCTGGCATGTACATTACCCCTCTGCTCTCAGCTTCCAGATCAGCTCAACAGGCTTCTACCCCCAGCAGCGTTCCTCACAGATTATGCAACCAGCTAGATGGCTAAAAGAAGACAAGGTAAATTAATAAGGCTTCCCTTTGTCTATCCTCTGGCTACACCTTACTTGTGGAAGAACTGCCTCCAAGTGAATAACTGTCTGGAAGGGTTTTTAAAGATGAGCCCTGTCCGCTTCTGACACCCTGGGGCCCAACCTGCAACACTCCTATGCTAGGCACATGAACTTAATGCTTCGTTTTCCCTTTACACTGCTTTCCCCCCGTTATTTAGCTGGGTGATAGCAGTTCAAATGTACTGGGAGGATTAATAGCCAAGTTCCTCGTGTTCTAATTCCTGGCGGTTCATCAGTTAATCAACTAGTTCTCCTAATACTGCCGCTTCAGTGTTCTTGGCCAACCGGCGCTGCCGCCTCCCGCTTTCCCTCGTTTTTCCCTGCTTACTTCAGTCACTGCGAGTCACCCGGCTAGAGTCGCTCGGACTGACACCAGTCTCCGGCGCCGTGGGTGAGAGCTCCGCAGGAGTTGTCGTCAGGCGGGGGTGGAAGAGCGTGAAGAGGCTCGGTTCGTCGCTGTCACACCGGCGAATCCGACGGCGCTCTCGCTGCTCTGCTGACGAGTCTGACGGCGCTCTCTCAGACTCGGGCTCCGCCTCTTCCGTCCAGCTGGGTGGGCTTCAGGCGCGCCTCCTGTGACGCCGTCGGCTTCCTCTCGGCTCCGGACTCCGCCTCTCCTCCAGCGACGCCTTCTTCCGTCAATACACGGAACAGCTGGGCACTTCCCTCGCGTCTGGGTCAGGCTTGGTGTCGGCGCCTCATACAGGTAGGAGCCTCAGCCGATTTCACCGCCTGTTTCCACAGTGAGCGAGCTGGTCGCGGATGTTGTGAATGGGACAGTCCTTACTCCTCAGCCAGTCAGCACAGCTCTAGTCCGACGTCCACCTGATCTGCCCACAACCTTCAGGGCAGGTGTGCAGGACACACGAGGGTCGCTTTCTAGCCATTGGCAAGGGTCTCCTCACACACGACCCGGGGATTTAAGAACTGGTCACAAATGTCTCTAGTCACGCTTTATCAACGCCGTGACAGTGGGGTTTGGTCAACCTGAAAGGGGGCACTTCCCAATAACGCGACAGCCGGCCCACAGGTCGATCTGGTCACCACTGGTGCGCAATCCTCCTCCACAAGTCGCCTCTCTCCTCACTGGTCACTCCTGAGACTGCCCAAAATGGCTGCTGGTCACTGGCCTTTTATAGAGTGGCCTGAGACCTCTGGAAGCCACTAGATGTTTCTGGAATCTTCCTCATGTTAGCCTATGGGTCTGTTCTCCTGGAATGTCCGTTATGGCAGTTGGTGGACACCATTTTAGGTTCATGAGTGTCCCTAGAGTTTCCAGGAGCTAAACTAGGCCTCACAGAGTATGAAGGGAAAATGGCGTCATAGTCAAGGAACACCTAGCCCCCTGACAGCACTGAAAAATCCTGGTGGACATAAAAATAAAAATAGAAACACTGGGAGGCTAAGGGGGACAAAAATAAATAATGATGGTTAGAACACCCCCAGATGCAGACAGGTCTAACACGCGTCCCCCCCAGCTGAAAGTGGGGAGAGCTACCCAATCCCTTGGGAGTTCTCATCACTAAGGCGGAAATACCTGGATAGACCGTCTGCGTTGGCATGGTCCAATCCAGGCCGATGTTCTACCCGAAAGTCCATTCCCTGTAGGGAGATGGACCACCTTAACAACTTGGGGTTCTCCCCCTTCATTTGCATCAGCCAACGAAGGGGCCGGTGGTCAGTCTGAACCAGGAAGTGCGAGCCAAACAAGTATGGCCGCAGCTTCTTCAGAGCCCAAACCACCGCAAAGGCTTCTCGCTCAATGGTACTCCACCTCCGTTCCCTGGGGAGTAGTCTCCTAGACAGGAAAACCACGGGTTGATTCAAGCCCTCATCATTTAGTTGCGATAACACTGCCCCAATGCCATGTTCTGACGCATCTGTTTGGACAATGAATTCTCTAGCAAAATCAGGGGCCTTAAGTATTGGAGCAGTACACAATGCTTGCTTCAAGGTCGTGAAGGCTCGCTGGCAAGCCTCCGTCCAAACTACCCGTTGGGGTTGTTTCTTAGAGGTAAGTTCAGTGAGGGGTGCCACAATGGTGCCATACCCCTTCACGAAGCGACGGTAGTATCCAGTGAGGCCCAGGAAGGCTCGGACCTCAGTTTGAGTCTTGGGGGGCTCCCAGGCTATGATAGCCTCAATTTTTGCCTGGAGGGGCTGCACCGACCCTCTGCCCACCAAGTGGCCTAGGTACACCACCGACCCCTGTCCGATCTGACACTTGCTGGCCTTGATTGTCAAGCCAGCCTGTTGCAGGGCATGAAGAACAGCTTGCAAATGTTGCAAATGGTCCTCCCAGCTGCTACTGAAGACAGCAATGTCGTCCAGGTAAGCAGCAGAAAAAGCTTCCATACCAGAAAGGACCTTGTTCACCAGCCGCTGAAAAGTGGCAGGGGCGTTCTTGAGCCCGAAGGGCATCACACAGAACTGGTAGTGTCCCTGAGGTGTAGAGAAGGCTGACCTTTCCTTCGCCCCCTCAGTAAGGGAAATCTGCCAGTACCCTGAAGTTAGGTCAAAGGTACTTAAGTATTGGGCAGCTCCCAGCCGGTCGATAAGTTCATCCGCCCTAGGGATGGGATGAGCATCTGTCTTAGTTACTGAATTTAGTCCTCGGTAGTCCACACAGAATCTCAATTCAGGTGTGGTGCCCGGCGGGGCAGCTTTCGGTACCAAAACCACCGGACTAGACCAAGGGCTACTCGAAGGTTCAATCACTCCTAGCTCCAGCATCTTAGCGACTTCACTTTTGATGCTGGCCTTCACCTTGTCCGACAGCCGGTAGATCTTAGACTTCACAGGAGGGCTGTCTCCTGTGTCCACGTCATGGGTACACAAGTGGGTCAAGGGAGAACAGAGAAGAAAATTGCTCCAGGATCTGGCGGCAATCTCTCTGCTGTTCAGGAGTCAGGGATGGTGAGAGAATCACTCCCTCCACCGACCCATCCTTTTCTTGGGACGAGAGAAGATCAGGGAGAGGTTCGCTTTCCTCCTCCTCTGCTCCATCGGTCACCATCATTAAGACAACCTCGGGCCTCTCATGGTGTGGCTTGAGGCGATTGGCGTGCAGCACCCTGTGGGGCTGTCTCGGGGTCTTAAGATCCACCAGGTAAGTGGCTTTACCCTTTTTCTCCAATACCTCAAAGGGGCCTGTCCAACGATCCTGGAGGGCATTTAGCTCTCCAGGTTCCATCACCCACACTTTTTGTCCAGGCTCCAGTTCCACTGGGTGAGCATTGTGGTCATACCACTCCTTCATAACTGCTTGGCTGGCTTCCAAGTTGTCAGAAGCTTGCTTCCACAACTTGGCCATTTGGCTCCGGAAGGCCAGCATGTAGCTCACCACGTCCTGGGGAAGCTTCCTGGGAGTCTTTTCCCATCCATCCTTCACCAGGCTGAGAGGACCCCGTACAGGGTGCCCGTACAAAAGTTCGAAGGGGCTGAAGCCCACTCCCTTCTGTGGCACTTCCCTGTAGGAAAACAAGAGACAGGGTAGGAGGACGTCCAATTTCCTCCGCAGGCTCTCAGGCAGACTTCTTATCATACCTTTCAAGGTTTTATTAAACCTTTCCACAAGACCATTGGTTTGTGGGTGGTAAGGGGTGGTAAACCGATAGGTAACACCGCACTCCTTCCACATAGCCCG
Organism: Lissotriton helveticus; assembly: GCF_964261635.1. Taxonomy (NCBI): domain Eukaryota; kingdom Metazoa; phylum Chordata; class Amphibia; order Caudata; family Salamandridae; genus Lissotriton; species Lissotriton helveticus. The sequence continues at coordinate 1,261,167 of NW_027611684.1, read as the reverse complement.
CATATATGCTGAAAGGAAGTTAGTCCCCTTGTCGGACACAACCTCCTTGGGGAAACCCACTCGGGTGAAGATCCCCATCAGGGCCCTTGCCACTGCGGGTGCAGTGATGGTCCTCAGAGGTATTGCCTCTGGGTACCGTGTGGCATGATCCACTAAAACCAGGATGAACCGGTGACCAGCTGAAGTTGGTGGATCCAATGGCCCTACAATGTCGATGCCCACCCTCTCAAAGGGGGTGCTAACGACAGGTAGTGGTTCCAGGGGAGCTTTTAGCTTCACCCCTGTTTTCCCACTGGCTTGGCAAGACACACACGTCCGACAATATGTATCAGACGCCACTCTCATCCGAGGCCAGTAAAAGTGGGGGACAAGCCGGGCAAAGGTCTTGTCCTGTCCTAGGTGTCCTGCCAATGGTATCTCATGAGCCAGTTCCAAAAGAAAGGCTCTAAAGCATTGAGGGACCACCAAGGCCCTGGATGAACCATGTCCAGGTGCCTTGGGCTCACTGTAGAGGAGTCCATCCTCCAAGTAAATCTGGTAGCTCCCTACAATGTTCCCTGCTGCCTGGGCTTTGGCCTGTTGCCGCAGCCCCTCAAGAGTAGGACACTCCTTCTGAGCTTTGCAGAACTCTTCCCGGGAAGGACCTCCCTCCACATGCCATTCAGTAGGGATGGGTAGGTTCTCCAAGGAAGCAACATTCTCCCCTGTGGACTCCAGATCCACCTCCGCAGGTGGCCTGTCTGTCTCACGAGGTGGAGATGCCGAGGCAGGGTCCTCCGGCCTCCTGTCCTTCTCTTCTCTGGCAGCCGGCTGGGCCATTGTTCCAGGCTCCAGCGTAAGTGAACTCCCCCTTCGGGTAGTCGCGGACCTTGTGCTGACACAGGCCCAGTCAGGGGGTCCCAACATCTCAGAATGAGTCTGGTACTCCACCCCCCTTCAAGCATTGTGCTCCATATCATTTCCTAACAGGCAGTCAACAGGCACGGCAGGGCTTACGGCAACTCGAAGTGGACCTGCAACCCCTCCCCACTCAAAGGGAACCTCGGCCACAGGATAGTGGCCCAATCTGCCGTCAGCCATCACGGCGGGATGGAGTACATCTGGGATGACCTGCTCTGGAGACACCAGTTGACTCCTTACCATAGTCATACTGGCTCCTGTGTCTCTCAGAGCCTCCCCTCTACGGCCGTTGATGGTGACCCACTGCTCATACTTGGTAGTATTAGAGGGCAGTTGGGTCTTTGGCACCATCTCCTTATCACCCAGGGACACTAAAGTGACACCCGCCCGCTCCCCTCCGTTACCCAAAGGCATCTCCTCCCCGAGCACTACACTAGTTATTCCCGGGGCTTTTCCTCCAGTGGGAGGGGGTGGTCTTTTTGGGCATCTCACTTCTCCTTTATAGTGTCCCACACCACCACACTCGAAACAATGAACAACCCTTGGCTGCTGGCTTTGGCCAGGATTAGGGTTGCGAGGGGGGTTACTCTTAGGGATGAATCCTCTGCCCCTTCCTTGTGAAGTATTTTGTGGAGCTTTTGAGAACTCCCTCTTATTATCTCCGCCCTCTTTCTTCTGGGGGGCGCCCTGTACAGACTTCTGGGAATCCCCTCCAGTCCCCTTTGATGACACCCGGGTACTAGCCCAGATGTCCGCCTCCTCAGCAAGCTTCCTGGGGCTGGTCAGCTTGCTTTCCACCAGATGCTGTCGCAGCTCGGGAAAACATTTCTCGAGTAGGTGTTCCTTGAGTATGAGGTCATATAAACCTTCATAGTCCCCTACCTCGCTGCCTCTCACCCAACCCTCCAAGGCCTTCCTGGCGTAATCCAAAAAGTCCACCCAATTCTGCGTGCCTAGTTTGTGGCTACCCCTGAACTTCTGCCTATACTTCTCAGGGGTTAGCCCAAACTTCCTTATCAGCGCCACCTTCATAGCAGGGTAGTGGGTTTGCTCACGCTGCTCCAGGGCCAATAAGGTATCCCTGCCAGCAGGTGGCATGTATTTATATAACCCACCCCCCCAGTGGGCTTCCAAGATCCCATGGGCCCTCAATGAGACCTCATAGGCGGCTAGCCATTTTGCAATATCATCACTGGGTGCATAGCTAGCCATGACATCTTTGGGTAAGTAGGGTCTGGGTTCTCTGGGGTTCATCTTGGTTTCGCTGCCACCATTATCAGAATTGGGAGACCTTAGGTTTAGAGCTTGTAGGTCCATTTCTTTAATGGTTCACTCATGAGCTAACCTCCTGTCCTCCCTTTCCATATCCATCCTGGCTAGTTCCAACCTCATTCTTCTCTCCTCCCTCCTATCTTCTAGCTCGGCGTCGGTCAAACCCCTCTCTGAGACACTGCTGCCCACCCTGGAAGGTGTCCTGGGACCTGTCAGAAGATTCCCCCCTCCCGCTTGGTACAGTGTTGCGGTCTCAAGGACAGTGTCCCGGTCACTACCCTCTGGGTCTGGTTCCTCCCCGGAATGAGCCTCCACCCATGCCCGTATGCTTGTCAGCAGCTCGCCCTTCCTGGCACCTTTCTTAAAGAATACACCTTGCTGCTGACACCATTCCTTTAGTTGGGTCACGGTATAGTTTTCCAGCTCTTCCACATTTACCTCCATTTTCACTAGAGAATAAACTTTTTACACAGGAGAAAACCAAAAAGTGACCTGTGGTCAACCTCCACCCACCACCAAAAATAAATTTAGAAAAAACAAAATTCAGATTAGGAGGGCCGCAGGGAGAAAACTCCAGGTGTAGTCCCGTGATAAGCACTGTGTTACTATTAAGTGAGTAAATGTAAATGTAAATGTAAATGTAAATGTAAGCACAAATCCGTAATCCCACCGCTGAAACACCAATTATGTTAGACCTAGGGTATCCTAGACTACATATGGTAGCCTGGCACAGTAGGGGGAACAGCTAAACTCCAAGGCGTTGGTTAAGTGCTTACAGGACCCAATCACAGTAACCCAATGACTGATCACTAAAAATAAAAGACGCTACACCAATTTAGAAAAATACCAGTACCTTTTATAAAATCTCTCTTTGTTCTTTTCTTAGATAAAAGCAGTGCACATTTAGTTCAGCATAGGCTTAATCACAGGTACATTTCATTTGAGGTAAATTACTATTAGTTTCACAGAATACTTCTTCAGTTAGCTTTACAGAAGGGAAAATTCACTCTACAGGTTCAATGTGCTACTTTACATAACCCTGGCATGTAAATTACCCCTCTGCTCTCAGCTTCCAGATCAGCTCAACAGGCTTCTACCCCCAGCAGCGTTCCTCACAGATTATGCAACCAGCTAGATGGCTAAAAGAAGACAAGGTAAATTAATAAGGCTTCCCTTTGTCTATCCTCTGGCTACACCTTACTTGTGGAAGAACTGCCTCCAAGTGAATAACTGTCTGGAAGGGTTTTTAAAGATGAGCCCTGTCCGCTTCTGACACCCTGGGGCCCAACCTGCAACACTCCTATGCTAGGCACATGAACTTAATGCTTCGTTTTCCCTTTACACTGCTTTCCCCCCGTTATTTAGCTGGGTGATAGCAGTTCAAATGTACTGGGAGGATTAATAGCCAAGTTCCTCGTGTTCTAATTCCTGGCGGTTCATCAGTTAATCAACTAGTTCTCCTAATACTGCCGCTTCAGTGTTCTTGGCCAACCGGCACTGCCGCCTCCCGCTTTCCCTCGTTTTTCCCTGCTTACTTCAGTCACTGCGAGTCACCCGGCTGGAGTCGCTCGGACTGACACCAGTCTCCGGCGCCGTGGGTGAGAGCTCCGCAGGAGTTGTCGTCAGGCGGGGGTGGAAGAGCGTGAAGAGGCTCGGTTCGTCGCTGTCACACCGGCGAATCCGACGGCGCTCTCGCTGCTCCGCTGACGGGTCTGACGGCGCTCTCTCAGACTCGGGCTCCGCCTCTTCCGTCCAGCTGGGTGGGCTTCAGGCGCGCCTCCTGTGACGCCGTCGGCTTTCTCTCGGCTCCGGACTCCGCCTCTCCTCCAGCGACGCCTTCTTCCGTCAATACACGGAACAGCTGGGCACTTCCCTCGCGTCTGGGTCAGGCTTGGTGTCGGCGCCTCATACAGGTAGGAGCCTCAGCCGATTTCACCGCCTGTTTCCACAGTGAGCGAGCTGGTCGCGGATGTTGTGAACGGGACAGTCCTTACTCCTCAGCCAGTCAGCACAGCTCTAGTCCGACGTCCACCTGATCTGCCCACAACCTTCAGGGCAGGTGTGCAGGACACACGAGGGTCGCTTTCTAGCCGTTGGCAAGGGTTTCCTCACACACGACCCGGGGATTTAAGAACTGGTCACAAATGTCTCTAGTCACGCTTTATCAACGCCGTGACAGTGGGGTTTGGTCAACCTGAAAGGGGGCACTTCCCAATAACGCGACAGCCGGCCCACAGGTCGATCTGGTCACCACTGGTGCGCAATCCTCCTCCACAAGTCGCCTCTCTCCTCACTGGTCACTCCTGAGACTGCCCAAAATGGCTGCTGGTCACTGGCCTTTTATAGAGTGGCCTGAGACCTCTGGAAGCCACTAGATGTTTCTGGAATCTTCCTCATGTTAGCCTGTTCTCCTGGAATGTCCGTTATGGCAGTTGGTGGACACCATTTTAGGTTCATGAGTGTCCCTAGAGTTTCCAGGAGCTAAACTAGGCCTCACAGAGTATGAAGGGAAAATGGCGTCATAGTCAAGGAACACCTAGCCCCCTGACAGCACTGAAAAATCCTGGTGGACATAAAAATAAAAATAGAAACACTGGGAGGCTAAGGGGGACAAAAATAAATAATGATGGTTAGAAGACCCCCAGATGCAGACAGGTCTAACAGCAGCTAATAGTTTTTTGCAGTGCGCCTGTTGAGGGTTCACACCAGAATGCCAGGGGCCCTGTTAGTGCACCACCCATCCCAGCCCAGGGCCACATCTCACCTTCTTTCATTATAGCTTCTCCTTGTTGCACACAATGACGTCATCTTCTCGTGCCTTCTGGTGCCTCTATTCCAGGCCTTCTGCTGGATCGGCCATCTTACCCCCATCTCAGGCTAGACACCCTATTGCTCCACCTTGCTGCCTCCAGCGTGAGTTGACTTGAGCTGAGCTGCTTTTAAACTGGATGACTGATGCTACAATTATGCAGAGGCCCCCCTGGATTTCAGCTCCCCGCCCCCTCCCACCCCCCGCATTGCAGGGGTTGCGAGGGGTTGATGTTACGCCACTGGTTGGTAGGCATGAATGTGCAGTCATCCAGGCAATGTTCTTCTTCTCGTTTGTGAGTCTTCTCATACTCACTTGTTGCCAGACTTGTGTGATTTTTGGTTCTGTCCAGTTGCTGATGTTGGTTATCTGCTCTGGTGCTGTGATGATTTCTTGCACTGTTGTTTGGCAGTCTTGCTATCATCAATGTTCTTTATAACTGTCTTATACTTTGCAAGTAAAGGTTCTACGAACAAATACATTGTTTGTACAACATGCTGAAATACTTTGTGACTTAGTACAATTCGTACCTGTGAAAGAGTAATCCAGCACAAAATCTTATGTAGTGTGCACGTTTTATCTGTTTTTCTTAGCAGACATTGTAACATAACATGAAATATTTGGAGAGCAATAAATCTTCTAAATTGGGCATGTTTTTCTCCCCATTGTCGTGTGTCTTGAAGACCACTTCTCTTTTGAGTTTTTCTGCTCGTGAGTTCCAAAGGAAGGTGAACAGGAGTTTGTTTAGATGTCTAAGGTTGTGTTTTTATGGGTGGATATATTTCTGCCAGGTACAAAAGGATGGGCAGTATCACAGCTTTTTTGACTAAGATCTTACCTTTCATGGTATGTTTTCTCAGTTGCCATAGATCCAACTTATTCTTAACCTTTTTTGTGATTGTTTGCCAGTTCTTCTGACCTTTGGCGTCTTGCGAAAAATTACTCTGTTGTATTGGGAGTTTTGTCAGGTTATCCCATTGTCCTATTGTTAGGCATGTGCTTTTTTTCTTGGTTTAGGATTAGGCCTGAGGCTTGCCCAAACATTAGTACGTGGTAGATGGTTCTTCTGACTTCTTATGGCATCTTGCAGATGATGGAGAGGTCGTCCATGTAGGCGGTGCACTTTGCTTCTGCTCCTTGTGCTCCTGGTATAAAGCCACCTTTGATGACCTTATCCTTACTGATCTGTAAAGCACAGATGAAGAGTGCTGGTGAGGGTGGACACTCCTGTCTCACTCCTGTTTGGATGTAATAGGGGTTAGTGACACGGCCATTGATATTAACACTGCTTGATGCACTTTTGTAGGGGTTACAATTACATTAGTAAAGATTGGGGGAAACCCATCTTCTGTAGGACCTGAACAAAACACTGTGAGAATTCGTCAATGGCTTTGTTAAAGGCCAAAGCCATTATTCCTACTGCCTTTACTGTATTTTGTGGTCCATATAGAGTCTCTGATCGTGATCAGATTTCCCAGATCTGTCTGCCTGGGACCGCAGAGGTTTGATCTTCATGTATCATCGAGGCTAGGGCTACTTTCATCCTGTTTGCCAGAACTTAAAAGATGAGTCCCGCCTCCCCAAATATTTCAGAAATAGGAATAACCCTCACCTGTAGGCCCAGAGGCCTAGGAAGATCCTTGTGGCCCTCTGTGTTTTCCTCTGCAGAAGTGGTTACTCCTGCGAGTTTGTTATGGGTTGAGGAGACCCGCAAGCCTCCATGAACACCAGCAGAATTGTCTCGCTGGGACCTCTGGTGGTATTCATGGCCTGACGAGTTCCCCCTAAATTGTCCACCCTGCCAAAAAGTGTTAGTCAAAAAACTTTCTTGAGAGAAAGTTAGGCCGTGTCCACGGTGCTATATGTGGTTACAACTTGACCAAGTCTTTCATGAAAGGTCCACCAAAAAATGGATCTGAGGCCATGGGGCTGGCCTCAGATGCGGCTAGTTCATTAAATTTTGGTTTGAAACAGAACAACTGCGTTAAGTGGATATCGCACATTTACGTTTCCTAATTACCACACTGCCCACTGGGACCAGCCAACCAGAAAGTCGAGATCCATTGGGTTAGATGATTATTTTGCTTGTGGGGGAGCCCAGCAGGATGATTGGGGTGCACAATTTCACTAGGCTTGAAGTCCATAGCTTGCACAGACTTGGAGGGTAAGGTGGAATCACTCAGATACCCGGATCACTTTTCCTTACTTGGCCCCAGCTCATCGGCCTGAGCGCTATCACTGGAATGGGAGGAATCTGAATCTCCAAAGGAATCCAGCTTGGAGGGCTGAGTTGCCCAGTGGTGAGCGTGGGGGGCACCATAATCATGATCTCCAACAAAGTTGTCGGAGAGTTTCTCAAAAGCCTAAAAATGAGGAAACCTAGGGGCATGTTAGCAAGAAACTTGTTAAAATTCTCGCCGCTTTAGCGGCATGAAACTGCCGCTAAAACGGCAATATTAGGCTTGCTAATATGCGTTATAGAATTCCCATAGAAGCCCAGGTTTAGATGTCCTGGGCTTCTATTGGAATTCTATAACGCATACTAGCAAGCTTAATATCGCCGTTTTAGCAGCAGTTTCCTGCCGGTAAACAGCAATAATTTTAACGAGGTTCTTGCTAATATGCCCCCTAGTTATCTTGATTTTAGCTTTCCTGGGTCATGGAGTGGGAGCTACATCATCCTCCCCAGGGCAAGAGGAGGAATCCCACCCTGTTGCCGGGCATGCCTCGCAGCTGTTGCCTAAAGGGTCTCAAAGCCCAAGCCAGGGATTTCTTCACTGATTGCTGGACACTGAAATCCATCACGTTAATGGAGTCCTGCTCTAAGGAATCTTAAGGGCCTTTGTACTGCTCCAAGTCATCCTCATAAGCATTGTAACGTTCCGTGTTATAAGGCACTCCTCAACATACAATAAATATAGCAGTACTAGACCCAGACATTTTCTAATGACATCAGCAATGTACACACTTTGGAAAGATTAGATCCAAAAAAAAAACTGCACCCTTATGGGATGCAATAGATTGTCCACCCCAGACCCACCCCAACAATTTTTATACGCCAATACCCCACAGCGAGGGAGTGCACCCCTGTTCACAACAATATCAAAAATATGTAGATATGCCGACTTAGATCACTTTTAGAAGCAACCGGGTCTGAGGTGGCACGGGTAATACCAATGTCAAAGGTAAATGCTTTTCTAGCAAGAAATCGCAAATACGGCAAACCGGCAGACTTTGTCGTGAATCACATGCAGTTCATCTGCTGTCACGCTCACACACACACTCCCTCTGCACCATATTGTAGTGCAACAGCTATCAGTCACGTCTGTATAACACACACTTGCACACATACGCACCTACCACCCTAATGTGGTCCTACTGATACACAGCAGGTCAATTGGTAATGCACTGAAAATCTTGTGGCCCAAGCCTCCCTCCATCCTTCAACTCACCCGACTATTCTACACCCCGCTGATTGGAGACACCCCGCCCTTCCCCCCAGGCACTCGGCCGATTTGGCTCTTAGTCGGGGTCTCAGGGAAGCAAGTGGGCGACAGACATTAAGGTTAAATAGGAGGCAGTCGGCAACAGGGGTTAAGCAGCCACTCCAAAAGTTCACGTACTGTATGCGGATCAGGAATGGACTGAGGGCAATAGTCGGTCACACCAAAGGGGTCCACAAGGGCCTCCTGGGACCAGCCTAGTTCTACAAATCACAGGGGGGTGGTCACGTAGTCTGTTGTCCCACTTCTGATCATTCTCTGAAGCATTCATGCAGCCCAGTCAATCACTCGCACCAACCAGGCCCCAGCCAGGCAATACTACCTGGCACCACAACGTCCTTGGGGAAGGCCGGGTGAGGAGATGGCAGTTGGTCCACAGCACTGAGGGCCAGAAAGGAGCAAACGAGGAATGAGGAATGAAGCAGACACTGTGGGGCCTCTTGGAAGGAGGAGGAACCCCATCAGGTATACGTTGAGCATAGTCACACCCAGGCCAGCCCGGGCACAATGGCTGGTGCGTAATGATATATGGTCGCACCCGGCCGTTCCGCTCACCCACAAAGATGAGTTGCAAAATCAGTACCTTTCTGCAAATTAGGCACCACGTCCGGTGCACAGTGATCTTGGTCACATCAGAGAATCCTGACACAACGTCTGGGGCACGATGATAAGGGTTCCACCAGGCCATTCCGGTCACACACAAAGAGGTGCAATTTTGTACCTCCCTGGAAATGAGGGTCCACGTCGGGTGCACGTTGATATTGATCACACCAGACAGTTCCAGTCACAAACGCACAGGTGCAAGTTCAGCAATATCTCATTAGGACGAATGGGGCACTACTACATTTACTCCACCCCCTCAAGATTTGCCCTATCATCAGGGTGAGATATTTGGTATCTGTAGATCCTATACAAATTGTAACAGTTGAACTGTGGTCCCGTCACCCCTGGGGCGGATATATTTCCCAGGTGATTGGCTAAAGTCTCTGCAATGTCAAAGGCATACAAATCCTCCAAACAAAAGCACTTTTAAACAATGCCTACCAGGATGGATGACATGAATCCTACACCTTCGTCCCTTTGCCTTATGTAACATTTTTATACACTGATTTACAAACACACATGAGTCATTGTCTCTGTATGTGTGTGATGCAAAGGGCTCGGACACGCTACCTACACTGAAATGAGAGGTGCTATAGAACAAATTAAATACTTGTGAGAGAGGGGCTACGGAGCGGTGAGAGGCACTCTGGGAGGGTGATAGTGAGGGAATCAGTGAAGAGCCACAAGAAGATTCTCGTATCCGGGTGCACATTAAGGTCATTACGAACTATGTTTTAAAAGCTAGTAAAAGTGAATATATAATTACAAATGTGTTGTTGAATACCCTATGCTTTCCCAAATTTTCACAGGGGAAAGCCCCCTGAGGCCCCTTTTGTAGTGGTCAGGCTCGCTCACTACACTCGCTGTGTACCTTACAGGTGCTGGTCTGACAAAATTTGCCAGGGCTGCTTTGGATTCCCAGTCCACCCATGGCAAGTACAGGATCCTCCTACCGCTAAATAAACCCTATATGCATACATACCAACAGACCCAATTGAGGCTGTCTCTCCGCCTGAAATTACATCTGCTTGTATAGACATCAATTTGGAAAAGCCATTCTCCTGTATATTTTTTATTTACTCTCCCACTTTCCACTTCTCAATTGTTGGCATCTATGTGTATGTATTTATGTGAAAAATCTATTTTAGATCTTATGTACCTAAAAAATAAGCACATCAATGGCTTGGGAAATGTAGAATCTGGCCTGAGGATTCAACTATCCAAAATAAAATCAAAAATTGTCAGTCTGATAATTTTTTTTAATATAAAATAATAAAATCTTTGGTAATTCAAGTACTTGTTTGTGCATTTTACAAATGAAATTGTTCGGTGGAACCACAGCTTTCAGTAGTGATTCAGTGGGGGCCTCAGCCAGGAGTCAAAAGGTTAAGAACCACTGATGTAAAGCGCTCCAAATCCTTCAGATCAAGTTGGAGCTGTACAGAGCTGCAACTTAAATTGAATGGGTGCCGTACCACAGATCATCACTAGAGGGCCCAAATCAAGTCAACCAATCACCTCACTGTATATCCCACACAGATACAGAGACAGAATCTTCCTAGCAGCAGCGGAAACCTGCACGAGTGAACTGATCACGGCTACTATCCTGCTGAGTGCTCCTTCGATCATTTGAAAATCTTTTTATCTTAACTTCCGTGATGAGGTCTGCTTTCACAGCGACCCTCCAAAAATTAAATGTGCACTGAGTATCATCGCCACACAAGGTGCAGATGACGATCAGTCCAGAAACAGGTATAAATTGGATAAATTTATCGTTCTTTCCCGCCACCTATCAAGAAAAATCGCTCACGAAAGTTACTGTAACTTTACAAACATAAAACCATGAGTAAAACTGTAACGCTATCTTAAAAAAACACGTACACAAATAAACTACTTCTGATTCTCAAAGCTAAAAAGACTCCTTCAACCTTACAAGCAAACGGAAGGGTTTGTGGCTTTGCAGTGGCTTCTGGGTATGCAAATTTCCCCAAAACAGCTGGTTGCTGTCAGGCCGCCTGCCCTCTAGTAACAGCAGTTGGTACTGCACCTGCAGCTTGGTTGAAGCGTTCCATTTCCACCCTCATTTTTTTATTTATTTTTATTTATTTAATGCGATTTTCTATAGCGCGAACATTACTCGAAGGTGTCAGAGCGCTTTACAAAAAAACCCAGGGGCATATTATCAAGGACAGGCGATACATTATCGCCCCTTTTATCGGCAGGAAACTGCCGATAAAGTGGCGATAATGGCCTTGATAATATGCTCTATGATTCCAATCGAAGCCCCATGTTAAATGTGAACACATCTAACATGGGCTTCGATTGGAATGCATAGAGCATATTATCAAGGCCATTATCGCAGCTTTATCGGTAGTTTCCTGCCGATAAAAGCGGCGATAATGTATCGCCTGTCCTTGATAATATGCCCCCCAGTTGCGATACATACAGATTTAGGATTACATGAGTTACATAAAAGATGCAAATAGGAAAAAAAATTGCAAATGCACAATTTGTAAAGTCACACAGGGAAGAGATGCAAATAGAAAAAATTGCAAATGAACAAGTTATAAAGTCACTCAAGGAAGAGATACAAATGGATAAACTAAAAGAATCGCATAAGAATGGCAGTGAGTACAAAGGTCTACTACATATACTAGTGGTTAGAATTATCTCTATATACATATATATACAAATAGTAGATTTTCTCAGTATTCAATTTTAGCAACGATTCGGCTTGGACAAGTATATATCACATATTTACAGAGTGAAAAGAGATATGTATAAAAAAAAAGGGGTAGAGAGTGGTATGTGGGGCAGAAGATTTGGAGGCTGAGATTGGTGAGAAGAGAGTGGGGGGACCTGAGGGGGTGAAAGAGATAAGGCAGTCCAGCGTAAGTGAAATGTCTGAAGGTCAGCAGGATGGAATCCAAGGGATCAAAGGAAAGGACAAGAATCAACAAAATGGCAGTCCCGCGTCGTGGGCATCGATGGAAACCATCTCAACATGGCAAGATGCACCCAAGGCAAGAGAGACAACATGACCCTGCCATTTGCAAATCAGTCTTGATCCTGCTCCTCATAGGAACAGTCCAGCCCGAACTGCCAGGCCAGATCCTCCCACGACTGGAAACAAGCATCCTTTAGATTGTGTCGCCCTAGGTGGGCAAGGTATGCCCAGACATGGCTGGGGCGGTTCTTTCATGTGGGTTTGTGGGCGTCACCCCACTGATTATTTTGCCCCAGGGCCCAGGCAGTTGTGGCCAAAAGTATTAATTTACTTACAAAATCTCAGCCCATAGCGGTCAGCTGTCTTAGCCGCTGGCCAATAACGTTATGTCACAGTTTACCTATGGCAGGCTTAAGGCGGTGGGGTAGGGTTAGTAGTCAATAGTGACACCAACTGCGCAATACGCATTTTGGGTTGGCCGGGTACCTTTCCCTGGCCATCCCGGCATGCACAATCTTAATATTCTCGCCTCAGTACCATACAGAGCGGAAGGGTTCGCAGCCGCAGCCCACCGGTCTCATGGTGAGCGGCGAGTTTTCCTGCCCAAGCCAATCCAACCTCTGCTTTAGCAGCGCCTGGATTGGCTGCTTAGGTCTCTTGGCAGAGCCTGGGAGCATGCCCATGGGGAGCATAATCACCAATTACTGCAATCACAGGATGTTGAGCTGACAACGCCGATACTCGAACCTGGTTCCCCTCAGGAGAACTAGGTTCGACTCAACATTTTGTGCAGTCATGGCCATTGGGCTTTAAGGCAAATTTCTCTTAATAAATGTCCCCGTGCTGCTGCCTACCAAAAATACCACTGTACCCCAAAACCCAAACCTACCCCATAACCCTAAAATACCCCTGTGCCCCAAAACCCAAACCTAGCCCTGAACCTTAAAAATAACCCTGTACCCCAAAACCCAAACCTACCCCTGAACCCTAAAATACCCCTGTACCCCATAACCCAAAACTATATCTGAACCCTTAAAATACCCAAACACCCCAAAACATATACCTCAGTACCCCAAAACATATACCCCTACCTTATCCAAACATTAAAAAAAACATGCTTTTACCATTCATGCATTTACAACGAATTTCGTTGTAAATGTATGCGTGGTAAAAGCATATAAAATGTAATGCCATGCGTTATAATGGCTTTGCGGAGTCATGGGGCCTCATTTATGAGGCTGTGCGTCACTTTTACGCCGCCAGTGCGTCACTTTTTGTGACACACCAGTGGCGTAAACAATGCGCCTTGTTGCGCCATATTTACAAAGTGACGCATCTAGGTAGATACGCCACTTTGTAAACCACTGCGCCACATTATACCTGCGCCAGGTATAATGTATGCAAGGGGGGCGTATGGGTCGTAGAAGTGACGAAGTGAAATCTATGAGATTTCACTGCACCACTTCTAGGACGCAAATGAGTCTATATCTTACGCCTGCCTTACAGCAGGCCTAAGACTCATGCAGGCCCTTTCACATGGGGATTGCCCCATGTGAAAGGACACATTGCTGGAGTTGTGTCACTTTTATGACACACTCCAGCAATGCGTCACTTTTGCGCCTACAGATACGTCAGAAATACTGACGTATCTGTAACTCCTTGCGACATGATGCGTCATACAGTAATTATGACACATCTATCATGTCGCAAGGAGGGCGCACTGAGAAGTGATGCATCGCTGCTTTCACACATCGATGCGTCACTTCTCATAAATGAGGGCCCCGGTACTTTCGTAATGAAAGTATGCAGAGTCTTGGTATGCGGAAACAAAAGTTGCTGAATATTGGGTGTTTACCCTTCCCCGGTAAGTACATTGGTGGCACGGCGGCCCACATCTCCAGCAACATACTCATATTTTTGCACCACCCATTTGAAAAATGCCCATGTCTCTCTCATTGATGGCCAGCACCGACATGCACTTTTAGACACACCTCCCGCCACAAGTTCTAGAATTGCGAACTTTAGAGCTGGGGAGCTACGTTCGAATCTCGGCATCAGCTCAACATCCTGTGATTCCAGGCCGAGTTCACGCTATATAATATTGCAAGGAAAAATAAAGTAGGGAAACTCGTGTTCACACACTACTGAACGCGCACTCTTAAGGGCATCAGCAGTGCACTGTGATTCGGAGCGTTCCACAGGCCTGTCACAGATAAGAAATACTATCAAAACGAAACCCTACAAAACAATATACTACTGGCCGGCAGCAATTCATACCCTGACAACGTCAGGACGGGCTGCTAGTTCAAGGTAAAATAACAAGTATTTCTACATGCCAAAATGCATATAGTCATTTCACAAAAGTGAAATTAGCTACCAGCAAGCAGTGAGAGAGGTGATGATTTTGAGATCAAGCCCCTGCAAAGCATTATGGGACGAGATTAGCAGTGGGAAGTGAATATTATAGTATCCAAATAATTCTACAAAGAGCTGCAGTTCACCTCATCGTCCCCAGTTGTCCCCGATGAGGCAAATGCAATAGCATTTTAAATATTATACATCAAACTGCAGTTCACCTCGTTGTCCGTAGATGTCCCTGATGAGGCAAATGCAATAGCATTTAAAATATTACACTTCAAGCTGCAGTTCACCTCGTCATCCCTAGATGTCCCTGATGAGGCAAATGCAATAGCATTTAAAATATTATACATCAAGCTGCAGTTCACTTCGCCGTCCCTAGATGTCCCTGATGAGGCAAATGCAATAGCATTTAAAATATTATACATCAAGCTGCAGTTCACCTCACCGTGACAGTGCGAGCAGACAGAGATACACATAAAGTATCTTGTCAAGGTAAGAATGACCAAACAACTAAATGAGATTTTCTCTCAAATAGCGGTAAACTGTCAGATGTGTAATAAATTCCTCATATGTTTCCAGGGAATTTTTTCCCCCAAATTCGGCTGGGCAAGAAGTAAATACCACCGTCCACCGTAGGATTGTAACACAAATAATCCAGGTAAATAATGCTTTAAACAAATTAGCCACAAATAATCCAGGGAAATAATGCTTTAAATAAATTAGCCTAAGAGATGGAAGTGATTTGAACGAATGAAACCACGCTTCAAAATACCCTCTAAGTCTTTAGATAAGAAGCAATTGCGCATTAGAGAGGGACCCAAAACCGATATGATCAAAAGAGTAAATAGAACAGAAATGAGTTATTGTCAAAAAATAATTGAATAAATCTTATTCTGCCATATAGAAAGAACGATTGCCAGATGCATTTTAACTACATGGGAAATGGAAACCCTGCCTGTATGTGAAAGGTCACAGAATTAAGGTAGATAAAAGATATGAACAAACACCCTATTTCACTTAAAGGAAATGTTAAATCCAATAATCTAATGCCGCCCGTGTCTTTTACTCTTAGAAACTGTACTGAAAAGGGTAAAAATTCCAGAAATCGTGCATTGAATAAAGCGATCAATGAACTACCAAGTTGGTAAGTCCCACAATAAATATAAGTTGGAGTGTTTTGAGCACTAGTCCATTAAAACGAGAGGAGAGAAGAAATATGTTATTCCTCTAGGGCAGGAGGTTTGTCAGATTCATTAAAAACCGAGTAGCCTAGAAAGGTCACCCAATTGAACGAGGTGTCGCTCACTTTGTAATAAAGATAGCACAATTGTAAAAAGGTGCCGATGAAAAATGAGGGATATCACAGAAAGGTTGACCATAGAAGGTTGCGAGATTGACAAATGTTTTTTAGGTTTGTTAATGTTTTGTCTCTAAACAACTGTCATGTGTAGATCAAGACAAAATAGAGAACAGTTGAGATCTTTAAGAATATGCACAGGTATATTTAATAAAATGAATAGATCAAATGTGATTATCACAGTAACACCGTACCACCAAGTTTGCTAATATTTGTTAAAAATAATCGGTTGCTCAATAGATTGGAAATAATTGTAATCTTTGTATTTTTTTAATAGTGATTTTAACATTGAAATACTGTCCTGAAGAAGGTGACAACTGACATCACCGAAACGCCGCGTCGACACATTTCTCTTTTTTTAAAAAGATTTTATTGTTTGTAATGAATAATTGTGAATTTCTTCTGTTTTTAATCAAATGGTCGGTTCAACCATTAAATAAAGAGGTTTTAATGAAATTTTCCTGTGAGTGTGCATATTCTCATTAGCCCGTCAGAGTGCAGCAATTCTGGATACAATTCCTGTATTGTAGGTTGTCAATAATCTTAAAACAGACTGTTTGTGAAAACTGTTACACTTGTGAATTTGTTAATTTCTATGCAACCCCAAATACATCATATGGCTCAACCTTAACCTGTTGAAAATCCCTCTGAGGGTGTAATACCTCTTTAAAAACGTAAGAAAAGGGAACTGTTGTTTTTTTAGAGTCCCCCAGAGCCTTACCTCATCCGCCCCACCTCCCCGCGCTCCTGAGTTCACCGGTCCACCGCTCCTCGCCGCTCATCCCCTCTCCCCCCTGCCTGCCCGCGGCTCCTCTCCGCTCCTCCCAGCCTATTCGCCGCTCCTCACCGCTCCTCCCCGCCTGTCCGCCGCTCCTCCCCGCGCTCATGTCCGCTGCTCCTCCTCGCGCTCCTGGACGTCGCTCCTCCCCGCGCTCCTGATGTCAGCACGCACGTCGCGGCCGGCGCTACTTCCATGGGACTATTTTTTTTTTTCTCGTAAATTTTTTAAATAACGTATATTTTTTAAATTTATATAGCCTATGTCCATCGGCACACCCTGACAATTTCAACGATGTATCGGGTGTGTGGATTGGCGCTGTGGTTCCCGAGTTTACCCGCCTCAAAGGTTCAAAGTTCTTCCTTTATAATAGTAGTATAGATTTCTTTCCTATTTTATTTCTCTCTCCTCTTCATCTTTAATATTAAATCCTTTCATTTCCACACACTCTTCGTGTTACTTAGGTTGATGGTGAGGTGTCCTTTTCTTCTTTTCCTTGGACCCTCGTCGCCAATGAAAAGTTCTCAATAAACATACAAAGATGAGAGAAGTTGTTCAGAGGTTTATTCATGGACACCACATCCATCAGCTACCTCTTGAAGAACATCCATAACCACAGCATTCTAGGTTCCACAGAACCTTCAGAAATGTAGAAGATAGAGAGAGGACACTACACACAGTGCACCAGCACAAGGAGAGAGCAGAAATGCTCCAAATATTTGTAAATGTGGAACATTTCTGCTCTCTCCCTCTGCTTTGCTTGCTGCCTTGGTTTGTGTGAAAGATTAGCAAATCTGCCTATTGTGAAGGAAAACAGGAGAAGGTCTGGCTTTCTTTCTGTCGATTTATTTGTAGTTCAAAGCACCCACGACCGGAGCCATCCAGCCACCGAGGATCCAACCACCGTCCGGCGTTGCTAGGATTCTTGGCAACCTGGTGGCAACGCTTGAGAATGTGGGAAGGAACATAAGGAACAATAGCAATGACTACGGGCACGATTCACAGAACTAATTTAAGACAAAATCCCAACTTCTGTGAATACCAAAAGTAGTATGTTTAGGATTTTTTCTTAAGTTAGTTCTGTGAATCGGGCCCCATGAGTCTCGTGGAAGCATGTGACTCATGGTGAAACATAAGGTAATAGCACTGAAAAATAAGGTAAAAACATTACAGATATATGATGGCATTACAACACTGCCCCTAAGCGTATTGCTCCTAGGATTTTAGGGGCAGATTTACAAGACCCGTGCACCACTTTTGCGTCGTTTTCCCCATGTTAAAAATGACGCAAAAGTGGCGCAGTGGTCTTGTAAATCTGCCCCTTAGTACTTTCTCTCTATGGAAGTGATGTTCAGTGATTACATGGTTGAAGATGCATGGCCTGGTTAGGCCAGGGCTCACTGGGGCGTTTAATTTGAGGCACTAGTTGCTGGTGGGGTCCACTGGCGCTCATTATAGGGACTGGCATGTATCATCAAACTTTCTTCCAGATTTAAATACTAAAGAGCTAATATTGGTGAAAATGAAAGGGAGACAAATTAATTTATAATAAACAAATGCAAAGATAGTTATACAATTTTTTATGATCCCCACTCTTGCTGCACAAATACAAACACCAACATTTAGGAGACTTTCTGACGCTATTGTTGAATCTTACACTATACTGTGTAAATAGAGCGCTTGCGAAGAGGTACAAACAATCCTCCAAGAATTCCCAACGGTTCGCAGGCGCCCCACTGCCACCCGAGGTGCAAGTGATTAAACCCTATGCGCATCGGCAATCTTATTTTCACTGTAATGAGACTTTCCGTATGTTAAGTGAAAAATATATACCCTGGAAAGATAGAACGACTAACAAAACAAGTTTAGTAAGCAGATACACTTATTATAAAACACATGCGCTTTTATGAAAATGAAAGTCTACAGAAAATAAATGGTGAAAATCTAGTAAATGCATCCTAGGTATGCAGACATAGCCCAAAGGATTGTGGGTATGACGATTAAAAGGCTATGAGTCCCACGCATACTCAATGGAGAAGGCGTGATCTCGTAGCCCCTCCCCCACCTCGAAGCATAAACATTGGACTCGGATGTGGCCTCTGGTCCCGCCCCTTTGATCTGAGCTCAGGAGCACGTGCGGCTGCTGAGGCCAAGTTCCCGGTCCAGGATCCTGCACCTCTGTGGAAGTGGATGGGAATTAACATACACAAGCTGCAGTCCCACCGACAGCAGAAAGAGGGCCTACTGCTGCACCCTCAAAACACAACAAATGTACCATTCATTTGGTGATGATGCAGATATCGGCAGGACACGCAGTTATATCCAAAGTGGATTCATGTTTGTGCGGAAACAGATCCCACATGTAGTGTCCTGCTGGACACGTTCTAGTCTTTTTGCAAATCTGAATGGAGCGTGAATGGTGTTGGAAGAATGTGTGCGCGAGTGAATATTGCGGCTTTGAACGATGCACTGCAATTACGCTGTAATACTGTTTGGTTTAGCACCATCTCCTCGCATCGTGGACAATGTTAACGCCCACATCTTGCCCCTCGGACAATGTTAACGCCCACATCTTGCCCCTCTGACAATGTTAACGCCCACATCTTGCCCCTCTGACAATGTTAACGCCCACATCTTGCCCCTCTGACAATGTTAACGCCCACATGTGGCCCCTCTAAATGTTAACGCCCACATCTTGCCCCTCTGACAATGTTAACGCCCACATCTTGCCCCTCTGACAATGTTAACGCCCACATCTTGCCCCTCTGACAATGTTAACGCCCACATCTTGCCCCTCTGACAATGTTAACGCCCACATCTTGCCCCTCTGACAATGTTAACGCCCACATCTTGCCCCTCTGACAATGTTAACGCCCACATGTGGCCCCTCTAAATGTTAACGCCCACATCTTGCCCCTCTGAAAATGTTAACGCCCACATCTTGCCCCTCTGACAATGTTAACGCCCACATCTTGCCCCTCTGACAATGTTAACGCCCACATCTTGCCCCTCTAAATGTTAACGCCCACATCTTGCCCCTCTAAATGTAAACGCCCACATCTTGCCCCTCTAAATGTTAACGCCCACATCTTGCCCCTCTGACAATGTTAACGCCCACATCTTGCCCCTCTGACAATGTTAACGCCCACATCTTGCCCCTCTGACAATGTTAACGCCCACATCTTGCCCCTCTGACAATGTTAACGCCCACATCTTGCCCCTCTGACAATGTTAACGTCCACATCTTGCCCCTCTGACAATGTTAACGCCCACATGTGGCCCCTCTAAATGTTAACGCCCACATCTTGCCCCTCTGACAATGTTAACGCCCACATCTTGCCCCTCTGACAATGTTAACGCCCACATCTTGCCCCTCTGACAATGTTAACGCCCACATCTTGCCCCTCTAAATGTAAACGCCCACATCTTGCCCCTCTGACAATGTTAACGCCCACATCTTGCCCCTCTGACAATGTTAACGCCCACATCTTGCCCCTCTGACAATGTTAACGCCCACATCTTGCCCCTCTGACAATGTTAACGCCCACATGTGGCCCCTCTAAATGTTAACGCCCACATCTTGCCCCTATGACAATGTTAACGCCCACATCTTGCCCCTCGGACAATGTTAACGCCCACATCTTGCCCCTCTGACAATGTTAACGCCCACATCTTGCCCCTCTGACAATGTTAACGCCCACATGTGGCCCCTCTGACAATGTTAACGCCCACATGTGGCCCCTCTAAATGTTAACGCCAACATCTAACGCCCACATCTCCCCGCATCGTGAACAATGTTAACGCCCACATCTTGCCCCTCGGACAATGTTAACGCCCACATCTTGCCCCTCTGACAATGTTAACGCCCACATCTTGCCCCTCTGACAATGTTAACGCCCACATCTTGCCCCTCTGACAATGTTAACGCCCACATGTGGCCCCTCTAAATGTTAACGCCCACATCTTGCCCCTCTGACAATGTTAACGCCCACATCTTGCCCCTCTGACAATGTTAACGCCCACATCTTGCCCCTCTGACAATGTTAACGCCCACATCTTGCCCCTCTGACAATGTTAACGCCCACATGTGGCCCCTCTGACAATGTTAACGCCCACATGTGGCCCCTCTAAATGTTAACGCCAACATCTAACGCCCACATCTCCCCGCATCGTGAACAATGTTAATGCCCACATCTTGCCCCTCTGACAATGTTAACGCCCACATCTTGCCCCTCGGACAATGTTAACGCCCACATCTTTCCCCTCTGACAATGTTAACGCCCACATCTTGCCCCTCTGACAATGTTAACGCCCACATGTGGCCCCTCTGACAATGTTAACGCCCACATGTGGCCCCTCTAAATGTTAACGCCAACATCTAACGCCCACATCTCCCCGCATCGTGAACAATGTTAACGCCCACATCTTGCCCCTCGGACAATGTTAACGCCCACATCTTGCCCCTCTGACAATGTTAACGCCCACATCTTGCCCCTCTGACAATGTTAACGCCCACATCTTGCCCCTCTGACAATGTTAACGCACACATGTGGCCCCTCTAAATGTTAACGCCCACATCTTGCCCCTCTGACAATGTTAACGCCCACATCTTGCCCCTCTGACAATGTTAACGCCCACATCTTGCCCCTCTGACAATGTTAACGCCCACATCTTGCCCCTCTGACAATGTTAACGCCCACATGTGGCCCCTCTGACAATGTTAACGCCCACATGTGGCCCCTCTAAATGTTAACGCCAACATCTAACGCCCACATCTCCCCGCATCGTGAACAATGTTAACGCCCACATCTTGCCCCTCTGACAATGTTAACGCCCACATGTGGCCCCTCTGACAATGTTAACGCCCACATGTGGCCCCTCTAAATGTTAACGCCAACATCTAACGCCCACATCTCCCCGCATCGTGAACAATGTTAACGCCCACATCTTGCCCCTCGGACAATGTTAACGCCCACATCTTGCCCCTCTGACAATGTTAACGCCCACATCTTGCCCCTCTGACAATGTTAACGCCCACATCTTGCCCCTCTGACAATGTTAACGCCCACATCTTGCCCCTCGGACAATGTTAACGCCCACATCTTGCCCCTCTGACAATGTTAACGCCCACATCTTGCCCCTCTGACAATGTTAACGCCCACATCTTGCCCCTCTGACAATGTTAACGCCCACATCTTGCCCCTCTGACAATGTTAACGCCCACATGTGGCCCCTCTAAATGTTAACGCCCACATCTTGCCCCTCTGACAATGTTAACGCCCACATCTTGCCCCTCTGACAATGTTAACGCCCACATCTTGCCCCTCTGACAATGTTAACGCCCACATCTTGCCCCTCTGACAATGTTAACGCCCACATGTGGCCCCTCTAAATGTTAACGCCCACATCTTGCCCCTCTGACAATGTTAACGCCCACATCTTGCCCCTCTGACAATGTTAACGCCCACATCTTGCCCCTCTGACAATGTTAACGCCCACATCTTGCCCCTCTGACAATGTTAACGCCCACATGTGGCCCCTCTGACAATGTTAACGCCCACATGTGGCCCCTCTAAATGTTAACGCCAACATCTAACGCCCACATCTCCCCGCATCGTGAACAATGTTAACGCCCACATCTTGCCCCTCTGACAATGTTAACGCCCACATGTGGCCCCTCTAAATGTTAACGCCCACATCTTGCCCCTCTGACAATGTTAACGCCCACATCTTGCCCCTCTGACAATGTTAACGCCCACATCTTGCCCCTCTGACAATGTTAACGCCCACATCTTGCCCCTCTGACAATGTTAACGCCCACATGTGGCCCCTCTAAATGTTAACGCCCACATCTTGCCCCTCTGACAATGTTAACGCCCACATCTTGCCCCTCTGACAATGTTAACGCCCACATCTTGCCCCTCTGACAATGTTAACACCCACATCTTGCCCCTCTGACAATGTTAACGCCCACATGTGGCCCCTCTGACAATGTTAACGCCCACATGTGGCCCCTCTAAATGTTAACGCCAACATCTAACGCCCACATCTCCCCGCATCGTGAACAATGTTAACGCCCACATCTTGCCCCTCGGACAATGTTAACGCCCACATCTTGCCCCTCTGACAATGTTAACGCCCACATCTTGCCCCTCTGACAATGTTAACGCCCACATCTTGCCCCTCTGACAATGTTAACGCCCACATGTGGCCCCTCTAAATGTTAACGCCCACATCTTGCCCCTCTGACAATGTTAACGCCCACATCTTGCCCCTCTGACAATGTTAACGCCCACATCTTGCCCCTCTGACAATGTTAACGCCCACATCTTGCCCCTCTGACAATGTTAACGCCCACATGTGGCCCCTCTAAATGTTAACGCCCACATCTTGCCCCTCTGACAATGTTAACGCCCACATCTTGCCCCTCTGACAATGTTAACGCCCACATCTTGATCCTCTGACAATGTTAACGCCCACATCTTGCCCCTCTGACAATGTTAACGCCCACATGTGGCCCCTCTGACAATGTTAACGCCCACATGTGGCCCCTCTAAATGTTAACGCCAACATCTAACGCCCACATCTCCCCGCATCGTGAACAATGTTAACGCCCACATCTTGCCCCTCGGACAATGTTAACGCCCACATCTTGCCCCTCTGACAATGTTAACGCCCACATCTTGCCCCTCTGACAATGTTAACGCCCACATCTTGCCCCTCTGACAATGTTAACGCCCACATGTGGCCCCTCTAAATGTTAACGCCCACATCTTGCCCCTCTGACAATGTTAACGCCCACATCTTGCCCCTCTGACAATGTTAACGCCCACATCTTGCCCCTCTGACAATGTTAACGCCCACATGTGGCCCCTCTAAATGTTAACGCCCACATCTTGCCCCTCTGACAATGTTAACGCCCACATCTTGCCCCTCTGACAATGTTAACGCCCACATCTTGCCCCTCTGACAATGTTAACGCCCACATCTTGCCCCTCTGACAATGTTAACGCCCACATGTGGCCCCTCTGACAATGTTAACGCCCACATGTGGCCCCTCTAAATGTTAACGCCAACATCTAACGCCCACATCTCCCCGCATCGTGAACAATGTTAACGCCCACATCTTGCCCCTCGGACAATGTTAACGCCCACATCTTGCCCCTCTGACAATGTTAACGCCCACATCTTGCTCCTCTGACAATGTTAACGCCCACATCTCGCCCCTCTGACAATGTTAACGCCCACATCTTGCCCCTCTGACAATGTTAACGCCCACATCTTGCCCCTCTGACAATGTTAACGCCCACATGTGGCCCCTCTAAATGTTAACGCCAACATCTAACGCCCACATCTCCCCGCATCGTGAACAATGTTAACGCCCACATCTTGCCCCTCGGACAATGTTAACGCCCACATCTTTTCACATGTTAACGCCCAACGCCCACAAGGGACTACTTTACCACTGAGGGAGCCCCCCCTTTTTAATGTATATGGTGTCCGTATATATATATAGCCTATGTCCATATCCTGGACCTCCCCTTTCCAACGCTGTATTGGTTATTGTGATAGGTGGTGTACTTTTCGAGTTTACCCGCCTCAAAGGAGACAGTTCTCTCTTTATAATAGTAGTATAGATAGATAGATTTGACTTGTCCTGCACAAATGCAATCTCAACCCCATATACCCCCTTTTGGTTAACTTTCAACAGGAGGAATAATCACAGCATCATTGATTATGTTCTAATATTAAATTACCTGAGTTGCTATGCCTTTAATTTTAAAACACATGACATTCTATTAAGCGATCACTATCCGCAATCTTTGCAAATCACAAGGACTTTATTCATTTGGAAAGAGAACGGACATTGCCCTGCTCCTGATGGAGAGCTTGAGATAGCCACCCTTAATGGATATTCACTATGGAGGCATCAGGTTATTTTAACTAGTTATGATGTTCAATTATAGTTGAGAATAATACCGATTCAAAAGCACAGATCTGTTTTAACTCGTTTTAGAATGGATGTTTTTCACCGTATGGTCACTTTGTCAGAACTAATTGACTGGTCCTCAAATCTATCTAAATGCCCCTGTGACGGCTCCTCAACGTAGAGCACCATGCATGTTGTTTTGTTTTGTAAATATTATAAAAAGTGGAGGGCATACTATTTACTAAATCTTTTAAAGCAGCAATCATTTACTCATTGTCGACCAGCGTATCTTCTCCTACAGTCATTACCGACCATTGATATATGTGTAAGAATGTCTGGCTTTTTATGGAGTGTTTTCATGCCAGAAAAAACATTTTGCTGGAGGGCATTAATACTCCAGATGGATAAGGAAAGTGCGATCCAAGATCCATGTAGGTACATTGAATTGTTCTGGTCTTTGGGATCATCTACTCAGTATTTTACTTGTAATATGACCTATTATAAGTGGGTGGAAATAGGATGATACGGCGGACCCACTAATAAGGTCTGTATCCTTCTGTATTTCTTCACTATTATTGACTATTTGTATGTACTTTAATGAGCGTGAACCAATATAAGGTATAGATGAAATTTAGACCGGTATACACTGCAAAGTTTTTTAAGGGGATTATTACTGAGAATGTATTAAGACTTGATAATGCTTGACATTTTTTTATTGCTTATTAATCTGTGTGATAATGAAATGAAACTCGATAACGTATTGTACTATGTATTTATATATGTGCATTTTATATTTTTTGAGCTTTTATGGTCATATATATTTAACCGAATAAAGATGATTGATTGATTACTTGCATCATTCCAATCCATCTTTTAATACTGATTAGAACATTGGAATGTGGAGCACTCCATTGAATACAATGGAGAGCTTTCTGCATCTATGGGCCGGTAAGGCCAGCAGCAAAAACCACATTTGATGGACAGAAGGCAGAACAATGTCATACTTTCACCCCAGTACAGAGATCTGGGCCTAAATCCATCGTTTTTTCCACAAAAACGATGGATTTAGGCCCAGATCTCTGTACTGGGATGAATGTATGACATTGTTCTGCATTCTGTCCATCACCTGTGGTTTTGCATTTGTCACCCCGAGTGGGCTGGGTATGCTCAGACGTGAGTCCCATGCACTCCACACCACTGGATTCAAGCAAGCCGGGCTGAAGATGGCCAGAAACCAGTCCTCGGAAGCTTGTTTCCAGTCCAGGGAAGGCATGGTTTGGCAGTTTGGGCTGGACTGTTCCCATGAGGCACAGGATCAGACTGATTTGCATATGGCCATGTTTGAACTGGAGTGGTGTGGAGTGCAAAAAAACAATGGATTTAAGCCCAGATCTCTGTACTGGGGTGAATGTATGACATTGTTCTGCATTCTGTCCATCACCTGTGGTATTTGCGGTAAGGCCAGCAGAGCAACATTCTAATGTTGATTTTGTTCACAGTTGTTGCTGTGCACAAAGGCCTCTCGGAGCCCGAGGGGATGTAAGGGGCACATGCATCAAGGGTTTTTGCATTCGCAAACGGTGGGAATCGCAAAATTCGGCCGTTTGCGAATACAAATCCCTTTTTTGGGATGCATTAAGGTTTTTTCTTTTTCCCCATTTAAGAAATCGCAATTTATTTGCGATTTCTTAAATTGCGATTGCATTTAAGAAATCGCAATTTAGCAATTTCTTAAATGCAATGCATGATTTTTTTTTAAATTGCGAAATCGCAAATAGGAAGTGGTAATTACCATGAAGTTAACCTTCATGGTAATTTGGAAAAACTTACAAAAAAAAGTTTCATTTTCCACACACACATGCCCTTGGGCAATGTGTGTGTGGAAAAAGTACTTAAAGGTACATTTCAGGGGTGCAGGGGGGTCCTTTGGATCCCCCTGCACCCTTGAAATCGCATTCTCATTTTGCGATTCCTTAATTGCGATTCTCAAAATGAGAATGCCTTCACATTCATTCCTATGGGCCTCTAGGCCCATAGGAATCAATGGAAAGGGATTCCTTAATTGAGATTCGCAAATTGTGAATCGCAATTAAGGAAGATTAAGAAATCGCAAAAGAAATTGTGATTTCTTAATACATAGCCGTTTGCGAATTCTTAAGTGCGATTCCTTAATTTTCGCAATTAAGAATTCGCAAACCGGAACATTGATGCATGTGGCTGCAAATCCCTTCATGCTTCGAGAGACCTTTGTTTTATTTGTTACTAGCAGCCCCTCCCGATGTTGTCCGGGTATGAAATGTTATGTGTGTAATGTTTGTAATGGTAAATTGTAATTTATTTTAAAATTTCACGGTATACAAGATTTTTCGTCTTTTTGTTACTTTTTTCAGTGTTGTGTAGTGTGTTGGTTATGTATTTTCCAAGCTTGTTGAGTTAGACGTTAATGTGACCGTGCCCCTTGAATTTATCGTATTTTAT
Source organism: Lissotriton helveticus (assembly GCF_964261635.1). NCBI lineage: Eukaryota > Metazoa > Chordata > Amphibia > Caudata > Salamandridae > Lissotriton > Lissotriton helveticus. Next base: position 1,234,229 of record NW_027611684.1, on the reverse strand, counting down.
TAACGTTTATTTTTTTTAATTTCTGCATGCATTGTTATTATCATTGTTTTTCATCTGTGTCTTGGTATGTCGGTCGTATTTGCAGGTCTTTGGTTGTGTGTGCGTCCTCAGGTTTAAGTATTGTCCGGTGTGATTGTGTGCTTGCGAGGGCTGCTTTGAGTCCCAGCGCATGCATTGTGTTTCACATATGTGGCTTGTTAGCTGGTCAGTATTTGCATCTCTTTGGTTGTGTGTGCGTCCTCATGTTTAAGTAAATGATTGAATGTGAATTCCTTTATTGAAGAATAGGCGTTTGGATGTGAAGGATCATTTAATGCGGCACAGCGTCTTTGTAGACGTACGTCTGAGAAGTGATCCGAACCACGTTGGCGAAAGCCGCGCCCCTTTATTTCGTCATAATGTAGCGCATCCCTCTGTGAGTAAGGTGACGCCCATAAAGTTATTGTCGCACTAACTTTTCGGCGCACTATCATGATAAGGGCAAGGTGAAGCGTGAATGTGCGCGCATATTGCTTGCGTCAGGCGTGCCCCTTTTTATTGTAATTGTGTTTTATTCCCAGTGGAGAACGTTAACGCTTATGCCCAGAATGCTTGGTTCGCAACATATATTATTAACTCCGCATGAAGGGCAATGTGCGTGAATCCGGCGCACCTTGTGGTTTGTATACGGATGTCTATATGGACCTGGGAGAAGTGATTACAACTCGCGAATGGAAAGGCACGCTACTGAATTACACAGACTTTTTTTGTTGTTAAATTTGTGGCACGGCCCTCTGAGTGTGTACTTTGACACGCCCACGCCCCTCTGAGAAGGGTTACGCCCTCAAAGTAATAATGTGCGTAGTTTGACACGCCCATGACCACGCCCCCGACACGCCCACACCAACGCCCACAAGGGACTACTTTACCCCTAAGGTTCTTTGACGTTTCTAATGTATATGGTGGCCACCTGTGTAGCCTATGTCCATCTGCTGCAACTCCCCTTTACAATGCTGTATTGGGTGTTGTGATTGGTGCTGTACTTCTTGAGTTTACCCGCCTCAAAGTTTTCAGCTCTCTCTTTATAATAGTAGTATAGATAAAATTCTGCGCGCTACTCGCCCGTGAGGGTCTCAAGGCGCTGGGGGGTGGGGGGTCGCTACTGCTCGAACAGCCAGGTCTTGAGTTGATTCCTGAAGGAGAGATGGTCCAGGGTCGTCTGTAGGTGAGTGGGGAGGGCGTTCCAAGTCTTGGCCGCCAGGTAAGAGAAGGATCTTCCTCCAATGGTGGATTTCCGGATTCGAGGGGCGGAGGCGAGGGCGAGGCTGGCGGATCGGTGCTGGCGGGTGAGAGTGTAGAAAGTGAGGCGGCTGGTGAGGTACTTCGGGCCTGTGTCATGGAGAGCCTTGTGTGCGTGGGTGAGGAGTCTGAACGTGATCCTCTTGTTGACTGGGAGCCAGTGCAGGTCTTACAGGTGGGTAGAGATGTGGCTGCGGCGAGGGATGTTCAGGATGAGTCGAGCTGAGTCGTTCTAGATGCGCCGGAGTCTCTTCTGGAGTTTGGTTGTAGTTCCCGCGTAGAGGGTGTTCCCGTAGTCCAGACGGCTGGTGACGAGGGCCTGGGTGACCGTCTTCCTGGTTTCGGTGGGGATCCACCTGGAAGATCTTTTGGAGCATGCGCAGGGTGTTGAAGCAGGAAGACGAGATGGCGCTTACTTGCTTGGTCATCGTGAGGGAGGAGTCCAGGATGAAGCCTAGTTGCGTGCGTGGTCTGTTGGTTTGGGTGCGGTGCCCAGGGCAGGGGGCCACCAGGAGTTGTCCCAGGCAGAAGGAGATGGTCCTAGGATGAGGACTTCCATTTTGCCTGAGTTCAGTTTAAGGCGGCTGGTCTTCATCCATTCTGCGACGTCTTTCATTCCTTCCTGGAGGTTGGCTTTGGCGGTGGCAGGGTCGTTGGTGAGGGAGAGGATCAGTTGGGTGTCGTCGGTGTAGGAGATGATGTTGAGGTTGTGTTGGCGAGCGATGGCTGCGAGGGGGCTCATGTAGACGTTGAAGAGGGTGGGGCTGAGCGAGGATCGTTGCGGGACTCCGCAGATGACTTCGGAAGCCGCGGATTGGAACGGGGGAGGCGGATTCTCTGGGTTCTTCCGGTGAGGAACGAGATGATCCATTTCGGGGCCGCTCCTTGGATTCCAGTGTTGCTGAGGCGCTGTATCAGGGTGTGGTGGCATACGGTGTCGAAGGCTGCTGAGAGGTCCAGGAGGATGAGGGCCGCAGTTTCCCCGTTGTCGAGCAGGGATCTGATGTCGTTGGTGGCTGCGATGAGGGCAGTCTCGGTGCTGTGGTTTGCTCGGAAGCCAGACCGTGATGGGTCGAGGGATCCGTTGGTCTCGAGGAGGGTGGAGAGTTGTCTGTTGACGGTCTTCTTGATAATTTTGGCTGGGAAGGGGAGGAGCAAGATGGGGCGGAAGTTCTTGAGGGCCGTGGGGTCCGCGGTGGGTTTCTTCAGGAGGGCGCTCAGTTCGGCATGTCTCCAGCTTTCCGGGAAGTTGGCGGATGTGAAGAGCTGTTGCTGACGAGTCGGAGTTGGGGCGCGATGATGAAGGCAGCTTTGTTTAAGACGTGGTGTGGACAGGGATCGGTGGATGGTGTTCATCAGACCGGCTGTGTCTTCGGTGCTGACAGGGGTCCAGGTGCAGAGGGTGGTAGTGGTGGGTGCCGGTTCGGTGGTGGGGTGCGTGGTCATCGCGGTTGAAGCGCCGAAGCCGTTGTGTATGTCGGCGATCTTGCGGTGGAAGAACGAGGCGAGAGAGCCGCAGAGGTCTTGCGAGGGTGTGATGTCATTGTTGCAGGCGCTGGGGTTGGAGAGCTCTTTAACGATGCTGAAGAATTCCTTGCTGTTATGGGTGTTATTGTCCAGTCATTTTTTGAATGCTATCTTCTTGGTGGTGTGGATCAGCTGGTGGTGTTTGCGGGTGGCGTTCTTGAGGGCTGTCATGTTTTCTGTTGTCTGGTCGCCAGGCTTTCTCGAGGGTGCGGCAGGGTTTCTTGGAGTTCTTGAGGTGGTTGGTAAACCATGAGGCTTTCCTGCTGCCCGATCTGCTGGGAGGATTCTTCAGCGGTGCAAGTTCGTCGGCGCAGTCGGTGAGCCACTGAGTGAGGTTGTGGGTTGCTTCGTCCGGGTCAGGTGTGTTGGTGGGGGGGTTCTGGCTGAGGGAGGTGGTGAGCTGGTCGGCGGTGATCTTGCTCCAGTTTCTGCGAGGGGCCTGTTGCGGGTGCTGGTGGGTCATGGTTCTCCTGAAGTTGAAGTGGACGCAGCTGTGGTCTGTCCAGTGTAGTTCGGTGGAGTGGCTGAAGGTGATGTGCTTGCTGGAGGAGAAGTTCGGGTCAAGTGTGTGGCCGGCGTATTGGGTAGGGGTGTTCACCAGTTGCTTGAGTCTGTGATTGGCGAGGTTGTCCAGCAGGGCGGCGGTGTTGCAATCCTTATTGTTCTCCAGGTGGAAGTTGAGGTCCCCTAGGAAGATGTAGTCTGTGGAGGTGAGGGCGTGCTGACTAACCAGGTCTGCGATGGCTTCGCTAAATTGTGTGCGTGGTCCCGGGGGCCTGTAGATGAGGGTGCCCCAGAGGGTGGTTTTGGGGTCGATGTGTATCTGGAAGTGGAGGTGCTCGGCGGCGGTCAGGGTGTCGTCTGAGTTGGTCGTGATGCGGATGGTGTTTTTTTGGACGATGGCGATGCCTCCTCCGGTTCGATTGATGCGGTCCTTCCGGGTGATCTTGTAGCCCTCCGGGATGGCTATGGCGATGTCGGGGGCTGAGGAGGCGTTCATCCAAGTCTCTGTGAGGAAGGCGACGTCTGGTGATGTTGTGTCCAGGAGGTTCCAGAGTTCGACTGCGTGCCTGTGGACGGAGCGGATATTGAGCAGGATGCACTTGAGGTGGTTGTTGCTGGTGCTCAGCTTGGCGGGTGCGGTGTCGGTTCGGTGGCAGGTGAATTTGCAGGCTTGGCAGGTGAATGGTCTGTGGGTCCGATTCGGGGCGGCCTGGTGGCAGGCGGGGTTTTGGCCAGTGCTGAGTCCATGGAGGGTGGCCGCATCGTAGGTCCGTCGGCTGGGCTGGCGTCGGTGGGGTCCAGGGGTCCTGGCTCTGGGCACGGTCCAGGTGCGGACGGGCGCAGATGGGCTTGCCTCGGCGTGCCTGCTGCGCGTGACCACTGCGGGTATGAGTGGATTCCACCATATGTGGTGCGGAGGGAGGGAAGAGCAGCTGGGAGGTGGGAGCGGGGTGGGGCGGGGGTCGGGATATAGACTTATAGCCTTATAGCCTTATAGCCTTTCGTAACTGGGCTCTATTAACCATTAAAGTCCCACCTTCGGCTCAGCCCTTTAACGCTGGAGAAGGCCTTTAATGGCCGGTATAGCCCGCTTCGGCAAGCTATAAGGCTATATTAAAAGATGGATTGGAGTATCCAGTGAAAACAATGAAGTGATTCAGGGATTGTAATGGCAGGTGTACGCTCTCAGCTCCAGCACATCAGTGTTTGTTTTTAGCATAGAACCCTCAGTGGATGGAATGTAATAATAGCTTTATAGTCCAGCTGCCTCTGGCTATACCAACTTGTTAAATGCTGTCTCCCTTGCCTTGTTATAGGCCCTCACCTGTCGCACGAGACATGTCTGCCTCAGGGCCTTCAACAAGTAGTTTGGCACACTGAGGAAGCATCCCATAAGGTTGTATTTTTTAAAGTCATGTTGGGCAAAGAGGAGCTGTTGGAGATATATTGCTATAATGCACAAGATACGTATTTATACAGAAATGTGATGTTTTTCCACCAAACCTTATACATTGTACTTTGATTATAGACAGGTAACTTTAACTCGTCCGATGTCCAGGTGTGCTTGTGCGGAGGACGGCCGGGGGCAGTCCGAACAATGCTCACTCATTATTTTTCCCGCACCGCAGCAGAATTTGTGCCGCGGTTAACAGGTTAACATTGGTAAGACACCATGAATACTGTACAGCAGCTACTTGCAAGGCCATGCATTGGACTGAGACTTGAAGACAAACTAACTGTAAAACGACGATTAGGACCCGACCGGCCGACCTAAAACTAAAACAAAGTGCCCAAGACAGAGGGAAGACTTACACAGGTACATTCTCAAACATCTGGTACACAAAGGTTGATTGCTTACAGGGTGTACACAAATTCTCTATTCTGCTTTCCCTGCTTGCTGTTTGGTGGTCACATTCCTTGGATAAAAAAAGGAGTAACAGACTGGAAGCCTTTGTCAGATAAAATAAAGAAGCATGCACACAAAAGAAACCATATGGAAAACCTGACAAGACTGAGAATGTTGGGAGACACACCGATTGAAGTCCACATAAGCGAAGCATACCACAAATCAATACAGAAACACAATGAAGCAGTTGACAGGAATAGGTACTGTTGAAAATAATTGGTTACATTAGTTTCCGTGATACTTTTGAACTGGCTTTACGAGGGCGTGATGAATCTGAAAGTTCCTCAAATCCTTGTGTATTCAGAGGCTTTGCGGATTTATTATCAAACATAGGCAAAGAAATGGGAGCACATTTAGCAAGTGCTACAGTCTTTAAAAGCACCATTAACCCCTTCGCTGCGGCGGCCATTCCGCCGCAGTGCTGGGGGGGGGGGGGCGAGCGGCGCTCGCATGCCCGTGACGGAGCCGCTCTGTCATGAGCCGCGGTTGCGCTGTGCTCATGACGGAGCAATTCCGTCATGGCTCCGCCCGCCCAATAGAACGCGCCGCGCAGGCGCGAAATCAGCGCCGCGCAGGTCATGAGCGGCTCCGTCATGAGCATGGGAGGGGTTAAAACGATACAAAATGAGCTCCTTGAGTGTATTCTAGAAATTATAAGAAGCTATATTATCCAACGGTTCCATGATAAAATATCGATTACAAAAACATCGTCAAAAAATAATATCGTCACAAAAATATCGTTTACTAAAATATCGTCCTCCTATACTTAAACAAGGATTCACACAAATATCGTTTTTTTTTTATCGACTACCCTAATATCGTTTACACTAACATCGACTACATAAATATCGACTACTACATTATCGACATTCTTTTAAATAACATTACCTTCTACACAAATATTGACTACACTAACATCGACTACCTCTCGACTTATACAAATATACAAAAAATATCGTCATATTATTAACAACACAATATACACAATTCTTTCATATTATTCACTTTTTTATAATTATTTACTTAAAAAAAACTATTCGCACATGTATGTATTTAGTATTCCTATTAATTATTTATATATAAATATACTATATAGTTAATAATAAATACATTTACTGACACTATCATACACTCCGATTGCATACATTTAAAACACATTTTACTATTTTCTACATGTTAACATTTTCATTATAAAACAAGAAATCACATATAATACTTTTTACTATTTAAATTAACAAACAATTACTGATGCAACAAACCCTTCCCAAAATAAAAGTTTTTAAATTCAAAATAATCTTCTCAACCAATGAATTTAAAATTTAACTAATTGAACCAATCAAAAGCTACCATTAATTAGCTCACTACTATAAAAACAATTACACACTTAACGTAATTTACCATTTTTGGCCCAAACTTGGAGAAAACCGGTTACCTTGCTGAGAGAAGAGAAGACAAACCTACGACAACAACTACAAAACTTCATACTACAATTCAAGTAAGTAAAATCCCATTTCTTTTATCATTCTAACCTACCGAAAACTACCTAAACTCCCTAATTTAAAACCTGTTCTTCTTTCCTGTTAAAACACAAATAGTAGAACTTACCAACAACAACCAGAAAATTAGAATTAAATACATTTATGAACTGCCTTATCCATGTCTACTTAGATAGCTGTAAAATATATTTGAAATTAGCAAAGTACATGTGCAATAGACTTCATATGTTATGATCTAATATTATCCTAATACAATAAATAACACAATTAATCTTTTTTCAACAGATTATACAAACTTCATTTCCAATCTACAACTACACTACCAACATATTCTACTACATCAAGTAAGTATAGTCACTGTATGTATAAAAATTCTGGAAGTTAAAACAAACAACTATAACACTAACGCATTTTTTTTTATTATTCTTTACCACTACTACAGAACATTAAAAAGAGAAACTCCAGAAAGAAAAATACGAATTAAAGAATCACCAGTAAAGCAACATAGTAAGTATATGTTCACACTTTTTCCTGCTCTTATACACACCTCTATAAATGTTTTTCACTTTTCTTAAAAATACATATATATGTTTCCACAGATCTACCTTAGACATGGCAACTGGAGCTACTTTCATTACTTCTCAAAAAGGGAAACTAATGCTGAGCTACATGGGTTACACCTACACCCAAGAAAGAATCAAAGGGAATAAGACCCATTGGAAATGTAGTAAATATTACTCAAGTGCATGCTATGGTAGAGCAACTACTGTTGATAACAATGTGGTAAATGTACGTGAGCATAACCACCCACCCAATGTAACAGAAGTGGAAGATAGAGAAGCACTGGAAACCTTGAGAGATGCTAGTACAGGCTCACAAGAAACAAGCACTAGTATTTTGAAAAATGTTTTAAGCAACGTGCCAGAACATGTAACAGGACAGTTACCTTCAATTCCCAACTTAAAAAGATTAATTGCTAAAACTAAACGTGCTTCTGATCCAACTCCACCAACCCCAGAAAGTTTTCAAGACATAAAAATATATCCTGAATATACCATTACACATAATGAGGATAAATTCTTAATGTATGACAACCACAGTCATGACAAAAGAATTTTATTTTTTGCAACAAATAGCAATTTGCAAAAACTTAAATCATGTGAAACATGGATGATGGACGGGACTTTTACAGTATGTCCCAAACCTTTCTATCAACTTTACACCATCCACGGTGAATACCAAGAAACAAATATCCCTCTAATTTATACTCTGCTGCCAAATAAAACAAATGCTACCTACATAGAAATTTTAACAACTATCAAAGAATTAACAGATAACTACTATCCACAAAGAATAATAATTGACTTTGAAATGGCCATGATTCAAGCTATCCTTAAAATATATCCCCACACCTCAATACAAGGTTGTTATTATCACTACAACCAAAGTATATGGAGGCACTTACAAAAATCTACTTTAAGCATTGAATATTCAACAAACAGTAACTTTGCTTATCAAATTAAAAAGTTGATTGCATTGGCATATGTGCCAACAACAGAAGTAGCTAACTACTACAATTTATTACTTGACAGCCCTTTCTACCGCACCAATGAGAAAAAACTAACTCCCTTCTTAGACTATTTTGAAGATACCTGGGTGGGAAGATTACATCATTCAGGCCACCGCAGACAACCTAAATTTCAAATTCCATGGTGGAATGTGTATGCTAGTACAATAGCACAGAAAGCAAAAACTAACAACACAGTTGAAGGATGGCATAATGCCTTCCAAGCCACTTTAGGAAGAACTCAACCAACACTTCACAAACTAATCCAAAGCATTAAAAAAGAACAAAGCTACCAAGAACTCAGAATAGAGCAATCACTTTCTAAAATTGGCCCTAAACTAAGTAAACAAACATTAAATATGTACGAATACCTACAGCAAAAAACAAGAATGTACCCAAGTATCGAAGGTCTAGAATACTTAGACCTAATAGCAAAATCCATCCTTTTAGAAGCAATTCCTAAAAATGTAGCAAAGCATAACAAAACATACTATTTTTTTCAATGTAGTTATATTATGTCATGTAAAAATAAATGTAATATATTATTAAAAGACATAAGAAAACTACATTAAACTAAATTGTACACTATAACACAATTCAACCCAAAATTAAATATAAATTTTACTTACGGTTCTGCTGCTGTAGAATATGTTCCATGGTGATTATTTCCACAGGAATAAAACCAAAAGCAATCCATATAGTATTTAAAAATCCCAACAAAATGCAAAAAATGCAACTGTTTGATAAGAGTCCCACGTCGCAATCCTCTCGAGAATGGAACAATTTAAATCGCGAGAAAAAATCACGAGAAAAAAGGTACAAAAACCCGAAAAATCAGAAAATGTAAAAAACATGTACCTGTTTTAACCCCTCCCCTGCTGATGACGGAACCGCTCCGTCATCAGCTACAGTTGAGCTGTGCTGATGACGGAGCGGTTCCGTCATGGCCCGGCCGCCGCTGCGGCGCTGATTTCGCGCCTGCGCGGCAGTCTTAATGAGCAGGGTGGGTCATGACGGAACCGCTCCGTCACCAGCACAGCTCAACTGTAGCTGGTGACGGAGCGGTTCTGTCACCAGCATTTTTATTATTGTGAAACAACATATGAATATTGTAAAATATACATTAATATGTTTAATATAATTATGCATTAATTGTTTATTGTATATTAAAATATGTTTTAGATTGTTAAATATTTTTCTCTGATGTAAAAAAGGAAGAATTATTTTATGTACATATTTTTGAAAAATACAATGACATGAAAATTATGTAACATATTAAATTTTAATTAAAAATATTAAAATTTAATATACTAATTTATGTAATATTTAAAATGTATATATGTTAAAAACTGCAATATAATTTGTAAACAAATATTATGTTAAATTTGTAATAAAATCTTCAAAATGTTTGCATTTAAAAATGAAAGTATGAATAAAAAATAATTGTACAAAACTAAAAAACGACTTTATTTTAAAAATTTCGAAACTTGTCATATGTATGTAAAAATGTTTTAAAATGTTATTACATTTATATTGTTTAAATGAATATTACAACATGACATATATTATTATTATTAAAACTTGAAAATATTTTGTAAAAATATAATAGACAGTAAACCATAATAATGTACTATTCTAACTCCAAAATGAACATTACTCAGGAAAATGCTGGATAGTAAAGCATAATAACTTACTATTCTAACTCCAATCCAACATAACTCAGAGAAAGTGCTGAATAGTAAACCATAATAAATTACTATTCTAACTCAAATCCAACATAAGTCAGGGAAAGTGCTGGATAGTAAAGCATATTAATTCACTATTCTAACTCCAAACATAACTTAACTCAGGGAAAATGCTGGATACTAAACCATAATAAATTACTATTCTAACTCCAATCCAACATAAGTCAGGGAAAGTGCTGGATAGTAAACCATAATATTTTACTATTCTAACTCCAAACATAACATAACTCAGGGAAAGTGCTGGATAGTAAACCATAATAAATTACTATTCTAACTCCAATCCAACATAACTCAGAGAAAGTGCTGGATAGTAAACCATAATAAATTACTATTCTAACTCCAATCCACCATAACTCAGAGAAAGTGCTGGATAGTAAACCATAATAAATTACTATTCTAACTCCAATCCAACATAAGTCAGGGAAAGTGCTGGATAGTAAACCATAATAATTTACTATTCTAACTCCAAACATAACATAATTCAGGGAAAGTGCTGGATAGTAAACCATAATAAATTACTATTCTAACTCCAATCCAACATAAGTCAGGGAAAGTGCTGGATAGTAAACCATAATAATGTACTATTCTAACTCCAAACATAACATAACTCAGGGAAAGTGCTGGATAGTAAACCATAATCAATTACTATTCTAACTCCAATCCAACATAACTCAGAGAAAGTGCTGGATAGTAAACCATAATAAATTACTATTCTAACTCCAATCCAACATAACTCAGAGAAAGTGCTGGATAGTAAACCATAATAAATTACTATTCTAACTCCAATCCAACATAAGTCAGGGAAAGTGCTGGATAGTAAACCATAATAATTTACTATTCTAACTCCAAACATTACATAACTCAGGGAAAGTGCTGGATAGTAAACCATAATAAATTACTATTCTAACTCCAATCCAACATAAGTCAGGGAAAGTGCTGGATAGTAAACCATAATAATTTACTATTCTAACTCCAAACATAACATAACTCAGGGAAAGTGCTGGATAGTAAACCATAATAAATTACTATTCTAACTCCAATCCAACATAACTCAGAGAAAGTGCTGGATAGTAAACCATAAAAAATTACTATTCTAACTCCAATCCAACATAACTCAGAGAAAGTGCTGGATAGTAAACCATAATAAATTACTATTCTAACTCCAATCCAACATAAATCAGGGAAAGTGCTGGATAGTAAACCATAATAATTTACTATTCTAACTCCAAACATAACATAACTCAGAGAAAGTGCTGGATAGTAAAGCATAATAAATTACTATTCTAACTCCAAACATAACATAATTCAGGGAAAGTGCTTGATAGTAAAGCATAATAAATTACTATTCTAACTCCAATCCAACATAAGTCAGGGAAAGTGCTGGACAGTAAACAATAATTTACTATTCTAACTCCAAACATAACATAACTCAGGGAAAGTGCTGGATAGTAAAGCATAATAAATTACTATTCTAACTCCAATCCAACATAACTCAGGGAAAGTGCTGGATAGTAAACAATAATCATTTACTATTCTAACTCCAAACATAACGTAACTCTGGGAAAGTGCTGGATAGTAATGCATAATAAATTACTATTCTAACTCCAATCCAACATAAGTCAAGGAAAGTGCTGGATAGTAAACCATAATAATTTACTATTCTTACTCCAAACATTACATAACTCAGGGAAATAAGTGGATAGTAAACCATAAGAATTTACTATTGTACTCCAACTGTACAAGATTATAATTGTATACTTACAATAAATAATATTAGTGATAATAATATTTAACAATTGCAATAATTATTTTTTTACAGTAAATTTAATGTTATTTTTCTTTCTAATTTTTTCATACTTGTTTTTAATTATTAGCATATATGATACCTAAAAAATCTATTAATAATAATATTTTTTTTTAAAAATTGTTATTTGGGAAATTTCGCTTTATACATTTTTTTCACTAATTTCAAAATTAAAATTTTGCAATTTTTAATTTTTTATTTACTTTTCTACATTACATTTCAATTTTCACACTATTTATTTAAATAATATTACATATTATCTACAATTGAAAACAAATAAAACAAAAAATTAGTTTTCAAAATTATGTATATTTACAATTATATTTACAATTCTTATCACTTATTATAATATACTACACACCCTTATCCCCTGTAGCAACAACAACCCACTTAAATATTTTTTTGGATACATTTTTTATATTTAAAATTTTAATTTCGTAATAAATTTGAATTTTCGAATTTCAATTTCGAAATTTTAATATAATTCTAAATTGTTAATATTCTATACAATTTATTTACACAACATTTTTAAAGTACTACCCACCCTTATCCCCTACAATACCAATAACCCGCTCCTAGAATTTTTACTATTATTTTTTTTAAATAATTTTACACATATATTAATACTAGTGAAGAAAGAAACGCTTCTACCGGAGTGCTGGAACCCGATGGAAGTTGGCGCAGATCCCGGCGAAGCAGTCCGGGTAAAATGTTCAAAGTGAATTCAATTGCAGAATGTCTTGCGCTCTCAGGCAAAAAGACAGCAGGGGATCCAAAATAGCATGGAAGCAGTTTAATACACAACGCGTTTCACCAAAACAGGCTTGTTCACGAGTACCTGCACACTGGAACACCCACTTTTAAATAAAGTTTACATGCTTCAACCCAAATGGTAGACATGAAAGTCGGACTGACAGAAAATACGTGGCAGACATCTTTAAATGGTTTGCAGTACATGACAGTAACCTGCGCAAAGTGAAAAATATAAACATAAATTGTTGCTTGTATTAGTTAGATGTCAAAAGTGGGCTGCCCAAATTACATCATGTTGCCTGAGTAGCTTCTCGTAGTACAAAATGAATAATCAGTATTATCTACATCTTGGTGAAGTCACTGGCAAAGGCTGACATATTGGAGCGTTTAAATTACACAATTCTAGTTCGAAGCCCCTTGAAACAGGTCTGTCGTAGGTCGCCCGACAATAAAGCACAGAGATTTCATCATGTGGGCGCAGTTCAACAGTTAGTTAGACACTGTTTACGGGGTACACACTGCAAATATACATTGTGAACTGTGACATGCAGTAGCTTGGCAAAAAAGTTTGGACATTTGCGCTAATAGTCTGACAGTTGGATATGTATGTGATCATACCTCACGCACAGAAAATGTAAACCTTGATATGACATGTACAATATTGGCAGGTAATGGCACATGAAAAACAAGGCGGAATAGACTGAATAGTGAGAAGTGAAACGCTGTCGTCCAGTATAGCGTGCGATGTCAAATTAAATATATGACATGCTTACAAACGGCGTGGTAACGCCGGTAAGGGCATGAGTTGGTAAACACAGTTCTGCATGCAGCCTAGAGCAGACACACGTAGATGCATAGTGCAAGGGCAGGGCGACATGATACATCGCTGCAACTGTCAATTAAAAAGTAAAAGGCAAATCAAGAACAGAAAATATTATCTGTGATAATTCTCATAATGAGAAACCCGATACAAGCATAATGCTGTTCGGTTAAGTCAAAGTGCCATGTCCGGTATGGACTATCATGTTGGAGGAATTCCAAAATAGGGAAGGTCTGACCTTATAAGTTGGTGTCTCATAGTGTGATAAAGCCAAGAGCAGTGATTCCTGGAGTGCAAGGTTGGGTACGCCCGTGCAAGTGAAGTCCAGTGTTGGGCCCCCTCCTTTCCTCCTGTGGACAAACAAACAAAAATAGAAAAACAAGAGTTAAAATCACACAAGTAGAATATGAATAATACCAAAAAATTACATCTCTTGAAAAATACACTGTCAGAAAAGGAAATGTACAAAATAGGAGAATGAGTTAGTAAATATCAAATGCTAGTCATAGACATAGTTTATTCTTTTAAATGAATTGCTAATTCCTCATCGATATTGAGGCCTCCCGGGAATCTGGTTTGGAATTCAATTATGAGTTTAGACTCACGTTGCCTCAGATTGAGTAACCTGTTACCTCCTCTCGGATGTCTGGGGACCTGTTCCAATATGAAGAAATTTAAATCAGCAGTATTGGAAAAGTGTTGTTGTTCGAAATGACGCGCCACCGGGTATTTCGGGTCTTTGTTCGTGATGGCCCTGAAATGTTCCAAGATTCTTTTTTTGGCAGCACAACTAGTGCTGCCAATATACCAGAGTTTGCAGGAGCATTCAATGGCATAAATGACAAAGGTGGTACTGCAAGTGAGAAAAGTGGTCAATTTTTTGGTAATGTTATTGTATTCCACAGATCCTCTGTATTTGCTGTTTTTGCAGGCTTTGCAGTGGCCGCAGGGATAGAAACCGACTAGACCATGATCTGTGTCTGTCTTGGTATATTGGGTGATGTCATTTCTGACCACTAGATCACGTATGTTCTTGCCTCTCTTGTAAGTAATCATGGGTCGATCAGAGATGGTATTGCCTAAAACAGAATCGGTTTTGAGAATCCCCCAATTTTTAGCAAGAAGTTTCTTAACTTTTTGAGATTCAGAACTGAAAGTGAGGATGAGTCTGGTCGATTCATCGGTTTCAGTAGTGTCAGGCACACGGTTATTTTCCAGTGTCTCAGATCTTTCTACACTCTGTGCTCTTTCTTTGGCTTTTTTGAGAACCCAACTGGGGTAACCTCTACTCTTGAACCTGTTCATGATGATTTCCTGTTCCTTAAGAAAAGAATCATCAGTGTTGCAATTGCGTTTCGCCCTCAAAAGTTCCCCGTAGGGGATGCTCCATTTGAGAGCCTCAGGGTGACTACTTAGAGCATGCAACACGCTATTCCCAGCTGTGGCCTTGCGATACAGTGAGGTGCGGATTTTTTGTTCTATGATCTCCAATTTAACATCTAAGAATTCAGTTTGGCTGTTACTGATGCTGCCTGATAGAAAGATGTTGTAGCTGTTACAATTGAGTTTAGTGATGAAGTCAAGTGCTTCAGCTTTGGTGCCTTTCCAGACAATAAAGAGGTCATCGATGTAGCGTAGCCACACCACGACCTTTTCAAAGTCTTCCCTCAAGGTGGCACTGTCATGGATTTCCTGCTCCCAGAATCCCATGAACAGATTCGCTAGACTGGGAGCAAAGCAAGAACCCATGGCAGTACCATATTAATACTAGTAGACATTTTGTAATATTTTTTAAACATAATACATACTTTAAAACAATTATATAACACATTCTATTTTTTTGTCATATTATATACAATGATATTTTACTAAACGATATTCTGTTCATCGATATTTTATTTTGACGATATTTTTATCATTCTTAAAAAACGATATTTATTACAACGATATTTACTACTACGATATTTTTACTAGTCGATATTCTTACCTCGATATTAATGCAAGTCGATATTTTCCCGTCGATATTCATGCTTTATACCTTATCCAACAGGTGAAAAACACAGACTTTGTGACTATTCAGGCTGATGACACCACTGATGTGGCCACTAAAAGCCAGTCTGTATTCATTTTTCGGTACCTTCACAATGACAGTAAAGTTGTGAAGAGGTTCTACGGCTTCACACATTTAAGAGACTCTACTGCAGAAACCATTACTTCAGCATACTACGTAAACGGAACTTGATTTTTCCAGAGCAGCCTCAAAAACTTATTGCACAAAGCTATGATGGTGCGTCAGTGATGAGTGGAAGCCTTGATGGAGTACAAAAAATCGAAAAATACAATCCCAACCAAAGACCCTGCAAAGCATTATGGGACGACATTCTAGAGTGCAGTGAATATTATAGTATCCAATATCAAAACATTCCTCAAGCAGCAGCACTCTCCGAGCTCAGCTGAGCACTAATACTCACTGCACTCTAGAATCTCGCCCCATAATGCTTTGCTGGGCCTTTGGTTGGCATTGCATTTTTGCCCATAACTTGGGCTTGGGTGGTCAAAGGAGGATGGGACCACCACTGAATCCTTCATCATGATACGCTCTTTGTGTTCAAGGCATTTGCTTGGTCTTCCCCCAAGGTTAGGGGGGACCCCAAAATCATCACCTCTCTCATTTTCTGATATTTTTCAAAGCTCACATTTGTGAATTGTTTATATGCTTTTTAGCATGTAAAGGTAAAGTTGTTTTATCAAAGGGTTGTGGGTGCAGGAGCTAAATCTGTGGCGGTGATCAATGTAGGAATATATATACAAGCACTGACCTATTGAGGCGGAAGCCGGGAGCGTGACCTGTATTTTTAAAAATTGAATGTCACTGTTTTAGTATTGTTTTTAAACTCACCCAGTCACTCCTGATCAGCTCGCGCAGCGGATTTAGCGCTGCTGCGGCACCAGAATCTAACCCACTTCTTGCCGCCATTCTGGCGAGCCCAGAGGCCACGCCCCTTTTCCGAGGCCACGCCCCCCCGCCGAGACCTATAAGTAGACGCTGATTGCAAGCCCCTCTTTCACAAGCACTGACCTCCTGAGGCGGAAGCCAGGAGCGCGACCTGTATTTTTAAAAATTGAATGTCACTTGTTTAGTATTGTTTTTAAACTCACCTAGTCAATCCTGATCAGTCCGCGCAATGGATTTAGCGCTGCCGCGGCACCAGAATCTAACCCACTTCTTGCTGCCATTCCGGCGAGCCCTGAGGCAACGCCCCTTTTCCGAGGCCACGCCCTCCGCCGCCCCACTTCCCTTTAAATCATGTGCATCTTCCGGACGCGCAGCGGACGAGCGCAGCGGGCGCGCCGTCTGCGTGCCGAAGGCGCGCCTAAGGCAAGCCCGTCTGCGCCCGTCCGCGCCAGGCCAGGCCCAGGGCCCGTAACCCCTGGAGGAAACTCCAATATAGTTCACTCCTACACGCCCGAGCTGCTACTTGCCTTGCGACCCCCTGCCAAACACAACTGTGCAATTTTACCCAACGACAGGCACAACCCTATCGCATGCCCTGCATGCAACTTTCAATTTGACGTCCCGCAGCTCTGTCGGCCCGGATCAAAGGGCCGTAAGTCGACACTCACATGGCTTCTTAGTAGCCTGAACTGCAGGTCACTCAGCAAACATAGAAGAGACATATTTGACCTCCTGTCCGACAACTCACTAGATGCTCTTTTTCTCACTGAGACATGGCTACATGCTAGCTCCGGCCCAGACATCACTGAAGCCCTACCTTCAAACTATGCCATCATCCATAATGACCGAACCACCGGTATTGGAGGTGGGATAGCAGTCATCTTCAAAAAAACGCTACAATGTACCTTGGAACCCATTCCCTTAACCACCTTAGAGATGGCCCTTTTTAAACTCCAACTCCACCCGAATTTCAGCCTCACGGGTCTCCTGATTTACCGTCCACCTGGCCCTATACAACCTTGGGCCACCCAACTAGTGGACTGGACCGCATCAGTAAGGGTAAACTATAACAACCTATCTATCGTTGGCGACCTGAACATTCACTTCGACGACCCAACCAACAAACCAGGAAACAATTTAGTTCATGACCTGGCCGCCATGAACCTTACCTTAAGGAACTCGGGCTCAACACACAAAGGGGGCCACCTCCTGGACCCTATTTTTTCCTTTCCAGCCTTCCCCTGCTACACTGCCAGCCTGCTCTACCCTTAGACTGGTCAGACCACTTCTTAATAAAATTCAATGTGGACGATCATATGACTTCTAACCTTCCGTGCGGGACAAACAAGTCCTTCACAAGAAATTGGAAGAATTTGGACATAAACCACCTTGCGTCCGTCCTAATCTCTGCCCCTCTGGACGATATATTTGACACTGAAGACATGGAGGTCGTAGCCTCCAAGACTAACAAATGGCTCCTAAGTGCCCTAGACATCTGCCTTCCCCTGGCTTACAAAAAATCCACCCCTCACAACTCACCAACTTTATGGTATGATGAACGACTGAAGGCCACTAAATCCACATGCAAACGCTTGGAACGCATCTGGAGGAAAGATTACTCCCCGGTTGCCAGCTCGAACTATAGAAACGAGCTCAAGCTTTATCATAGAGCCTGTAACACGGCTAGAGCCAACTACATAGCCAAATCTATCTCTGAAGCTACAAATAAATCCAAAACTCTTTTTAACCTTGTAAAAGAGTTAGCAGGCTCTAATACACCAGCCAAACCTCTTCCTCTGAACAGTTTCCAGTGTGAAGAGCTAGCGAAATATTTCACAACGAAGATAGAGACAATCTACCAGGATATATTAAAACACCACCAGGTTCAAACTATAAGGGCGCAAGACCCCGGCCCTAACACAGAGGACATCTCCCCTCAACCTCATCTGTCCTGTGAGCCATTAACATCATGGCCCAGGATCGACATTCAGGGTCTGCGAGACATCCTAGGGAAAGTTAAATCTGGTTCGCCCACTGACCCCCTCCCCATCCCAATACTCAGACTCCTGGACACCCCGCCGTGATATGCCAAACCTTGAACCTATCCCTTTCCACGGCGAAGGTCCCGGCACCTTGGAAACATGCTATGGTTTCACCTCTTCTCAAGAAACCATCGGCTGATCCGAAAATCCTGGCAAACTTCCGTCCTATATCCCTCCTGCCCGTCTTCTTTAAAATTTTGGAGAAACATGTCCATGAACACCTCGCAAGGTTTGCGGAGGCAAACGATATTCTGCACCCCTCCCAATCGGGTTTCCGCCCCGGATTCTCAACGGAGACAACACTACTCGGAGTAATGGAAAATCTCCGCCTCCTGGTCGATAAAGGGGACTCAGCTGCGCTGATTTTACCCGATGTCAGCGCAGCGTTTGACACCATCTCCCACAATATACTGCTTGCCTCACTCTCCAACATGGGCATTAGAGGAAAGGCACTTAATTGGATTGCATCCTTCCTCCACTAGCAGCGCAGCATCCAAAGTCCATCTCTCCCCCTATGGAGTGCCACAAGGATCGGTGTTAAGCCCCCTGCTTTATAACCTTTATGTAACCCCGCTCGCCCAGATCGCTGAATCAGCTGGTCTCAAAATGTTCACATACGCCGACGATTCACAAATCGTATTCTCCCTCTCAAACAATGACCACGATTCCCCCTCCCTCCTGCAGACAGGCCTCAGGAACATCGCCACCTGGATGAGCACTAATATGCTTAAACTTAACGGCAGCAAAACAGAGGTCCTAATAGTGGGCCCCAACCCGAACCTCTGGAATCCAAGACATTGGCCATCCGAAATGGGCCCCTTACCAACTCCGTCACAACAAGTCCGTAATCTTGGCATTACCATCGACGAGGGCCTAACCATGGAACCCCAGGTCAACAACCTCACAGCTACCTGTTTTACAATTCTGAGATGGCTCAGAAAAATCCATTGGATGCTCCCGGACGACACACAAAAAACTGTGGTCAACGCACTGATCACTTCCCGTTTAGATTACGGTAATGTCCTTTACTTAGGGGCATCACAGGCAGTCATGCAACGCCTCCAGTTGGTACAAAACGCTGCAGCAGACTGCTATGCAAATGCCATAGGAAGGAACGTACGTCTGGTCAGACCATCTATAGGGCCTTCCCCACCACTGCACAAACCAGTATGGGGCCACCCATCCTGCCGGATCAGGTGGTGCTAGACTCTCTCCCCTATCTCTCTTTGGGGTCTTACACGGCCCTGGCTCTCCGAGTTAAGTCTGGGTCGCCGGCCGACCCGCTCAAGCCACCAATGTTCAGAGACCAGACTTTTGCTCGCCCGGTTTGCGACTTAATCAACATGTCGCTATCATCTGGCCAGGTGCCTTTGAAATGGAAGCATGCGGTAGTAATGCCCATTTTGAAAAAAACATCTCTCGACCCTACAAAATCGGAGAACTACCGCCTGATTTCGCTTCTCCCGTGGCCAGCCAAACTCGCGGAGGTGCATGTTAACACCGCCCTCACTGATCATCTGTCGCGTGCCAACATTCTGGACGACACCCAGAATGGTTTTCGGGCCGGCCACAGTACGGAGACAGCATTGCTATCTATGGTCGAGCACCTGCGGGTAGTTCTGGATGCAGGTCAAACGGCGGCGCTTGTTTTGTTAGACCTAAGCGCCGCCTTTGACACGGTCTCCCATGATATTCTCCTGCAGTGTCTTGAGGAGATAGGAGTGATCGGCACTGCACACCAGTGGTTTCGTTCGTTTCTCAGGGATCGTTCCTTCTGTGTGGCGTCCCCGCCCTATCAGTCCAAATGTCATCCTCTGTCTCTTGGGGTCCCGCAGGGTTCCTCGCTGAGTCCCACGTTGTTTAACATCTACGTGAGGCCGCTGGCTGAGGTTGTGAAGCTCTGTGGTATGACCATGGTGTGGTACGCAGATGACACCCAGCTAGCGGTCACGATCAGCGGGGACTCTGGGGTGTATGCCCCAAGATTCAGAGAAGGACTTAGGGCGGTGGCTGGTTGGATGACGTCCAACTGTCTCCAACTAAACGCCAAAAAAACGGAGGTGATGGTCTTTGGGAAGCGGACGGACCTATGGGGAGATACTTGGTGGCCTCCTGAGTTGGGGACGACCCACACTCCGGTTGCGGAGATCAAAAATCTTGGTGTTTGGCTGGACCCTTCCCTCAACTTTGTTGGCCACACCAAAAGGACGGCGGCGTGCTGCTTTGGCATCTTGCGCAATCTGCGACCTGCCCTTAAATATTTTGATGCCGCAACTCGTCAACTGGTGGTACAAGCAACGGTTTTGGCTCGGCTGGACTATGCCAGCTCCCTTTTTATAGGGTTAAACCAGGCCGAGCTAACCCGACTTCAAAGAGTGCAGAACGCAGCGGCCAGAGCAATCGTAGGTCTTCCTAGGTTCTGCTCGGCCGGTCCAACTTTGCGAGCCTTGCATTGGTTACCCGTTAGGCAGCGGATCCACTTTAAAGTACTGTGAATTTCTTTCAAGATTCTGAAGGGCCTATCGCCTCCCTTACTGCGCCAACTTTTGTGCCCTTATATCCCGGGCCACACTTTGCGCTCGCTGGACCAAGAATTAGCGGTAGCCCCTCGGTTCAAACTTAGTCGGGCGGGGGGTCGCTCTTTTAGGGTGCGGGCAGCCGCACTTTGGAACGCTCTCCCCTTGAAACTCCGGACCCTTGGCGACTTGCTTTCTTTCCGCAAGGCCGCTAAAACTCATCTATTTTCTGAGCTATGTTAAAACCTCAACTCCCCCATTTTTAATAATATTTTCTGTTTTCCTGTTGTGTTGTGTTCGCCACCTTGTCGGTGCGCCGGGACGCTCCTTCGCTGGAGCAGCCGTGCGCAATACAAATAGCACTAACATAACATAACATAACATAACATTAAGGCGCTCCACTGGCTAAGAGTCGAAAACAGGATCAAATTCAAAACTCTTAGCCTCGTGCATAGAATAAAATGGGGCAATGCACCCAAATACCTTCAAACCCTAGTGCATACCTACACGCCTGCCCGATGCTTAAAATCCTCCACCCAAGGCCTTTTCTGTGTCCCCAAAACACGCCGAGCAAGGATGGGAGGCCGATCCTTCTCCCTTCTAGGTCCCAAGCTCTGGAACTCCCTCCCGCACCGCTCCGCTTAGAAACTCGCTACAATCATTTCCGTAAAGCCATCAAAACCTGGCTATTCAACCAGTAACTTGCCCCGGTCTCTTCATCTGGACTTTCTCCTCCCTCTTGGTTCAGTATCTTCTAACGCCGGGAAACCCTTTTTGGGTAGCTGTCGGGCTCAATAAGCTCAATAAATAAATAAATAAATACAAGGTTATAACAGTCTAATTCACTTGTTGAAAAAGCAGAATTTCCCCAGATACACTCAAGCACTGCCGGCGATCAAAGCCTTAATTCTCTCAGTAAGCTATCAAATAAAGAGGCGGGTGCTGGAAAACAGGAAAGCAGGAAACTTATTTATTCTTCGAAGGAAAACACGTCAGATCGGACCAACAGGGTGTCGTCTCGAGGTGCTCTAACTGTACGTCTGCGGCCTGGCCTTTTAAACACAGTTTTATTTCTTTATTGCAGTGTAACACATTCCTGACATTACTTTGATGCATTGTAAACCTTCTCTGGAATTCCCGCTTCAGGCCCGTTCCCACACATATCACCCATACTGTACCCCACCCTGGTTTCAATAGGTGATTGCTATCGCGCAGCTGGGCATTCTGGCAGGAGCTGAAATGCGTGCAATCGGTCGGATCTCATGGGGTTGTGGCATTGATTAATTTCAGCTCCTTTGATGTGAGGCGGAATCCTACCGTAAGGGGGCAATAAACTGTATTCGCAGGGGTTGATTGTGGCCTGGGATCGGATCGAACAGCCAGGCGCAGGGGAGGAGATTATCGAAGGGCCTGTTCGAGCGCAAGGGATGAAAGGGTATGTGGGCTTGGCACGGGAAGTGGCTCCGGGGGAAGGGTCATGCTGAGGATGCTTTATGACCCTAGCATGTGTGCTTGGGGGCTGCCAGCGCGTGGGGAATGATTGTGAGGTCGGGAAGACGTGCAGGCGATCGGCAATGTTACGAAGTAGCCACAGTGTCTAAAATGGCTGCCGCTTACTCGCTCGTAAAGGCCTAAGTGGGACAAGATGGGTCTGGTAATGTTCACAATGCATCCTAATATTTAACACACTCCTACAATGCAAACCCTAGGGGCTCCAGCATGCAGGGACTCCTCAAAGTCAGCAAAAGTGCCTCTTCTGATTGTATTGGGAAACAAAAGGTTATTTATAGAAAAAGGCACCCTTGCCCCCGATTTTGGTAAGGCTGCCATTGTTTGTATTTCACGGATAGCTGTGTTGCCATATTGACGTAATAATGATATATTTGTATCATGCATGTGAGGGCCTTGCGCATAATGCCAAGGCAGTGCAATAGTGTTCTCACAAAGTTCTTCATGTCAGTAAGGCTGGTGTTTCTTAGAAACGTACCCAACAGTTGCAAATACAAATGTGTGTCAAAAGTTGATGTCACGATGCATGGCGGACGTGCCTCAGTAGAGCTCCGTCTGCCTGAGCCATATCTGCCATTAACCAACACTACTCTCCTGACCCCAGTTGAGTCACGGACCATACAGTGATCCAGGAAGACATCTGCACCGGCCACGGGTCTGGGAGTTGCTGCGGTGTTGATATTGGCCATGGTCTGACGCCGGTGAAGCAGCAACCTGTACAGAGACTGCGTGGAGCGGGAGGCAGGTCACTAGCATCTGCACCCTCAGAGACAACACGGGATAGCTGTGTGGAGGTCGGGCCGCCATGCTGTGACTGTACCTGTGTGGTGGCGGCACGATCGAGGTTTCTGGCAGGAGAGCCATCCTGAGACCCACACGACTCGAGTTTGCCCATATCGGGAGGCCTAACTAAGGTGAGACCCCGGGGCCCGGCGGTGCTTCCTGGCGGGTGCGATCAGAAGGCTACAGTACTGGGCGGGTGGACGTTCTTCTCTCCTTTCTGCCCCTCCCTTGCAGGCAGAGTGGCTATGGCATCGTGGCTGACTATTGGGTGGTGACGGCGCCCAATTTTGGATGTGTGGGCTGTGGATCTGGTGAGCGCCTTTGCCAACATCGCAGTGAGTGAGAAGGGAACCTGGCCCCATTGTAGGACCCTCATCTGGTGCGGCAACCCCTTTCCCCCGCTTGCGCCTACACACTGAGGTGCGGGTGGTCCGCTGGAGCTCCTTAGGGGTGCGTTGAATTGGGCCACATATGGTTGGACTGCCCTTAAAGGTGATTCTTTGCTGGCATCCCCATACACATCGGGCGGCTCAGCTTTGAGCGGCGACATGGTGAAGGGCTGCCTCATTGACCCCCTGTATATACAGTCAGAGAGGCTACCGGGTCAGAGGTCGGGCGAGTCTGGTCCCTTTAGGGGACCTACTTGGCCCTCCTCCCCAGGCAGCGGAAGCGGCCTGGCTTGGCCTGGTTCTGCTTTCTGTCAGGGAGGCCAGAATCCATGAGGCCTGTCCTGGAGTCCTGCCCCAGTCCTGATCGGGGGGACTACCGCAACGCATCGGGCTCCGCATTGAGGATAATTGCCCTAGATAAAAGTGTCAGCAGCACTTTGAGAGAGGGCTCTGGTTTATCCTTCCTCGACGCTTCCTCTCCTTCTCCAATTCCAGCCTGTTCCTTCTCCCCGCCATGGGCAAAGACAAACCGGGGTCAGCCACCTCTAAGCAAAGCACTCTGGATCACTACACCACTACAGGTCCAGGGAATGAATCCGCCGTGGGTCAGGCCCCGGATAATGCTGCCCTGCTGGTGGCGATTAATGAATCGTGGGTCACGCTTGAGGTGCAGATCGGGGCAGTAGGTTCAGAAGTATCCTTCTTACATCAGGACCTCCGCAAGGCAGTGGACAGGATCACGGAGGCGGAAACCAGGGTCTATATGGTGTAGGATTTTGTGACGACTCCACAGAAGAAGGTCAATAACTTAGAGTCATGACACAGGAGCTGGCTTTGCGGGTCGAAGACGCGGAAGGTAGAGCTCAGTGCAACAACTTACGCCTTGTTGGTTTCCCGGAAGTATGCAAAGGTACATCGATGGATGATTTTCTTACTGGAGGGTTTAATTCCTTACTGCCCTCTGATGCTAGGCACCCCTGCTTCGCGATTGAGAGGGCCCATCGTGCTCTGACCAAGAAATCATTGCCAGGAGAATGAACAAGACCCGTGTTTGCCCGACTCCTCAACTATGCAGATCGAGATGCCATACTTCGGTTCGCCAGGGGGCATAAGGACCGAATGCTCTTTAATTCTCACCAAATTATGGTATTCCCTTACTATACTAGCTTGGTCAAGCAACAATGCCAATCTTTTGTGGTGGCAAAATGCAGACTCAGAGAATTTAACATGTCCTATATGCTGCTATACCCCGCCAGAATGAAGGTTCTCTATAACTCTAAATTGTTCTTTTTTACTCTCCCGAGGAGGTATTTGCCTGGACCGACGAAAGGGCATCTTTAACCTCACACACCGCCTCC
Source organism: Lissotriton helveticus (assembly GCF_964261635.1). Taxonomy (NCBI): domain Eukaryota; kingdom Metazoa; phylum Chordata; class Amphibia; order Caudata; family Salamandridae; genus Lissotriton; species Lissotriton helveticus. The sequence goes on along the minus strand of NW_027611684.1, from coordinate 1,209,276 downwards.
ACTGGGTTCTGACTCATCGCAAGGCTCACACAGGAGTCGGCAGAACAGAGACACGTCGAGACAGCGGAACATATCCATTCCAATAAGAGAGCTCATGATCAGGCCGAGACAACCAAGTGATCCTGTTCAGCCAGACATGTGGTCCAATGGTGCAGTCACTGACCTCTTAGCGGGTATTTTAACACTGTATACTGGGGTCCCACCTGTGGCTCTAGGCAATGGTTGGACAGACCATGCCCCTGGACATTTAGTGTTACGTTGTATACTTTGGGTTTGGGTGGTTTCTTTTGGTGGGACTGCTTAGGACTTCTCGTTTTGGGCCCGAGTAATGTCTCTACAGCGACAGGTACTCCGTGTTTTTGGATATATTGGGGAGGGGGTAGGTGGGGGATTGTTGATTTTTTACTGTTAGCACAGTTTTTAGCACCAAACACACTGATACATCTCATTTCAATATGGAGATCACGGACCTAGACTATGACATGAGTTGATAACACACCAAATGTGTAACTCTACGTTGGGAGAACTGAACATTATATCGAGGAATGTACGTGGTCTGCTGAATAAAATTAACCGAGGGGCGATTCTCCATCGAGCAAAACGATACAACGCAGACAATCTTTTATTGCAGGAGACGCATCTTTTGGGCAATAAAACTCCATGCCTTAGTAGATTTGGTTTACCACGGTTTATCACTCCGGGTTTACACAAGGTGCAAGGGTCACAGCGATCCTGATACATCGCCGCTTGATGATTCTTTATGCCCCTCCCCCACTGGAACAAACATTAGTAGACAGAATTACACAACTTTTTCGGGTGGCTTTCCTGACGGTCTGGCGATCCTGGGTGGTGACTGGAACAACGTGAAGGCTCCCTTAGATAGGTGGTGTGCAGTGCAACCAGACAAACCCCCCTCTACATCCAAGCTTAATGTCCTGGCACACACATTGGGATGGTCAGACACATGGCACGCGTTTCACCCTACGGCGCCCGGGTTATTATATACATCGGCCGTGCACCACACATCATCGCGGTTGGACTACATATTCCTTCCACACAGCCTCCCACACAGATTAGCGTATACCTCCATTCTACCTAGGGTCTCTCTGACCACTCACCCGTCCAAATTAAGTTATGCCTGCAGGTTCAGCCGGCCCCATGCAGGTGGCGTATGTCCCCATGGCTCCTTCACGACGCTCAGTATCAGGAGAATTTATGACTTGCCATTGCAGGGTATACTATTATGGGAAGCCCTGTAGCCAACGATTAGGGGTCATACATAAGCTTCCGTACAGGCGAGAAACGCCTGACTCAGATACTTGAACTGTTAGGAGCGCCGAAGCCAATTGTAGCTGCAAATGCTGGGAGGGTCGGACCCAAGTTCTCGGCGAAATCTTCAAATTACTCAACAACAAATTCTTCAGCTCCTTACTGATGAGGCCAAAGAAGCGTGGCTGGAGACCCAGCATAAGATCTCCCAATGGGGCGATAAGTGCTTTATCGGCTATGTCAGGTTAGGTCAACCCCTGTGCAGGTACCCCTCCTGAGGGACCTGGATGCTACGCTCTGCACATCCCCCCAAAACAGTGGCTCAAGCTTTTGCATCCTCTAATGCCGATCTCTGACAACAGCAGGAGCTGATCGGAGACCCTCATAGGTGAATTTCTATTGGATATCCCCCCACGTTCTCTCTCCGATCCAGTGCAGGACTTGTTTAATAGCCCTATAATCCTAGATGATTTGAAGGCAGCATTAGCGAGCATTCATCCAGCTAGGGCCTGGGTCCAAATGGTTTTCCCTGCGCCTTCCTTCATCCACATATGATGACCTTGGGTCCGCATCTGCTGAAGGCACTACATGAAGCCCTAGAGCAGCATATCTTGCCCACGGACTGGAGGCATGCTGAGATCGTAGTGTTCCTCAAGCCTGGCCATCCCCCTGAGGACTCAGCTTCATATTGTCCTATCTCATTGCTCAACTTCGAGCCCAAACTTCTGGGAAAGGTCCTGGCAGACTGCCTCCGTTCATGCATCCAAGATCTTATTCACCCTGACCAGTCTGGCTTCATGCCACAGCGCTGGCCCAGACATAATATTGGGCGAGTCCATAACGCCATTGCAGGAGCCAACAGACTTGGTCGCCCAGTGGCTGTTCTGCTGGCGGACATAGATGAAGCATTTGACTCCCTGAGCTGGACCTACCTTTTCAAACTCCTTCATGCCATAAACCTAGGGCCTCAGTTCATAGCTTATACCCGGCTGTTATACACTGTTCTTTCCGCATCTGATCTTGTGGCAGGTTTTTGGTCTGCTCCCTTTCCCATCCATCGGGGCACGAGGCAGGGATGGCCCTTGTCCCCGCTCTTGTTCACTCTACCCACAGAGCCCCTAGTGGCGTGGGTATGTCAGGACCCGCTGTTTCTGAGGATAGATTGGACACAGGAATATTCAGACAGAATTGCGCTTTATGCACATGATGCTCTTTTTATATGTCGGACCTTGGTTCTCGGGCCCAGTGTCCTCCAGATTCTTTGGATTTTTGGCAAAACCACTGGGTTGAGTCCCAACCCATCTAAATCCAGACTCTTTCCTATTTACGGGGAGCAGAGGAGTCAAGTTTTGGCTTCCGAATTATCCATTGTTACTACAGCATTTAAGTACTTGGGGATCATTGTATCGCAATGCCCTAAGGCCTGGTTGGTGCACAAAATCGCCCCTTTACTCTCGGTTGCTCACGATGAGACAACGGTTTGGTCCCAGTTGCCTCTATCTTTATATGGCTGATCCACCATCCTCAAGATGGTTTCCTTGCTGCGCCTATTATACGGGCCTCAGAATTTTCTGTATACCATCCCTCCTACATGGTTTATGCAACTCTATGCGATCTTGAACAGATTCCTATGGCATGGAGGTGCCGTTCGAGTTGCACTCCGCAATTGTGTACAATCTACATATTGCGATGGCATTGCAGCAGCCGACGTCCAGGCATATTATTTCGCCTCTCACCTTTTCGTGATAAATGAATGGTGGTATGGGTCAAGGGAGGATCCAGCCATGGCCAGCAGTGCACCCACTTGCTGCATCTCCTATACAGTAACGCATCCCCAGAAGCACTTCCTCCAGCATGTCGGACAGTCATACAAATCTGGAGATGCACAGTTAAATCCATGGGATGGTGGGGCAGATTAACAGGTTCCACTCCACTTTGGCAGGGCACATACCTATGGCCCGTCTCCGTTCTGAATGGGTTCTGTAAATGGGACCTTATTGGAATATATCATCTGGGGCACTACCCTTAAGTCTTTTCAGTGGCTGCAATCCGACTACGACTTGCACAAGTTTCAGTTTCTTCGCTATCTCCGGCTTCGCCATGCCATAGACCCACAGATTTGTCATTTGAAGGCCCTACCAGAATTCCACCCACTGGAAAGCCGCCTACTGATGGGGGACATAGTAGATCACGAAATCAGAAAAATATGTCAGACGCTCAACACGCGCACTAAAACCACCATACACAAAACTAGACCAGCTTGGGAGGCCGATTTGCTCACACTCACGGACTACGACTGGACAGAGGTCCTGGCTAGCCCCTGATATGTGGCGGTGTCATCCTGGTACTGACTAATCCAGTTTAAATACCTCCACCGGTTATATTACACTCATCTTAGGCTGTGGAAAAAGGGTGTCATTCAGTCTCCTCTGTGTCTCCGCTGCAGCACTGACAACGGTTCCTTTGCCCATACTGTATGGAGCTGTATGGGGATTCAGCCATTCTGGACTCGAGTGACGTTCTGCCTGAGTCAGGTTCTGACTTCTTTCTTTTTTAGTCAAGAAACTGTTACGAATAAAACATAACAGTCTATTTTCAATTTCGTCGCCAGTTTATTTTAGTCATTTTTTCTAGTCAGAGAACTTTTTCATTTTTTCAAAAAACATTTCTTGTGCATATACAAATATACAAAATATACAGATTTATACAAAATTTACAAAAACTTCATGACTACCCAACACACTGGAGAAGTGTGGCTCACTGGTTAGAGGAGGCAGACCTGGAAGCAGAGGTCAGCCCAGGACCAAGGTTCAATTCCCGGCCCTAAAATGTCCATGGACTCGACAATTCTCGCTCCGGTGCCTACTCGATTCACGGGTTCACACTCTGCGACTCTGGGCAATAGCTTGCTGCCCAACGGCCCCTCGCGGTGGGATGCTGGCTTTCACCTTGCGGATACCCTGCCGGGGTTATCTCACAGGGGAATACCAGGACGGGTTCCCTAAGCAAGCGCTTAGAAACCTCTCGGTGATTTGCACTATATAAATTCCTGTACATTTACATTTACATCCATACCAACCTTTCTCACTACATACATTCAAAAACATTCACACTCAAACAAGAAAACAGTACCTCTGAGGTATAGGTCAATGTCAACAATAATGCTATTTTTAGGTAGAGTAGTTTGATGAATCCTACATTTTTTATGTTCAAACAATCTAAACTATTAGAACCATATTATGTCCTAATCGCGTCGATCCTCAGTGGTCAATTGTCAACAATATAAAAAGATCAAAAAGACTGGTTTAGGACCGGTGCGGGCGGTTACTGGCCAATTGACTCCGGTTGGCCCGGCAACATCAGAAAGTGAAGGAAATCACGCGCACTGATGGGCCTACTGTATTGGAGGATGCACAAATAGCTGAGACGTTCCGCGACTTCTATGCTCACCTTTTCGAGGGCACGCTTCCGAATGTCACTGCAGCAACTAGGTATCTGGACTCGGTCACACTCTCATCTCTGGCACTGGAACAATCCGAATGGCTCGAGAGAGAGAAATCCGCATCGAGGAGGTGGTCGCTGCGATAGCGCGTCTTAAGGTGGGGAAGGCACCAGGACCGGACGGCTACTCCTCCCCCTTTTACAAAACCTTCTGTACCACCCTAAAACCATTGCTCACTCGCCTATTTAACTCATTTGCGGATCCGGCAGCCATTCCACCAGATCTCCTATGTGCCTTTATCGCGGTCATCCCAAAGCCCGGGAAGGATAGAACTCAATGTGGGGCATATCGACCAATCTCCCTCCTTAATGTTGACCTTAAATTGTACACTAGCATCCTTGCCACACGTTTGGCAGCCCATCTGCCAGGCTTAGTAGATCCCAATCAGGCGGGCTTTGTCCCTGACCAGCAGACAGTTGACAACACAAAGAGAGTAGCCCATCTGATCGAAAAAGCTTCCCGGATGCCAGGGGAATACATGATGTTGGCGGTCGACGCAGAGAAAGCATTCAACCAGGTCCACTGGCCTTATCTTGAAATGGTGCTCGCCAAGTTTGGGATAGGGGAGAAGTTTCGAGCCCTGGTCTTCAACTGCTACAACGCGCCCTCCGCGGTGGTAAGTGTCAATGGCTACACATCGACTGCCTTCCCCATTGAGAGAGGGACGAGACAGGGGTGCCCACTGTCGCCCCTTCTCTTCGCCCTCTACATGGAACCCCTCGCTTGTCGGATTCGGTGGCGTCAGATGGATCTGGGCATCAAGTTCGGCGGCGATTTTAATGCCATCAGCCTCTATGCGGATGATGTCCTACTTGCCCTGGACCGTCCGCGGATGGCGCTGCCGGCGTGCGTAGCTGAGCTTGAGGCCTTTGCTGCGGTGTCCCGGTTCAAGATGAACACGGAAAAATCTATAGCACTATATCTGTCCCTCACAGCCTCGACTCGGGCTTACCTACAGACCCTTTTACCAGTTCAATGGGCTACGGACACGGTTCCATACTTGGGAATTCAGCTCGCGCCGACCCTGCCCCGAATGGTCACGGCAGACTACACTACCTTGCGCACTCGCATCCGAGCAGAGATAGATCGATGAAGACATCTTCCTCTATCCTGGCTGGGTCCCATAGAGGCAGTTAAGAGGACCATCCTACCGCAAATATTATAGCTTTTTCGCACCCGGCCACTATGACCTCCGACGGGCTGGATACGACAAACCCAATCAGACCTTGCCAACTTTATTTGGCAGAGTCGGACACCCCGGCTGAAGAGGACACTCGCCACTTTGGCTCCGGAGGAGGGAGGTTTGGGTGTCTCTGACCTGCATAAATACTACCAGGCAGCCCAGTTGCGTTATCTGGTGGAATGGAGTAAGTGGGAGTCCGACAAACACTGGCTCTTTCAGGACCAGGCAGTGGCCGGGCGCCCATTGCAGGAGATACCGTTTCTACCTCGAGTTTATAGGCCACCCAACCTCTATGCGTCTTTAATCACTCGGGCTCCCCTGGAAGTCTGGGACGTGACTAACATAACTCACGGCTTGACAACATTCCCCTCTCCACTGACCCCTCTGGTGGATAACCCTGACTTGACCCCCGGCGCGGCTAAGTGGGTCTTTGCACACTAGAGGCCGGCGGGTTGCCGCTTCCTGTATCATGTCTACAGCTCAGAAGGGGTGCTCCCCTTCCAGCTCTATAAGCAAGAATATAACTTCCCCAAAACAGATCGCATGAGATACTTGCAGGTGCGTCACTGGGCGTTGCAGCTGCAGGTGCGAGTGACGGCCGATAGGAAATTCACTGCATATGAACGATGGATCTTCTCGCGCACTTCCAACTCCAAACTCATTTCAGACCTCTATAAACTGATTCAGACGCCAACCACGCATATCTACAACCCGGGCAGGGTGCGATGGGAAAGAGAACTGGGTAGATCCCTGAGCCATAAGGAGTGGGGGAGCATCGCATACAGGGCCAGGCACTCAGCATACCACATGGGTCTCACCGAAACACTCACGAAAATATCTCTATATTGGTACTACACCCCTGAGAGACTATCCGAAATGGATCCCTCCAAAGATAAGCTCTGCTGGAGGGGCTGTGGGCACACGGGGACTTTGGTACACATTCTGTGGGACTGCCCGCTCCTCCAATCATATTGGACACACATCTTAGATGAAGTGGACACACACTTTAAGACAGAACTACCCCGCTTTCCTGCCTATATCCTGCTGGGCCTTCCCAATGCACTAACTTACCCACTACGCTCTCGTAGGGGCCGTCAAATAGCCATAGCTCTTGGGTCTGCTTTGCAGAACATCCTTGTACACTAACGTACTGCTACTATCCCCAGCAAAACAGGTTGGCTCCACCGGATGTGGCATGTGTTGGGCATGGAGAAACTGTCACTCACCGCAGCGGGGAAGGGGGAACAATTTGAGGTACTCTGGCAGCCCTTTAGAGCGCTACTGCTGACTCAATTTACGGAGATAACTTGTCCTAGATATCTCAGATTGTTGTGCCTGTCGACACCCATAGCTACGGACCCCTAGATACTCGAGACATGAGATATTCAGACACTAAACTGTTGAACCATGGGGAGACTGATGGGAGCTCTGGACTGGGTGGGGGAGAGGGGGGACGATGGGGGTTTTGGTAGGGGAGGTTGGGTTAAGGTTGGAGGGAGGTTGTTCCTGGTTTTTTCTAGTTCTCATATCTTCCTGGTTCAGTGCGTTTTCATCCCCAACAGGTTGGACATTGCTGTTATTACCAGTATTGAATTGAGCATCCTGCCTCCACTGAGGATTACTACTCGTATCTGGTGTAACCACACTGCTTATTGTACTATTTTGCATTGTCTTTCCATAATAAAAAGATGTAAACCTAAAATCGAAAACTATGCAATTCTTCTATTTGGAGGCCCATAAAATAAAGAAAGCAAAATGTATATATATATTTTTTTATTATAAAATGTTATTGAAGTAAAACAATGCAGAGACATTATTACAGTAGCACACACAGATGTATACAGGAATCAATAAGGCAGACATTTTAAATAATGAAAAAATGATATCAGCGGCCTCGGTGGTGTACGGGTCCAGCATTGTCCATTGCCATATCTGCGGCGGGGGAGCTGCAGATTTCTCCCCTATATGTGTTCCATTTCCCCCATTTCTTGTCCCATTTTTTGGGGCAGCCTCTGAGTTTATAGACTTCCTTTCCAGCAATCATACATCTGTCCATTTCTGCCACCCATCCAACTGTCAATGGTCGTATATGAGCTCCCCAGTGCATCGCAATTGAACGCTTCACCAGCAGGTACCCCAGTGCCACCCACTGTTGTTCAATCGCTGTTAAATCAGTGCCCCCCCAAATGTTTAGGATCCCTCCTTGGGGTGACAGTGGAATGGGTTTACCTAATGTATCCGTCATCTTCCACGTCGCCCCCTTCCACAATGGTTGAATTACTGGACAGTCCCACAAGATGTGGTAGAAAATACTTGTTTTACCACAACCTCTTAAGCACAAATTGTAGGGGAGTCTACCTATCCTGGCCAGGAGGGGCCCGACACATAGGGCCCGATTCACAGAACTAACTTAAGACAAAATCCTAAACTTACTACTTTTGGCATTCACAGAAGTCATTATTTTGTCTTAAGACAGACTTAAGACAGACTTAAGTTAGGATTCTGTCTTAAGTCTGTCTTAAGACAAAATCCTAACTTCTGTGAATACCAAAAGTACTAAGTTTAGTAATTTGTCTTAAGTTAGTTCTGTGAAATGGGCCCTCAGGCTCTATGTAATACTTTCAGTTGCATCGGACGGAAACAGTGAATATTGCTGTCTCTCTGGGGGCACATCAGTGCCGTTTGCCAGTCCTCATCCTCCAGGTGACCTAGGTCACCTTGCCTTTTATCACATTGGGCCCGATTCACAGAATAAACTTAAGACTCAATCCTAAACTTACTACTATTTTGGTATTCACCGAATGCACTTACTACTTTTGGTAGTCACAGAAGTTTGGATTTTGTCTTAAGTTTGTCTTAAGACAGACTTAAGTTAGGATTTTGTCTTAAGTCTATCTTAAGACAAACTTAAGACAAAATCCTAACTTCTGTGAATACCAAAAGTAGTAAGTTCAGGATTTTGTCTTAAGTTAGTTCCGTGAATCGGGCCCAAGGTATTTAAAACCTTCCAGGGCCATGGTGATGGAATAGCCTTGTGGCAAAATGGGCGGGGGCCATGCAATACATACAATACTGATTTGGACCAGTTAATTGAGTAGCAAGAGTGTTTCCCAAAAATAGTGATGATGTGGAGCAGGCTGTTGATGGATGCACGAGGGTAGGTTACATAAATAGGGATGCTGTCTACATAGAGTGAGATTTTATCTACCGTATCTTCGCCCCATTTGAGACCTCTAATTGATGCATCAGTACGGATCCAATGGGCCAACGGTTCCAGGGTCAAAGCAAACAATAATGGTGACAGTCTTCGAAGAGATAAGACCACTCTATCGAATCAAACGCAATGGTGGTGTCAAGAGAAAGTATTGCAGCGTCCTCCTGCAAATATGACTGCCTTCCCATTACGTTATGTACCGTACAAACGTTCAAAGCCGTATTACGACCTGGGAGGAAGCCCCATTGATCTTCATGAATCAGAGATGGGAGGACTATAAGACGTCTAGTCGCTAAAAGTTTCGCTAAGACCTTGGTTTCTGCACTGATCAATGAGATTGGTCTATATGAACTACACTCAGTTGCTGGTTTATTCGGTTTGTGAAGGACCACTATGGAGGCCAATCTTTGGTTTAGGAGTAAGATACCTTTATCCCAGCTCTCTTCAAACATGCATTTTAGATGGGGGGCCACTCCAAGAGCCATCCCCTTCAGGAATTCAATGGGAACGCCATTAGGTCCCATGGCTTTCCCTGACTTAATCGCAAAGATGGCATTGCAGATTTCATCAGCCAGATATCCGCGTCTAAAGCCTCTTTATCATTTTCCGAAAGCGTGGGTAGAGTCATCTCTTCTAGAAGCTGACGAGAATCTTCCACGGTGTATTGTGTCCTGGCAGTATATACATCTTCTAAGTAGTCCACAAATGTTTCCGCTATATCTTGGGGATCTGTTACTTGTGTATCATCTGACCGAATAAGTAGTGGGACCCACCTAGCCCCTTGCTCTCGCTTTTCCAGCCGCACCAGCATCTTGCCGGCCCAATCCCCCAGTGCATAGCCCCGATGGCGAGTCTGGAGCTATCTTGCTTGGGCTTTCTTTCGTGTCATGGCCTTATATTCCATTTGTTTGGTCCTGAGCTGACTAGCTCTATCATCTGTGGGGTCTGTAGTATGGGCAGATTCAATGCGGAGCAGATCACTTTCAATCTGAGTCAGTTGCTCGTTATGTTTGCGTAAATACCCCACTTTTAGAGCTAGGGCCCGACTGCCTTGTACGCCTCCCATATTATAACGGCCAAATCAACCGACCCCACATTTTCAGTGAAATAATGATCTGTGTGTTCAATCAAGTCTTCCTTGATGTCCGGAATTTTTAGGAGCCACGGGTTAAGGATGATTGGTCCCCTGGTGAACTGCATGTGGTATGTAAGCTCAACACTGAGGGGGGAGTGGTCTGAGATGCCACGAGGGAGTACCTTAAGACGCTGAAAGTGTCCAATGTCTGCTGTGGGAATAAAGAAATAGTCAATACGGGACATGCTATTATGGGCATTCAAATAGTGTGTGAAGTGGGGGACGCCCTGGTGTAACATTTACCATAAGTCTTCAAGCCCCATTGCCTGTGTGAAGTCTGCCCGCTCCGACCGACGGCGGTGAGACTGCCTCTGGGGGTGTCTATCAAGCTCGTCATTCATCGTCATATTGAAATCGCCTCCCATGATGATCGTGCCCTGGGGGAGATCTAACAGTATTTTGCCCAAATCCCGCAATGCTAACCCGCCCAGTTCCGGCGGATAGTAGGCCGAAATGACATTTAATGGCCTACCCTCCCAGATGGCCTCTAATACCGCAAGGTGTTGGTTTGTGTAAGGGCCAGATTCTTCCTTACTAGGATGCCCGTACAACGGGACCCAGATGTGAACTCCGCATGTACTAACAATTTGTAGCCCCAACGTTGGAGCGCTCGACAATTATTGCCCACCAAATGTGTCTCTTGTAGTAAGACAAGGTCAGGTGCGTTACGCTTAAGGTATTGCAGGACCACCCCTCTCTTTATTTTATTACCTAGACCATTTACATTCCAGGTCATAATCAACAGTGTTCTCTCCGGGGAATTCGTCATGGTGGAGATTTAAACCTGGACAGCCACTGGAAGGACCCGCACCCCTCCCAAGAACCGCCTCCGCAGTCACAAACGTGACATAAGTTGCAACTAGGGGGGAGCAAGTGGTTCCCCACTCCGGCCAACCACCGAGCACGCAGTCTGGACCTTGTTGCCAGAGAGACCCTGATCTGTGGAATGCTCTGCTTTAAAAGGAAAATACAGTAACCATCAACATTACAACTCCCCCCACCCCCTTCGCCCCCCCTCCCTCCCTGCCCCCCTACCAGCGGACTTTAAACTATCCACACCCCAGCTAAGCAGAGTGCCCGTCGCCCACCCAACCATTTGCGGGGTACCTGGTTAACCACTATTTTGTCCCTCGCCAAATACTGAGGTACGAAGATCAAAAGTGCAGTGAAACTTGAAATGTAACATTCCAGTCCTTGTTTTAGCACAAAGTAAGTCATTCAGCTTGGCTTGTGCACCTTTTATAATCTGGAGAATACAGATATGAGGGTCAGAGAATTACGGGTGACTTTGCATTTAACTAAAAGCGAGGAGGGTTCACAAAATTAGTTGCTTCGTTGGTCGATCAATACATGTGATCTGTCCTTTAACTTTTACTAGCAGCCCGTCCCGACGTTGTCCGGGTATGAATTGCTGCCGGCCAGTAGTATATTGTTTCGTAGGATTTCGTTTTGATAGCATTTCTTATCTGTGACAGGCCTGTGAGCCGATTCACAGTGCACTGCTGATGCACTTAAGAGTGCGCGTTCAGTAGTGTGTGAACTCGAGTTTCCCTACTTTATTTTCCTTGCAATATTATATAGCGCAAACTCGACAACATGGCATGAGCACAATTTACATTACAGAAGAACACATTCATTTGTGGTAGGCACGGGGAGACAAAGCGATTTGACTGGACTCACAGGATGTTGAGCTGATGCCGAGATTGGAACGTAGCCACCATCTCTAAAGTTTGCAATTCTAGAACTTGTGGTGAGAGGTGTGTCTTAAAATGTGTATGTCGGTGCTGGGCATCAATGAGAGAGACCTGTGCCTTTTTCCAATCAGTGGTGGAGTATGTTGCTAGAGATGTGGGCCGCCGTGCCACCAATGTACTTACGGGGGAGGGTAAGCACCCATTATTCCGCAACTTTCTTTCCACATACCATCACTCCGCATACTTTCATTACGAAAGTACCATAACTCCGCAATGCCATTATAACACATGGCATCACATTTTATATGCTTTTACCACGCATACATTTACAACGAAATTCGTTGTAAATGCTGAATGGTAAAAGCATGTTTTTTTTAAAAATCTTTGGATAAGGCAAGTATGGGTGTAGGGGTATATGTTTTGGGGTACTGAGGTATATGTTTTGGGGTGTTTGGGTATTTTAAGGGTTCAGATATAGTTTTGGTTTATGGGGTACAGGGGTATTTTTAGGGTTCAGGGCTAGGTTTGGGTTTTGGGGTATAGGGGTATTTTTAGGGTTCAGGGGTAGGTTCGGGTTTTGGGGTACAGGGGTATTTTAAGGGTTCAGGGCTAGGTTTGGGTTTTGGGGTACAGGGGTATTTTTAGGGTTCAGGGCTAGGTTTGGGTTGTGGGATACAGTGGTATTTTAGGGTTCTGGGCTAGATTTGGGTTTTGGGGTACAGGGGTATTTTTAGGGTTCAGGGGTAGGATTGGGGTTTGGGGTACATGGGTACTTTAAGGGTTATGGGCTAGGTTTGGATTTTGGGGTACTGGGGTATTTTAGGGTTCAGGGGTAGGTTTGGATTTTGGGGTACAGGGGTATTTTTAGGGTTCAGGGGTAGGTTTGGGTTTTGAAGTACAGGGGTATTTATAGGGTTCAGGGCTATATTTGGGTTTCGGGGTACAGGGGTATTTTTTAGGGTTTAGGGATAGGTTTGGGTTTTGGGGTACAGGGTATATTTATAGGGTTAAGATAGGTTAATGTTTAAGGGTGTTGGGGTATTTTATAGAGTAAGGGTGGGTTATGATTATGGCATGCAGGGGTATTTAAAGTAGGGGAGGGCGGAATTGGCGCTAACTTGGTACAATAAATCCGCAATATTTTGTTCCGTTAGATTTCCAATTATTAAAACAGAAACCTCATATATTAAAGATAAAATAACAAGTATTTCTACATGCTAAAATGTATGTAGTCATTTCACAAAAGTGAAATTAGCTTCCAGCAAGCAGTGAGAGAGGTGATGATTTTGAGATCAAGCCCCTGCAAACCATTATGGGACGAGATTAGCAGTGGGAAGTGAATATTAAAGTATCCAAATAATACTACAAAGAGCTGCAGTTCACCTCGTTCTCCCCAGTTGTCCCCAAGAGGCAAATGCAATAGCATTTAAAATATTATACATCAAGCTGCAGTTCACCTAGTGGTCCCTAGATGTCCCTGATGAGGCAAATGCAACAGCATTTTAAATATTACACATCAAGCTGCAGTTCACCTCACCGTCCCCAAATGTCCCTGATGAGGCAAATGCAATAGCATTTAAAATATTATACATCAAGCTGTAGTTCACCTTGTCGTCCCAAGATGTCCCTGATGAGTAAAATTTAAAAACATTTAAACCCTTTCATGAATGCTAAAAATGATGCTAAACTTACCCCATAATGCTTTGCATGGCCTTTTAGTTGTATTTTTGACCATAACTGTGCTTGGAGTGGTTCTAAGAGAATGGGACCTTGACTGAATTACTATTTAAAGGGAGCAGGAATGTATAGAACCTGGGAAGAAAAAACAACACTCGAGACGGAATGCCCCTAGCGATTGTCACGTCCCCCCAGCACGCCCCCCAGCACACACCCACAGCACAATGCAGACACGCCCACAAGGGACTACTTTGCTGCCACGGTTCTTTTACCTTTTAAATGTATTTGGTGGGCGTCTGCATAGCCTATGTCCTTCTGCTGCAACTGCCCTTTCCAACGCTGTATTGGGTGTTGTGATTGGTGCTGTGGTTCCTGAGATTACCCGCCTCAAAGGTTTGGGCTCTCTCTTTATTATATTAGTATAGATTAATTGTGTTCATTGTGAACCATCCTGTTCAGCACTCGAATTCTGTTCTCTTGTTGTTGGCGGGTTCCTTCGGTTATTATTCATGCCATCCGTTCTCTGATTTTCTGATTGCTTCCCCATATGACGCCACCCTTCTATCCATTCCCACGCCTCCTCAGGGATAGGAAAAACCAGGCCCTGCCCTCAGACTCCACTAGTAGCTTCGCGGGGAACAGCATGGAGTATTTTATGTTTTTGTCCCTGAGCGCTTTTTTTGACCTTTGTAAAGCTGCGTCAACATGCCTGCAACTTCACAGTGAAATCTGGAAAGAATGTGATCTGTGTTGGTGTGCAGGTTGCAAAATCACGTCCCTATCTCAGAAGTTAAAAACTCTTGCTATGATAGAGCACGGGGGCCCCAGGTTTTGGCCTGCCCCCAGGGACCCTGTGAGCCCGTTCGATAGAAAAATAGCTGGAGAGACGTTTAGGTTGGAGGTTCTTAAGTATGAGGTCTTCCACGAACAGGTCAACGGTGGGCCCTTCCATTCGCTCCGGGACCCCAAGAATACAGATGTTGTTCCGTGTTGCCCTCCCTTCATAGTCATCCAAGAGCTCACCCATCTTCTTCTGTTGTTCTTGGAGTTGAGCCATTTGCTGCTGAAGAGTGGAGGTATCAGCTATGAGGGTTGTTGTTTTGATCTCAACGTTTTCTACTTTGGAGTCCATCTTTCGCAGGTCTGCTCGTAATAGGGTGACCTCAATATTGACTGAGTCTATTTGAGGTCTGCACTCCACTCCATGGCCTCCATGACATCTTCCAGGGTCAGAGTTTTTGCCGTGGGAGGGGAAGGCGAGGCCTTCGGATCTCCCTCAGAAGCCATCTCTTTGTTCTCTCCTCTGGAGTTCCATGAGAACTTTGTTAGTTGTTTTTGAGTGGTCGATTTGCCCCCTCTGTTCGTGGCCATCAGTGCTGAAGGTGGAGCAGCATCGACAGGGAAACCAGCCTGTAGTGGCCACCGCCGATGTATGGGAGGGGACACCTCTTGGTTTGTCTAATGGACTCCCGAATGGGACCTGCAGGAGTAGGGAAGGAGACCCCCTCCTAGCCAAGCGAGTACTACACGGCGCCAATCCGGGTGGTCCAGTATTCACACCGCTATCTTCCCCCTTGATGCTGTCTTTGTCTACCTCGCCAATGTTCTCGTCAATGGGACCCCGATCCCAGACTCCCCACAAGGAAGTATTTGAGGGCTGAGGGCCCAATAGGGATAGATTGGGATTCAATTTTAACTGTGACCTTCTAGTTGAGAAAGTCGAGCGAAAAAGTAGCGTTTCTGGGCAAGTCTACAGGCCGCGGTATAGGGATCATTGGTCGTTGCTTCACCCTTTCACCACCATCTCAGGGTGTAGTGCTCTGAACCATGCGGCCATTCCTGTGTGCCCCTCCTCACCTGCGCCTCATGACGGAGTGTCTGAGTGGAATGCACAATGTCCACTGTCCAATGGGTAGATCCAAGGGCAGGAAGGCCCGGGCAGGCCTGAGAGCCGGGAGACCCGTGTAGATGGCGTCCAGGAGGGGCCTCGCTGCAGGCGGGCCACAGTTACAAAGCCCCTGGGCCCGTTTATGGTGTCCTCTGTGTCGCACTCTCAGACGGATCCTCTCCAGGGCTCCGGTCAGTGCCGCGCCACCCCAGCCAGCGAGGAAATGTGCTTGTGCCCTCAATATTTGAAGTAACCTATTTCCTCAGTTAGGTGATGAGTCAGCAGGTCTCCGGTTCGGGGTTTCCGTAGGTCAGTCATGTAGGCCACAATCATGGGCGCCAAGCGTGGGAGGTGGCACCCTGCTCCCAAATCATAGGCAGGCGAGTCTTTCAGCAACATCGGGAGTAGCGGCCAGCCCCGCTGGGCAATCCACTTGCTCTTCGCCCCGCAGTCTCGCCTCCTCACCCTCAATCAGCCTCAGGTCTCCCTGGGTGATCCGGCGGTATGCAGGTAGGCCTCTCAGCCGGGGACCACGCGTGATTGGACTTCCGCTGGAGCTCTGCTGCCAACTCGCCGTAGCCGCGGCTATTTCTCAAGTCCCCGGCACAGCGTTCTCCGTCGTGTCCTCGCCCCACCTTCTCCCAGGGCTCCGGTCCACCCCGCTATCCTCGCCGCTGGTGGGTGCCGCTCCTGAACTTCTGAGGCAGTGTTTTCCACTTCTTCGTATTAGGCGCTCTCTCCACCTCCAACTTTCCCCTTGATGCAAGTCGCCAAGCCATCTACAGGGGCTAAGATGAGATGCCCGACTGGTATTACAAGAGGTCCCCTATGTGTGGGGAACTCTTTGGTGAATATAACGGATTAATGAAGCGGATTTATCAGCGAGGGATGAGGAGCCGCTTCAGCAAGCGACCGTTCCCATCGGCTGTCAGCCACGCCCCTCCCAAAATGTGTATATTTAAAATATAAAAGCAATAAACACTAAAGACAAATTTTGAAAACAAATTTGAATGTTAAAACCAGGCTGAATAAAAAGTTCCCACCACATGGAGATCCAGATGTTTACATGTTCCTGGTGGCTGATGAAACATTGCTGTTCCCAGCAGCCAAGAGGCACACCTCGGAAAAAATCGATAGATCAAATATGTTCCCATTCAACCCCCACAGCAGCCGCAGAGGAAGCCAACATAGTACCTGATGTTCCGTAGGGACAGAGCTCACATACAAACCAACAGATGTGGAGGCAAGCTTGGTATTTCATAGAAGGCAGCCATGAGCAAATGCATCAGCAAGGGACAGCGGCACAGATGAGCCTTCAACGGGTCCACCAGTATATGTTTGCCCAAAGGTTCAACCAACCACAACGCTAAGCACAGTTCCAGGGCACACTCGTAAGTGCACAAGAGATAGTGGAACAAAGGCTGTATGCAATAAATTCATACAGGCTGAAACAACAGGAACCAATGCTCATCAAGTTCTTGAAGCATAGGTGTGTCCAAGAAGTGTACCATGCATTAACGGCAAACCAGGACGCAAGGCAGTTCTAGCTCCATGTGATCTTGAACTGGGATATCCATTGCGGAGCAAAAATATTAAAAGTAATATCCATGCAACTAGGATCAGGACCAGCAGAAGACCTCAAATGATGCTCCTGAAGACAGAGAGGTTAAATGATGGAACTATCCCAAATACAGTCTGGAAAGTGCTGACCAACCCATAGCCAATGCTCTTAAAAAATCCTACAATTCCTGGTGTATTACTAGACATGTTAAAATATGAAGGTCCAGATCCCCAAAATGTAGTGGGAAGTTGGTATGGAGAAGCGCCTGTATTTCAGAAGAAGAACGTGCCACCTGAATATCAAACATCAACTTTGCCGAAGTTAGGGCCACATCTTTTTGAATTAATAAGGCTTTCAGTTTGCTCAGGGCAGAAAAACACACGATGGTAAGATTAATTGAAGGTCATAGGTTATCATCCCTAATTACACAGGCGGGCGGAAATTAAACTTGTGCACAACATGTAACAATGAAAGACACAGTGATCACATAGGGAACCTCTGATGTCATTCCACAGCAACCTTGAGCATTCAACATCAGGTAACTCCCATAGAGAGAAATCTGAAATTCAGATGCATCACGGCAGCTGGAACCCTTTCTAGTAGCCAGATAGGTTCGCTATAGATGCATTTCATGCCCCGTGCAAAGAAACTTCCTTGCATACTAGGGACTCACTTAAAGTATTCTCACAGTCAGAGCAGCTGAAAAACACTTCAGTCTCCTTATTCTGAAACCATAATGTGAATGGATGCTCCCATTGTTCATGTATGAACCCTTCACCTAATTCCTCATATCTGCCCACTTGATGGTGTTGTAGACAGTACTGAATTGGAAAAGTTGAAATTGGCAATGTAATCAATCAATCAATCAATCATATCATTTATAAAGTGCACTACTCATCCGTAAGGGTCTCAAGGCGCTGGGGTAGGGAATGCTGCTACTGCTTGAAAAGCCAGGTCTTGAGGAGTTTTCTGAAGGTCAGCAGGTCTTGGGTCTACCGTAGGTGGATGGGGAGGGTATTCCAGGACTTGGCGGCGAGGTGGGAGAACAGTCTGCCACTGGAGGTCGCTCTTCGGAAGTGGGGGACTGTGGTGGGGGCAAGGTCGGTGGAGTGTAGCTGGGGGGTTGGGGTGTAGAAGCTGAGTCGTCTGTTGAGGTACGTTGGTCCAGTGTTGTAGAGTACCTTGTGTGCGTGGGTGAGGAGCTTGGAGGTTATCCTCTTGTTGACCGGGAGCAAGTGCAGGTCTCTCAGGTGGGGTGTGATGTGGCTGCGGCGAGGGATGTCGAGTATCAGGCGTGCAGAGGTGTTCTGGATGCGTTGGAGCTGTCTCAGCAGTTTGGCCAAGGCTCGTGCATAGAGGGTTTTTCCGTAGTCCAACCTGCTGCTGACGAGGGCCTGAGTGACCGTTCTTCTCGTTTCGGTGGGGATCCACTTGTAGATCCTGCGGAGCATGCGGAGGGTGTTGAAGCAGGAAGAGGAGATGGCGTTGACCTGTCTAGTGATGGAGAGGGTGGTCGAGGATAACCCCTAGGTTGTATGCGTGGTCGGTTGGTTTTGGAGCGGTTCCCGGTGCGGTTGGCCACCAAGAGTCATCCCAGGCCGGTGTGGGGGTCCTTGGTGAGGGAGAGGATCAGCTGGGGGTCATCGTCGTAGGAGATAATGTTGAGGTCGTGCCGACCGGTGACATGGGCAAGCGGTGCCATGTAGATGTTAAACAGAGTTGGGCTAAGGGATGAGCCCTGGGGTACGCCGCAGATGATCTTGGTGGCTTTGGAGCGGAAGGGGGGAAGGCGAACGCTCTGTGTTCTGTCAGAGAGGAAGAAGGTGGCCCAGTCCAGGGCCTTCTCTTGGATCTCGGCGTCGTGTAGGCGTGTTCGTAATGTGTGGTGGCAGACCTTGTCGAAGTGTTGAAGCGGCTGATAGATCCAGGAGGAAGAGGGCCGCCATTTCTCCGTTGTCCAGCAGGGACTTGATGTCATTGGTGGCAGCGATGAGGGAAGTCTCGGTGCTGTGGTTGCTGTGGAACCCAGACTGGGTAGGGTCCAGGATGTTGTTCTCCTTGAGGTAGTGGGTCAGTTGTTCATTGACGGTCTTCTTGATGACCTTTGCCCAGAATGGGAGCAGGGAGATGGGCCAGAAGTTCTTGAGATCCTTGTGGTCCGCCTTGGGTTTCTTGAGTAAGGTGTTGATCTCGGCGTGCTTAGATGGATTATCCAAGATGAGGATGCTATCTCTGCAATGGTAAAAGGTTGAGCTGAGTTGAAGTTTATTTGCATAAGTCAGTTAAAACCATTGCATTACAATAAAATAATAATAATAATAAAAAAAAGAGAATCATAGTATTTGCACTTAACCCTTGCAACAAGGTTTGAAATTAGCTAAATGTCTTCTGGTTATGTGCAAGAAAGTGCACATTGCTCGTCGGACCGTGACCGGTAAACAAAGTCGCAAAGTCGCCAGTTTTATGGTCCATCAGTTCTCCATCTCCACGGCACTCTCCCTTTAGCAGTTTTACCTTTAGGCCCGACTTTCTAGTAAAGTGCATGTGCTATATGCTGCCATGTGGTCCAGAGCTTAAATTTCATGTTTACAATTGCCCGTTGTTTTACGACCAGCCCCATTGAAATTTATCTCCCATCTAACTAGTCGGTTTTACAGTTCTTCCTTCCATTCCCTTACCCTTTAGCACCACATGTTCTGTACTTGGTCCTAGTTCTCTGGAGAATGTGCTTGTGCTTAACAACCTTATGAAATTTAAAACAGGCTTTTATTTGATAAGATAGTTGGGATCCCCAATCTCTGATGTGCTTCATTCAGAGCAGGAACTGAGTTCAGCCGGAGTGCTATGAACTCCGTCTGTAGACATATATTTGAGAAAATGTCTTCTTGATTTCATTTCAGGTCGGCATCTCCTGGCTTCCATTTAAAATAATCCAGAATCAGCTTTTGTACTATGCGTGGGCAAGATAAGGGACCAGGGCAGGGTTGGAGAGCGTCCTTGATTAATTGTATGCATCTTCCGCAGCGGGCCAGGGTGTCGGGCTCCTTTTGTGAAAAACATATTGCTGAAGCCTCTAGGCAGGTGGTTACATTTTCCCTCAAGAATAAACGTACATTTTCAAGCCTCTCAATGTATAACATTGGGTATTTATCATCTTTCCGTGCCTCAGCTATCTGTTGTTCAGAAAGATGATAAGGTGAAAACAGATTTGTGATGTTTATGTGTTGCCACGGTGGTGACCTGACCGTAATGTCCAGAACATAGAGTCCAGCTCAGCAATAGAATTGATCTAAGCTGGGACTACACATGTTGTAACACAGATACGTCCTTCTGAAGCACATCTATTGTAGGTGAGACAATGTTACCTAAAGAATAAATTCTAGATGATAAGGTAGTCATAGAGCTCTATTGACGTGTTTTCTGAAGACCCAACAACAAGTCTTGTAATTCCAAGTTATCAGAAAGAAGGGACAAGTGTTGTTTTATTTGAGACAGTGTTGAGTTTTGTAGTCAATCAAGGCACACATTCCCCACACTGTAATTTGTTACCACCTCTGAATGTTCACTCTCAACATATCACATGTCAGGCCTATGGGCTGTATATCCATTACAATTACATAGGAATCTATCCTGTCATGTGTCTAGTGGCCATACTAACCATCCCTTCCAATTGGGAGCTGGTGAATTCTGTCTACTCTTACACAGCATGGTGTTAATAGTATTTTCATCATAAGGTGTTGACTGTGGCCAGTTGTCAAGTTGTGTAAGAGTGGAAACCTTTGGTGTGTTCAAATCTTTTTTTCTTGGCCAGGTGAAGACTTGTCTGTTGCACAGTTTTGTTCAGGAAAATAATCTCTTGTGGTATTCAACAGGTTCTAATTAAAGCCTCAGTTCCCTGAACCTGCCAACCTTTGGTCCCCCATATAGATTTTACATCTATTGTATCCCTCAAAAAGTCCAAACTTTGTTCAGAGAGCCTGGAAAGGAAAGAAGTAGAGTATATCAGCTTGGTGTCAGTTAACATGTTTTTCTGTGGAGGTGTTTGTGCAAGCCTATAATAAAACAAGGCAGGATCAGATGTGTCATAACAAGAAAAATAGTCGAACTTCTCTGCAAATGCTCTTGGTTGTGTAGGGCAATGTTCCCATTGTGTAAAGTTAAAAACCTCATGAGGTGCACTAGCCCTATGGAGGAAACGATGACGGTAATGTTGAAAACAGAACATCTCATCAAAATCAGACCATCAAAACCATCATATAACTCATCAGAAGAAAACATATCTGAATGTTCTAGATTTTTTAACATTTCATGTATTAATGTCCGAATAATCAGAAATAGTACTAGGGGCGATAATGTAATTCAAACAAATTTTAAACAAATGCGGAATTTGTAACGGTTCATTAGGACCATACACTTCAAATGATAAATTGTCCCATACAATCCAACCTGGAACTGGACCAGCTGAAATGTTCACTAGGGACAAGCCTCTCTGTTGACGGTGTGATGATGCATTGTCATATGGTTACTACGTTTCTATATATTGTGTTAAGTTAGCATGTGCTTATTAAATGTTTAAACGCCATATTTTTCTTTCTGCTTCGGTTTGCACATGACACCTAATTGTTATTGTAGCTTCTAACCTAGACGAAAGATGTGATTTATTTGAGAATAATATGTTATTGCACTGGTATCAGTCGTGCTTGGAACACTTGGTACAACTGTCTGCACACTGAGAACTGCACACTCTAAGAATAACCTAACACAAGGTTGCTGTAGGCCTGATCCTCGCATCACGTTAGTCATAACACAAATAATGTTGTTGCCAATATTGGGCTCTACGCGGGTTTAAGATAGAGTTACAGGGAATGAATCAACACACTTGATGCTTCACATGCTGAGAGCTGGTAGCGGTTGATGTGATCTCCTTCTACTGAGAATTATAGGTATGGGTCCGCCCTGCTAGGAACCCCGCTGAGACCTTCTTAGATATAATATAATATGCTAATTAGGGTGCGCGAAATATAGGTGATACAGAATTTCAAAGATCTTTGCATCATAACATGCTATCACCTTTTGCTTATTATGGATTAGTGACTATGCTGCTAACTCTGATTTTTATAATATGTATTTTGATATTATATAAGATACTGCGTTTGAGAATGTTGCATTGAAAAATAAACATTTCAAACTTGCACGTGTGTTCTCTGCCTCCCAGTTTCGGTTTGTAATGATTATATAACGAAAGAGTGTTCATGTGTTCCACGATACCTGAGGTATTCTAAGTTCATGTTCTGGATTGTCTAAGTCATTGGGAAGTATTTACTACCGATGAGACACTGTAGCTAGCTAGGTAAAGGGATTTCTGAAACAAAGGTGGGTTCTGGGTCACCCTGACTCACCCAGGTTCTAGATCTCTGTGCACAGTTCTGTGGGAGAACGGAAACCCTAACACATGGCGCCCAACGTTGGTTGGCCTTATATCATGACACTCGAGTAGTATAACATTCAATCCTTAACGCCTTCATTCCCGTTTCCGGAAAACGGCGGTGTCGGAAAAACCTACCTATTTTTGAAATAGGTCATTTTCAAGCTTGAATCTAACAGTGAAAGGTTTCTTTGAATTACTACCCAGTTGTGCTACAAAGTAATCTTTGTGTTTTCGCTTTCCTGTGCTGACATGGCTCAAGCCGTGGACATCCCGCAGCATAGTCGCATTGCGGTGCGTGACCATTTGCGGATGTATGATGTTCCTCTGGATGGCTTGGCTGTGGTTCTGGTGGTGAGTGCGGAACATGCATACCCGTACGAACTATTTTATTCGTGGGTGACATTTCCGGCGGTGGACGCTAATTCTGGTGTGTTCCACTCGTACACTGCTTCAGATGTACCGGCTGCATATGCTCCGTACAGAGCACTGGAAGTTCCTATTGACGCTTGGCAGCATGGAGTTTGGTTTGGTGGCGCCCTACCGCACGCTTTAACCGCTCCGAGATTAGGTCCGTTGTCCATTCCGGGCACTCTTTGGCCCGCTTTGGCTGGATTTACACCTCACCCCCGACGTGCCACTTGTAACTTGGGAGAGTTGCGGCGGCTTCATGAAGTCGCGGTGGAAGTGATTAGAGCGCTTGTTCATTACACTAGCCATAATGTTCAGGACGCGGCCCCTAGGGGGGCACAACTTCGTGAACATGCTGGTCTGAAAATCAATCCGGTCATGGTTAATTCCGTGATGGGTAAAAAGCCCCAGGAGAAGGACGATTTTCCGTTCTGGCTTGCTGAGAAATTCGGCCAGTTGGAAGCTGTGTTTCCCAATACGAGTCCGGGTGATAAACACCGGATTCTTACACTAAGTTTGCCGAAAGATCTGGCTCCTGACCTTGTTGACTGTGAGACCTGGGGCAAAACTTTTGCAGCGGTCTATTCGAGGTGCTTTGGCTCCCCGTCGGTGACCAATCTAGGTGGGGTCCTTAATCGTGTTCAAGACGAACACGGATCAGAGGCGGCTGTTGAATTGGGCATGTGCCTGTGTGGCTCATTTGATGTGGTTTGCAATCTAATCCTTGCGAATGTCAAGGGGGATGCAGTGAACTTTCAGGTGGCTAACGCGTTGGCGATGGTTCAGGAGGCCGACCGACCCCGACAGTTGGCAAAGATTATTGTGGCTGCTTACCAAATGGTTGGCCGCAACGCGAAAGGGGTTAAAGCTTTTCCTGAGAAGGAGAAGAAACAGCCCCAGGGTCAGACATCGGAAACTAGTGGTCAACAAAAATCCAAGAAGCAAAATTGGCCTAAAAAGCAGAATCAGGGTAAGCAACAACAACAACAAGCACAGGTTTCTGCTCCTGCGTCTCCGTTGCCTGCGCAGTCGGATCGTGTTTATGATTTGCGCGACCGCGCGATGATTAAATCGCCTGAGAGGTTTCAGGCTTCTGACCAACGCTCTCCTCGTTCCTTTCAGGACTCATCGGCTCCGTCAACCGGTGGTGGAGGGGGCGGCAGGGGCCGGGGTGGCCAGCAAGGACGTGGTCAGCCCCGCCCGCGAAACAGTGGAGAGCAGCAGGAAGGCTCTACGCCCAAGAGACCTCAGTTTGCCGCGAAGAAAGTCGCCGCCCTGACAGCGCATCGTTATGCCCCAGATAGTGAGAACGCGGCTTCGGAATCTGACGTGGGCTCTGACCTTGCTGGACAGCGCAGCAGAGATTGCCATAGTGAGAGAGGCCCTCCGTCCACTGTTGAAGGTGACAGCGACTGATTCTTATGTTGTGATAGAAACTGCTGACACGCATGTTGCTCCCCCTGAACGTCTTTTTGAAATTGTCCTGTTAATTGAAGGTGACATGCAGCGAACTGTAAAAGGGGTATTTTGGGAAAATCTCTCGTCTACGTATGACATTTTGCTTTCGGAGGCTGACTGGCCCCCACCTTTCGTTCTCGCAGCTCCGCGAGGGGAGGAGGTAATCCTGCCCAGTTTTGCGCACACTGTACCGAGAGTGGAAGCGCTGCATTTTGCAGAAGAGTGGGCTCTGGCGCTTGCGCCGGCTGTGTACCGCAATCAGTGTGGCTGGGATAAATTGTCACCAAGCCACGAGATTCCTTTACGGTCGCAACCACAGCCTCAACCTCAATATCCCATACGGCGTGAAGCGAAAGCTTCGGTCGCAGCTATCCTTGAACAATTGGAATATCAAGGTGTAATTGAAACGTGTGTGTCACCGATGAATAACCCACTTTTTACTGTAAACAAGCCTGACGGCTCATATCGTTTGGTTTTGGATTATAGGCATTTGAACTCGCATTGCCGTAACTGCGCAGTACAGAATACTCATGGCTCTGCGTTAGTGAATAGTCTTGAGCGTAAACGGTTCAAAACCACGCTTGACATTTCCAACGGTTTTTATGCCCATAGATTAGACGGTCTAAGTTCCCAATGGACCAGTTTTACATGCGCCGGTGTGCAAAAAATGTTTAAACGACTCCCAATGGGCTGCAAGAACAGTCCTGGAGTTTTTTCCGCGCGCATTGTCTCTCTTTTGGAGATATTCGACCCAGTTGCTTGTTCATATGTGGATGACATTTATCTCACAGACGACGATCTTTGGGAGCATCTGTGTCGAGTAAATAGCATAATTTGTAACTTTGCTGACATGGGTTTATTTATTTATTTATTTATTTATTGTGACTTGTATAGCGCACTATAACCCAGGGGTCTCTAAGCGCTTTGTTAGGGTCAGCTAAACAATAAAAAGATGCATCAAATTACATTTATCGGCCACCCCACGCTTGCTGGAAAAGCACAGTTTTTAGTTGTTTGCGGAAAGGCATTAGTTTCTTTTCATTGCGGAGTTTCAGCGGTAATTTATTCCACATAGCTGGCAAAGTATGTGAAAAAGCGCGTCCACCCACGGTAGTCAGTCTACAGCGTGGCTGAACCAGGTAGATGGAGTCAGCCGATCTAAGAGCCCTCCCTGGTTTGTAAAGGGACAGACGAGATTTCAAATAGGTGGGTGCTCTCCCATGAAGCGCCTTGTGTACAATACAGAGCCCCTTGAACATTAATCTCTGCCTCACTGGCAACCAATGGAGTTCCCGCAGGAGGGGGGATGCCTGGGTACTCCTTGGTCTCTTGAAAATGAGCCTAGCAGCATCATTCATGACCGTCTGCATTCTATTCAGGAGGCCCTGTGGGAGTCCTATATACAATGAATTGCCATAATCCAGCCTGGCCAAAATCATTGCAGAAACCGCGCTCCTTAAGGTGGAAAAAGAGAGCAGTGGGGAAACTTTCCTAAGTTGGCGAAGGAGGCCGGGTTACAAGTTTAACTTTGCAAAATCGCACATTGCGGAGTATACAGTGTTGTTTCTGGGTTACGAGCTTAACCATGAAGGAAAGGGTTTAGCACCCCATTTCCTGGAGAAATGCGCACAATTGAGCTCTCCGACAACACTGAAAAAATTACAATCTCTTCTGGGCTTTCTGAATTTCGGGAGGACTTACATTCCGGGATATGCCCAGCGTATCAAGCCTTTGTATGCTTTGATACAACCAACTTTTTCAAAATCATGCTGGCTGCCTGAGCATTCTGCCATTCTGCAGTCTTTGCAGGCTGATTTGCTCGCTTCTGAATACTTACAAACTCGTGATAACCAGACCAACCTGGTGATAAGGATTATCCCTGGGGCGGTGGGTTTCACGTACCTGACTTTTAATGAAGGAGATACAGTACCTATTGCTTACAAGTCACACTTGTACACTTCGGCTGAACTGCGATTTTCCACTGTAGAAAAAGTTTTAACTGCTGTACAGATGGCAATTCTTAAAGAACGTGCTCTGTCACAAGGAAAACGCATGTTGGTTGTTACCCCGTGTCCAGCCTTAGAGGCGGTTACGAAAGCCAGTGTACCTAATTCCAAAGCTTTGCACCCTCGGTGGATTCAATGGGCTGCATCCTTGGCATCCCAGGATGTCACGTTTATTTTTGACGCCACTTTACGGTCACAGGAGTATTTACAGTATGAATTTGTTCATCCTGCTCCATTAGCAATGCGGCCGTTGGAGGATTTCCATTGCATCATTTACACAGATGGTTCGGCGCAGGTTGCGCATGGCTCTAAACATGCCTACGTTTCCGCTTGCGCCATTGTGGTCGGTGCCATGGTGAACGATGAGTTCAAGTCCAGTGTCGTGCACACGCAGACGCTTGGAGACTGCACCGCACAATTAGCAGAGCTTCGTGCTCTGATGCTTGCATTGGAGTACGCAGATCCTAGTGTGACGACTTTGATCGTAAGTGACTCTTACTACTGTGTCCAGTCTTACAATGAGAACTTGTTCTTTTGGATTCAGAATGAATTTCGTGATTCCAAAGGTAGCACAATAAAACATAAAATGATCTGGGTCCGAGTGGCGGAACTTAAAGAGAAGCTGCCACTCGTGTTTGTGATTCATACTCTCGGTCATCAGCGCGTGGGGGTCCACGCTGTTGGCAACTCGCTTGCTGATGAAGCAGCGAAGTCAGCGGTATCGAAATACTTAGTTGCAGCAGTCACGAGGTCCAAAAGCAAAATAGATGACGACATCTTGGCAGCTATTGCTGCAACAGAGAAGGGAAGTAAATATCCTGCGGGATTCCCTTCTAAATACACATACCACTTAAGTCCGGATAAGGTTCCTTATGTGAAAATCCCTGAAGTTGGCGAGCGTCTAGTTCCCAACTCGGATCGCAGAGCTGCCTTGATTACAGCGGCGCATGAAGGTGTGGCGTCTGCGCATGCGGGCGTCTCGGTCACTGTAACTCAGCTACAACAGAGATTCTGGTGGCGGGGACTGTACAAACAGACGCGTGAATATGTTCTTCAATGTGACATTTGCCAGCAGATTAAGCCTTCGACTGCTGCGCGTCCGCCTCAGACACAGTTGTACATCTTGAATAAACCACTTGGATGTGTTTATTTGGATCACTGCGGTCCATTTTCTTCTGATACTGCGTATAAATACATCTTAGTCGCAGTTGATTCATGCACACGCTTTGTGTGGGTATGGCCGCATCGGAGCGCTGATTCACGTACTGTCATTAAGGATTTGCGAGTCTTTGTGGGAATTTTTGCCTGTGGTACCTTCCATTCGGATCAGGGTCCGGCTTTTGCCTCTAAGGCATATAAGGATGCTATGGTTTCGATGGGGGTCCAAGTCAAGTTTTCGAGTCCCTACAGACCTGAGGGTAATAGTGTAGTTGAACGAATGAACCGCGACTTAAAGCAATCTTTGACAGCTCGAGTTATAGGCACTGGCAGAAACTGGTTAGCCCACCTCATAGGCGTGCAGCGTGCGCTTAATAATCTCCCTAGAAGGTCTCTGGGTGGGCGGACCCCATACGAAATGCTCTTTGGTATCAAGATGTATGTACCTGACCTTGATGGGCTGGACTACAAGGCCCAGGCCACGGCCTTTGACGTAGATGAACATTGCAATGTTTTACAGAATCTACAAAAGACCAGAGACAGTCTTGCAAAGGAACATTTGCCCTCCACATCGGATGATGCGCTGCAGATCCCGGTAGTTGGCTGGCTACCCCAAGTTGGAGAACTGGTTCGAGAGAAGATCGATAACAAGAAAGAGTTTGGTCCCTCATATCGAGCACCGGTTCGAGTTCTTGGAGTGAAGGGCACAAGAACAGTCATTTTACCACCACTTCCTGGTCGTAAGGAAAACAGATTTATTTCTATTGACAATGTCAAGACACACAGGGTGGCCGATTCTTCATAGCATGACACCGGCTGTATCCTGTCCTTCCATGGTGAGGCACTCTGTACTAGCAATAACATCTGGCGCAGAACAGGAGGTATCCCTCGAGATGCCTGCCGTATCCAGTCCTTTATTAAATACTATTCCTGTTACTAACATTGATGAGCTGACCTACACTTATCCTGCTGATTTATCGATGCCTGATTTGCAGACCCGTTTGGCCAATCAGTCCAGATTCTCTTTTGACTCTGATTCGGAACTTTCAAAGAAACCCTCAAACATTGCAAGATATGCCACGTTGTTTAAAAAACATTTTTTAATTCCCCCTTGGACATACATTTGGTTGATCCTATTTTCATTTTATCTTTTTATGTCAATTGGTTTTGTGTTTTATTTTTTCCGTCTGATTGATGGGCACTACGTTAAAGAAAGAACAGGAATTCGGTACCTTAATGGAACATTGAACCCTCTTTCCTCTTCACATTCAGCGCACAGACTGAAACGAAACTTAAACACAGTTAACATTACTGCTTGGCCTGTCCTTGATGGGATTGTGTG
Source organism: Lissotriton helveticus (assembly GCF_964261635.1). Classification (NCBI taxonomy): domain Eukaryota; kingdom Metazoa; phylum Chordata; class Amphibia; order Caudata; family Salamandridae; genus Lissotriton; species Lissotriton helveticus. The sequence continues at coordinate 1,180,353 of NW_027611684.1, read as the reverse complement.
GGATGCGGTTAGGTTTCAGATACATGGGCCCACTGAAGTGATTAATGTTCCAAATGTGCTTAGAGTAAACATGGGAGATGTGATTAAACAAAATATATGTTCTGATGATTGGGATATTCAGGCCGTAGAAGCATTATTCTCGGATTTGAAGTATTATGCTGCCTTCGATGCTGAGGATCTGTACACAGATTCTATTAATTATGGTGATTTGTTTTGTTTTCAACACTATGGTAATCATTTTTTACATAAAACAAATTCCAGGAGGGTTGCTGTAAATTATACACAATGGGAACATTGCCCTGCTCCATTCGGTGGCAGTTCCAATACATTTCTGAAAAAATATACCTATTTTACAGACTTTAATCAGTCTAATCCCGAGTCATTTTATTTTAAAATGACACAAAAGCCCATTTCCAAAGTTAGACTTACCGATACAAAATTGCTGTATTCGAAGTCCTTTTTAGACAGGTTGGCTGTAGATGGCTACGAGTTCTGGAAAGGAACAATTGACCTTAAATCGGTTTGGGGTACCAAAGATTGGCAGGTACAAGGCACTGAGGCTTTGCACCATGCATGTCTCATCCCGAATCACATGTTGTTTTTAAATTCGACCATTTTTCAGACAACATGCTTTGGATTGGCTACTTCTAAAAAATTAAATACACCGACCATCCCAGATTTAGATGAATATACAGGTTGGGGTAATTTTACTGATTCCTCCATTCAGGAGTTGCAAACTCTTTTACACAATTCATCCTTTAACATTTCCAGTTTGGATTCCAAGGGTTGGCTGGTGTGGCAAAAGAGTGCTGATTCTTGCCAACGCCGTTTTATGGGTTTGGCTGAGGGGTTCACAAAACTCAGGCCGATCCACGTTTTGAAGAAGATTATACTGTCACAACCTATTCTGTGGGGAAACTGTGTCAAAATTGGTTACAACATTCCACGTTAACTGCAGTTAAACTACATCTGTCTCAATTAAATGATAATGTGGATCTGAACGATTTTATAAAAGGTCCGGCTAAAGGTAGATCTAAACGATGGCTGTATGCAATTTACAATGAAATTTGGAAAGTTACCCAGGTTGAGGCTGCTAAACGCCTGAGAGCTATTGATCAAGCAAATTTAGAAAAGGTTCTTGCAGTTGTTGATAACAGTATTAACACGCTTTCTTCCCGAATTTACACGTTAAATAATATTGTGTCTTCTGTTGTTGACATTGTACATGATGAAGTGTCCGTTTTATATCATGGTCAAAATCAATTACGTTCTGTGATGCAGTTTGCTTGGACACTACAGACTCTAAAGAGTGGCCGAGTGCCGTGGAATTTTATGAATGTATCTTCACTATTTGCCCCATTTAATTTGACTGAAAAACAGCGCATGTTATCAATGAGAGATGCAACATTTTCTATGTTACATATTGAAAAATTAGAATCCCTGCCATTTTCAGTGGCTGAAGTGACTGCGGCTACATGGCTTATCCATGGTGTTATTACCTTACCTTTTGCTTTGTACAAATTTACAAATTGTATGAAATATATAGCTATAGGGCGATATGAGCCATTAGGCAGTGCTTTTCTCCATGAGACATGGTCTTTACCATACACTTATAGATGCCTAAAAGAGGGAAATGAAGTGAATTTGAATGGTGAAGAATGTACACAATCGCCTGACCGCTCACTAATATGCAGACACATTCAGTTGCATGGTTCTTGTAATCAGGACAAACCTAATTTGGCCTGTGTTTTGAAAGGGACACCAGTTCCTGCAATAGTTCCCACGTTCACTTTGTTGTCCAACGGTAGTTATTTGCTTTTGAATAACGAGTTTTGTTGTGGGTTAGAGGCCGGTATCGCATACGTGGTTACCGTGTCTGAAAGGGTGGTTTGCTGCAAGAATGTGTTATATCCACCCACGCATGGAAACTCAGATGTTTTAATTTGGCCAAGAATACCAACCTTGAGAGCTGAGTTCAATGGTTTAGGCCGTATAAGAGCCCTATTGTCTCAAAAGCAGGTGGCCCTGAGCTCTGCCCGTGAAACTTATGTCCTTCACATAGCAAACACACGCACAGAAGTACAGGCACTTTTAAGTACTGATTTGCCGTTTCATTTTTGCGAGCTGGTTCATCAAATCTTCAATGCCTCCTCCACAACGAGCCTGGCTCATTTTTTTAAAATGGTTAGCAGTGGTCTCGTGACTACATTTGAAAAAGTTTTTGGTATTATCCCTGCGTTCTTTCATTCTATATTCGCTAGCCTGTTTGGCGGATTCCCTGTTTTGCTGGCTTTAGCTGCAGGCGTTCTGGTGATATTTTACTTTATAAAACATGGATGCCCATCCTGCGCAAGGAAACGCTCAGCCCCTACTGATGCAATTTCGCAACCGGATGCTTGATTATTATGGATCCCTGCCGCTTGCGACTTTAAGCACGGCTTTTGGATTATCCTTCAGATTTTCCTATTTCACATGTGTCCAGCCCGTGTTTCATTGCCTGAGCTGTGATTTCGACTGGGCCATTGATTTGTGTCTAAGTTTACCGACTTCTCCTGACGTCGATTTTGATCAGCTGATGAACCCCGTAGTTGCTCACGAGTTGGTCTGTTCTGGCGAAAGGGTTATGGCTGTGGCAGCGATGCATGGACTAATGGGTCAGTGGGACATATTCGCAGCGGCGCATGACTTTCTGGCACATAGTGTTCTCGAGAACCCACTGAGTTGTCCTCTGATGTTGCTAGAGGAATCGGTGTTGGAGGAGCACGTATTTTCTTTCCCATTGCTTAATTGGATGGCTGAACTGTTTTCGGATGATGACAGTGATTTCATGTTGGAGGCTGTGGCTACCTATTTTGCATATTCATTCAACCATGAGTGACTTTGAAGACTTCCATCATTATGGCACGTGACTTTTTAGTAATTCTGAATGGTGCCTTTTTCAATACGAACATTCGTTTTTCATATGTTCTGGGCCTATGAACTGAGAGTAGGCCTTAAGTTCGACTTTTATATTTTGTGTGGCCACTATAGGCATTCATACATATTTTTATTTTTAAATTTTACATACATTTGCATACATTTAGCTTGGCTCAATATCATTGAACTCTGCTTTCATGTTTTACCTTTCATATGGTATTTGCTTGTGTTTTATCCTTTTTAAACCGTCCTCGGATCATTGAGGGGGTGTCATATGGTTACTACGTTTCTATATATTGTGTTAAGTTAGCATGAGCTTATTAAATGTTTAAACGCAATATTTTCTTTCAGCTTGAGTTTGCACACGACACCTAATTGTTATTGTAGCTTTCAACCTAGACGAAAGATGTGATTTATTTGAGAATAATATGTTATTGCTCTAGTATCAGTCGTGCTTGGTACACTTGGTACAACTGTCTGTACACCGAGAACTGCACACTCTAAGAATAACCTAACACAAGGTTGCTGGAGGCCTGATCCTCGCACCACGTTAGACATAACACAAATAATGTTGCTGCCATCATTGGGCTCTACGCGGGTTTAAGATACAGTTACAGGGAATGAATCAACACACTTGATGCTTCGCATGCAGAGAGCTGGTAGCTGTTGATGTGATCTCCTACTACTGAGAATTAGAGGTATGGGTCCGCCCTGATAGAACCCAGATGAGACCTTCTTAGATATAATATAATATGCTAATTAGGGTGCGCGAAATATAGGTGATACAGAATTCTATAGATTTTTGCATCATAACATGCTATCACCTTTTGCTTACTATGGATTAGTGACTATGCTGCTAACTCTGATTTTTATAATATGTATGTTGATATTATACAAGATACTGCGTTTGAGAATGTTGCATTGAAAAATAAACATTTCAAACTTGCACGTGTGTTCTTTGCCTCCCAGTTTCGGTTTGTAATGATTATATAACGAAAGAGTGTTCATGTGTTCCACGATACCTGAGGTATTCTAAGTTCATGTTCTGGATTGTCTAAGTCATTGGTAAGTTATTACTACCGATGAGACACTGTAGCTAGCTTGGTAAGGGGATTTCTGAAACAAAGGTGAGTTTTGGGTCACCCTAACTCACCCAGGTTCTAGATCTCTGTGCACAGTTCTGTGGGAGAACGGAAACCCTGCTACAACATACTGGCACTGATGATACACACCCAGACCGGCTACCGAAGGAGGTGGGCGGACGGGAGGGGGAGGAACACCAAGAAGGGGTGGACTCATGAGATATTGGATGAGGTGGTCTGACAGGCGCTGCACAATCTGAGGGGCTGGGAGCGGCAACTGAGAGGGATGGTGACACATGGCGAGGGAAAGTGGTAGCGATAGTCGACCCAGATGAAGACTGGTGGCAAGAGAATTGTGGCCTTTCATGTTTTTTGGGATATTTATGTGGTTAGAGACCTTTATAGATGACTGGTTAACTTGCATGCCCTCCTTACGTGGCCGGCCCGATGGGTTGTAGGCGGCTTGCTGTGCTTCTTCCCATACCCCCTCAGATGAGAATACAAATGGGACGCAGTGCCGGCCCGCTGGGATGTAGTCAACCTGCTGTGTCAACTTTGCAAGCAGTCAATAAAGGTCTTGTTGAAAGAAAGAAAGAAAAGAAAAAATAAACAATCTGCTTTCACTTTGTCAGAAAATAGCACACATGATTAAAAATGGCAGCACCGTAAGGTTACAAGATTTCACATTTATGGAGACAGCGGGTCATCTTCAGTAGGAGTAGCAGGTGCAACACATATACCTCCCCTATAGGAGTTCCACTGAGCCCAGACTCAGGACCAATTTCGGGGGCAGCCCCGTGCCACATACACAGTCCGTGGGTTCCCACACATTAAGTAAACATCTTTTGTCTCTGGACTGACAGATTTGTGTAGGACCTCACACATGACCTTATGGATCTCTTTCCAGTAAGTCTGAATGTACTCACACTCCCAAAGAATATGCATGAACGTGGCCACCATTCCACATTTTCGCCTACATTTTACATCATCACCCCGCCCCATGTGAGCCAGCTGTGGCCCCATAATATAAACCCTGGGCAGGATTTTCAGTTGTATCAGGCGGAGACGTGTGGAAATCGCTACCTCCCTTGGTGAGGCCACTCCTGCAGTCCAATCCTCGTCATCAAGTAAGAGGCCATCTGCCTCCCACGTCTCACACAGTTTAAATAGGGGACCTGGTTTGTTTTTAATAAGTTTCTTGTATGTCAAAGAGATGGCCTTCTGCGGGAGGAGCCCATCCAGTAGCCTATCTTCCAGTGGGCAGGAGTCAGGGGGAGTGGATCCCTCGCCAATGGTGGTGGTTAGAGCATGACGGATCTGGAAGTATCGGAAAAACTCCATGTCCGCAAGCTCATATTGCTGCTTAAGCTGGTCAAAGCTGAGGATTTGGCCCTTCACCCACAGATCACCCACACCAGAAATGCAGAATGAAGTTCCACTTGTCAAAGCCTTTGGAGGAATGAAGACCACCCAGCTGAGCCATGTCCCCGAGGGGGGTCGCGAGTGTCAACTTGCGCTCCCATCCCAGACTCCTGTTAGCTGCGTGCCACACCTGGACCGACTGAGACGCTGGTCCGGTCAAATGTAGGGTATTGGGATTAGAGTAGAGGGCACGGTTGTACGAGCTGCCTAGTATTAACCATCTGTCCATGGTCTCCCTGGGCCTGATACGTACCCTGGTTGATGGCAGTGAGGTGTCCCGCCCAATAGTATTTTTTAATGACAGGGAGGCTGATCCCACCATCATACCAGTTAAGGGTTAACTTGTGGAGTGCAATCCTGGGTCTCCTGTCGCACAGCAGCTGCCTCTGTAATCCCTCTAGCTCCCTGAAGTAGCGTGCCGGGACTGGATCGGGGTAATTATGAAGGGCATAAAGGAAGTGGGGAAGGGACATCATCTTGAAAAGAGCAGCACTTCCGAGCAGCGAGAGTGGTAGGGTCTTCCAAACTGCGATATCTCGTTGCAGACGCTGCATGGGCGGGAGCAGGTTTCTGTCATACCGGAGCTTGGCATCGGCCGTAACATAGATCCCTAGATAGCGGAAACCATTGGCCACTACTTTTATTGGACAGTCCCTAGGAAGAGACGGGGTTCCGCCGGATAAGACATAGAGAAGAGACTTCTCCCAATTGATAGAGTAGCCAGAGGATCTACAGAAGGACGTAAAAATGTCCAAGACACATCTGAGCGATTTATAAGGGGAGGCCAGATAGAGCAGAATGTCGTCCCCGTAGAGGGAGATGCGGTCCTCCCAGTCTGCCGACAACCGCAAACCCCTGACGGACAAATCCTGCCGAAATCCAGGCCGCCAAGGGCTCCAAGTAGAGGGCGAAGAGCAGGGGCGACAACGGGCATCCCTGCTGGTGCCCCGACCAAAAAGAAAGGGGTCAGAGCACTTGTTATTAAAAACCACTTGCACTAGAGGGGCGGAATAGAGGAGTCTGACCCAAGAGATGAACTGCGGCCCAAACCTGAATTTAGAGAGTACTGCAAATAGGTAAGGCCATTCGATGGTGTCAAAGGCCATTGACGCATCCAGAGACAAGATGACAATGTCTTCCTGTATTGTACCAGCTCGTGCTATCACCCCATGGACACCTCTCAGATTTAAAGCAGTGCTGCGGTGGGGCATGAATCCAAACTGGTCAGGGTGCACCAGGGAGGTGAGCACTCGTGATAGCCAGGTGGCTAGAAGCTTAGCGAGTATTTTTGGTTCCACATTGATCAAGGAGATGGGTCGATAGGATGTGCAACTGTCTTTCGGCTTTCCGTCCTTCGGGATAACTATAACGGAGGCAAACCATTGGTCGGGCGACAGCTCTCCCACCACTCTGCTATCTTCGAACATGGCCCACAGTTGTGGGGCCAGCTTATCCGGACACATTTTGTAAAACTCGATGGGGAGCCCGTTGGGCCCCAACGCCTTACCCGGTTTAAGGGCCCTGATTGCTTGTGCAATCTCATCATTAGTTAAAGCACTGTCCAAGTAGCCCCGGTCATCCTCTGATAGGGACGGAAGACCAATGTCTGTAAGGAGATCCACCGAATCCGCCCTCCCGAGGGGCGAGTGTGATGTGTACACCACCGAGTAATGTGCCGCAAATACACCAGTTATAAGGGCCGGATCCCGGACCTTCTCACCCGAATATGTCGTGAGTTCAGCTACCAGTCGACTATAGCTCGCCCCCTCTTATCCAGTCATGCAAGAAGTTTCCCGGCCTTATACCCCCATTCATACACCCTACCATCCCTCTCTTTACCCCAGAACTTGGCATGCTCAGTGGCGAGAGCCTTGTACTCATCCGTTTTAAGACACAAAAGATGCTCTGCGTCTGGGGCCCCCCTCTCCACTTCCACCTCCAGGTGTATTACATCCCTTTCAATCACCTCAATGTCCTTGGAATTCTTATTCCTGATCCCCGCCACTAAAGGGCAGCCCCTCGCACAATGGACTTGAATGCCTCCCAAAGCATCTAAGGGGAATCCACCGACCAGAGGTTCTCATCAAAGTAATGGTCTATCACCTTCTGCAGGTCCTTACGAGGAGATGGGTCACGTAGAGGAACCATGGATTAATAGGCGCCACCATGTCAACCCGCACTCTCCCAGCGCCAATCTTGCCCACACCGGCTAGTGGTCAGTTATGCCCCTCGCCAGGTGGCGGACCTCTTGCAGGTGTAGCAGTTGGGAGGCTGGCAAGAGTAAGTAATCAATGCGGGAGAAGCTGTGGTGGCCACCGGAAAAGAATGTGTATTGTGTGTCCCCAGGGTGAAAGGCCCTCCAAGCATCAGATTGGAATTAATATTGACCAGCCAATCCAGCCAAAAACATCGGCATCATCTCAACCATTCCTTGCAGCTACTCGGCATCAAGGAATACAGGGGAGCAAATCCATCACAGCCCGCGTTAAAGACTGTTATTAAGAGAAGTGTCGGGCTATGGTCCTTTCATTCCGACAGGGTAAAACTGTCCAGAAGGAAACATGCCTGGGCGGGTATTTCTGACTTCAAACCGGGGGTTGAATCATCTTATTTATCATGCACGTTCGTACCTTTTTGGAAGTTAAAATGTATGGTCCTGAGATTGGGAGAATGGCCTTTTTTAGAGCTTTTACTTAAATGGTGGCACCCAAACGTCAGTACCGAATGTAGAAAATGCGGTTACCACTCTGAAGCAATGTAGCACCTAGCCTGCTCGTGTCCCACATTGCTCAATGACAGACGGAATTTACTGCGTGACGAATGGAATAAACATGGAACTCCTACATGTCGCCAGGCAATATTAGTCACCATGAGCTCTGAAAATACAAAGCTGAACATTCGGTTCACCCAATTTGCCACCAGAGCGGCCAAATCACTGGGCAAATACGGGGTCGCAAACCTCCCTTTCTCTGGTCGTACCGTTACGCAACCCCATGATGAACTCATGAACATTTGATCACCCAGTATAGTTTATTTGACCATTTTTTTTTTACCTAATACTAATTGTTCTTACTTACTTACTGCTTGAAAATATATGTCTAAGTCTCCCTCTCCCTCTCCAGCTTTTTAAAGTAATGCCATGATTGTCTTGTCAACCAAGGCTTTTAACTTTTTGGGCAATCGGTCATTATCCAGACACTTTAACTACACCTCACTTTTTAGCAAGATTAACACACCTTTTTAGCACTAATTGTGTCTAAAAAAAATCCTTGTATACATGAATTACGCGATTTTAAAATTGAATGCTTGACATGTATGTCTAGGGTGGAGGTGTTCAAACTGATGGGTGCCCCCGTAGGGGGGCCTCAGGGGATCCCAGATGGGGCGCCAGGCTCGGGCCACAAAAAATTATACTGATAACAGTGCTTTATTTTAAGCTGAAAATAATGAGCGACAGTAAGCTGCTCTCCAGTGGGCCATCACTAACATGTTTTGTCATTTATATCCTAGCTGGGAGTATGTGTCAAAAGGGACTGGACTCCAAATGTTCTTCAAAACCTCCACCTCTGCTTCAAATAAACTTACTGTGGGTACTTGTACCCGTTATTAGAACATTAGAATGTTGGGAGCTCCATTGAAGCAGCTCCGGGCTTGTAATGGCTGGCATAAGTCTGGAGCTCCAACATTCCAATGTTTGTCTTCATGTTTTTCTCTTTTTAATTTAGAACATTCTACCCTTAGTGGGTGGAATCTTCTAATTGCCTTATAGGCCTTCTGCCTCTGGATATGCCGGTCGTTAAAGGCCCTATACCGGTTACAGGCCCTAGACGCAGGCCCTCGGCAGCGGGCCATAAGGCTATATTAAAGCCTGCCTGACATTGTCAATTGAATAGAATAATTGTGAAAAATTCTGAGGGGTGCCCGACGATCGCTGTGGTGTTGGGGGCGTGGCATCAAAAGGTTTTAAGACCACTGGTCTAGGGTGTTCCTCATCAGGAGGTGTGAGGGGCCTGATGTGACACTGTTGATTGGTCAAATCTTAAAGGGAAGGGTTCAGAGCCGATGGATTTCAATGTCAAACCTGTTCATCACCACTTAATCATCCTCCCAATTGCAAAAAGTGACTGGATCAGGCCCCCACCTCCCACGTCCTGATGTGCTGCGGGCTGAGTATATTCAGCACAGGTTTGGAAATCAAGGTTTGAGATGTAAAACATGAAATTAATAGCAACATGTGGTGATGGTGATGCCAAGCACTATGTGACACTGTTAGTACTGCTAGCAAGAGTGTGTACATTTATCTGCTAACAGCGCCGCTCCATAGAACAGGTCAGCCATCCCTCATCATACCTGCAAACCCACCCTATTCTAGACCCTCTCCAGCAGCACCTGTAGGTGGTTGGCGAGTGAACAATAAACTCTCTCTCATAAACCCACCTTTAGCAGACATGGGGTGAGCACTTCAGGTGAAAACAACAAAAATAAGGTTGCTGATTGACCCAATCACAGGACCAGAGTGTTTGGTCCTAGAGATCCACAAGGACTAGTTTGGTCCCATGTGGTGGCTGAAACGTAACTGGTTCCTTACAGAAATACTGAGTGTTGACAGGGAACAGACAGCCCTTGTTCTGGAAGAGCATGGGCATTCACTGCTTATGACCATGGCTTGCTCAGTCCCTTAAAATAATTAGACAGTACATAAACCAATAGGACAGCGGCTGATGCCAAAAGGGGGAAGAGTTGCGTTCCCTAAACCGCTGCAGTTTGAGCTGACCCTAGGAAACCACCCAAACTTCATGGAACTTGGCCTCCACTGGTTCTTTTTGTAGGGCACCGGCAGAATCTCCTTTAGGCTTACTTCAGGAAGTAGTGGGTTTGAAACTCTGTGACTTGGATTATAGTCCGTCTTTGTGTAAGTAGCCCTAAAGTTGTAGGGTGCTTCATAGGGTTAGCATTAGAGTTGGAATAAGAATGTCCCCTGCATTTTTTTCGAAGTTTTATTAAGCTCGCACTCGACCCTGAGGTTTCAGGGATCATAGTGCTGTATATGAGCCCCAGTTGCATTACAGATGGACACATTCATTTTTGTTAGGCACAGGGATATTGAAGGATTTGCCCAGAATCACAGGATGCCCACGTGACAGATTGGAGTGCCATGCATGAAAGTAGCTAAACCAGAACCCCTAAATGTGCTCTGTCAGCTTTGCTCAGTTTGACTTCTAATTATTGTAGCCGCGCTTCAGCACTTGACAGCTCAGGAAGCCATAAAAATGTGTGTCTTTGCATTTCAATACGGCGATGCGGGCCACCACATTGAAATGTGTTAGTCTAACCCCTGATGCGTGGTACTTGTCAGGCCTGTTCCCCTCAACGCAGGCACCCTTGCACTATGGTGCAAGGCTGCCTGCATTGATGCTAGGCAGCTAAATGTAGCACCAGCACAGGGTGAAATGCAGGGCTGCACCGTATTCTTGTAAATACGGTGTAGCTCTGCATTTCAGAAGTGGAGAGCGTGACGTTAAGTCAAGGAGGCCAACGCCGTGCTCCACCACTTCCTTGTAAATATGCCCCTTAATGTCAACAGCCTGACCTATTTTATCAAGAGACAGAAAATCCTCTCATTTCAGAAGATGCACGGCCTTGATGTAGCATTGCTCCAGGAAACACACCTGTCACCTATTGAACATGATGAACTCAGAAGGGATTGGATGAGTACGGTACTACGTGCCAGCGGGATCCAGATTACCCTTACACACCCATCTACTCCTTTCTCCTTTCTTCTTTTTAGACCCATCTACTGCCCCCCTGGGCAGATATATAATTTTGCCAAGGTTCAGATTCTCAATGAGTCTTTGTGTGTGGGCTCTATCTATGCCCCGGTGGCTGACCAAACTCCTGCTCTCCTTTGGACAGCCAGGGTATTCATGAGGGGGGGTGCGGGAATATGCCACCTTGACGAGTCCAGAAACCATAAACCTGGCAGCCCCGAGACCGGTTCATCCTCTCTGACATTATTGATGATCATGCCTTGATGGATCCAGGGTGATTGACGCACCTGAGGGACGCAGACTATACTTTCACCTCCTACGTCCATTATAAATGTTTATGCTTTGATCCTCCCAAACAGTACCTCTGATCATGATCTTCTGTAACTCGACCATAATCTTCGACTGTTGCAAACCCCTCAGGCCCGTTGGTGTATGTATACAGCATGGTATAAAGCTCCTGAAGACAAGCACAGATGGTGCCAATATCTGAGCCAGTACTTGGAGGAGAACGCTGGGTCCATCTCCTCTACACAGGTGCTGTGGGAGGGCAGGAAGGCAGATGAATGATTTGGCTGCCTATAAGTGCCACTGTGAGACATAACAGCGTTGGTTGACTGACTTCACGTTTCACCTGGCTCAGACGTATAACGCATTGCTGATCTCTGCTCTTCTCAAGGAGCTGCTTGGGGCCAAGTATGATCTTAAGGCTTATTACACAGTGGAGGACCAGAGGGATACGCTCTGTGGATGATATAGTAGGGGACGGTGAGTTGGCCCCCTTTACTACTCTCATGCGTGATTATGGGATGCCACAATCACATCACTGACAGTTTTGACAGCCTATGCATAGCCTGCGACACATGCTGGGTGCTCCTCCTTACGATCTAGAGACTGACGGTTAAAAATGGGGATCTCTAGTTGGCAGCGTCTGCCGCAGAGGTCCAAATAGGGATCCTTCTTCCTAAGCCAGAGTAAGGGGGCTACACCCTTTGATAACCCCTGCTCAACCCTGTGGTAACATAGCACAAGCAGACAGGCCTATCTCAGAGGCAGTGTGTGAAGCATTGATGACCATACACAATAACGCAGGGAAGACGCTACAAACGGACACCACAAGCAGTTATAGAAAAATAGTTATCTTTATATAGATTGAACACTAGGCGTAAAAGAGCTCAAGGAGCCACAATGCACATAATTACAGATTCAATTCAAAAGCAATAAAGGCACTCAAAAAGCGTGTGGAACAAACTTAGTGCCAGGCCAGGGTCCACACGACCCGGTGGTGCACAATGTACCTGAGATTTAAAGGGGCACAGCACACAGTCTCACAAGGAAGTTGCGGTGATGACAGGCAGACTCGCAGCGGCCACAGCTCCCAGCTGTAGCGGTCCACGGGACGGGGCTTAACGGCGGGCACCCAGCGGCACGCGCAGGTGGTAACAAGACCCACGAAGTGGGGACTAGTGAGGGCACTCGGCAGCACAGCTCCTCAGTTGCAGCTTCCCGCATTAGCGATTTAGATGATTCTCGTAGGTCGGCAAATGCGGGCACTCAGCGGCACAGCTCCTCAGCTGCAGCGGCCCACAATAGCGATAGTGATGATTCTTGTAGGATGGCAAATGCGGGCACTTAGCGGCAGAGCTCCTCAGCTGCAACTGCCCACAATAGCGATAGCGATGATTTTGGTTGTGGTTCTCAAAATCCGGACCCTGGTGTTTTCCCGATATCGAGGTCCAATACCCGTGTCACAAAACCTCAACGTACCATGACGATTTTGGTGTCTATGAACCGATAATGATTAGGACATCATTCCTATGTATTTGCGTCACAATCGAGGGTTGCCAACACCCCAGTCAAATGCGGGCTCTCAGCGGCAACAGCTCCTCAGCTGCAGCGGCCCACAATAGCGAACACAATGACTTTGGTAACACAGGCAAATGCGGGCTCTCAGCGGCAACAGCTCCTCAGCTGCGGAGGCCCACAATAGCGATGCAATGACTTTCAGCCCGCATTCCCCGCAGTAGAACCAGAGGCTCCGGAATTCCCAACAGAGGCCTCACCTGCGAGTAGAATCCCTCTCAAATAGGAATCCGGACTGCTGATGGGTGAAGCCTAATGTCCTTGAGACTTCGGCAGGAGGAAAGCTCAGATCAGGCCTTTGGGTAGTTGCTTCAGCAAGATGAGTGAAAGTTTCAAAGTCCATTTTTTTTGGCAGAGTATATAGTGTGAACTAGACCCGAACCGAATCGGGTATCAGAGCGCTTTACATAGCACCAGTTACGTTACATTTAGGACACACATTCATTTTTGTTAGGCACGGGGAGATTAAGTGATTTGCCCAGAATCACAGGAAGTTTGGCGCCGTTACCGAGACTCGAACCCAGTTCCTCCAGGTCCGAGGTCAAGCGCCCTAGCCGTTAGGCCAACTCCTCTCCCCTATTCCCTTTAGTTACTTGGACAGGGGTTCGTCTTGACATCCAGAAGTAGCACACTGTATAGTGGTTTTTGCACAGATCTTTATACCCCAAAAGTCTTTGTTCTCAAAAAGTCACATATCACTGAACCCAGCCAGAACCAGTTTGGTGTTGTTCCGAGGCACTTTTTTTCCCTAACCCTCGGTTCACATCATTCTTGCCTGCCGCCGAGTCTGACATTTTGGCCATCCTTAGATCTCTGAAGTCTGGCTCATCCACTGATCCATGTCTGGCTCGGCCCCGATTTTACTTGACATCTCTGCCGCCTTCGATACGGTGCCTCACCAGATGCTTCTCGCCCGGCTCTCTTCTATTGGCATTACGGGCCTGGCTTGGGAGTGGATTAAATCTTTTTTGTATGCTCGCACGCAGCAGGTCTGCATGGCTCCCTGTCTATCCTCTGTCAGGAAACTCGCTATGGGGGTGCCACAGGGCACTACTCTGAGCCCTCTGCTTTTCAATGTTTATCTGACCCCTTTGATTTATCTGGCAAAGGAGGTTGGGGCAAAAATCATAGTGTTTGCAGACGACACCCAATTGTTATTTACCTGGAGAGGCTCGGATCTGGACACCAGCATCGCCCAGACGTGGCTAGCGTCCGTATTTCGCTGGCTTGGCCATGTCTCTGTGAAGTGCAATGTAGTGTAGCTCCTATCATAAAATATTTGTGAACATACCAGCGGGCAGCTAAAGTCTATAAAGTATCAAAAAATAGAAATCTTAGTTCTCTAGGAATAGTTTCTTACTTTAAGCAGAAGATAGTGTCCCGAAAAATTGTAAAAATTAATTTGGGGCTGCTAAAAAATTGCTGTCCGTGAACTGGAGGGAAAATTGTTCATGTGACTTTATTTTTAAAGTTGAAGGCCAAATTCAGGGAACGCCGAGTGCGAGCTTGCTCAAAAGTCTCTATTTCTGTTCGGGTGAGAACATCATATCATTTAGGCTTTCGAAAAAACTGTCAACAGCTTCCTGGGAAAGTTCTACTAACTCGGAAATAGGTGTAATCATGCATTCGTGCGCATGATTATCTCCATTGACATTCTGATTCGTATTGCTGACAGAAGGTCGTACCTGATCGATGCTGCTTTCATCTTGAACTTCACTACCCCTCAATCGTAGTGGTGAAGCTTCCACGAATGCCGTCATCAGGATTGGTAGCCTTTGAGGGCAGCACAAAGCATGAACCTTTATCGGGCTCAACAATGTTTCTGCATCCATCGGCGCATCCGATTGTAGCGTCAGACAGGTGTCTAACACGCATTCTTCTCCGCATAGCAGGCACCTTAATACAGGTAAAACACATCTTTGCCACATTGGTCGATATGATAGAAACCAAGTCATGTTCAGGTCTCTAAGCCGGGAGAGTCCCAGGATTTTTGATATCCGGTCCCGGTATCCAATGGCTAGGATTGTTTCTTCCATTGTCGCGAGAGTTTGTTCTGTGACATGGGTTGCCATAACGAAAAATAAGGACTAAGAATAGAATTCCTGCAATTAGTCCCAAGATCAGGGGAAGTCCGCCAAAAATCGAATGGACGAAATCTGGAAAAATAACCAGTATGGCTTTGAATGGTGTTAATGCCATCGAAAATACTGTCTTAAATACCTTTGAGACCCCAGTGGTATCAGAAATATTTAAGATTTCATTAAGGATTTCCGCGAAATGTATGGGGGAATTAGTCGATAACAATGAATGTATCTCTGCAGTCGTCCTTGCGACTTGGAGATCATATGTTTCTTTTGATGACGAGAGCCTTGTAGGCGTCTGAAGAAGCACTGTTTTCATTCTGCTTAAAGTATCTATTCGAATAGAAGTAATTTTCAAATTGGGCCATGCCCTTGCCTCCCTGTCTGGAAAGGAGCTGGGGAACAATGAGCGTCCACAGCACTTGACCTTCGCAGTCGTAGTTACTAGATAAGGAGTCCCGGGCATAAGACTACAACATCTGCGGTCTACAATTAGAATGTAACTCCCATTATAGAGTCTTTGAAAGAATGGTTCTATCTCAGTTGCAGGTGCGCCTTGCTGGTGACATGAAAGGTTGTATGAATTCCCTTCACAGGCTCCATGCAAACTAATTCCGTTACACAGAAGCGTGCCGCTTAGTGACATCGCACAATTATTGCCACTAAGAAACACTTTCTGTCCTTTATTACTGACACATGCATGTGAATAGGGCAGGTTCCATGTTGTTTTAATGTACCCCTTTCCCAATTTCTCGTACATGCCAGCCTGTATATATTTTTGGCAGTATTGAAACCTGAAGGTTGAGATTGGAATATTTATTATCCCATGTATTATCCATTCACTGACAGGTCGTTCTGACATTGTCACTGGTAATCTTTCGAGTTTTTCAATGCTCAAGATTGTATAATCAGCACCCTTTTGTGCCATACTGATTTGTCTATCAGTAAGGTTAAAGATTTGGAATAGTGACGTTGTGTTGATTAAACGCCAAGGCACATAGCCTGAACGCAGATTTTGTAACGTCCAGCCAAGCTGTACAATAGAACGCAATTGCGACTGACCGTGTTGTAGCAACAGTAAGTCTTGCGATAATATATCGATTGCTGAAGACACAATGCTGTCCAAAGAAAAAATTCTGGAGGACAGAGTCATTAACCCATTGTCCACTACAGAAAGTGATTTTTCCAAATGAATACGGTCAATTTCCCGTATTCTCTCTGCTGTTTCAATTTGAGTAACCTTCCAGGCCTCATTGTATGCTGCATATACAGAGGCTGCTATGAAACGCTTTTGACGCTGTTTGCGTGGTCCCATTATGAAATCACGCAAGTCAGCACCATCAGTAAGTAAAGTTAGGTGTTGCTTAATTTCTGCCAGTGTGGAAGTTTGTAGCCATTGAAGGCATAATTTGCCCACACTGTAGGTTGTTATTATCCCTGGGTGATGTCTTTGGGGATATCTAGGGTCTGGCCTGGTCATTTTGAACCCCTGTGTTTTGTTCAGGAATCTGTCTTGACAGTTATTAGTATCTGTGGGCCAGATCAACCACTGTTTCCAATCAGGATGTGTTCTGTTTTGGTTTAATATATGGTTTACGTCTATCTCTTCATCTGTATCAGAGTTATTGCTAAACATTGTTGGCTTTGGAATAGACGGTTTATTTAGGTCTTTGATTTTGGCTAAGCCAAGACAGGTGGTTTGTTGGACAGTGTCATTTAAAAATATAATTTGTTCCGGGATCATGCAGGCTCTAAACAGTGATTCTATACCCTGTACTTGCCATTCTTTTGTACCCCAAACACTTTTCAATTCAACATTTTTGTCCCAATAATCAAATCCAAAAGTATTCATTTGTTCAAAAAATGAGTCTGAATATATCAATTTTGTGTTGGTTATCATTGTTTTCATCCCTGTCTTGTTCGACAATTTAAAATAAAATGTTTCAGCATTGCTTGTGTTAAAACCTGAAAAGTATGAATATTTGTCATAAACGGTTCTTGAGCTCCCTTCTGGAGGTGTAGCACAATGTTCCCATTGATTATACTTTAAAACATTTCTAGGCTGTGCAGATCTATGTAGAAAATGGTTACCATAGTGGTTATAGCAATACATACTATCATAATTTGTAGAACCCTGCAAATAATCATGTTTGGTAAATTTAGCAGACATTACTAAGTCAGACATCATATTATTAATGCTTTCGAAGTCCCAATCATCAGCAAATGAGTTCGGTTTCACAAAGTCACTCAAGGAGATCTTAATTTGGTGTGGATATTTCAGGATCTCGACCGGACCATAAATTTCATAGTCAGTGTTGTCCCATGCTACCCCACCCGGTATAGGATTGGCTGTGAAGTTGGCTGAAGAAAGTTCTCTTTTCTCGACGTGTGAAGATGTGTGTGGTTTGAGGATCAAGTTGATATTCTGACTTGCTGTGTCCATTTTAGCATATTTTCCCTCAATGAAGCGTAACAAAGTAAGTACCATGATGAGCCAAAGTATGAGGATAAATGCACCAAAACCCACCCAAAATTCAATCCATGGGGAAATCAGATATGTTTCTTTCAGTTGTTTCAAAAGTTCTTTAGCTTTATCTTTAAAGGTTTTTGATGATGGCTGTGTCTTTGATTCACTGAAGCCTTCAGAGGAATCATCGAAGTTTATGAAGTAGCCGGATGCAGTTCTGTCAATTGTTCCAATTGCTTCAGGATTTCTGTTTCTTGCATTTTCACTTGGTACTTCATTATAGATTGGTGTGTCTCTGCTAAATGTTTTTATTTGGGTTTTCAGAGGTCTGAGTTCTATTGCATTGTTGCATAGTCCTTGTTGTTCTTCTGTAGGCGTTTCAAATGTGATGAGCCTCTTTGTTAAGACCTCTGTATTGGTAGCAAACCTTGGTGTTCTGCTACTTATTGGGAGTCCACTCGGCCTACTGTTTGTTATCGGCCACATAATTGTGGTTTTACCAGGTCGATGGATACAACTCGGTTCTCCTTTTTACCAGCAAGTGGCGGTAGTACGACTGATCTTGTCCCGTTGACAGACAAGACAGGAACTGCTTTTCTGTAAGAAGGCCCAAATTCCTTCTTTACCGCGATCTTCTCCCTGACTAGATCCCCGACTTTTGGAATCCAGACAGGTCTTGCTGGGACAGGTGGTGGTTCTTCAGTGGTTGTTGGCTGTTGTTTCAACTTTATGTTGCTCAGGTCTTTTCTTGTTTTGTTTAAGTCCTGTAAAATAGCCAAACGGTCTTTGATATCAAAGCTTTTTTCTTTTACCACTGAAGTCTGACTGTCAAGGTCAGAGATAATCATCCTAGTTCCGAATAATAATTCGTATGGACTGAATCCCTTCAGAGAATTTCTTGGCAAGTTATTTAGACTACGTTGGACACTTATTAGATGTTTGACCCACCCAGCTCCCTAACCTAATATCCTTTCCGTTATAGATTGCTTTATGCCTTGGTTTTTTCTTTACACCATCCCGTACCCTCAGGAAGGAAGTGAGAAGATTCCCGCTGGGCTATGCTCATTTGGCCATGATTCCCCTCAGGCTTAAGGGCTGGAGTGAAAACAATGGTCAAACGTAGCACGCACTTAGCGTATATGCCATTTAGACTCGCAAATCTTTGTATAACAGTCCAGACGTCAGCCGAGTGCCGAGGATCTACATTATAAGTGGAAACTAGCCTGTATATGTTAATCGCAAGCCATGCTCTTTACTGGTGATATTATCTGCAATCAGGTTCCACCGTATTACACTTTTTCTCTCCCCACTGCGATTTCTGTTGCAGTTTGGGCAGTTTTTTACAAACATGGTATGATGCAGGCTCATGCCTGGCCACCAGTACCTTGATTGTAATTCTTCCAGAGAATCTTTCAGTTTGAGGTGTCTGAGACCCTCGCCCATATGTGCGTCTGCGATTAACAAGTTTCTCCTGTCCATGTTTGGAATCACTCTATCCCCCACTCCAGGGATTCGAGCAAAAGGGACGGAGTTTGCATCGATTATGTATGTGTAATTGAGTGGATAGTTGATCGGTAACGCTGAGCAGTCGCCAATTGATGACGTTTTCACCGCCAGCACTGTTTCACCGTCAATGTATTTTAATGTACGCTTTTTTCGAACTACGGGAGTCGATTTAGTGGCTGCCGCTGTGGCTGTTTCAGCCAATGAATTCCCTGCAACGTGAACGCCATCACGTTGATGACTCAGTGAGTGTGTCACGTGAGTCTTTGGTAGTTCTTTTTGTAAAAGAGCTATTTGTTCCCAGAGCAGTTTCTGCTTTATTGGTGCATCTGTGTCATCTTTGTAACCGTTCCGAATCCATGTCTGCAAATCCTTGTTATATGATTTGACGCAGTAATATGAATCTGACACTATAAGTGTCGGGAATTCGCGATCCGCATTATCTAGTGCCATTTTCAATGCTATTATTTCAGTCTGTTGTTCTGAATTAGTTTCTACTGAGTGTGTTTTTGTTAAAAGAGGTCTTAGTTTACCTCCGCGCCACACTTCTTTTGTAATCCCACATGTGGGGTTGTATGCTTGTTCTCCCCAAACGGAGGGTTGAGCATGTCCGTCTGTATAGATTACACAGGCGTAGTGTCGTAAGGGCAGAATGTTGATCGGCAGAGGATATGCTTTTTCATATTCTAGATTTTTTTAATTCTTCTAGTTCTAAAAAATTGTCAGCCAGGCTATACTTGATAATTCATATCCTAAGAACAGGACTTTCAGATGGGCAATTCTGGATTTTTTAAAGTTGAATTTGTAACCCTCTGCTGCGAACCCAAGTATTATGGTGTTCACTCTCTTCAAGTGAGTATCCAAGTCATCATCTGTTAAGTATATGTCGTCGACATAAGATAATGCTTCATCATCATATAGTTGTAGTAATTCTGTTACTCTTGCTGAGAATACCCCCGGGCTGTTCTTGTACCCCTGGGCTAATCGACAGAATTGCTTTTGAGTGCCATTTATTGAGAATGCAGTTAAATATCTGCTCTCTGGTGCTATATTTTGACAAAAGAATCCATTTGAGATGTCTAAGGTTGTTTTGTATTTTTTGCGCACTATGTTATTCATTAGTGCAGCACTGTGTGAGTTTTGCACTGCAAAAGTTTTGCAACATGTGTTAAGGTGTCGGTAATCCAAAACTAGACGATATGAATTGTCTGGTTTGGAGACCGGAAACAAAGGATTGTTCATTTGTGAGGTGCAAGTTTCAATCACCCCCTGGTATTCTAGCTGATCTAGTATTTCATTTACCTGTTTTTTAGCTTCTTGCATAATTGGGTACTGCCTTTGTGCAGTAGGTTGTGATTTTAACTGGATTTTGTGAGGAGGGGAGTCCTCATCCCATCCTACATGATTTTTATATAAAGCAGGAGCTAGAGCTACTGCCCACTTTCTAGCAAGTGTATATTTTTTATGAATCGGGATATGATTCGAGAAGGCAGGCATAATTATTTCTTCGCCATGAGGGCACTCCCTAACAAACTCAGGTGGCCAGTCTTTTTCAGCTAGAAGGATATCATAGCCCTCGGAGAGATTATCCCAAAATAGTCCCCTTATTTTCCTAGTCTTATCTCCCTCTATACGTAGTGTTATTTCGTATATCTTGTGAGGTTTGCTAACCCTGGTGTCTGCAGTTTCCACTTGAAGATATTCATTCGTGTCCACTGTCTCCAGATGATTCATAAGGACTTTGCGAGCTATGCTCACTTCTGCTGCGCTGTCTAGCATTGTCTGCGCCCATTCCCCGTTTTTCAGTTGTGTCCTCAGTATTCTCGGCATTGTTAACTACCTTGATACTGGCTACCTTCTTTTTTGGAAATTGTAATTTCTTTTTTAGCTGAGCAGGTTCCTTGTCTTTGGACTTGGCGTGCTCTTCTCTTTGTTCTGATCGTCCTCTTCTTTCCGATTTCTGCGAGGAAGTCTGAAAAGATTGAGAGGGACGTGTATCAATGTCTTGATATCTATCAGGCTTCTTTATATTATCCCTATTTCTAAGGTTATATCTTTTCCCAGAAGGGTCACTCTGGGGTGACCTTTGTCTCTGGTTTGGAGATTTTTCTCTTCGCCTAGGAGACCTTCCTCTGGACTGGAATTTCTTTTCTTTAGGATTGGATTGTTTGTTTCCATCCCAGTTCTTTTTTGGTGAATTATTATTAAAAAATATTTTTTCTGGACTTTCAGTCAGTTGCGGTTTTACTGGTATTCCACCTAAACTATCTCTACCTAGTTCCTCATAGGATTTTTCTATGATTCTGGCAATTTCAGCTGGTTGGTCTGCTATATCTGTCTCTTTTAACCACTGGCGGATCGCCACGTTTGCTGCTTCTCCCTTTATGTTGGCTAATAATATAGCCGAGACCTGCTTGAAGTCTTTCAGTAATTTCATACCAAGAGTTAAAGCGGGTTCTGGACCGTATTCGTCTTGAATTTGTTTTAGCACATCTGGTATTACCGAAATGGATGGAACACCGTGCGTTTTTGTGTAGATAGAAGCGAAGACTGTACCCCAAGTGTCACAGTCCTCTATGTGTGGTGCGATTCCCAATGGGAGACATATAGTCAGAATCCTGTGTTTTTCTAGCGGGGTGGTGTCAGGAAACACCGCCTCTATTTGGGTGATTTTTTGTGCCAACCAGAATGGTATTTGTTCCCGTTTAGTCGGTACTTTACCTAGGCAGGACTGGATGTTCTGTGGTGTAATTTTTTTTGTGTTCCCCTGGTGAGGGGTCAGCTGTGGAAGTTTAATCGCTGGCTGAATTGTTGAAGTCCGCATCACATACTGTACTAATTGTCTATGAATTTTTATTAATTGTTTTAGCTGTGTTAACAGCTCTGCTACAGACATCCCATTGATGTCTGGATGTGGTGTGTATCCGGCTAGGACCGGCCACGTTGCTCCTGGTCTACCTAAAGGACCGAGCCTGGTGATGTGATTTTTATGTTTTAGGGCGCCATCAAATAAGAGCAAATGCTCTTGGAATTTGAGTGGTACTTCCACCTCCTCGAAAGGAGTGTACATTTCAGGAGGTTCCTCTATTTTGTAATAGTGGAAGTACTTTGTTACAGCATTTGCTGCTGGAAAATGTATCCATGAATAGTATACCTCTGTCTGCCGATATTCGTGTGCCTCAATTACGAATATGACTGTGCCACCTCTTGGTGTCAGTCCATTTTCTATAAGTTTTAGAGTTATAGATCTCCTTTTGATGACCGGGATGAGTATTATATCCCCGTCCGCATCTAGTGCTGCAGCATCAGCTGCTGCGAGTTCAGCTGCTAATCTAACTGCCTCTCTTTCTTCTTCATTGTCTGACATTTTACTGTCCTGAAGGTTATTATGTTTGTTTGCAGATCAGGTTTCTTATGGAAACAAAGATTAGATGCACAATATTTTGGAACAGTGTATCCTTCAACGTTGACTATACCAAGAACCATACATAGGAGTTCCCTCCTGCGAGGTCTGGCGGATATTACCTTTCACCCACTCCAGACGTCTTTGGAGTATTGTGGGAAAAGGGGTCTGAGTGAGAAAGCACGACTGAGTTACTCTAAATGTCTTACGTTAGTTTTATCGCCCTTTCCAAACGCGTTGGGCACCATGTAGTGTAGCTCCTATCATCCCAATAGGCTCTGCGCATTGGAATAATACCTACAGCAGTAAAGGCCTAGACCAGACGTTAACTAGGTCTACTACTGTCGATACTAGACTTAAAGTTTTGGGTTTGCCAGCTTAGCTCAGAGTTCACTAGAAACTTTCTTGAATGTTCAAGGAGGACTTAACTTCCCTGATTAGACAAGAAGGGATTTAGTTTCTGACAACCATAGAACATGACAACTTTGCTCTCCCCTAATCAAGAGTAAATCTCGAGAGTCGTGTGAACAAAAGGCAATTTATTTTACTCAGTCAGTACGTGCATTCTTAGTCTCATCAGAATGTAGAGAAAAGGAAGAGACGGGCGTGTTCAATAAAAAGGTGTTATTTATTGATCAGTCTCTTTTCTCATACATGAGAAATGGATCGATATTATTGCAATACTTATAGTTAAGTAAAGTGCATACATTAAAAGCAATAGTATAAAGTAATACTGTAAAAACATTGATATGGTTTCTAAGCCATATGAAGGTTTAAAATGATTAAAATAGATTACATACATATATACATTTGACTAAACGTACTCAACTGGTGTTTCTAAATACGCCTACTCCGTGTACCTGACCTAAGTCTAATGCGTGGGCGGGAATAGAAAGTTACAGTTTAAGTTAAGTTTGTTTTTGCCAAGTGAATAACTAAAGAATTCTCTGCGAGGGGTTATTCAGTTCTGTACCTGGAAGTTAGGATGAATGAGGAATGGTATCTCTGTCTCTGCTCTCGATATTCCAGGCTGCCTGCGAGGGCTACCCGGAAGCGCCGGTGCTGGGTCTCTCGGCAGGAGAAAGCAGCTTCTCTCAGCGCGTCAGAAAGGCGGGGCTGCTGCCAGCGGGGTCTGCTCTGCTCTGGGCTTCGGCAAGTATGGCTGCTCCGTCTCGTCACCACGCGTGTCTTTGCATAGGGCAAGATCGGTAATATTTATACCTTTAAGGTGCCGAGATTGACGTAAGGATGGACATAGATACGTCAATAAGGATGTCATATGACTTGCTCGTTAGCACATTCTTTTGCTGAAGTTCTCTGTGAAATCAAAACAATGGCCGCACGGTTTTTCCAGGTTGTCATAGGTTTGATTTGTTATGAGAACTCCGTATGCCTTATCAGGGGCTGGAGGAATATCGCTTGTCTAATTAGATCGCAAGCGTTATGACCTAATCAGATAACACGTTCCTGTGCCGTATTGTGACTGCGTCAGATAACGGTATCTGCATCATGGGGGTTTTCTGCCTCATGGGCTGACTGCTAGTTAACTTGTTGGTTTGTTAACCAGAATAGGGTCAGGAATAGGGGGATCGATTCAGAACCGATAGGAATACATGACAAGGACAAATCTGAGGTCCTCTTGTACGGCCAGTTCCCTCTGGCCTTTAGACAATCTCTCTGGCCCCCTGATTTCCCGTCTCCTAACTCTGTGGGAGCCCCAGCAAAGAACTTAGGGGTATGATTTAGTGAGGATCTTCGGTTCGCTGACATGTTAAACAAGCATTTACAATGCAATGGTCTTGGCATTATTAAAGGTAGAGCTATAGGCATTGCTCATGAATTTTTTTTTTTAAATCATAAATAAATGGCATTGTCATTTATATTCCCAATAGCTTAATCGTTAAATAAATGGCATTGTCATTTACAATGCCAATAGCATAATCACTCGCAAATGCATGACCTATTGCATTTACACCCACACAGAGCCACACACACAAAGCCACCCACACAGCACAACTGCAGTGGGTGGCTCTGTGGTTCTCCGAGCGCTACCTATTGGACACGGCAACATACTCAACACCCTCATCTCATCAAGCTCTTCTCACATTATTCCACCCATGTACCAGGCAGAGATCTCCAGCGCAATTACTGCTTAATGTAGCATACAGATGCTATAGCAGAAGCGTGTTGATTACACGAGATACAAAACCATATGCCCCTGCACTACCATTGCTGAGTATATCCAGAGGACCCACGAATATCACGAACCATGAACTGAGACACTTGAAGGAGCCCGGGATTCATGACACAGGTGATTATATCATGAAGGCAGTCTTATGTTGTTTGCCTCCCTAGCAGAGAGTAATGGACTTCAGCCAGGACATTCCTCATACACCACACTATAATATCAGCATTGAACTAACATTGGGGTGACATGTCAAGAGAGCCCCCAACACACTTAACTATTCAACACTTGCATGTCATGGGGCAGGGATGGCACAACCAGGGAACAGAGGCAAGAAAAATGGCACAATCCGGGGGCAGAGGCAAGAAAAATGGCACAATCCGGGGGCAGAGGCAAGAAAAATGGCGCAATCAGGGGAGCAGAGGCCAGAAAAACGAGTGCAATCAGGGGACAGAAGGCAAGAAAAGCGAGTGCAATCAGGGGGCAGAAGGCAAGAAAACGAGCAAAATCAGGGGAGAATAGGCAAGAAAATGGCACAATCAGGGGGGTAAAGGCAAGAAAAATGGCACAATCAGGGGAGCAGAGGCAAGAAAAACGTGTGCAATCAGGGGGCAGAAGGCAAGAAAACGAGCACAATCAGGGGGGCAGAGGCAAGAAAAATGGCACAATTAGGGGGGCAGAGGCAAGAAAAATGGCACAATCAGGGGAGCAGAGGCAAGAAAAACGAGTGCAACCAGCGGGCAGAAGGCAAGAAAACGAGCACAATCAGGGGGGCAGAGGCAAGAAAAATGGCACAATTAGGGGGGCAGAGGCAAGAAAAATGGCACAATCAGGGGAGCAGAGGCAAGAAAAATGGCATAGTCAGGGGAGCAGAGGCAAGGAAAATGGCACAATCGGGAGCAGAGGCAAGACAAATCCCTCTGTCCCATTCTACTATAGAACAAGTGATTCTAAAACCCCTAACACTTATCCTAAGTGCTATGTTTTCTTGCTTGAGGTTAGCCGGACTATTGCACCCGAGATCATTCAGAAGGCAGACTCTGCCAAGGAGGTGTGAAACTACCCCATGTAAATTGATTCCAGTTTCAGTTTCCTGAAGGGCAAACTCTTCTGGTGGCGGGGGCGTCTTCCCCAACCCACAGATGAGACTTACTTATGCACTTTTTTCTGAAGCAGGGGCTCATGATTGAAGTCCTTAATGCATACTGCCCTAATGGTTTATATCTGAGCAGGCACAGAGCTGTGCCAGTCTAGTTAACTTGTGTCAGAATACTTTCCCATGCACATAGTGTTGCTGTTTTCCTACTGATATGATGCTGTGTGCATTAAACCACCAGTGTTGTTTCTAATACCAAGGTGGACCCGGCTTTCTATGATAACTCTTCTACTGTAGGGCACTGTACTAATGCCCTGCCAATTACTAGTATTCCTTCTAAGGAAGGCCACACTCAGATACAAGTTGCAGCTGACCTGTGGCACAGTGACCCAATCAGCCAGACAAAACCTCCATTAGCATAATTTTGAGTTACTCTTGTTTCACAAAATTCCTGAAATTATACCATTATCCCACACGGCAAAATTATGCTCTGTATTCTGTCAACACACAGGAACTATGCGAACAACGGAACAGAAGCTGCTGTTGTTTGTGGTGGGTTCTGTTTTTTGCACGGTTTGGTAGAGTGAAATGTATCCTCACGTCAAAATGCATTTCGTACTAAAATACATCGCCAAATGCCACTTTTGCATTTCATGTAATTACGTGTAATTTCGTGCAAGTATGCAAAATTAAGTAACGCAAATTTCTCCCACCCCTAGCTAGCATCTAACTAGCATCTTGATTCCCCTGAGTATTATGGGGTCTAGAGAACTGCACGGATATTAATCATGAGTGCTGAAGGACTAATTCGGCTCCTGCATGCAAGACCTGCGAGCTGGCATCTGTGCCTTGATGTCACTTAAGATACAAAACTGAAACATACCCATGAAATTAGAGTAAACAACAGCATTGATTGGCAAAAGGATGAGGAGAGTTATAACAAACACTACACCGTCACAAGGATACACGTTTGGCAGCTACATCTAGGTGAAAACAAATCTAGCTGATGCTGGCTGTACTCCCAATGGAACAGGACTGCTCCAGGAACGCTGCCCTTAAAGAGTTAGATGACGTCATCGCAAACGGTATAGACACAGACTAGAGTAAATATGAACTAATTGGCAAGGGCATGGTGGCTAACCTCGTGGCAATCAGCACTCACAGTAAGAGAGCAGATAGAAATGGCGGCCGCAAACGTCCGCAAATTTCGGATTCGGGGGCGTGTTTTGGCGTTCTGAGTGACGGGTGACGTCACAGTCGAAAGAACGCGAAAAAACACGCCCCCGATTCCGAAAGAGACGGGGCTTTATTGGAGTGACGCCTGTCTCCTCCAATGGCTGGCCTCCGTTTAGGAAGCCAGCCAATGGAGGAGAGAGGCGGGTTCAAGCCCCAATACTGAAAATGACTCAAAATCATTAAATCTCCTCCCGGAGACTGCGCAAGCGCGGCCTTCGGTCCTCGACCTAAAAAACTGACTGTTGTCTTCTTTGGCACCCTCAAGGCACTTAGAAAGTTATTTCCCCTGCTCCCTAGAGAGGCCAAAGAGACAGATGCCCGTGCTTTGATTCTTTCTCGTCTTGATTATGCCAATGCCTTGTTCATTGGCATTCCCGGGTATTTGCTGAAAAAACTGCAAACTATACAGAATGCTGTAGCTAGACTCCTTTTTAACATCTCCAGGAGATCTAGTGTTCGACAGCATTTGCGGGATCTGCACTGGCTGCCTGTGGCCCTGCGAATACAATTCAAAGCTCTCACTCTCGCGCACAGGGCCCTTAATGGTCTTGGTCCTTTGTATCTAAGGAGGCGCTTTGCCCTGTATGTACCCAATCGATCTCTGCGGTCTGCCTCTTTACGCCGATGGTAATGCCGCGTTTCCGCAGAGCTCACTTGGCAGGCCAGTCTCTTTCTGTTAAAACAGCAGGGGCTTGGAATTCGCTCTCTGCGGATCTTCAGCTTACTCAAGACTTCCAACTTTTTAAAAACGCCTAAAGACACATCTGTTTAGTCAGCTCCCTTAATTGGTTTCCACCTGTTCCGCCCCAGTTCACTTCCGTGCCAGGACACTCTAGAGTATTAGTGCGCGATACAAGCTTTCTATTACATATAAAATAACATAACATCCTGCCTTTTAGGAAGAGGGGGTCTGCTATCAGACACACAGTGGGAGGTGGAGCCATTATTGACCTTGCCAGGCACAGCCCTGCTCAGATCAAAGGGTCACCCCTCCCCATACTCCAACTGCATATATCTCTATTCAATCCTGGTCTGGATCAGCCTGCCCTGACCCTCCAAAACCAGACAGCCAATACACATAACAGCAGAGCACACTGGAAGGTTTAGGCAAGAAATTACCCTCTTCCTAAAAGTGGAATTTTCAATCACATCCCTGTGTTTAGCTCTTTTCTGTCCCTGTGTTTAGCTCTTTTCTGTTTTCTGCACTCCCCCTGACTGTATTTCTACCGCTCTGTGCCCCACCGCTCCCCGCTCCCGCCACTGCTCCCCGTCGGCCCCACCCCTTTTTCTCTTCTGTACCCGCTCCCCGATGCCCATTCGCCGCCCTGCTCCCGCCTCCCAGCTGCTCCTCCCACTTGGCCATTTATGCAGGAGACCGCATGGTGGTGAGCTGTGACCCTTGACCCTGCTCGCAGGGCCGGTCGCTCCACACACTGCACGACTTCCCGTGTTTGACCAGGACCTTCACCGCTGCTGCCGCGAGTTCGCCGCTGCTCCTGTGCTCCGTCTGCTCTGAGTATTTTGCGGTTTTACTGTGCCCATTATTGTATTTGCTTTGTGCCCTGTTTTTAGCTCTTTTCTGTTTTCTGCACTCCCCGTGACTGTATTTCTTCAGCTCTGTGCCCCCCTCCCCGCTCCCGCTGCTGCTCCCCGGCGGCCCGCCCCTTTTTCTCTTCTGTACCCGCTCCCCGACACCCATTCGCCACCCCGCTCCCGCCTCCCAGATGCTCCTCCCTCCCACTTCGTCATTTATGGAGGAGACCGCACAGACGCGCCGCTGGCACGCCAAGGCGCGCCAAAGGCAAGCCTGCCTGCGCCCGTCCGCGCCTGGACTGCGCCCAGCGCCAGAACCCCTGGCCCCCGCAGGAACCTGGACATCCGACTGAAGTACGTCATCGCCGCCCTCAACGCACTCAACACCGGACGACCACCCGCCTGCTATCAAGCCACCCCAAGGCGCACCAACGGACCCTTCACCTGTCAAGCCTGCAAATTCACCTGCCTCCGACCCCGCACCCCACCCGCCAAACCAAACCACAATAACAACCACCTCAAGTGCATCCTCCTCAACACCCGCTCCGTTCTCAAGCACGCCATCGAACTCTGGGACCTCCTCGACACAACAGCACCTAACGTCGCCTTCCGCACGGAAACCTGGATGAACGCCTCCCATCGCTATAGCCATCCCGGACGGCTACAAAATCACCCGGAAGGACTGCGTCAACAAAACAGGAGGAGGGATTCCCATCATCTACAGAAACACCATCAGCGTCACGACCAACACCGAAGACACCCTCTCCACCGCCGAACACCTACATTTCCAGATCCACACTGACCCCCAGACCTCCCGGCCCGCGTACACAATTCAGCGAAACCATCGCCAACCTCATCAGCCCGCACGCCCTAGCCTCACCAGAATACATCCTCCTAGGAGTCCTGAACTTTCACCTGGAGAAAAACAACAACAGCACCACCACCACCCTGCTTGACAACCTCGACAACCTCGGACTCAAGCAACTGGTGGACACCCCCACCCACCTCACTGGCCACACTATTGACGCCATTTTCTCCACCAGTAACCACGTCACCTTTAGCCGCTCAACCGGACTACACTGGACCGACCACAGCTGCACACACTTCACATTCAAGAAGACTACATCTCACCACCTCATGCATCAGTTCACCACAGACCAGCTTACCACATCACTGAGCCAGAATCCACCAGCCGACACCAACATACCCGACACCAACAACGCAGCCCACAACCTCGCACAGTGGATCACCAGCTGCGCCAAAGACCTCGCCCCACTGAAGAACCCCCACAGCATGACCGCCACCAGAAAACCCTCATGGTTCACGGACACCCTCAAAACCGCAAAGAGATCCTGCCGTACACTCGAAAAGACCTGGCGCCACAAACGAACAACAGAAAACATGACAGCCCTCAAAAACGCCACCCGAGAATACCATCAGCAGATCAGGGCCACCAAGAGGACAATGTTCAAAGAGCGACTGGACAACAACACCCATAACAGCAAGGAACTCTTCAGCATCGTCAAAGAGCTCTCCAACCCCAACGCCAGCTACAACGACATCACCCCTTCGCAAGACCTCTGCAACTCCCTCGCCACGTTCTTCCACCGCAAGATCGCAGATATACACAACAGCTTTGGACCCCAAACTCCACCTCCGGACACCAAACCAGCGACCCCCACCAGCACCATCAGCTCTTGGACCCCCATCAGCAGTGAAGACACCATCAACGTCAAGAATACCATCCACTCCGGCTCCCCCTCCGACCCATGCCCCCATCACATCTTCAACAAAGCCGACACCACCATCACACCCTACCTGCGGACTGTCATAAACAGTCCCTTCAAGTCAGCAACCTTCCCTGGGAGCTGGAAACACGCAGAGATCAACGCCCTCCTGAAGAAACTCACAGCGGACACCAAGGACCTCAAGAACTTCCGCCCCATCTCTCTTCTCCCCTTCCTGGCTAAAGTCATCGAGAAGACCGTCAACAAACAGCTGACTGCTTTCCTCGAGGCAAACAACTCACTCGACCCCTCCCAGTCTGGATTTCGACCCAACCACAACACCGAGACCGCCCTAATCGCAGCCACTGACGACATCAGAACCCTGATGGACAACGGAGAAACAGCCGCCCTCATCCTCCTAGACCGCTCAGCGGCCTTTGACACCGTCTGCCACCACACCCTATTTGACGACACTGGAATCCAAGGAAAGGCCCTGGAATGGGTCATTTTGTTCCTCTCCGGCAGAACCCTGAGAGTCCGCCTCCCCCCCTTCCGTTCCGCGGCCACCGAGATCATCTGCGCCGTGCCTCAAGGATCCTCACTCAGTCCAACGCTCTTCAACATCTACATGACCCCCCTCGCCACCATCGCACGAAGCACAACATCATTTCCTACGCCGACGACACCCAGCTGATACTCTCCCTCACCAAGGACCCAGCCATCGCTAAAACCAACCTTCAGGAAGGTATGAAAGAGGTAGCAGAATGGATGAAGCTCAGCCGTCTTAAGCTTAACTCGGACAAGACGGAGGTCCTCATCCTTGGACAATCCCCTCTGCCTGGGACAACTCCTGGTGGCCCTCGGCGCTGGGCACCGCACCACACCCACGGACTACGCACGCAACCTGGGATTCATCCTGGACTCCTCCCTCACAATGACCAAACAAGTCAACGCCGTCTCATCCTCATGCTTCAACACCCTGCAAAAGATCTTCCGATGGATCCCAACAGAAACCAGAAGAACAGTCACCCAGGCCCTCGTCGCCAGCCGGCTGGACTACGGGAACGCCCTATACGAAGGAACCACCGCCGTACTTCAGAATCGCCTCCAGCGCATACAGAACGCCCCCGCACGACTCATCCTCAACATCCCTCGCCACAGCCACATATCCACCCACCTGAGGAACCTCCACTGGCTCCCCGTCAACAAAAGAATCACGTTCAGACTGCTCACCCGTGCACACAAAGTGCTCCATAACATGGGCCCCGAAAACCTCAATGGCCGCCTCTCGTTCTACACCCCCACCCGCCAGCTTCGCTCCACCAGCCTTGCCCTCGCCATCGTCCCACGGATTCAAAGAACCACCACAGAGGGAAGATCATTCTCCTACCTGGCAGCAAAGACCTGGAACTCCCTCCCCATTTACCTACGACTGACTCAGGACCATCTCAGCTTCAGGAAGGAAAGCACCTCAAGACCTGGCTCTTTGAACAGTAGAAGCACCCCCCCCCCCTTGCGTCTTGAGACCCTCACGGGTGAGTAGCGCGCTCTATAAATGGAAATGATTGATTGATTGACAGAACATAAAAATAATCATCACTAAAACATGCACTTTAATATTCGGAACTCAGGCATACTAAATTCGAATTTCCTATCATGTTCCTTGGGTCAATTAGGATTATACTAATTCATACAGTCAATTTACAATAGGGAGCATTCGCGCTGTGGCACTTTATTGCAGTGGCACAGCGCCCAGAGCTTTTAACACCAGCAAACACAGAGGAGACAAAAGAGAAAAATGGAAGGACGTCTCACGACAAAGGTGCTAGGTCTAACACTGACCCAATGTTGCATTATATCCTGATGCGGAAAGGATACAAGGACACTATGGTGAGGTTGTATGTTACAGCTATGAACAGCCTTTTTTCGAGCACCACTGCCCACACTTTATGCTGTTTGTGCAGCAGAGGCTCGGCCTCTCACTCTCTGAGCAGGACTGGCATGACCTTTGGAAAGACCAAGGCAGTTTCCCCGAGATGGTCAGGTAGAAATTGAGTTATTTCAAGTTCCTACACCACTGGCACTGGATGCCGGAGTGGGTCTATAAAGCACATATGGTGGTGACTATGGGCCTGGCACACTGACTATTCTCTCCCGTTCCCACGTTGTCCCTTCCCCTTGTGTTCCCCCTCAGGGGCGTAGCTAGAGCTTGTGGTGCCCGGGGCTATCCCTCAGATTGCCGCCCCTTGGGGGGGGGGAGAGGTGCTGGGGAAAAAGGACGGGGAGCACTTGAAAGGTGCGTGTAATTTCTGGTATTCATATGACTTTCCTTCATCTTTATTGAGTGATTTTAATGTTTGCCCATGAGAAAGTGTGACTCCTAGACGTTGAAATGTCACTCATAATTACAATTAAATTCTGAAAGTGGCACATATAGCAATCTGAAACCTTGGCAGCTATGGATGGGCCACAGACTCAGCCACTCACCCCTCTGAACCTGCTGCTGCTCTCCTCTTACCTCACTCGATCCAGGCAGGGTCTCTATGGCAGGCAGGGGTGGTTTGGTTCGAACTTTGATCCCCTAATAACTTCTGCTGTACTGAGTCTGCAGTGCAGCAGCCAGACTCTCAGTCCAGAGAGCCAGCAAAACAACGCTAAAAGCTGCAAGCACCAGGCCAGAATTGACTCCTCACGAGAGCGTAGCGGTGAAGCGCATAACGTGTCACTGCTACGTTCTAATCACGAGGGCTGTAATAGCTGCCAAGGTTTCAGATTGCTATGTGTGACATTTTTTTAAATTTCAGTGCAATTATGAGTGACATTTCAATAATTTATGAGTGACACTTTCTCGCAAGCAAAACCAAGCAATGAAGTCAATGGCAACGGATAAATATTACAAATTATACTCTTTTGAGCTGTGAGAAACTCTAAAAAGATCTTGAAACTGCTGCAGAGCACCTGAAATTAAAGTTTCCTATTGATCACCAAATGTCTGCTTTTTATACCTAGGTGTTCTTTGTATGCTGGGGTTTGTATGCCCATGCATTATTATAGGAAAAGAGAAAACTATTAATTTCAGATTCCAAAGTATTTAGGATTAACAAATCAGGATTCACGGTGTTACAATTTCCATGAAGCACACAACAGGAAGCAGCTACGGATAGGTCACATTATAGTACTTGGTGTCATGTGACACAGAGAGCCAGCCACCCTTTGACACAGATGTAACCTGATAAGTAATGTAAACCCTTCTACCCACCATAATAACAAAAAGATACAACCAGGCGTGGACTGGCCCAAAAACAGCAGCAGATGCTGCTCAGTGAGCACATTTACCCTCCTGCCAATAACAAGGATTACTGCCTTCACTACTACTCTATATGCTGCAGCAGATCACATGTAGTTCCTACTGTACCTGTCACTTACTTTCAGGGTTACTGAAGAACCGGGTTATTTAATACCCAGCGGCGCCAGGGGCACGCCCAAAGTCTTCGGGTACCACCTGTCTTAGAATACAGAGACACGGAAACTTCTTGGTGGCATCAAAGATAAAATTTATTGGCTGCAGCCAGTAACAGAAGTCCTAGAAATCATCACGGTATGAGTTCTCAGGAGACTGCTAAATTTTACACAGCACGTCGTCCCTTTTTATGCCAAAAATCACATTCCAGACAAATACCTAATATTTACAAACTGTCCAATCACATGTATTCACACCAAAGGTATCGCATGACATTAAAACCCACTTTTCAGTTGCCCAGCCCATGATCAATCATCGGTCAAAACCAACATTCTTCTTTAGACAGGTCGAACGAGCCCATAATAAAAGAGGCCACAACCCAATCATAAATAGACCCTAAAGAAAGGAGCAGAAACAGGTGAGAGTAGGATAAGGCATATTTGTGTGCAATAAAACTTTACGATGTCCTGTGCTCTGATCCTTAATCTTGATCAGCTAATGGGCAGGAACTGGTTTAACAAGGTCAGCTTCAGGCAACAGGGTCAGTTCACTCAGGTCAAACAGAAGTCAGCACGAACTGGAGCTAAGATGTACATGTCCTTAAAAAGACTAGTTCAGCCACAGTCATCGGCCTATGTGAGGGCAACCACAAAATGGCTGCCATAGACAAAATGGAACCCAAGGGTTCAGAACGAAATCCCTAAATACGTAGTGAATCCATCGGTCTAACATGATGAAAACACTCATAATTGCCGCACTAACTAGTTACAGTTCGCTAATATCAAATTCGTAACGAAACCATGACCTTTATGAAACGGGTTCAGAATTCACGGAACCTCAGACCCTCCTTTTGCCCTTACATAGGCAATAACCTAAACTCACGTCAATATGAGTCCAGGTCTATATTCATCAGATCATCAAGATGTTGCTGGAGCATAATCCTATTACTTAGTACCTCTCTTGGGACAGGTCTCCTTGCACACGTAGTAGCATAGAGGTCACATATAGCAGGAGCGCACTGCCCACAAAGAAAGAACAGGAAAAGAATCTCTGCTTCTCACCCAGACTAATACTATATCCGGTTGCATTCCAACCAACATATGCCATAAACTCATCTCTGGGAATAGTTCTATAAGTATCGATCTCTATACTCATGTTTAAAACTCCTTTCACCAAAGCTTGGTTACTCGTGTTCTCTCTTCCAAAACGCGGAGGAAAAACCCCAAGGGCATAAAGGAACATAGTCTGAAAAGCCCACAAAGACCCATTCTGACTAAACGGTAAAATCAAATAGGGAACACCTCTATCCGTAGTATGCGGCATAAGACCACACACCCAGCAATTAGTGATGTTCACCACCAACTGATGTTGATGCAATAACTGTATGGATGAGTTATTTACAAATTCTGACCTTCTAATCTGTTCATGTTCAGGTAAAGTATGAAAAGAATGCAAAGAAGTAGTAGCAGGTAAAGTCGTAGGTTGGAAAATGGGTGCAGAAATCAGTTGAAGAGAAAATACAAACCAACCCACCAAAGCTAACGTCATGCTAAAAAACATCAAAAGACATGTGATCAGAAAACATTTGCTATGAATAATTTTACACAGTTTCTTCTTAAAGTTCATTTTCTCAACGGCTCTCTCAATCTCAAAAAACTCCATCCTCTAACCGATGCTGTTCACGGCGGTTGGTTTTCTTCTGCTAAGGAATGCTTCTGTCAGCCCAGGGAACTCCCTTAGACCAACCAGAACTGTCGACCTTGCGTCTTCGGCTTGCACTCTGTAGTCTTTACACCGTGACCCTACAACTGAACCCGGATGGTGGTTCACAAAAATATACCAAAATAGTTTCTTGGCTGAGAGAGTTCAGTTCCAAAAATCAAAAAGGAATTATTCACTTTATTAGTTCATTGTCCCTAGGTCATAGATTATAACGGTATTTTCCAGGCTTCGTTTGACTTTGGAATAATAGTTCAGGTTCAGTAGTGTCCAATCTTAGAGACAAAGGCACAGCTTCTTGCAGAACATCGTCACCTTCTTTCTCTGAACCTCTCCATACCAACTCAGCATCGCTAAACGGTGCAAACTTCGGCACCCTTTCAGTCTCGGAATCTGCAATACCTTCACGGACCCACTGGTCGTACGGCAGAGGCAACGGTGCTCTCTTACAATGTACGCCGTGGATCCAGTTCTTTTTCCCAAAAACTTTCACTGAGGTCCTCGTAGACAACATGACTTGGTGTGGGCCGGTCCAGTGGGGCTGATCATTCTTGGTTCGCGAAAGTTCTTCACCAAAATCCAGTCACCAGGATTGAGGGTGTGACCTGGATCCACAGAAGCTGGCGGCAATTTATCATGAACCTGTTGACACGTAATTTAGTCGTTAAGTCATACAAGTAGTCCACTAGCATAGGATAATCGATGTCACTGAACTTCGTTGGCCTCGGCACTCCCCACACATTTGCCGGTCGGCCAAAAACTATCTCATAGGGACTAAGGCCTATTCGGGAATGTACTGTAGTTCTAGTTGACAAAAGTGCCAACGGCAAAGTATCATCCACATACTGAATAAGAGCAGCACCAGCAGGCAACACAAGAGTATCAAGTTGAGTTTTCAAAGCCAGACTATAGATAGAAGGACTTTCAAAATAGCCTTGGGGAGCTCTCTTAAACTGGAAGCTTCGGCCTCCTCAAGAGAAGCCAAAAATATCTCTACTCTCCTCAGCAATTGGAATACTGAAGAAAGCATTTTTCAAGTCTATGACTGAAAACCAGGCAGCTGAAGCCGGAATCATGGTCAGAAAAAGCAGTAATGTCTGGAACAACTGGGAACTGTGGCACAACAATCTTATTAACTTCTCTAAGATCGATCACAAACCTGTAAACAGGTGGCTGAGAAGAATCAGTACGCTTCAAGACAGGCAAAACCGGACTGTTACACACATTACCTCTCGTTTCTTCAATCACATCGTTCTCAATTAAATCATAGATGATTGCTAAAAGCGCTTTTTCACCATCGCTAGAAATCCTATATTGGGGATGCGTGGCAATTCAACATTTGCTTTAAGCGTTACAACGTAAGGTGGAATCTCCAAAAGACCCACATCATTAGGACCAGTAGCCCAAAGAGTATCAGGGAGAGAACACAATTCCGGTGGAAGACGATCTTTAGACAAATACACCGGAGAGATCACTTTCTTACCCAATGTAAGCTGTACTCCTGAAGGAGAACAATGCAATGTTGCATGCAACCTTTTCAACAAATCCAAACCCAACAGATTCTCACCACAACCTGTCGTTAAAATAAGAAGTGATTCCAACTCACAAGGCCCTATAGGAAGAGACAAAGGACTAGAAACTGGATTACGAACTGGGGCGCCAGAGAATCCTACCGAAACATTCGTTAAGCCAGACAAAGGTGCGCTACGGAGTTTAGAGTGCATGATAGAACTCTTCGCTGCACCAGTATCCAAAAGAAAAGGCTCTACCACACCCGATGCGGCTACTGCAACATAAGGCCCACTCTGATCTACTGGAACCGACACTACTCCCTCTCTTTGTCCATGGCTATCCTAGCAATCATTATAATCAGCATTCTCACTCTCAACATAATAGTCATCAGCATAGTACTGAGTCGACTGACCAGATGCAATTTTCTGTTGATCAAAACAATTCATAGAATTCGGTGGGGGAAAGGAACGTTCGTTCTGAGGAAATGCACCACGTCCTCTACCCCTAGACACTTGCTGAAGACCACCACGGCCTCTCGGGCCGTCATACCACTCGTGCGCTGTCGCAACACAGGGCACTCATTTTTATAATGGCCTTCCTCCCTACAATACGCACACTGATTTAAACCCAAGGGTGGTCTTGGAGGAAAATACCAAGCGTTCTGTGGCGGTCTCTGAAATGGGGGAGGTTGCTAAAACTGTGGGCGTTGCTGTGACTCTTGCTGATTCGAGCGAGGCGGATACGCCTGCTGCAAAAGAACCTTTGTCTTTAAGTCTTTGGTCTTTTTTTCTACTTTTTCTTTCTCTTCCTTATCCCTATTCTCATAGTACTGTGCAGTCGCCAATATCTGGGCCGACGAGGAAACAGCCCAAGAACTCTCAAAATCTTTCAACTTATTACACAGTTCAGGCAGTAAGTTAAAGACAAACTTATCTATGAACAATCTTTGCCCACCTTCCGTGCTCATATCCTGACCACTGTGATCTATAAACGTCTCTTCAGCCCTAGTGAAGAAGTCAGACACACTCTCATCTTTCTTCTGCTTACATGCTGCTAACTTGTCCCAATTCACTTGTAACGCTGGCATCATCGTCTTCATTAAATTAATAATTCTCCCTGGCAATTCCGTAACCAAAGGTTCAGGTTTAGCACCTCCCTGTTGTCTACCATCCGCAGCAATAATATTCCCCTAATTCTACCGCATGATTCTCATGACGAATCTTCGCCCACAAAGGTTGAGGTACTACATTACCCATCAAAATGTCAACGTCAGCTAAATTCATTATACACGCATCTACTGTCTGAGACAACTCTTTGTAATAACCAGCAGGATTTTTACGAGGATCAGGTAAGGTCTGCTTAAGAGCCAAGACCTCTGCTCTCTTCCAAGAAACATGTACCCATACTCGCTGAAAATGAGCCGGTGCGGCAACAATACCCTGATTTACATTAGCCTGAACTGCTTCCTTCCATACAGGAGGAACTTCTCTCATGGGATACTGTCTCGCTTTTCTTCTAACAGAGGAATCAGGTTTGTGCAATGTCTGAGGTGGAAGGCTAGATCTAAAAGCTAGTATAATCTCTACGGCATCTGTAATATCATATTCCACTATCATCCCTTTAGCAAAATCCGACTGAACATCAAGTGGTTCCTGCGTGATCAAACCCAAATCATTATCTTCCCATTCCTGATGCAGAAACATACACATTACATTAAAAACATACCTTTGCTTAGGCGGTTCCCACTGAAAGAAAACATCCATAACCGCTGGCAAACTATACATTGAGGCATTTATAATCCATTTACGAGCGAACAAATCCAACACAGCCCGTTCCTCGGAACCAGGAAGCTGACTACGACTCTGCTTACGTTCCGAAACAGGGGTCATATTCAGTGACCCAAACAATGGAGACAATAAACTAGAAACAGTTTCTGTCACTCGTTTTCGAACAGAAGGAGAAGAAGCAGTCATAAGAACAGGAGAATAAGTGTTTTGAGGCAAAGAAGGTGTAGGAATAAGAACAGTAGGAGTCTCAGATGCAGAAGCGGAAGGCAAAGGAGTTTGAGGCAAAGCTGATAGCAAAGCTGGCAACCCTAGAGCGGGTTGCGCAGGAGGAGGTAAAACCATCAGTGGACCTACTAAGGTAGCGGTGTGAATATGGAAGTGTGCGAATGCGGCAATGGGATGGACGGATCGGCTGACTCGGGCGACTCCGCTCTAAGCGTCTGAAAGACTGGGCAGCCTATGGAAGATGAAAGGCTTTGAGAGGTGGGAGATGATTGGTATTTGTGGGGTGAGTGATCTTTGGGCCAAAGATAGGATTAAGACTTTTGAGGAGTTGAAGGTAGAATATGAGCTGAGTGACAAGGAGTTCTTCCGTTATGTACAGATCCGCCACGCGTTGAGTTCGGTTTTTCCTGCAGGTGTTGCTATTCCGGAATCATCCCCACTCGAAGATCGGGTGCTTGACGGATATGTCCCAGACAGCACTATTTCTTTGATATATAAGAAATTGATTAACTATCGTGTTGACCTGTTGGTGCACCTCAGAGAGGTCTGGACCAGCGACGGTTTAGAGTTGGACGATGAGGACTGGCAATCGGCGATATCCTCTCCCAAGGAGGTCGTGATTCCGGCCCGCCTCCGACTCGTGCAGCTTAAGATCCTGCATCGGATCTATGTGACTGGCCCTCGTCTGATTCGTATGGGTTATTCTGTGGATGGGTTGTGTAAGCGTGGATGCGGTTTAACTGGTACTTTCCTCCACATAATTTGGGAGTGTCCGGAAGTGGTAGTGTTTTGGAGTCGAGTGCATGCAGTGATGGAGGAGGTCATGGGTATTGCGCTACAGCCCGAAGCCAGTTTTATACGGCTCCTGTTAAAAAATGCAACAATATTCACTGTTCACGTCCATCTATTTGCCCTTTAAATCCCACAGCTCTGACACATAGATAGTCTGAAAGAACCGCAATCAAACAACATGGAGGAGGTAACAAAGCAGTTGTAGTGAACAGATTAATGTAATGTTAGGAGTCAAACACCTGTGCCCCGGGAGCCCCGCAGCTGCAGTCTGCACCTTGGCATGAGCCTCCCCTCTCCAGTGAGGCTCGCACCGCTCCAGGCCCCCCGAGGCCCCCCCTGACACTCCCCGTGGCCGGCGCCCCCTCTGCAGCGAGTCCCACACAGCTGTGTGACACAGACTGAGAGCCAGACCTGGTCGTGCCCTTCGCCGCTCACGCGAGAAGCGTGAGCTTTGGCAGGCCGGGCCCGATTTTCAAGCAGGAGGTGCACAGAGGCGCTGAGAAGCACCCAGAAGCGCTAGAAAACACAGTACTTGGTGGAAACTGGTCAGAAGGACCCTAGGACACATTTTTTAGCCTATTTTGAAACGCTGAACAAAGAACTGTGGCAACCTAATTACAAGTAACTGGAACCATTTTTTTGTACAAAGACCGTATTTACAAGCCTGCTTTAAAAATATATATAAAGAAGATATTTTTACAAGAATACAGTCTAGTGTCATTGTGTGGTGGGTTGATGATTATTGTGTGTGATGTTGCAAATGTTTAACCCTATGTACTCCGGACTTTAGCCTAGACTGCTTCCGCCACACTACCTAGAGGGTGAGCAGGGGTTATTTCTGGGAGTAATCCTTTGCCCTGACTTAGAGGAGAGGGTCCCTGCTTGTCGCCAGTGCTGCACTGCGCCAACCAGAGACCCCCAATTCTAACACCTGAAAAGTAGATTTTCCGCATTACGTGATGGTCTAGAGCATGGGTACTCACAAAGTTTCTCTCGGGGGCCAAATTTACAGTGTGGTTTGTGTCCGAGGGCCGCACCGGTGGGGGCGGGGTCAGTGGGGGAGGGGGCGGGGCTAGAGCAACAAAAAAAACTTTGACCATGAGGTTGATCACAGGTTCCTGCAGCGGACGCCTTCGTCCACTGAGCCACCAGACCCGGCATACACACATCTCTCTCTCTCTCTCATTCTTTCTCTGTCGCTCTCTCTTTCTCTGTCTCTGTCTCCTTCCCTCTCTCTCTCGCTCCCTCTCCCTACCTCTCTCTCCCTCTATCTCTCTGTCTCCCTCTGTCTCACTCACCCTGACTGTCTCACTCCCTCTCTCCCTCCGTCTCACTCACTCTGACTGTCTCTCTGTCTCCCCCTCTCTCTCTGTTACCTCTCCCTCTACCTTCCTCTATTTCTCTCTCCCTCTCTCTCCTTCCTTCTCCCTCCTTCCCTCTGTCCCTCTCTCTCTCCTTCCCTCTCCCTCCTTCCCTCTCCCTCCTTCCCTCTCCCTCCTTCCTTCTCCCTCCTTCCCGCTCCCTCCTTCCCTTTATCTCCCTCTCTTTCCTTCCCCCTCCCTCACTCTGAGGTCTCCCTCACTCACTCTGAGGTCTCCCTCAGTCTCCCTCCCTCACGCTGTCTCCCTCCCTCGCTCTGTCTCTCCCTCGCTATCCCTCTGTCTGCCTGTCTCCCTCCCTCGCTCTCCCTCTGTCTCCCTTGCTCTCCCTCACTCTCCATTGCTCTGACTCCCTCTCTCTCCCTCTGTCTGCCTGTCTCCCTCCCTCGCTCTCCCTCTGACTCCCTCTCTCTCCCTCTGTCTGCCTGTCTCCCTCCCTCGCTCTCCCTCTGTCTCCCTTGCTCTCCCTGTCTCCCTTGCTCTCCCTCTGTCTGCCTCTGTCTGTCTGTCTCTGTCTCCGTCTCCTTCGCTTTCCCTCCCTCTACCTCCCTCCCTCTTCATCTCACCCTGCCTGTGTGTCCCCGGGCTGAGACAGCTTCTGGGCACACACAGCCAGCCAGTCATCCCCACCCAAGCACTTCACAGGTCTTTAAAAGACCATTCACATACTAATGAGGCTTTGGCCCCTGCAGCCCCACTCTGACGGGAATCGCCCGGTCCCCACAGAGCAGCAGAGTCTCTGGGTCGTGCTGCCGCAGGGGTGTTTCATAGCTGCCAAGGTTTTAGATTGCCATGTGTGACATTGTTAACTGCTGAAAAGCGTAAGAAATAATTGTTAAACGGCTTTTATTTAACAGACTCTAGCCAAAATTGCAGAAAATACATAAAACGGTCTGGGAGATGTTCATAATTTAATTTATAATCAGCAGAGTGACTTGCAACTTTACTGGACTTCCGTGAGCAACGGAAAGCTGAAAGTGGGAGGCACGCATTTAGGTAAAAGCTAGGCAGGCTTAAAGTACATTTTATTTTTGAGTCGGATTATGATTTGAAAAGCCACCTCGAACTGTGTGGTGGTTGCCATAGACCAGCCTATTTGCATGCAGTCTCCCCGCAGCAGCGCCCGGTTATTATGCGGCTCCTGCGATCATGCTGCCTGCGCTGACTGACCCTGTCTGTGACTATCTCACTACTGAGGTCGCTGTGCCTACGCGTCCCGCCACGGCCGGTTTTAATGTCAATTATTGCCTCTCCTGCAGTGCACAGGCAGGAGCGCACTCTCTCTTATACAGCCCTGCCGACTCTGGTCACCTCCGACCTCCGAGGAAATGAGCTCACAGCAGACCCCCCAATCAACAACTCCACCCCCCCACCCCCCACTGACTCACAGTGTGATTTACAGCCGCGCACCTCAGCGGGCGAGAATTTACATTGTGGTAAGCACTGATGCTGAGAGACGCAGATCATTAACCATTGGGCTTCAGCTGCCTGCATTGAGTGAAGTTGTCTGCTGCGGCCCGGGGCGCACACACGGGTGTCAGAGGCGCTGGCGCTCCCCTAGCACCAAAGTGGCTAGCCATGTGGTCTGTGGCAAAGTGCCTGACGAATGCATTTCAGTGCGGTGATGCGGTAACACCGCACTGACATGCGTTGCTGAGATTCTTTAAAAACAAACACCGATACCATGTCTGCACGGTCCGCAGGCCGCCAGGGAAGGCTTGCCGGGCCGCTGGCGGCCCGCGGGCCGTACTATGAGTACCCGTGGTCTAGAGCCTCCAGAAAGTTTGATTATTCACCAGGTAGCGAGGAGAGGAGGAGTGCACGACTTTGTGGGTGATACAGGCAGTCTTGTAGATAGATCTTGCCTCGATGGGAAGCCAGCGGAGGGTTGATAACATCGGTGTGATGTGGTCGGTTCTTTTGGCCCCATAAATGAAGTGAGCTGCTGAATGGAGAACAGATTTAAGGGGGGACAGGTGGGATTTGGGGAGGCCAGTAAGAAGAGAATTTCAGTAGTCCAGTCTGGAGAGGACCAGTGATTGGACCAGGGTTTTAAACCCATGCTCCGCGAAGAAGCGACAAATCCCCCCAAAAAGGCGCAGTTGGTATCAAGCAGACTTTGCAATTGAATTAATGTGGGACAGTAGATTGAGTTTTGTGTCGAGTATGACACCAAGGGATTTTGCACTGTCGACAATGATGGGTTTATTGTTCAGTAGATTTATCTGGTCCATCCATGATTGAACCGCGGGAGGAGAAAGTGAGGAGGATATGAGGAGGAATTCAGTTTTGGAGGGATTCAGAATCAGTTGATGCGTTGACATCCAGTTTTGAATGGAGTCCAAAGTAGAGCTTAGGACGGAGAGATCATGAGTGGAGGCAACCTTGAGGTAGATTTGAGTGTTGTCTGCGTAGAGATGATAGTGGACCCCGGATTTACTTAGGAGATTTCCCAG
The DNA here is from genome assembly GCF_964261635.1 of Lissotriton helveticus. Taxonomy (NCBI): domain Eukaryota; kingdom Metazoa; phylum Chordata; class Amphibia; order Caudata; family Salamandridae; genus Lissotriton; species Lissotriton helveticus. The sequence goes on along the minus strand of NW_027611684.1, from coordinate 1,136,744 downwards.
GGGTTCTAGGTAGAGATTGAACAATGTGGGTGCAAGTATAGAGCCTTGAGGAACACCAAGACCCACTGCCAAAGGAGATCAGAGAGGAAGGAAGCAAACCATTTAAGCACAGTGCCCTATATGCCCATTCTCTGTTGAAAAGGGTGTTGTGATTGACAGCGTCAAAGGCTGCTGAAAGGTCAAGGAGAATTAGAAGACAAGACCCCTCCCGAATCGAGTATCCGCAGCTCATCATCAATCACTTGCAGCATTGCTGTTTCAGTGCGGCAGTTTTGGATGAAGCCGGACTGAAAATTGTCAAGAAGATCATTGTCCTTGATATGACGAGAGAGTTGTTTCGCAACACATCTTTCTGTGATCTTCGCAAGAAAGGGTAGGTTAGTGATGGGGCGGAAGTTGTTGAGGTCATTCGCATCAGCAGTGGGTTTTTTAGCAGAGGGGTGACCTGCCCAGTTTTGAAAGGAACAGGAAGGGAGCCTTGACAGAGGGAGAGGTTGACCGGAGTGGTCCAATAGGGAAGAGAATGAGTATAGAAGTCAATGGCAATGGCACTGGGGATAGGGTCAAGAGAATGGTTGGAGGGCTTTGTTTCGAGGATGCACTTAAGGAGGACATCTTCAGAGATGGGGTCGAAGTTCTGCCAAGTGGCTAGTGATTTGCGCTCCTCTGGAGGGGTAGGATGAGCGACCTGATCCACAAGTGATTTCACTTTTTTGTCAAAGAATATAGCGAAATCCACAGCTTTCTTTGTAGAATCCTCCAACTTGGAGGTTGGGGGGAGAGTAGTTAGTATTCTTGATGAGATCAAATAGTTTTTTGGGTCTATTTTTGGCTGAGTCGAGGAGGGTTCTGAAGTGTGATGCTTTCCCAAGGAAGATGTGCTTATGGTACTTGGATCTTGCTGAACAAAGCGTGGCCAAATTATCAGTGGAGGGCGCTTGCCTCCATTGTTTCTCCAGGAGTCTTAGGTGCTTCCTCTCTTCATAGAGGGATTTGTTGAACCAAGGTCCTGAGGGAATGGGCCTTTTCTTTTTTCTTCGGAGAGGAGCGACGTTATTGATTTCTATTGCAAGGACTGAGAGGCATTGGGTGGTGAGATCGTCAACAGCTATGTTCGGGTCTAGCCTTGGAAGTGACAGCAAAGCTGATTCACAGAGGGAAACTGTGTCAATATTCTTGGCGTCACGGAACCAGGAGGTAGCCCTTTCAGGTTGGCCAAGAGTTATAGAGTGTGCTAGGTGAAGAGAGAATGGGATGAGGAGGTGGTCAGACCAGTCTACGTGAATAGGGGTAGCGATAGAAAGCATGCCTGCTTTAGAAATAAAAAGGACCAGGATTGAGTCCTTAGAGTGTGTTGATTCTGTGCAGTGTTGGATAAGGTCATTTGTAGAGAGGAAGGTGGCCAGCAAGCCCGCGGAAGAGTCTTGCAGAGAGCCCCAGTGGAGATTGAAGTCACCCACGAAGGTCTGATTGTCACTTTGCAAGTATTGGTCGCTGATGAAGTCAGTGAGTTCCTCCATAAACAAAGGGCCGCTGCCAGTTGGGCGGTATATGACATGGAATCTGAGGGGTGAGCGGTGGTGTAGTTGAAGCTCAAGAGATAGACATTCAAAAGTGCAGAATGCGCTGATGGGAAAAGCCTTAAGTTGAAGGGAGTTTGTAAAGATGACTGCAACACCTCCCCCAACTTTGATAGGTCTGTCATACCTGAAGATAGAGTAGCCTGTGGGTAATAGGAGATCAAACATAGAGTGAGAGGTATCATTGAACCAGGTCTCTGTTAGGAAGATCAAGTCAATATTGTGAAGGGTGATGGTATCAGAGATTTCGAGTTTGTGCTTTATTGCAGATCTGCAGTTGTGGAGCAGACAGCGCAGCTCTGTCAAGACAGTTTTGGTGATGGGGGCACTTGGGCTAAGAAGGGTGATAGGGATATTGTGCCTATACGGGGGTGCACAGGAGGGTTTAGGAGGATGCTTGGTTCTGACAGAGGAGATGGTCGGAATAGTGTAGATAGTTGGGTTACTCTGAGATGTAGGTTGAAGAAGGGTGGCGTTCATGGGCTTGTGTGAGTGAGCGATGTTTGCGGACGACAGGTTATGCTTGGCTATGATGGGGTGAGGGAGCGAGGTGCATCTCGTGGGAAGGTGAGAGTTTTCCAAAGGAGTTGAGGTGAATGGGAAAGTGGAAATCTTAGAGCTTAGAAGTGCAATGGAAGCTACAAGCTGGGAGAAGGAGGTGATAAGAGAGCCTAGCTTATTTTCAAGAGAGAGTAGGGCAGAGCACGGAAGGTTGGGTGTCTCGATGGCAAAAGGATGGGGTGAAATAGGTGGTGGAGGGCAGGGAGAGGTGGGGGGGCAGGAGGAGAGTTGGGGTATAGGGTTCATAGGTGGGGAAAGGTGGGGGTTGAGAGCGGGGGTTGGTTTATCGGATGTGAAGGGAGAGTTGTCTTTGTTGGCATTGCACGAAGGAAAGGAATTGAGGACATATTTAGGAGGAGATAGGTGCGGATCAAGGCGGTGGGGTAAAAGGAGAGGGGAGGACTGTGAGGTGTCATAGAAGTGTAGGAGGTTTGGAAGGAAAAGGGAGGAGGTGGTTGGAGAGGTCCTCCTGTTGGCTAGGAGGGGTGGCTGTCAGAGAACCGGCATCTGGCAGAGTGAGGGGGGTTGGGAGAAGGTGAAGTTGAAGAAAGGAGATGGTTCAGCTGGGCCCGATGGAGGGAGATGGAAAGGGTTACCGGGGGGGAAAGGGGGCAAAACAGCATTGCTGGTGGAGAGGGGGGAGGAGAGAGATGCAATGGGATTGTGAAGAAATCGGGGTAAGAAGCGAGGGCAGGAGGGGGTAGAGAAGAGGGGGAGAGGGAGGAATGATGGGAGCATAAGGAAAACTAGCTGGGGGAGGAGGTTGGCGGAGGGGTGGACTAAAAAAGTGAGTAGCAGGTAGGAGTAGGGGGGAGGAGATGAGAATGGAGTACCGGGACGGTGCAGATTGGACGAGGAGCGTATTAGCTAGTGGTAAAGCTGATGTGATAAAGGGGGGGCATACAGTGAAGTGGGAGGAAAGGGAGAGGAGGACACAAGGGAGGGAGAGGGAAGAGGTCCGACCTGTGCCTCCCGAGGGTGCAGCCTATTAGAATGTATGGGGATCAGGGGAGGAGAAAGGGAGCAGTGGGTGGAGCTAGAAGGAGAGTCAGGGGAAAACCCGGTCGCAGAGGAGGGGAGTAGGGAGGGGAAGAGGTGGTCAAAGAGCGAGAGACAGGTGTCTTTACCTTGAAACATGACAGTGCCGTTGTTATAGAGTGAGATGGTGAGGGAGCCGTTGAAATACGAGGGGGAAATCTTTAGTTGTTTCCCATGAGGGACAGATGAGGAGGATGTGACGTTAAGGAAATTATAAAAACTGGTGGACCAAGAGGGGGTGTCGTGAGTGAAGAAAATGAAATCATTTTTGCGCCTCCCAAATTGACCATTGTAAACTCGATCAACAAAAAGGGAATCTGGGAAACGTTCAATAGTGTTATGCTTCAATCGTTTTACTGAAGCTTTAGTCTGGCCGGGAGGATAAATGATTTTGTAGCAATTAATTCCAACCTTAGCTCGAGTGGTAGCCATGTTGGGAAAATGGGGAGAAGGAGTGCGGGGGGATATGAGAGGGGTGTTACTGGGAAATCGGTGATGAGGAGAAGTAAAAGGACTAAAAGGGGGCACATATTCCAGACGTAGGGTGAAGAGATCTGCACTAATGTGCCATCCGGGAAGAGAGGTGGGTGTTTGTTGGGCCCTTCATCAAGGTATACATGCAGCCAACTGGCACAAGAAAAGGTTTACAAGAGAAAGTTTACTTATGATAGGACCAACTGTCCCACTGTCAAAATCACCACAAAGCACAATTAGTCATAGTAAAACAAATCACAAACAAACACCCAGTGTCCACTGGTGATTACTGTACTTAGCATCAGCCTGTAACAGAAGCATATTCGGCACCAACCGCATTGTACGCCCATAGTCTCAACAGACTACTATTGGACCCTAATCTCCTGAGAATCACTAACATTAGGGGCACAGAGCATAGGGTGGAACAAAATCTGACTAACAAAATCAACATATGCACAACAGCCTCATCATTATAAGGCCACCTTTAGAGGTGCTCAAAACAGGGTGCGTAAATCATACAACATGAAAGCATTTCCTAGCACCACAAATACTTAAAACGGCCTAGCTCTGTACAAACCTCGCAGTTTCCCTGCCAACTGGCCATCTCAGAGGGGGACTCAAATACCCTGAAACCATAATGTCAAGGTTCGTGCCAATACAGCGAGTGTCCTAACTCAATCAGAAATGTCCCCACGGATAAAGTGTCCTAAACGGTGCAGCTGGCACTGCTTGCAGCACAGCTGTAAAAGGCCTAAATGGAGCAGCTGGCACTACTTGCTGGGCAGCTGTAAAAGGCCTAAATGGTGCAGCTGGCACTACTTGCTGGGCAGCTGTAAAAGGCCTAAACGGTGCAGCTGGCACTACTTGCTGCGCAGCTGTAAAAGGCCTAAACGGTGCAGCTGGCACTACTTGCTGCGCAGCTGTAAAAGGCCTAAACTGTGCAGCTGGCTCTACTTGCTGAGCAGCTGTAAAAGGCCTAAACGGTGCAGCTGGCACTGCTTGCAGCACAGCTGTAAAAGGCCTAAATGGAGCAGCTGGCACTACTTGCTGGGCAGCTGTAAAAGGCCTAAATGGTGCAGCTGGCACTACTTGCTGGGCAGCTGTAAAAGGCCTAAACGGTGCAGCTGGCACTACTTGCTGCGCAGCTGTAAAAGGCCTAAACGGTGCAGCTGGCACTACTTGCTGCGCAGCTGTAAAAGGCCTAAACTGTGCAGCTGGCTCTACTTGCTGAGCAGCTGTAAAAGGCCTAAACGGTGCAGCTGGCACTACTTGCTGGGCAGCTGTAAAAGGCCTAAACGGTGCAGCTGGCACTACTTGCTGGGCAGCTGTAAAAGGCCTAAACTGTGCAGCTGGCACTACTTGCTGGGCAGCTGTAAAAGGCCTAAATGGAGCAGCCGGCACTACTTGCTGCGCAGCTGTAAAAGGCCTAAATGGAGCAGCTGGCACTACTTGCTGGGCAGCTGTAAAAGGCCTAAATGGTGCAGCTGGCACTACTTGCTGGGCAGCTGTAAAAGGCCTAAACGGTGCAGCTGGCACTACTTGCTGCGCAGCTGTAGGAGGCCTAAATGGAGCAGCTGGCACTACTTGCTGCGCAGCTGTAAAAGGCCTAAACTGTGCAGCTGGCTCTACTTGCTGAGCAGCTGTAAAAGGCCTAAACGGTGCAGCTGGCACTACTTGCTGGGCAGCTGTAAAAGGCCTAAACGGTGCAGCTGGCACTACTTGCTGGGCAGCTGTAAAAGGCCTAAATGGTGCAACTGGCACTACTTGCTGGGCAGCTGTAAAAGGCCTAAATGGTGCAGCTGGCTCTACTTGCTGGGCAGCTGTAAAAGGCCTAAACTGTGCAGCTGGCACTACTTGCTGGGCAGCTGTAAAAGGCCTAAATGGTGCAACTGGCACTACTTGCTGGGCAGCTGTAAAAGGCCTAAATGGTGCAGCTGGCTCTACTTGCTGGGCAGCTGTAAAAGGCCTAAACTGTGCAGCTGGCACTACTTGCTGGGCAGCTGTAAAAGGCCTAAACGGTGCAGCTGGCACTACTTGCTGCGCAGCTGTAGAAGGCCTAAATGGAGCAGCTGGCACTACTTGCTGGGCAGCTGTAAAAGGCCTAAATGGAGCAGCTGGCACTACTTGCTGGGCAGCTGTAAAAGGCCTAAATGGAGCAGCTGGCACTACTTGCTGCGCAGCTGTAAAAGGCCTAAATGGAGCAGCTGGCACTACTTGCTGGGCAGCTGTAAAAGGCCTAAATGGAGCAGCTGGCACTACTTGCTGCGCAGCTGTAAAAGGCCTAAATGGAGCAGCTGGCACTACTTGCTGGGCAGCTGTAAAAGGCCTAAACGGTGCAGCTGGCACTACTTGCTGCGCAGCTGTAGGAGGCCTAAATGGAGCAGCTGGCACTACTTGCTGGGTAGCTGTAAAAGGCCTAAACTGTGCAGCTGGCTCTACTTGCTGAGCAGCTGTAAAAGGCCTAAACGGTGCAGCTGGCACTACTTGCTGGGCAGCTGTAAAAGGCCTAAACTGTGCAGCTGGCACTACTTGCTGGGTAGCTGTAAAAGGCCTAAATGGTGCAACTGGCACTACTTGCTGGGCAGCTGTAAAAGGCCTAAATGGTGCAGCTGGCTCTACTTGCTGGGCAGCTGTAAAAGGCCTAAACTGTGCAGCTGGCACTACTTGCTGGGCAGCTGTAAAAGGCCTAAACGGTGCAGCTGGCACTTCTTGCTGCGCAGCTGTAAAAGGCCTAAATGGTGCAGCTGGCACTACTTGCTGGGCAGCTGTAAAAGGCCTAAATGGTGCAGCTGGCACTACTTGCTGGGCAGCTGTAAAAGGCCTAAACGGTGCAGCTGGCACTACTTGCTGCGCAGCTGTAAAAGGCCTAAATGGTGCAGCTGGCACTACTTGCTGCGCTGCTGTAAAAGGCTTAAATGGTGCAGCTGGCACTACTTGCTGGGCAGCTGTAAAAGGTCTAAACAATGCAGCTGGCACTACTTGCTGGGCAGCTGTAAAAGGCCTAAACTGTGCAGCTGGCACTACTTGCTGCGCAGCTGTAAAAGGCCTAAATGGTGCAGCTGGCACTACTTGCTGCGCAGCTGTAAAAGGCCTAAACGGTGCAGCTGGCACTACTTGCTGGGCAGCTGTAAAAGGCCTAAACGGTGCAGCTGGTACTACTTGCTGCGCAGCTGTAAAAGGCCTAAATGGTGCAGCTGGCACTACTTGCTGCGCAGCTGTAAAAGGCCTAAATGGTGCAGCTGGCACTACTTGCTGGGCAGCTGTAAAAGGCCTAAACGGTGCAGCTGGCACTACTTGCTGCGCAGCTGTAAAAGGCCTAAATGGTGCAGCTGGCACTACTTGCTGCGCAGCTGTAAAAGGCCTAAATGGTGCAGCTGGCTCTACTTGCTGGGCAGCTGTAAAAGGCCTAAACTGTGCAGCTGGCACTACTTGCTGGGCAGCTGTAAAAGGCCTAAATGGTGCAGCTGGCACTACTTGCTGGGCAGCTGTAAAAGGCCTAAATGGTGCAGCTGGCACTACTTGCTGGGCAGCTGTAAAAGGCCTAAACGGTGCAGCTGGCACTACTTGCTGGGCAGCTGTAGGAGGCCTAAATGGAGCAGCTGGCACTACTTGCTGCGCAGCTGTAAAAGGCCTAAACTGTGCAGCTGGCTCTACTTGCTGAGCAGCTGTAAAAGGCCTAAACGGTGCAGCTGGCACTACTTGCTGGGCAGCTGTAAAAGGCCTAAACGGTGCAGCTGGCACTACTTGCTGGGCAGCTGTAAAAGGCCTAAATGGTGCAACTGGCACTACTTGCTGGGCAGCTGTAAAAGGCCTAAATGGTGCAGCTGGCTCTACTTGCTGGGCAGCTGTAAAAGGCCTAAACTGTGCAGCTGGCACTACTTGCTGGGCAGCTGTAAAAGGCCTAAATGGTGCAACTGGCACTACTTGCTGGGCAGCTGTAAAAGGCCTAAATGGTGCAGCTGGCTCTACTTGCTGGGCAGCTGTAAAAGGCCTAAACTGTGCAGCTGGCACTACTTGCTGGGCAGCTGTAAAAGGCCTAAACGGTGCAGCTGGCACTACTTGCTGCGCAGCTGTAAAAGGCCTAAATGGAGCAGCTGGCACTACTTGCTGGGCAGCTGTAAAAGGCCTAAATGGAGCAGCTGGCACTACTTGCTGCGCAGCTGTAAAAGGCCTAAATGGAGCAGCTGGCACTACTTGCTGGGCAGCTGTAAAAGGCCTAAATGGTGCAGCTGGCACTACTTGCTGGGCAGCTGTAAAAGGCCTAAACGGTGCAGCTGTCACTACTTGCTGCGCAGCTGTAGGAGGCCTAAATGGAGCAGCTGGCACTACTTGCTGCGCAGCTGTAAAAGGCCTAAACTGTGCAGCTGGCTCTACTTGCTGAACAGCTGTAAAAGGCCTAAACGGTGCAGCTGGCACTACTTGATGGGCAGCTGTAAAAGGCCTAAACGGTGCAGCTGGCACTACTTGCTGGGCAGCTGTAAAAGGCCTAAATGGTGCAACTGGCACTACTTGCTGGGCAGCTGTAAAAGGCCTAAATGGTGTAGCTGGCTCTACTTGCTGGGCAGCTGTAAAAGGCCTAAACTGTGCAGCTGGCACTACTTGCTGGGTAGCTGTAAAAGGCCTAAATGGTGCAACTGGCACTACTTGCTGGGCAGCTGTAAAAGGCCTAAATGGTGCAGCTGGCTCTACTTGCTGGGCAGCTGTAAAAGGCCTAAACTGTGCAGCTGGCACTACTTGCTGGGCAGCTGTAAAAGGCCTAAACGGTGCAGCTGGCACTTCTTGCTGCGCAGCTGTAAAAGGCCTAAATGGTGCAGCTGGCACTACTTGCTGGGCAGCTGTAAAAGGCCTAAATGGTGCAGCTGGCACTACTTGCTGGGCAGCTGTAAAAGGCCTAAACGGTGCAGCTGGCACTACTTGCTGCGCAGCTGTAAAAGGCCTAAATGGTGCAGCTGGCACTACTTGCTGCGCAGCTGTAAAAGGCCTAAATGGTGCAGCTGGCACTACTTGCTGGGCAGCTGTAAAAGGTCTAAACAATGCAGCTGGCACTACTTGCTGGGCAGCTGTAAAAGGCCTAAACTGTGCGGCTGGCACTACTTGCTGCGCAGCTGTAAAAGGCCTAAATGGTGCAGCTGGCACTACTTGCTGCGCAGCTGTAAAAGGCCTAAACGGTGCAGCTGGCACTACTTGCTGGGCAGCTGTAAAAGGCCTAAACGGTGCAGCTGGTACTACTTGCTGCGCAGCTGTAAAAGGCCTAAATGGTGCAGCTGGCACTACTTGCTGCGCAGCTGTAAAAGGCCTAAATGGTGCAGCTGGCACTACTTGCTGGGCAGCTGTAAAAGGCCTAAACGGTGCAGCTGGCACTACTTGCTGCGCAGCTGTAAAAGGCCTAAATGGTGCAGCTGGCACTACTTGCTGCGCAGCTGTAAAAGGCCTAAATGGTGCAGCTGGCACTACTTGCTGGGCAGCTGTAAAAGGTCTAAACAATGCAGCTGGCACTACTTGCTGGGCAGCTGTAAAAGGCCTAAACTGTGCAGCTGGCACTACTTGCTGCGCAGCTGTAAAAGGCCTAAATAGTGCAGCTGGCACTACTTGCTGCGCAGCTGTAAAAGGCCTAAACGGTGCAGCTGGCACTACTTGCTGGGCAGCTGTAAAAGGCCTAAACGGTACAGCTGGTACTACTTGTGCTTAGGGCAGCATTTTGTCTCTGTAAATATAAGCCCTCTGTGGCTGAGCCTCGTAATTGCCCATACAAGATTAACAAAAGTTCAATGTCACAGTTCTTAGAAATGACTCATTTTCCCCAGGATGTGGTGCCCCTCTGTCCGCCACTCGATTTCAAGGCAGAAAGGAGCCGAGGGGCCGTCGAGGAGCGCTCTGGCAATAATGTGGGGGCGTGGACCTAATTAACCAAAGAATCCCGAGTGTGGAACCGGGAAAAACAGGTCCGAGTCAAATGGGCAAATGATTTCTCTGCACCTTGGACGGGGATGCCCTCGAGTGAAGGTGCGGGCCCCCACTGATGGTTAAGATGGTTTTGCAGGGGTAATTGAAAGAGGGCTTCCTGCCCCGTGATAGTAAAAAAGAGAATCCTTGCTCTCTTTGCATCAGCCGCCAGCCACCTGGACAGGCCTCTCCTCCTCTGTACCCCTGGACAGGCCTCTCCTCCTCTGCCCCTCCTCTGGGCAGGCCCCTCCTCTGGACAGACCTCTCCTCCTCTGCCCCTCCTCTGGACAGGCCTCTCGGTGAAGGATTCTCATTAAGGACAGAGGAGCCCAGAGTTCATTCCACCCCATACAGCGCCTCTGACTCCGCCCTGAGCCTCGGGGCGCTATGCACAGGCCCCGAAGAGAGACACTGCTCCCCTGGACCTGCCCAGAGGCGCCCCCCGGGGCAGGACTGTGGCTCAGACCGAGGCGTTTTAATACCACACACCAGCCTCGAGGCGCTACACACGAGGCACGTGTTCATCCCTCAGAATGAGGGAAATCATGATCCATTTCCATCTTTCTGCCCCTTTAATGTATGGAATACGTCACTTGACAAGGTGAATCTCCAACTGGTGCCAAGTCACAATATGCAACTACACGTCATCATGTGGCTTTTCAAGGCCCCTTCCTAAATGTCACAAACGTAAAGACAATATGCCCAGGTATTAATAATCAGGACAACAAGCAGGCTATAGAATTATCGCAAACAACTCGTCACAATTAACCAACTCTGCTTCACACAAGTTTTCTCTCTCAATAGCCTGGTTTAGCTTAACCCCTTCGGCGCTCATGACGAGCTACGGCGCTCGTACGCTGATGACAAGCTGAGCTCGTCATGTAACATGGGTTTTTTAAAAACCCAGCGCACAGCGGGAAAACCGCTAGCGCGCATGCTGTTAATTAAACATAACAAGCTCTGGAACAATTGTTCCAAAACAGACCATAATATTAAAAAGTCTGCCCTCTCCCGGCCCTGGCTCCAAACGCTAGCGTCTGCGGCAGGGCAGGAATGGGAAGGGCAGGGCAAGGATGGCAAGACCGGGCAGGGCTGGCAGGGTAGGAAAGGGCTTGCAAGGCAGGACCGACAGGGCAGGGCTGGGCTGGAAAGACCAGACTGGGCTGGCAAGGCAGGGCTGGGCAGGGCTTGCAGGGCAGGAAAGGGCTGGCAGGGCAGGACTGACAGGGCAGAGCTGGGCAGGGCAGGGCTGGAAGGACCTGGCAGGGCAGAAAAGGGCTGGCAGTGCAGGACTGATGGCAGAGCTGGGCAGGGCTGGAAGGGCATGACTGTCAGGGCAGAGCTGGGCAGGGCAGGGCAGGGCTGGGCAGGGCTGACAGGGCAGAGCTGGGCAGGGCAGGGCTGGCAGGGCAGGAGAGGGCTGGCAGGGCAGGACTGAAAGGGCAGAGCTGGGCAGGGCAGGGCTGGCAGGGAACCCCGGGAATGTTCAGTTCATAGCGACAGAGGGTTGCTGAGTCAAGGTTACTACAGGCCCCTCCACCCTGGCTGACCATGAGGCTCATTATTGCCTAAAAAAAAATACTACAAGTCTAATTAAGCAGTAAGTATTTTATTTGATGCCCATGTATTAAGTGTGCTTCTGTATTGATTGTATTACAATATTCTTTATTATAAGTTTGTCACGGAGTGGTACACATGGGACTAGTCCCCATGTGGTCCTGAAGAAGAGGTTTAGGGGACACCTCGAAACATGTCCACGAAATATTAGGCGCTTAAACACATAACAGTTACTTTTTCCCTATCATTAACCCCCTTTTTTAGGTCTCGCCTACGCAGCGCACATGCGCTGTTAGAAAAAGACCTATTGAAATCATTTCGGCTTTTCAGCCACAAACGTGCACGCATTGCATTGCTTTCAATGGCAATGTAGGCACGTTTGGAGATTCCCTTGCGGGAGCGAGCTTTGGCAACATATCTTTGCTCGCTCCCGCAAGGGAATCAGCTGTGTGTTCTCTCGCACTCTCCCCACCCCTCCCACTTGTTTTATTTGCAGCGCTCAGAAAAGATAAACAGCGGTCTTAAGCTCTATGAAAAGGAAAATAAGGCACTCAAGAGAATTGAAGCTTTTATAATAGTAAATGTATAGTGACTCATTTGAAGATCATCGTTTTCAGTCGCGTTCAGAAATGCGATGCTTTCTTTAGAGAAATCAAGACAAATCTACCATTTGGGCGCAGTACCGTTAGATTAGTTAAGGCGCTGTGATTCACAACGCCTTGAAACTGCAGATGTGTGGTTTGAAACGCTGCATGAAAATCTCCTTTCTCTGTGTCCTTCTGAGCGACAGTGATGTGATCAAACGTCTACTTGACAACTAAGCTAGGATTTAAGCAATCTGATTTAATACTGTACTGTAACAGTATGAGAATATGAAAATATCGTACCTGCGTGTGCTTGTGTTGTGACACACTTTGTTGAAAAATTTGTTAGCCGAAAAGGAGTACTGGCGGTTGTTATATGCAGCGATGTGTACTGTAAAGTGAGCGCTCTTACTAGACTGTCGCTGTTTAACTACAAATATCTCGTCCCTTCCTTACTCGAGTGAGCGTGGGTGAACGACAGGTGATTTGAAAATTACCCAACGTGATGAAAACAGTCTTTTAAATCGTGTATGCTTTTCAGTTTGTTATTTTACTTTAGTGATGTTGAGGCTCAGGATGGCAGCAGGGTTGCCCTGCACCTCATGCAGCAGCGGGTTGGGGGTATGCAGGAGTCCCCGCTGCGGGCGCAGAGTTGCTAGAAGGTTAGGTTCATGCTGGTCGCACGCAGAGCTCTTACCATCCGGTCCAGCCTCAGCAGCTCCTCGAAGGCGGCAGGTGTCAGGATATTATTGTTGTCTCTGGTCACCGCAGTGAGGGAGGCGTAAGTGACCTCAGGGTACAGCCTCTGTGCCATGAAGAGCCCGGAGTCGATGGTAGGGAAGTGGTCTATTATAACAGCCTTCTCGCTCTTGGCGGGCCCCCCGACTGGAGTGAATTGCTCCTCAATATCATTGGACAGCCTCTTGGGCAAGAAGTAGAACCCGGCTCCCAGCCCTGCAGCCAGCACCACGGGCACCAGCAGGAACCACCAGGGATGCCTGGTGATCAGTGCGCCCAGGCGGCCGAAGACCCTGGAGAGGGGCCGCTCCAGGCAGTCCGTGTGGCAGGTGGGCATGGCGGGGTGAAGGGTTGAACACCCAGGCGGTGACCCTCAGCACCCAACACCAGAATGATGTGGACTGCCGCAGACTGCACGCTGAATAAATGAGAAGAGAAATTTTAAAAATGATAACAAAAACCCCCCCACAAAATAAGACAAAACAGATCAGATCCGAAAATCTCGCTAATAGGCAGAGTAACCGAACAGAAGCAGCTCAATGTGGAAAGTGGAAGTTAATAAAGCGGCAGATCTTCCTGGTGGTGACATAAAGTAAACACACCGAGTGACCTTAAGACCTGCTGTGGTGAAGTGGGCGGCTCCGAGTTTTAGCGAGCCATTGACATGAAGCTATTTTAGGGTAAATAGGATGACGTGACCTCACCTCCTCTGCACCCCTCCTCTGAATCCTTACCAACTAGGAGCAAGAATAAAGTATAGGCTCACTAGCTAGGTAACTTTTAACGTCACCTGCACCGCTCCCCCTACACTGCACTACACACATGTCAACATAAAACTGCTCCTACGTAAATTCGCAAGTCGCAGCACGCCCCAGACAGTAGCTGTTTGGGATGGCCCCAATGATGAAGCATGCCAGTTAGGGGTAACCCTTGGTGAGTGAGGGGACTCAAGAAACACATTTTCTTTTCTCAAGACAGGAATGTTTTCCACTCATTAAGTGAACCCTTTCCTATGGCTAGGTTTGTTGATCCATCAACTACGGATTATTGTTCCCATACAATCACCCCTTACCACCTCCACAACCACACTCCAGACAGGGACATCCACATGCCAGCCAAGGGACAGCCACACACCAGACAAGGACAACCACACACCAGACAGGGACAACCACACACCAGACAGGGACAACCACACACCAGACAGGGACAGCCACACACCAGACAGAGACAACCACACACCAGACAGGGACAACCACACTCCAGACAGGGACAACCAGACACCAGATAGGGACAGCCACACTCCAGACAGGGACAGCCACATACCAGACAGGGACAGCCACACACCAGACAGGGACAGCCACATACCAGACAGGGACAGACACATACCAGACAGGGACAACCACACTCCGGACAGGGACAACCACACTCCAGACAGGGACAACCACACTCCAGACAGGGACAACCACACTCCGGACAGGGACAACCACATACCAGACAGGGACAGCCACATGCCAGACAGGGACAGCCACACGCCAGACAGGGACAACCACACACCAGACAAGGACAACCACACGCTAGAAAGGGACAACCACACGCCAGAAAGTGACAACCACACACCAGACAGGGACAACCACATACCAGGCAGGAACAGCCACATACCAGACAGGGACAGCCACATACCAGACAGGGACAACCAGACATCAGACAGGGAAAACTATATTGCAGTGCAGAGCAGACAAATGTGCATTCAATAGCAAATGTTATTGTTTGTATCCAGTCAACACTGCCTCAGAACATCTTTAACCCCTTCCACGCTCATGACGAGCTGGGCTCGTCATGCAGTAGCCTCCTGCTACGCTGATGACGAGCCCAGCTCGTCATGAACAATGGTGTTCATGATTTCCCAGCACAGGGGAAAAATCCCCATAGCATTCAAGGTGTTAAAATGCAGAAGCCTGTGTTTGAATTAATTCTCACACAGCTTGCAAATGCCACTGTTCATTTGTTTCCAGGGATACACAGGCACTCATAGGCACACACAGGTACAAAATTCACAGGCACTCAAAGGCACATACAAACACACATGGGCACATACAAGCACTCATAGGCACACACAGGCACACAGAGACACACACAGGTACAAAACACACAGGCACTCACAGGTGCAAACATGCACACATAGGCACGTACAGGAACACATAGGCACACACAGGCACTCACAGGCACACACAGGTACAACACTCACCGGCACTCAAAGGCACATACAAACACTCATGGGCACATAGAGGCACACATAGGCACACACAGGAACTCATAGGCATGCACATGCACACAGAAACAAAAACAGGCACTCTCATGCATGCACATGCATGCACAGGCACACACAGGCACTCACAGGCACACACAGGTACAAAACTCACAGGCACTCAAAAGTGCATTCAAACTCACATGGGCACATAGAGGCACACATGGGCACACACAGGAACTCATAGGCATGCACACAGAGACACACACATCCACTCACATGCATGCACAGGCACACACAGGCACACAGATGAACACAGGCACTCACAAGCACACACACTAGAATGCACAGTCATACACAGACACAAACAGGAACTGGTAGACACACACAAGCACTCACAGGCACTCAAAAGCACACAAAAGGGCACACACACACAGGCATTCATAGAACCACACGGTCCATATAGGCATACATAGGCACACACAGGCACTCAAAGTCACACATAAGCGCACACAAGCAGTCATAGACACACACAAGAAGACACGGGCACGCACAGTAACACATACATACAAATGTTCATAGGCACACAGAGGACCAAACAGGCACTCATAGGCACTCTAAAGCACCCGAAAGCACAAATGGGCATACACAGGCATTCATAGGAACACACAGTCCCATATAGACACCCTTGGACACTCATACACACACACAAGCCCTCATAGGCACACACATATGAATATACAGGCATACAAAGAGACAAAAAAGGCACTGGTAGACACACACAGGCACTCACGGGTACACACAGTCACTCATATTCATGCACAGGCACTCATGGGCACATACAGACAATCATAGGCACAAAAAAGCACTCATAGGCACAAACAAGCACTCATAGGCACAAGCAAGCACTCATAGGCACTGCTGTTCAAAGACACAAGGACGGAACGGAAACGTCAATAAAAAGCCGGGAAACACATTCCTGGTAAAAAGAATTATAAAATGAAACCAGAAGAGTGTTGTATAAAAGAATATAAAGGGCAGAAGATTAACGGCTTCCACATTGCACCATTCCTGAGTTACCTGTAATTATGCGGTGACATTGTATTATGTGGATAAATGAACTGAAATTCAAGAGAGTGCCTTTGGGAGTCAGAGGGAGGGACTGCCATGCCATGTCTTCCCTGGACAGGAATCAAGCATCCTAGGACCGGTTTCTGGCTATCAGCCGTCTTCAGCCAGGATAGCTTGACTACAGTGGCGTAGTGAGCACGGGACCCACGTCTGGGCATACCCTTCCCACATATGGGGAACAGCAAAACACACAAGATGATGGATGGAATGTTGCACAATGGCAAAATATTCACCCCTAGTCACAGATCTGGGTTTAATCCATCTTTATTTTGCTCACCAAGCCACCCCAGTACAGACATGGCCATATGAAAATCAGTCTTGATCCTGTGCCTCATGGGAACAGTCCAGCCCGAACTGCCAACCCAGGAACCAGGATACCTACACGAGGGATCCCGGGTGCATAGGTGTGAAGTGGCGTCAGAATCGCCGTGGAACTTAGTGGAGGATTTCAGGAAGATACCACTGCTAAAGAAGGTAAAAGGGTCCGGTGAAACAAAAGCCTGGATTCAAGAAGAGCAGAACCTGTAAGCAGAGTGGACAGAGTCTAGGTCACCCAGGAGTGACCCAGGAGCAAGGGAGTCATGTGCTTACCAATGTCGGTGGCTGCAGAGAAGCTGATGGTGCCTATGTTTATGCAGCTCCGTGGACCAGGTGAAACTGAGGACGACCAGGAATGGTGAACTAGCTGTCACACGTCGGATGTCGATATCCAGAGGGTCGGTGTCTGGCGGGAGCATCAACAGACCTTGGGAACGGCAACACATGGCAGAAGAGGAACAGGTGCAGTGTCGGGATCAGCAAATTCCAAGAGACTCACTATGTGCAAGTAAATCAGAGTAGGCCCTGAGCAAGCAGGGGAGCCCACTGGAGTTGAATAAGACCCTTTGTGAAGGCCCAAAGATCTCTGGGGACAACAATCGTCCAGACTTAGCAACGGCCAGTCGACGTGGTGCACAGGGAGTCGGTTCCAGTTGTGTCGGTGAGGGATACTGGTCTGCAGGCCTCGAGGAAGCTATAGGACCATCACCTGTGTTACCGACCCAGTGGAAGACCAGATCAGCAATCGGTCAGCTGTGTTGCGGTGCCTGAGTATGCAGGGGAGTGACCCCTACACTACAAGGGAGATTCCTACGGGTGTCTTTAGATGTCCGCAGCACCTGGAAGGGACCTGTACGGAGCACGGACACTAATGGTGCAGTGGGCTTTCAGAACGAAGAGAATAGGAGCAGACAGAGACTTCCCAGTTGCAGTCTCAGTCCTAAAGGAAAAGACCGCTGAGGTCAGTCCGACGCGGTCTGCATGGCTCGGTCAGGCTGTCCAGACGGTTGAAGAGGATGCAGATTTTGATTTGAATTGAATCCCATGACGAATCTTGGGACCCACCCTCAGGTAAGCCCTTAAGTACCCTAAGCAAAGGGTTGAGATGATTCAGGGACCCGTCCCAGAGGAGGGGCTGGGCAGTGGGGAGGTTACTCCAATGTCCTTTGACCAGATTTGCGCCAGAGCAGGGACCCAATGGCCCCTTGAACTGGTTTGAGCTGGAGTATGCAAAGAGGGCATCAAATGTGCCCTTCAAGCTGTCTAAGTTTCACTGATGAAGTACTGGGTTTTTCGGAACCCAGCGGTGTCAGGGTACACCCTAAGACTTCAGGTACTTCCTGATTCAGACACAGAAACTCAGAGTCTTCTAGGTGAAGTCAAAGATCGAATTTATTGGCTGCAACCAAGTAACAGGCGTCCTAGAAGTACAACATGGTGTATATTCTCAGGAGACTGCTCAAAATTACAAAGCCAGGCTTCTCTTCTTATACGAAATATTGTGCTTTAGGCAAACATTCTTTACATTTTAATAGACCATTCACATGTTTTCACTACAAAGGAAAAGCAGAGTCATGATGACAAGCCCATGTTTCAGTTTGTCCAGCCCACAATAAATTATCCGGCAAGGCCCAGTATTCTCATCAGATATCGACGGACCCCCAATAAAAACGGGCACCTCCTCATCGTAAAGCAAGTTGTAGAAGAAGAAACAGGGGCAGGTGTGTGTAAGATTAGGCAGGGTGTGTGTGCGATGAAAAGGTTTATGGTAGGCTGTGCCTTGATGCTATCTCGCTCGGCCACTGGGAAGGGAACTGGCTGGGCAGGTTCGGCCTGGGGCAATGGTTTCAGCTTGCCCAGGTCACGGAGAAGTCAGTTAAGGTGTACGTGTCCTTTGGAATCGAATTTGGCTTTAATCATCTGCCTATGTGAGGGCAACTCACAAAATGGCTGCCGTGCACAAAATGGAACCCAAGGGTTCAGAACGAAGATGATGATTTCGGGGTGAAATCGTCACTCGGATATGACGAAAATGCTTGTGCATAGTGTACTTGTCATTCTCGGTCTTTTGATACCAAAATCGTCACGTTACGACGAAGTTTATTACACGAATCCAGAATTTTAAGTACTACACTGGCAAGCGCTCCCACCCGGTCCCAATACACTAAACCCTGTCTGGGAGGTGGTCAGACCTCTCTGTGACAGGATACCTATTGTCTGCCTTCCTGTGCTCGAGCTCGGCTCAGCAGCAGGAGGTCAGAATCGTTTCTCAGGCCAGCAGCAGTCAAAGCTTGCTGTCCGGAAGGTACCGGGAGCACTGAGGGCCTCCTGAAGGAAGGACCTTTACATTGCCTGGAATCCTACCTCCCACACTGTTTACTGTGCGGGAGGTATGATTCCAACATGTTTGATATCAAACATGACAGGGTTCGTTACAGCCACTTTAGAGATGGTCATCGCATAATGACACATGGCCACTCAATGTATCGTAATGGCTGATGCACTTACAATCCGGGAGAATGGACTCCGAAGGTTTTAGGGGTGTTCTGCTCATGCAAAGGCACTCTCACACTTGGAACACGGGAGAATGGACTCCGTAGGCTGCAGGGGTGTCCTGCTTATGCAGGGGCACCCTCTCGCTTAGAACCAAGCACTCTGCTACCAGGATTGCAAAGGCCTGCCATACGGGTGACTTATAGGTCTTAAGTGCAGTGACACTAAATATAGGAAACCTATATATTTAGTAAGTGGTGCTAGCACCAGCTTACACAGGCTGCAATGGCAGGCCAATAGACACAGTTTGATTGGTCTCTCACGGTTGGCATAATAGATGCTGCAGCCCAAGTGATACCCCTGGTGTACCTATGCCCTGGGTACCTCAGTACTAAAAGAACACAGTTGGCTGCGAAATGGTTGCTGCCTACTCCTCTTGGACCTCTCAGCTGCTTTTCACACGGTTGACCATAACACTAACACAAAGACTCCACAAAGCCGGCATAGAGGGAACTGCTCTAGACTGGATCTCGTCCTACCTGCGAAACAGAACTAATGTCATCCCCCACCTTTCTTGTCCAAACCATACTCCACAAAAGCAGGGGTCCCTCAAGGCTCTATCTACATGATCAATCAATTTCACCTCACATGCTATAATTATGCAGATGACACGCAAATACTCCTTCAACTGGAATGCCCCAAAGACATTGGAAACTCGCCAATTTTCAGTTGTTTCAGAGCCGTGGATCAATGGATGATTTGGAGCCACCTCAAATTGAATACTTCCAAAACGGAAATACTCACCTGTGGCGATTGGAAACATTATGATCGCTTGCCGCTTGGCGTGATGAACTGAGGTCACCGCTTAACCCCTTCGCGGCGGGGTTTTTTCACCTGCTGTGCGTGGGGAGGAGGGCAGCACGCGGTGCTGCCGTGCTTGTGATGAGGGTATATATAGAGTGGTCCCAGACAGAACACAGCGGATTTGAGAAAATCACAATGTTTTAGTTAAATAAATTCTAGAGAAATAAATCCTTTAGGGTGCAAGGTGTTTTTATTTTCACCGCACCAAAGTCAATCAATGATCAAAAAATTAGATGAGAGATATATACACAATATACATAAATTCAATACGCCGACAGGGAAAAGAAAAAGTATTGGGGAAGGGTACACATTTTTTATGATAGTTTAACATCACTAATCAAAGTTTTCATGTGCATGACTCTACAGATCACAATCACGGAATTTAATAGATCCCCATACACGGGGTCAGAAGACAAAACGTGAACATCAAAACAACATTTAAAAATAGAAGCTCCTATTCAGCTGTATACATCAGGCTATCCTTAGGAGTTCTGGATTGTAGAAAATAGTCTACGTTTCGACCCTGGGATTGTAGGACAATAGATCCTTACTACGCGGGTCTTCGTCAGGACGTGAAGGGAGGAGGGGGGGTAGGGTGGGGCTGTTTCCTAGACAAAAATAGAAGTATATTAAAAAAAACGGTCTCAAGAAGAGTCCCAAAATAGTAAATTCAGTTACGTTCGGGGTATCTACATTAAACTTAAAATAAACTACAGAAGGAGGAAGAGTTTTTATACTGAGGATAGGATCATGATTAGCATAAAATTACCTGGTGAGTAATCAAAAAGGTGGCCTGGGAGAATGTACCTGGTCGTTGGCTTGACGTAAATTATGCCAGTATATGTCCGTATCTAAAAAACTGATTGAAAGGTGACAGGGGCGCCATTTAGTTAATATTCCCGCCATAGAATCAACATTCGACAATAAAAACCATCATGGTTACTTGATATAGAACCTACCCTTGCTATAGGGCATGTTGGGATGAATGGAATCAATCGTATTTATTCAGGACTGCACCTCCATCGTTGTGGGGTAGAGTAGGGAAACTCAGACTGTTAAATTATATGTCTGAAAATACAAGCATTAAAAACGAAGTCAGGGAAAATACATAGAGGACTTCATCATATGGTAGTTATAAAGCGCTGGCAAAACGCCCACAGGTACCGCCTTAAGGCCACTCACCATAAAGGAATTATCAAAGGGGATCGATCGTTATACTCTTAGATTTTTCCGTCGTGGCGGGGTGAAAAAGTAGCTTCCACTCTTAATCTGGAAAAAACGGTAAAAGACCGAAGTCAGGAAAAACACAGTCTGGCGGCTTACTAAATTGCGTGAATGGAGCACGTGAGCAACCGCCCACACAACCCGTCCGGGACACTCACCCGAAGAGATTAGTTTGCAGTCCTGGACACTCACCCGAAGAGATTAGTTTGCAGTCCTGCAAACTAATCTCTTCGGGTGAGTGTCCCGGACGGGTTGTGTGGGCGGTTGCTCACGCGCTCCATTCACGCAATTTAGTAAGCCGCCAGACTGTGTTTTTCCTGACTTCGGTCTTTTACCGTTTTTTCCAGATTAAGAGTGGAAGCTACTTTTTCACCCCGCCACGACGGAAAAATCTAAGAGTATAACGATCGATCCCCTTTGATCATTCCTTTATGGTGAGTGGCCTTAAGGCGGTACCTGTGGGCGTTTTGCCAGCGCTTTATAACTACCATATGATGAAGTCCTCTATGTATTTTCCCTGACTTCGTTTTTAATGCTTGTATTTTCAGACATATAATTTAACAGTCTGAGTTTCCCTACTCTACCCCACAACGATGGAGGTGCAGTCCTGAATAAATACGATTGATTCCATTCATCCCAACATGCCCTATAGCAAGGGTAGGTTCTATATCAAGTAACCATGATGGTTTTTATTGTCGAATGTTGATTCTATGGCGGGAATATTAACTAAATGGCGCCCCTGTCACCTTTCAATCAGTTTTTTAGATACGGACATATACTGGCATAATTTACGTCAAGCCAACGACCAGGTACATTCTCCCAGGCCACCTTTTTGATTACTCACCAGGTAATTTTATGCTAATCATGATCCTATCCTCAGTATAAAAACTCTTCCTCCTTCTGTAGTTTATTTTAAGTTTAATGTAGATACCCCGAACGTAACTGAATTTACTATTTTGGGACTCTTCTTGAGACCGTTTTTTTTAATATACTTCTATTTTTGTCTAGGAAACAGCCCCACCCTACCCCCCCTCCTCCCTTCACGTCCTGACGAAGACCCGCGTAGTAAGGATCTATTGTCCTACAATCCCAGGGTCGAAACGTAGACTATTTTCTACAATCCAGAACTCCTAAGGATAGCCTGATGTATACAGCTGAATAGGAGCTTCTATTTTGAAATGTTGTTTTGATGTTCACGTTTTGTCTTCTGACCCCGTGTATGGGGATCTATTAAATTCCGTGATTGTGATCTGTAGAGTCATGCACATGAAAACTTTGATTAGTGATGTTAAACTATCATAAAAAATGTGTACCCTTCCCCAATACTTTTTCTTTTCCCTGTGGGCGTATTGAATTTATGTATATTGTGTATATATCTCTCATCTAATTTTTTGATCATTGATTGACTTTGGTGCGGTGAAAATAAAAACACCTTGCACCCTAAAGGATTTATTTCTCTAGAATTTATTTAACTAAAACATTGTGATTTTCTCAAATCCGC
Organism: Lissotriton helveticus; assembly: GCF_964261635.1. Taxonomy (NCBI): domain Eukaryota; kingdom Metazoa; phylum Chordata; class Amphibia; order Caudata; family Salamandridae; genus Lissotriton; species Lissotriton helveticus. The sequence goes on along the minus strand of NW_027611684.1, from coordinate 1,114,493 downwards.
TGTGTTCTGTCTGGGACCACTCTATATATACCTACATATTACCCAGGTCCCACTGACTATATGGGTCTAACCCTAATCTCTATAATATGTGCTTGTGATGAGCTCAGCTCGTCACGTTGCACGGCGTCGCTGTGCTCATGACGAGTGGAGCTCGTCATGACCACACCCGTTTTGGAACGATCAGCACAGCGGGAACATTATCCCCGTGTGGGAACGTTCCAATGATCATGGCGAGCTCAGCTCGTCATGAGCACAGCTCAACCGTGCCTCATGACGAGCACAGAAGGAGTTAAAGTATCGAAGGAAGTAAGAAACCTTGGTTTGACCATGGACTCCAAGCTATCGATGAATGCCCAAGTGGACAAACTAGCAAGATCAAGCTTTGTTACTATAACAACTCTGCTTCAAATCTTCCCCATTTGAGATTTCCACACAAGGTCCAAGCTACCATCTCCCTTGTTTTGTCCAAACTCGAATACGCCAATAGCCTCTACCACGGATCACCTTTAACGACCATGAAAAGACTACAACAGATTCAGAACTCGGCTGCCAGACTACTCTTGTATATCAAACCGCTAGACCACATCTCCCCTGCCTTGAAAGCCCTGCATTGGCTCCGCCAACGCTATTCCGAGGACACGGCAACACGTCCACTAAACGGTCTAGACAGACCGCAATGTTTACCTTTGTTCCCCTGTCCCAGCTGTCTTTCCTGCTGCACGCCAACACTCAGCGAAGTCCGGGGGGACCACAATCCCCAGCATTTCCCCTGTGGCGCCGGTCTGTGATGCAATCAGCAAGTGTCAGGAGGCGCTTGAAATTCAGAGTAGGGCTCTCGCACCAAAGGGACGCGCGCGGGAGCGCGCTGGGCGAAACTTGGACCAAGGGCGGGGCCGTCCGAGGCCAGAGCAGGCTGGGCTGGGCCTGCTCTCCAACCCCTAATCCCTGGGACCCGTATTTAACCCCTTCCACGCTCATGACGAGCTGGGCTCGTCATGCAGTAGCCTGCTCACACGCTCATGACGAGCCCAGCTCGTCATGAATAATGAGTTTTTGAAAATCCCAGCGCATGGTTGTAAATCTGCGAGCATCGATGCGGTTAAAGTACTGTGGCTATGTCCTCCAGCTTGCTAAACTTTTGAAATTGTCCTTTCTTTTATTGGCACCCAGTTGGCACAGTGTGTATCACAATTGACTCCCGACTGAGAACACTGAAGAATGTTGTATGTGCCTACCCTGCTTGTCTTAGATAGTGCATATAGAGCACCATAGTGGTGCTTTCAAGAGGAACCTCTTGCGTCCACCTAAAATTTAAACCTAATAACTAACAAGAGAGTCTAATCTTAAAAATATTTCAGAATGGGGAGATGAGCATGCTTTGAGAAGAAACAGGCTCGGTCTTGTCCAAACCAAATAGTAAACCTACCTCTATTGACAGGATGCTAGAAAAGTCTCTAGGAGCCGTGGCAACTAAAATAGAGCGGACCGAGAGACGACTGTCCCTGACCCCAAATCTAGAAATTGCACCGACTGACCCGAGTATCTTACAAATCTCAGGGGCTTCTATAACTGACCTCTCCAGTGACCAAACACCAATAATAGAAGTAGTTATCCCAGAGCCACCCAGGGTTATTACTCCAAACCAACCGTACAGAAAAGGCACATATACGTTAATAAAGAGAAGAATTTTGGATAACGTATGTCTCCTGGCTGACTTTGATCAGAGGGCACCTTCCTTTCTTGTGGACTTTCTCTATAACTGACACCCCCCAGCAGGGGATGCCGGGAGCAGTTGCACTTCTGTAAAATATATGAAAGTGGTGGTATTTAATGTGCTTGACCTTTGTCTGCTGCTTTGTGCTTTTTTGTCTTTTGTAGTCCAGAGATATTTTTGCGGCTTTGTCACAGAAAAGGATGAAATTATTATATCAAATGTTCCCTTATTTGTACAAAATTAAGAATCCAAAGTTAAACTAAGGGCACCCAAGGATGTCTTTAAAAATAGTTTTGGCTGATAAACTGACCATGAGATAAGAGTTTCCTAATTTGACTCAAACATATCTGTTGCATATTTAAAATTTCTATAGAATGCACACTTTTCTTTTTTCATATCAAAACTTTCTGTATGTCTAATTATGTTTTCTTTGTTCATCTGAGGCCGGTGCCCCCATCGCACTACCGCTGCCAGGCCTTACACAAAACCATTCATTATCCTGAATTCTAGTCTAAGTGCTGGTACTGCCAGAAGTGTATTCAAATTACATATTTTCCTTAAAATTGTCATTCTATTTTATTTAAAAAGTAGCATTTTGAAATATCTATGCATTCTACAGCGTACAACAGAGAATAAGAGACTTTGCTCGATATACAGGTGATAAATGTAGAAAGTACCTATGGACATTGTAATAAGCCTCTAACCCACCTACGCAACGAGGAGTTGTTTAATTAATATGTGCTCACTTTCATTCCGGGTATCAGAAGATATTTTGTCCAAGTAAGGGTAAGGCTTCATGACTTCCAGCTTCTCTTTACCAGGATACCAATCACAGCTGCAATGTTTACGAAACGTATTTCCCTTAAAAATCAAACCTTTACTCTTGGAAATATAAACTTTCAGTCAGCTTGACATCAAGAGAGGGGTGCATTTTAGCATCCTTTCTTTTTAACCTATATATTAATTCCTTAGAGAAGACCCTTCTCGCCACAAATGCTGATTGTCCCCAGGTAGGCAAGCGTAGCCTGCCAGTCCTCCTATACGCAGACGACGCAGTCCTTGGGTGAGGACAGCTTGGTGCCTACAACTTCTTCTGAATTCTTTTGCCCTTTTTATGAAGGACTTGGACCTTTCGTTTAATCATTCCAAGTCGTTCATTATGCAGGTGGGACTTCGTAAAAGCTAAGCAGTTCACTTTTAAATTTGGACTTTCGTCAATACCGAAGACCAATGATTTCTCCTATTTGGGAGTTGTGTTTGACGATTCCTTGAGTTGGTGCCCTTTGCATACTTGGAAGAAATGGGATCTAGTGAAAGCTTTTGCAGCTGTTTTTAACTTTGCCAGCAGAGTGGGAGAGAAGCCAATAGGGGCTCTTTTGAAGACAAATATATCTCAAAGGTTAGTTATGGAAGTGAGATATGGGGCCACATTAGTGCAGGGGCAGTGCAAAGTGCACAAAACTCTTTCCTGCGATGGGCCCTTTCTGTCCCACAAAGCACCCCATTTTATGTTGTGCACAAAGAGTTGCGGATGTCTTTCCCCTCAGATGTACTGGTTTTCCGTCCCTTGGCATTGTGGCTTAATATTTGGGCTAATTAAGAAAATACACTTAGCAAAGACGTCCTACGGGAAGGCCTTTCACTTGACCATGTCTCAAGCATCCGATGGCTCCACTACATAAGAGTTGGCCTTTCCAGGGTAGGTAGGAACTATTTGCTAACTCTGAGAGCATATGTAAGAGGGATCTTTCTCTGGTCAAAGAGTGTTTTTTAAAGAATGAGCTGCTGTGATAGAGAGGGAAATGAGCTGTGTAAGCCTAGTGTGCGTAAGTACATTTTGTTAAAAACTGTACCAACCACCGAACCTTAACTTCTAGGGCTTAAAAGCATCCATGATCGTTTTCTATTGACCCGGTTTTGGCTCAACCTCTTCCATTACCTCATGGCACACCCTCGCGGCTTCCACAGAGGCCAGTGCCTCATGCCCTGTGGCTGCAACGGTGAGTCTCCTCAGGACATGATACCCTTTTTTAATGTTTTGTATTTTTTATGCTGTCCCTAGAAAGTTATTTATTATTCCCATTCTCAAAAAAGCGCGTTTTAGGCAGGTGAGACCAGCTTTTATCTTTTTACAACTCCTCTCTAAAGACACTGTTTTGCATACGCTTTACTTTTTACTGTTCGCTGTTAGATTCAGGTAAAGCTGCGATTAACTTCTGTACTGTAATTCATGAATTTTTACCTTGTGTTCTGATTAACTTGGACATATTATATTTGTCAATCTGTAACTTGGAAGTTGTTTTATCATTTTATATATGACTTTTATGGTTTTCTTTTATAAAACCGAATAAAGCTTGTTGATAATAATCACTAGGGGGGTTCATTTACAGGGTAGCATAGTATCCCTCACAATAACTCCAGGAGTCACAGTCCACACAATGTACATGGTTGTTCCCCCTACTCCAACCTTACATATACCCCCAATCACCTGCCCAAAACTCTCCCTGCTGATGCCAATGCGGTTTCCATCATCCCACAGACCATATTTTTGGCCACTTTGAAACTGCCCACTCAATAAAAATGCTGCAGTTGTAAATACATATCAACTACCATTTCTTGTGTTTAAAACATTTTATTGAATAATAAAAGCTAATAAACATAAGCTGATTATTAAAGCAAAACAAAACATCAGTTGCCATACACATAAGAGACAAAAGTTGTACATGAAAATCAACATACTGTAACACAGCAAAGTTCTGTAGAGCACAATTCTTAATTTCAGGCAATCTTTAAAGTTCAACAATAGAAACGTTCATAAAGAACAGAAAAGGAAAGAAAGAAGGTGAGATACAGTGATTTCATTAATGTAATACGTCCTACATATAGAAAAATAAATCTAAATATTTTCCTTAAGCAATACAGTCTGCACACTAAAATACTAAGAGAAATGTATTGAACAATGAACATTTCATGTGTATAAAGAACAGGAAAGGAAAGAAAGAAAGTGGGATACAGAAATTTCATTAATGTAATGCTTCCTACATATAGAAAAACAAAATTAATTATTTTCCATAAGCAATAATGTCTGCACACTAAAATACTAAGAGAAATATATTGAACAATGAACATTTCATGTGTAATTAGAATTCAATTTGAATATTTTAACCTTCTCAGCATTATTTGACGCATGATTACAACCTGAATGCTTTCAGGAAAGGAACCGCCTCATGGGGTTCAAAATCACATCTTTTCCAACAATAGGATTCAAATGATAAACTTGAATTTCAATTAAATTTATTGATTTAGGCCGTTTTGGAGATCAGCAATTTTAAATATATACAAAATCCATACACTTTTGTAAAATTGTCACCTAAACTTGAATTCAATCCACCTTTTGATTAAAAACTTCCCATTCCAGCAAGCATTACAGGACCACTTGTGGTTATCTTCCGAATTAGTGATAATGTTTCAGATGGCAACAACAATAAATATGTTTAGAATTTTACCTCCGAAAGGAAAAACATGCCATTTCTGAATCGTGGTGCACAATAAAATGTAGGAACAGAAGGGCATTTTTAGGTATAGCATTCATTAAGGTTTAACCAGGCTTGAAACTAGAGTTCCTGAACTTTTGGACATTTAAATGTCATATTTTAAAAGAGTTCAAACAGACACAGCACGAGCTCCACGAAAAATTGAAGATGAGTGAATTGTACTTAGAGAAAATGTGCTGATTAGTAATCTATTGATGTAAAATACAGTGGTCAGGCAATGCTTGTGGATCTAATCTATTCAGATTTTAACTCCATAGTTTGTTCAATAAAGTGACTAGGCATAATACTTGAAGGTCCATCTCTCAGATCAGTTCTTTTACAGTTTTATTTGCAATAACACTAAAAGAGATCATTGGAAAATAGATTTTAAAAGCCATGGGTAGAATTGATCCTTGGTCTAAATCTAGATTATTGTCTGCAATAGAAACCAGTACAAATAGATCAAATCTAAAAGGATTGAATATGTTTATTATAGTGGTTTAGAGTAAACCCAGAAGACACACATTGGTCCTAAAACTCAGAAAATGTATCTAAAGATTATGATTACATCCAATTTATGTCCAGAGACCGATTTAGATGCTTTCCTGTTTAAGTGACAACATTTGCAAATATACTTAACAAAACATTAAAGCTGGATGTCAGAAATTCTGTCTTTAAGGATTGTATAAGAGTTATGTGTGATGATTTTTATTTGATCTGAAGCAACACTATCACAAAATAGGTATGTGCACAGGTTATCATTCAACTAACATTATTAGCAAACTTAATTTGGAGGGAATTGAGAAAAATTGCCTCATGTACCAAGGGTTTTATTGTCCAAAAATCCACTGGTTCGGTAATTCACAGAGTTTGCAAATGCTAAACCCCCCTTTTTGAAATGTACTAAGCCCATTTAACAATTCAGAATTTGGAAGGGGAATGTTAATAGTGTCCCTTCTGAATATGTAATACATCCTTAAGGTATGTATTAAGCTTTGAAACCATATGTGGGCTGAAAAACAGTAACAGGATGTAGTAACCCAAGAGGACATTTGTGAATCTGAAAGTAAAATGGGGTGCATTAAAAATGCCTTTATTTAAAAGCAATCGCAGACACAGTAGTGTGCTGACTCCACAAGCAACCACTTTTACCAAATGGATTATTAATACATGAACCTCAGTATTTCCTATATTGCTCAAATTTAGTCTCTAATATTTTTGTCATCTGGTGTAAATATTTGTTTCTGTTATTTTATTTCCCATTTCAATATTGTCATGAAATGTACCTATTCTTTTTGTCAAACATATTGAAATATCTTTATCACAATTTTTGGGGCATTCTAAAAAATGTTTTCACTCTCTAACTTAAAGCTTCCTAAGAACAATACTGACGCCAGTTCCTGGTTTCTCCTAGATCATTTAGCTTTCTCACTAAACCAAGCACAATATTGATTTGAGAGAAGTGGTTATTGTAGTCATATGCACTGGGGTTCGTTTTAAAAAAACAAATATTGACCTTCCTTTATCTTTAGAAATAATACTTGCAAACATTTATATTAAATAATTTCAGATAATTTACTGATAAAGATATCAGATAAAGATCCCCTAATTTCTTATACCTTGTGGTATCAAAAATCTGCTAGAATTAACAGACTTCTCTTCTAGATAAATCCAGGTTTGAGAAGGTTTAACTGCGATTATCAAATTTCCGTTATTTTAACACATTTTCTCAGTGCACAGAGTATTTTTCCTTATCTTACATTTACCCCCAGGCGTCAGACTGGATCCGAAGAAATTTTTTCTTAGCAGTACCCCTGCGTGTTGGTAGGTGGCATCGGTCGACTCCGCGTCTGTCATCAGCGTTGTGGTCGCCGGGATGACGCCGCAGTGTCTACTTAGACACCGCTCCTGAGCGCTAACCACAGTTTTGACACAACGTTCAATGCCAGAAGCGCAGACCCATGCAAGACACTGGCCATTGGTGCACTAAACTAGGGACCTGCAAGGGAATCCCTATCCCTACAAGTCAGTGTGCAGAATGGAGAGGATGGGTGGGGCGGTAAGGCATCTATAACTAATATATGTCTCTTACAGATACATCATTACCGAAGGTAAGTAACTAGTTCATCTGATAGAGACTATTAGTTATAGATTACTTACCCTAGAATAGATACCACAGCAATTCCACCCCCGTAGGAGGATCTGCAAACTAAGTTCACACCAAGAAGTCCTGGAGAACAGAACGGCCGAAAAAGCCATCTCTCCGGACTTGGCTGTCCAGGCAGTAATGCACAGTAAATTTGTGCAGCGATGCCCACGCTGCTGTGTGACAGATGTCAACCAGTGGAACTCCACGTCCCAAAGCAGTAGTGGATGCCCTTGCCCTGGTTGAGTGGGTGCGCAGTCCTACTGGAGGTTCCATTTTAGCCAAAGAATAACAGATCTTAATGCATAGGACAACCCATCGAGAGATGGTATCTTTGTGCACTGCCCGACCTTTCTTGGTGCCCACATAATCCGTAAAGAGTTGATCGTCCACCCGGAAGTCATTAGTGCGGTCAAGGTAGATAGACAGCGCACGTTTTGGGTCCAGACAGAGAATTCTCCCCTCCTCTTTGGAAGGGTGCAGAGGCGGGAAGAAGGTAGGCAATGCGATGGTGAGACCTATGTGGAAAGAGGCAATCACTTTGGGCAGAAAAGAGGGCTTATATGGAGGACTACTTTCTCTGGATGGACAGCAAGAAAGGGAGGTCTGGAAGATGAGCCTGAAGATCACTCACCCTGCGAGCAGAGGTGATGGCAAGCAAAAAAGCAGTCTTCCAATGAGGCAAAGTGGATTATGTAGGGGCTCAAAGGGAACACACATAAGATAAGTGAGGACAAGATTCAAGTCCCACTGGGACATTACGAAAGGAGAAGGAGGAAAGAGAGGAGTAATGCACTACAGAAATCTGATAACAATAGGATCGATGGCCATGCTCAAGAGCTCGGGGTACCAGACTCTTCGTGCCCAGTCAGGAGCCACAAGAATGACTTGGGACCTGTCGCGTTTGATCTTCTTCAGCAATCTTGCCAGACAGGCACAACTCCACTCGCGACGGAAAGGGTAGCCGATCGAGAGCCGCCTTGGAAACTCTAACACGCAGAACTGCTGACATTGCGTGCTCTCTTCAGTGGCGAATAGATCTAACCAAGGCTCTCCCCACTGCTGAAAGAGACCTTGCACCACCTTCAAGTGAAGATGCCATTTGTGATCCATGAGGCACTGAGTTTGTCCATCCTGGCGTTCAGTGAACCTGCTAGTTGTTGAACCACCAGAGATATGGCCTGATGTTCCAGCCATGTCCAAAGGCGAACAGCTTCTTGACATAGGGTCCACAACCCCACCCTGTCCTGTTTGTTGCAGTACCACATGGCGGTGGTGTTGTACGTGAACACCTGCACAACTCTTCCTTTAACAGAAGGAAGGAATGCCTTCAGTGAAAGATGAATCGCCCAGAGCTCCAGAAGGTTGATGTGGTGCCTGGACTCCGCCGGAGACCAGAGGTCTCTGATCTCCGCCGCTCTCATATGGCCGCACCATCCCAGGAGTGAAGCATACGTCACTACTGTGAACTCAGGTTGAGGAAGGGAGAGGGATCTGCCGTTTACCCAATCCTGGTTCGTGAGCCTTCACTGCAGTCCCCTCCGAGATCTGAACGTCATCGGAAAGATTCCCCTGGTGCTGCGCCCACTGGAACTTCAGGTCCCATTGCAGAGCCCGTATATGCCATCTGGCATGATCCACCAGCAGGATGCAGGAGGCCATGAGGTCCAGCAGCCTCAGGGTCATTCTCACAGAAAACCGGGATGGATGCTGAAACTTCGGTATCATAGTCTGAATATCCTGGACTCGCTGCTCCGGAGGATAGACCCAAAACTGCGCTGTGCCAGAACCGCTCTGATTCAAAGGACTTATGGGAGGGAATCAGGTGCGACTTCTGCACGTTAACTGTGAACCCTAGCAAATGCAGGAAGTCCGCTGAAGTCTGGAGGTGGGAGACGACAGCCTGGGCGAGCCTGCCTTCAACAGCCAGTCATCGAGATAGGGGAAGACTGGAACCCCTGATCTGCGCACATGAGCTGCGACCACCGCCATCACTTTCGTGAACACCCTAGGGGCGCTGGTAAGGCCAAAGGGGAGCGTGGTAAACTGAAAAAGCTTGTGGCCTACCATGAACCGTAGGTAGCGCCAGTGGGCAGGCAAGATGCAGATGTGAAAGTAAGCATCCTGCAAGTCCAACGCTACCATCAAATCTTCAGGGTCGAGTGTATACAAGACCTGAGCCAAGGTTAACATCTTGAACTTCTCCTTCCGGAGAAACCGGTTGATGTCCCTGAGGTCTAAGATAGGACGCAGGCCTTTGTCCTTCTTGGGTACCAAGAAGTAGTGGGAATAGCAACCACGACCTACTTCTGGCACAGGGACGCATGTATCTCTTCTGGAATGGGATGGGAAGGCCATATGGGAGACAGAGATTAGGGAACCCTCGTCAGCGGCAGATACCCAACTCCAAATCAAGCTGTTGGAGTTGCGAGCATTTCACTTGGCGGTGAAGGTCTTCCGGCCCACCATCACAGGAGGGCTGGAGCAGCTTCTCACAGACAAGACAGTCAATGGCGATGGTCTCATCAGGAGTCACACTTGAACTTGTTTGACAGCCAGCCCAGGATTCATTGGCTGCAGTTGTTTGGTACGACGAACAGGCGCTGGAACTGCTTGGTGGAATTTGACTTTCGTGAGCAGTACCCCTGCGTGTCGGTAGGCGTCGTCTGCGGCTCCGCGTCCGTCATCGTGATCACCGAAATGACGTCACTGGAGTACTTAGACGCCACTCTCGCTGACGTCAGTTCTGTACATAGCTTTCTGCGCCAGGAACGCAGAGCCATGCAAGAAACTGACCATGGTACCATGAAACTAGGGACCTGACAGGGAAATTCCTGAACCCTAGATATCGGTTCGCAGAAACGGGGAGGATGGGTGGGTTGGTAAGGAATCTAACACTAACTAATGTTTCTTACAGATATATCATTACCAATGGTAAGTAAATTGTGCATCTGAAAGAAACACGTTAGTGTTAGATTCCTTACCTTAGAATAGATACCCCAGCAATACCAACCCCGGTGGTGGGTCTGCGAACCAAAATCACACCAGGAAGTCCTGGAGAACAGAACGGCCAAAGAAGAAGTCTCTCCGGCCGTGGCTCTCCAGGCAGTAATGCTTGGCAAACGTGTGCAGCGAGGCCCACGTAGCTGCCTGACAAATGTCCTGCAAGGGACTCCCCGTCTCAAAGCAGTAGTAGCCGCTGTAGCCTGAGTGGAATGGGCGCGCAGCCCCACAAGAGGTTCCTTTTTAGCCAAGGAATAAGAGATCTTGATGCACAAAACGACCCACGAGAGATCGTACGCTTGTGCACTGCCTGTCCCTTCTTAGCTCCCACCTAGCCAACAAAGAGTTGGTCGTCCACCTGGAACTGTTGTGTGTGGTTCAGGTAAAAGGAGAGCGCACGTGTTAGGTCCAGACGGTGGAGCCTCTCTTCCTCTTTCGAGGGATGTGGAGGCGGAAAGATGGTGGGCATGGTAATGGTCTGTCCGATGTGAAAGGCAGTAACCTTACTAACTACAGGAAGGGAACCGGTCTGTTTGGTGTGATAGAAAGACCACAGATGTGAGAGCAGCTACAGTTCACCAATGATACATAACTCGCACAATCTCAGGCTTGAGCAAAGGCAGTAACCACCTTGGGTAGAAAAGAAGGACGAGTCCTCAGAACAACTTTGTGCGGATGGACAGAGAGGAAAGCAGGCTAAGAGCCTGGAGCTCACTCACTCTTCTGGCCGAGGTGATGGCAACCAGGAAAGCAGTTTTTAGGGTCAGAAGACGGAGAGGGCAATTATGAAGTGGCTCAAAGGGAGCGCACATCAAAAGGGTAATAACCAGATTCAAGTCCCACTGAGGCATCACGAAAGGAACAGGAGGAAACATGTGCGTGATGCCTTTCAAGAATCTATTTACAACAAGGAACTTGAAAATAGAAGGCTGACCAGGAAGCCACAAGAAGGCTGAAATGGCCGAAAGATAGCCCTTGATAGTGCCCAGGACAGAGCCCTGCTGGGCGACAGAAAGAAGAAAGAGGAAAACCTCTGAAAGAGGGGCAGAGAGATTATCCACAGCCTTTGCTGTGCATCATGCCACAAATGTGTTCCACCTGCAGGCATATACCGTTTTTGTGGGGGGAAGCCTGTCTGGCAGAACAGCATCACAGACTTTAGGAGGCAAGTCAAATGGCCTCAACTGTCGCTGCTCAATCTCCACGCATGGAGGTGGAGGCTGGACAGGTTCGGGTGGAGGACGTTCCCTGCTGCTGCAACAGAAGGTCCTCCTGAAGAGGCAGTCGAATCTGGGAATCGATTCAAATTCTGAGTAGCTCGAGATACCAGTATCTTTGTGCCCAATCTGAAGCCACAAGGATGACTTGGGCCCGGTCGCGCCTGATCTTCTTCAGCACTCTGGGCAGAAGTGGGATAGGCAGAAAGGCGTACAACAGACTGCAACTCCACTCGCAAAGAAAAGCGCTGCCGAGCGAGTGCCACCTTGCAAATTCCAACGCGCAGAACTGAAGACATTGCGCATTCTCTTCGGTGGCGAATAGATCTAACCAAGGCTCTCCCCACTGCTGAAAGAGACCTTGCGCCACGTCCGAGTACAGACGCCATTCGTGATCGATCATGCACCGGCGGCTGAGTTCGTCCGCCCTGGTGTTCGGAGAACCTGCCAGGTGTTGAACCACCAGGGTGATGCCCTGATATTCCAGCCATGTACAGAGGCGCAGAGCCTCCTGACATAGGGTCCACAACCCCACCCCGCCTTGTTTGTTGCAGTACCACATGGCGGTGGTGTTGTCCGTGAACACCTGCACTACACTTCTCCGGACAGAGGGAAGGAATGCCTTCAGTGCAAGTCTGATCGCCCGCAGCTCCAGAAGGTTGATATGGAGCCGGAGACCAGAGGCCTCGGATCTCCGCCTGTCCCATGTGGCCACCCCATCCCAGGAGGGACGTACCCGTCACCACTGTGTGCTCCGGTTGGGGAAGGGAGAGGGATCTGCCACTGGCCCAATCGCGGTCCATGAGCCACCACTGCAGCTGTCTCGCAGTGCCCTTCGAGATCAGAACGTGGTCAGTCAGGTTGCCCTGATGCTGTGCCCACTGGAACTTCAGGTCCCACTGGAGAGCCCGCATCCGCCACCTGCCGTGATGTACCAGCAGGATGCAGGAGGCCATCAGCCCCAGGAGCCGCAGGGTCATTCTGACCGAAACTCTGGATAAAGGCTGAAAGATTGGAAACAGAGCCTGAATATCCCAAACCCGCTGCTCGGGGGGATACACCCAAAAATGCGCCGAGTGTAGAACCGCTCAGATGAAGAGGATCTTCTGAGAGGGACTCAGGTGTGACTTCGGCACGTTGATGGAGAACCTCAGCGAGTGCAGGAGACTGGCCGTACTCTGGAGGTGGAAGATGACTGTCTGGGGCGAGCCCGCCTTCAACAACCAGTGGTCGAGATAGGGGAAGACTGGAACCCCTAATCTGCGCAGATGAGCTGCAACCACTGCCATCACTTTAGTGAATACCCGGGGGGCACTGGTAAGGCCGAGGGGGAGCACGGTAAACTGAAAGTGCTCGTGGCCTACCATGAACCGCATGTAACGCCGGTGGGCCAGCAGGACATGAATATGGAAATAGGTGTCCTGCAAGTCCAACGCTACCATCCAGTCTCCAGGGTCTACGGCAGCCAGAACCTGAGCTAAAGTCAGCATCTTGAACTTCTCCTTCAGGAGGGAGCCGTTGACGCTCCTGAGGTCCAAGATAGAGCACAGGCCCCCTTTGCCCTTCTTTGGAACCAGAAAGTAGTGGGAATAACAACCACGTCCTACTTCTGGACCAGGAACGCGCTCGATGGCCCCCTTGGCCAAGAGGGCCGTAACTTCCTCTCGCAGAAGTTGCAAGTGATCCCCCGACATGGTACTGTGGTGGCATGGCTGGAGGGGTCGCCTCAAAGGGGAGGGAGTAGCCCCTTCAGATGATTTGCAGCACCCACCTGTCTGAAGTGATGGAACGCCAGTGGAGTACGTGATGGCAAACCCTGCCTCCGACTGGCGTGGAATGAACCTGAAAGCTCGGACTAGGAAGGCTTTGCGGCAGAAGCTGCGGGAGCTGATGTGGACTGACCGGCTCTCTGACCCCCTGCTCCGCCACGGCGGGCAGCACGTCCGTGACCGTGTTGAGGCTGTACAAACGTGTGGGGGTGCCCCTTCCGTGGCCACGAAAGAGACGGAAAGCAGAAGTTTGCTGGCGCTGGCCCGACAGGCCCAAGAACTTGGCCATAGCCCTGAAGTCCTTAAAGCGCTCAAGCTCGCTATCTGCTTTGTCGCCAAAGAGGAGACGGCCATCAAAGGGCATGTCCATGAGTGTGTTCTGGACATCCCCTGAAAAACTGTAGGACCTCAGCCAGGCGTGACGAGTAATCGCCACAGTCGTTGAATTTGCTCTGCCCAGCTAGTCCGTGGTGTCAAGTCCACATCGGATGGAATACCGTGCTGCGTCTCGGCCGTCAGCGACAGCCTGGGCGAGCCGTGTCTGGGCCTCCGCCGGACACTGGGGCAGCACGTCCGCCACCGTATCCCGCAGAGAGTGGGTGTAACAGCCCAAAAGGCATGAAGTGTTAATGGACCGCAATCCTAGGCTGACCGAGAAGAACAGTTTCTTGCCAAACTGATCTAGCCTTTTGGATTCCTGATATGGCAGAGCGGTCGGGAATGCGGTCTGGGACGTGGAGGCCTGGATAACCAGACTCTCGGGGGTGGAGTGGGTGGACAGAAAGCAGGGGTCGCCCGAAGCCGGGCGTTGGCGTCGGTCCACGTACTGATCCACAGGGAGAACTGTGGAGGGCTTGGACCAAGTGCCCATCAGAAAGTCAGTGAGGGCCTCAGTAAACGGCAGGAGAGGCTTCGTAGAGCTGACTGGCGGTTGAGTACTGAGAGAAAGGGGTCCCAGTGTGGAAGCAACAATGATTTTATCATTTCACTAAAAAAAAAATTCAAAAACAACAAATGAATCCACATTGTTTTAATTCACAATGAGGATGGGTATAACGAATATACAAAGTATCGTAGGTTGTACAGTGCCCAAGGGGGGAAGGAGGAAGTAATTGAGTGAGGATGGTGTGGTACGGGAGTTGTGACAGTAAAATCAACCTGAGTAACAAAATTACATTTGTATGTTAATTCAAATACAAAAATAGGACCAATGGTTCAATGCAGCAGTATATACATGTCATACTCCAGAAGTGCAAATAATGTCAAATTAGGTATAGAGTTGACAAATATCGGGACAGTTGTCGACGTTTCGACCCTCAATGTAACGCAGGGATTAGTGCAGCCCTTGCAGCAGGGTCTTCATCAGGACATGGAACTGGGCGGGCAACCTAACTAATATATATATAAGTTCTATTAATAGTTCAAAATAATCGTGGGACACAACTTAATTGTGAGTTGTAACAAAAAGCACACATCAACAAAGAGCATACCGTTATGATTATTGCTCTTCCTGTGAGGGGCTTTCGTCGCCGTGGGTCATATTCATTACTAAGGGTGGGAGACAAATTAAATTAGAATTGTGGGAACCGAAGGTTCTGAGAGCAGCAGAATAAACATACTGTTATTCTTTTCAGAGGCTCAAAATGGATTACCGGTCATCATATACACAAGCGTTGTGTACTCACTTTGTGAAATTGAGAGAGCGGTGGAGGTCGAGACCGGCCCGCGGGCGGTGGATTTGGCCGTATCTGGAACAAGACATTGAGTTAGACTTTACAGAGCAACGTCTTGTTGGAGTGATCCGGCACCAGAGACGTGTGGAGAAGCATGCGCTTACCTACGTAATGCGGTAGCTCGGCAAAAAGTCCAGAGGTGGTCTTAAGGGGATCACTCCGTAGTATCTGTGAAGCAATAAGTTAAAAAATGATCGTGAATAGAGGATCTCATCGGGGATCACGATCTCAAAGACTGCAGTGGCAGGGCGGATGAGGCTCACCGAGCACCGTCCCGTGGGAGTGACTCGACACCGGAGACGTGTGGAGAAAAGGGCGCTTACCTAATGCGGTAGCTCGGCAATAAGTCCAGAGGTGGTCTGAAGGGGATCACTCCGTGGTATCTGTGAGGCAATAAGTTAAAAAATTATCGTGAATGGAGGATCTCATCGGAGATCACGATCTCAAAAGTTGGAGTGGCAGGGCGGATGGAACTCACCGAACGCCGACTTAATCGGGCATGTACTCCCGCTCGTGTCTGCGTCTGCAATCGCAAGACGAGCTTCCTGGTTAGGTTAGTAACCTAGGGAACGGTGTCACGTGACTATGGGTCATGAATAGACATTGAAAAAAGACTGCGCGTTTAGTACGATTATAATACTTTAGCGGCAATTAATGGAGTTCGTTTGAAGTGCTCTATAATAGCCGAAAAGGTCATTGACATGATGAAATGATGATTAATCAGACATAGAAAAACCACAGACAATAATTGCAAAAAGGATTAGATATAGAATTCCCCAGACACATTGGTGAAGCCATTGCAGTGTGTAACAACCAATCAAAGAGGAGCATCTTTAAGGATCTAACTAATTCTAACTGATTTTAGCTATTTTTGGCGTACCTCTCACATGAGGGTATAGGCCAGTTCTGAGTTAGATCAGTTCAGGATTATGCTACCACCCCAGGGTAGTCAGTTACATAGGAACATATTATGGGTAATATTGCTAACTGGGAAAAAGAGCTATCCTGTTCGTTGAGTCCATTATGGATAGAATTAAAAAGAAGCATCCACTTTACTTCGCGTACATTTAGAATACTAGCAATGTTACCACCTCGTGGTCCCAAAACTGCCTTTTCTAGTACCACCCACTGGAGACTATCTGGGGGGTGTGACGCGAGTTTGAAATGGTCTACAAGTGGGGCGCCCTGGACCTCACATCTGATCCTGCTCATATGTTGGAGAATTCTTACTTTAGCCTTTTGTTGGGTTTGGCCAATATAAATCAATTTGCATGGACATACTATCGCATAGATGATGTTAGATGTATTGCAATTGCTGTGGAATTTGAGTTTGATTCTGTGTTGAAGATGTACGAATTCCTTTGTTGGTATGGTGGTGTCACAGGCCTTGCAGTGGCCACACCTGAAGTGGCCAACAACTGGTGGAAGATTCCATAATGAGGTAATGGTGGGGTCATCAGGACTTGGTAGAAAGGACCGCACTACATAATCCTTCACACTTTTGGCTTTTTTGAAAGCATGTAATGGTGTAGCCATTTGATTGACATCGTCGGATATCAATTGCCAATGTTGGTTTACAATGGGTTTGATTTGATTGCTTTTAGTCGAAAACGTTGTCATACACACAATCCTGTTATTTTGTTCCTCTGTCCTGTCTTTTGGAGTGAGTAGTTCATCTCTTGGATAAAACCAGGCACGTTTCCTTGACTTCTTGACTAGCCCTCTAGGATAGCCCCGTTCTTGAAGACGGTTCGCAAGGTCCTCAGATTCCTTGAAATAGTGATCTTTGTTGGAACAGTTCCTCCGGATACGGAGGAACTGTCCGAATGGCAAGTTGTCACGGAGTGCGCGAGGATGATGGCTGGTATATTGTAACAGTGAATTCCTCTCAGCAGGTTTGCGATAGAGTGTAGTGAATAAGGTTCCAGACTCCTCGTAGATGGTAATGTCCAGAAAATTGATAGTTTTGTTGTCCGATTGGCATGTGAATTTGAGATGGGGTGATTGTTGATTCAACCATATGAAGAACGATGATAATACCTCAGTGTCGCCACTCCAGATTAACAGTATGTCGTCAATATATCGCATCCAGAGACTGAGTTGGTCTCTGAATGGATTGGAGTGGTTTAGTACAGTATCATCTTCAAATGCCGCCATGTATAGAATTGCCACGTCTGGGGCGAAGGGAGCCCCCATCGCTACGCCAGAGATCTGAAGATAGAATTGATTTTTAAATATAAAAAAGTTTTTTGTCATTGCAATCGTCAGAAGAGCTACAATGAACTCTGTTGGAACTTGCACTGGAGCAGGTCGTTGGTTTAGACACCTGGTTATCACAGCTAAAGCTTCCTGTTGAGGGATGCAGGTGTAGAGCGATACCACATCGCATGTAGCTAGTACTTGACACTGTGGGTCGAAGGATCGATTCTCGACAATGTTTATAGTGTGCATGGTGTCACGCAGGTATGATTGAGTAGACTCTGCGAGAGGTTTAATGAAGAAATCGATATACTTCCCAAGTGGTTCCAGTATGGACCCACAGCCAGAGACTATGGGGCGTCCCGGGGGGTGGTCCATGCTTTGTGTATTTTGGGTATAGTATAAATGGTTGCCAGTCGTGGATGTTTTTGATTAAGATATAAAAGTTCGTGTTCGGACAGAAAACCCTGGTCCAGGCCAGCTTGCGTCAGCTGCTGAATTTCGATGGTGATGGCTTTTGATGGATCCGATCTTAGTAGTTGGTAACTGGTCCCATCGTTTAATTGGCGCAAGATCTCGGATTCGTAGTCGGACATGTCTTGGATCACAATTGCGCCGCCTTTATCCGCTGGCTTAATCACGACATCGTTGTTGCGGGCGAGTGATTGCAGGTCCAACTTTTCAGTTTTACTGATCTTGTACTTTGTGAATGATTTTGTATCCAGAATTTGTTGTACATCTCGCCAAACAACGGTCTCATAGGCCAGTATTTTGTGTGACATGGCACTGGCGTGCGGTACAAAGGTAGATGGTGTTCATAATCCTGTCAATGAAGGGTTGGACCGTGCATCAGAATTGCGAAAAAAATATTTCAGCCGTATTCAGACGAACTGAACTTGAAGAGTTCAGTTGGTATTGTAAAGTTATCAGGCCCGTGGGTCGGTACATATGATAACCCTTTGTTTAGAACTTTGATTTCATCCTCGTTCAAGTTGTGTTGAGATATGTTGATATCTCAGGAGTGTCTACCAACGGTAGGTTTTGTTGCGGGTTACCCTCTCCCCATGCTGTTCCGGTTGAAAGTGCACTTGCTTCGGGGCCTGGCCTCGTCCTCCGTCCCAATTGTTCGTATTCTGTTGGCCGCGTTGCTGGCCACCTCGCCAGTTGTTGCCTCTGCCACGGGATGGACGCCATGGTGCTTGGCGTTGTCCTAAAAAAGGGTTATATTGATGTTGCTGGTAGCCGTAGTCTTGATAATTTTGAAAGGGACTGGGGCCTGAACTATTAATAGAACTTATATATATTCATTAGGTTGCCCGCCCAGTTCCATATCCTGATGAAGACCCTGCTGCAAGGGCTGCACTAATCCCTGCGTTACATTGAGGGTCGAAATGTCGACAACTGTCCCGATATTTGTCAACTCCATACCTAATTTGACATTATTTGCACTTCTGGAGTATGACATGTATATACTGCTGCATTGAACCATTGGTCCTATTTTGGTATTTGAATTAACATACAAATGTAATATTGTTACTCAGGTTGATTTTACTGTCACAACTCCCGTACCACACCATCCTCACTCAATCACTTCCTCCTTCCCCCCTTGGGCACTGTACAACCTACGATACTTTGTATATTCGTTATACCCATCCTCATTGTGAATTAAAACAATGTGGATTCATTTGTTGTTTTTGAATTTTTTTTGTGTGAAATGGTTAAATCATTGTTGCTTCCACACTGGGACCCCTTTCTCTCAGTACTCATTCAACCCAGGTCCCAGTGACTATTTTTGGGTAAACCCCCCCCATATATATACGACTGGCGGTTGAAGCACCTCGGTGAGGAAGTTAGTCCTCACACTGCTGCAGGGAGCTCAAGGGCTAGGGCCTTGGCCGCCCTGCGCAACACCACAGCATAAGTAGCCCCCTCCTCCGTAGTCACGGAGGGAGGAGAGAGAAAACCAGTGTCAGGCGAAGTGTCTAGACCACTGGCATCCCCCAGCTCATCATCCCAGTCCTGACTTAACTGGCACTGCTGTGCCAGAGGGTCCTCAGACCCCTCCCAGTCCTCCCCTTGATCCGTGTCCTGATTAACAGGCATGTCAAATGTCAAAGGTTCTTATATAGCGCCTTATCACCGAAAGGTCTCAAGACGCTTGCTTTGGGAACCCGTCCTGGCTTTTCCCTGTGAGATAATCCCTACTGGGCATCCCCAAGGTGAAAGCCAGGCATCCCGCCGCTGGGAGGCCGTAGTGGAGATTAAGCAAGCTATTGCCCAGAGTTGCAGAGTGTGAACCTGTGATTCGAGTAGGCACCGAAGCGAGAATTGTCGAGTCCGTGGACATTTGGGCTCAAGACCCTGCCGCGTCGGGAATTGAACCCTGGTCCCGGGTCTGACCTCTGCTTCAGGGTCTGCCTCCTCTAACCAGTGAGCCACACTTGCATAAATGACAGAGCCGGGTCATAGGTGAAGGGCTCACCCATCGACATCGGGGACGGCGCTGCTCCGACGCCGAACCGGGACTGGGGCTAAAACCAGAGATGGTGTTGTCCGAGGATGGCGCCGGGGTCAGCACCAGCGGAGGAGTCATAAGGTCAACTGTCTTCGACCGGGATCCAGGCCTGGATCCCACGGGGTCCTGCACACCGAGACCGAAGTTGCTGACGGCACCGGGGCCGAAGCCGCCAGCAAGTTAGGACTCCCAGTCGGACCCGCAGGCCCGAAGCCGCGCCGGCAGGTGTCGACGGCGGGAAGAGAGTCCTCTTGGCCACGAGGAAGTCTCTAATATCGCCCGGAGTCGCATTCAGTCCAGGGACCAGAGGGTGTGGGACAGGATGCGACTCCTGAGCGCCGTGAGTGGCGAGGGGAGTCCTCACTGCTTCTTTTTGACATGCCTCGACTTACCCGAGTGCGAGGACTTGGATCCAGATGATTGGTGATGACTGCGGCTCCGCGATCAGTTCCTCGACTTCCTCCCCGACTGGGACCTCAAGCGGCACAGAGTCGACTGCCGGAGCTCGAGGAGCTTACGGGAACGCTCCCGCCTAGCCTTCGACGTCAAGGCCCGGCAGTCGGAGCACGACTTGTCATCGTGGTCGCCCCCAAACAGTAGGAACACCGGCGGAGGGGGTCGGTAACAGACATCAGTCGGTGATAGGCGTCACACAGCTTGAAACCGGGCATCCCTACTGGCACCAGGAGTCGAGTCGACTCGACAAAGATAGACAAAAATGTCCAAAAAGTTAGTAAAAAAATGACTAAAGGTACGTGCTCTTCCCGGATCTGCGCTAGCTGGCGCGGAAAAAAGAAGAACTGACGTCAGCGCGCGAGGGCGGCGTCTAAGTACTCCAGCGACATCATTCCGGCGATCACGACACCGACGACGGACACCGAGCCGCAGACGACGCCTACCGACGCGCAGGGGTACTGCTGACGAAAAACTTTCCGTATCCAGTCTGACGCCTGGGGGTAATTCTAAGGTAAGGAATCTAACACTAACGTGTTTCTTTCAGATTCTGTCTTTCAGATACTAGCTTTTTTGGCATAAGGATTTTCTCCAGTGTGGAGTTTCACATGGTGAGATAGCGTTTTTCTCTGCAGCTCTTCTGGCATTCAGAACACTCAAAGTTTTTCATCAGTATGGAGAATCGCTTATGATTGTGAGGCTGTGCCTATCAGATAGGAATTTCTGGCATTCACAGCATTGGTAATGTTTTTCCCCTGTGTGCGTCTGCTCATGTAGAGGGAGATTGTGTTTAAAACTGATGCTTTTCTGGCACTAAAATATTTTGATGGTGTGTTTTCTTATGGTGCTTGAAATTATCTCTACCTCTGAATCTTTTCTGACAATTAGAGCACTGATAATTTTCTTCTCCAGTATGGATTCTCATATGTTTAGTGAGATTACATTTAAGGCTGAAACATTTTTGGCATTTGGAGCACTGATAAGGTATTTCCCCAGTGTGGGTTCTTATATGCTGAGTGAGACTGCCTTTTTTACTGAAACATATTTGGCATTCGAGCACCTATATGGTTTTTCCCCAGTGTGGATTCTTATATGATTAATGAGACTGTTTTTTTGGCAGAAATATTTTTGGCATTCAGAGCACTGATATGGTTTTTCCCCAGTGTGGGTTCTTATATGCTGAGTGAGCCTGATTTTTTCACTGAAACATGTGTGGCATTCAGAGCACCGATAAGGTTTTTCCCCAGTGTGGGTTCTTATATGAATAATGAGACTGTTTTTTTGCCCGAAACATTTTTGGCATTCAGAGCACTGATAATGTTTTTCCCCAGTGTGGGTTCTTATATGCTGAGTGAGATTGCTTTTTACCCTGAAACATTTGTCACATTCAGTGCACTGATAAGGTTTTTCCCCAGTGTGGAATCTCACATGCCCAGTTAGAAGTGATTTAAGTGTGAAATCTTTTGGGCATTTAGAGCACTGATAAGGTTTTTCCCCAGTGTGGGTTCTTATATGCTGAGTGAGACTGGGTTTGTCTCTGAAACATTTCTGACATTCAGAGCATGGATAAGGTTTTTCCCCAGTGTGGGTCATTGTATGTTGAGAAAGAGCTCTTTTGTCAGTGAAACATTTCTAGCATTCAGAGCACTGATAAGGTTTTTCCCCAGTGTGGATCTTTTTATGCTGTGTGAGTCTACTTTTTAAACTGAAACATTTCTGGCATTCAGAGCACTGATAAGGTTTTTCCCCAGTGTGGATTCTTATGTGCCGTGTGAGTCTACTTTTTACACTGAAACATTTCTGGCATTCAGAGCACTGATAAGGTTTTTCCCCAGTGTGGATTCGTATGTGCCGTGTGAGTCTGCTTTTTACACTGAAACATTTCTGGCATTCAGAGCATTGATAAGGTTGTTCCACAGAATGGGTTATTGCATGTTGAGAAAGACGTCGTTTGTTACAAAACCTTTCCTGGCATTCAGAGCACTGATAAGGTTTTTCCCCAGTGTGGATTCTTGTATGTTCAATGAGTCTGCTTTTGTAACTGAAACATTTCTGGCATTCAGAGCACTGAAAAGGTTTCTCCCCAGTGTGGGTTCTTATATGCCGAGTGAGACTCTTTTTTTCACTGAAACATTTGTGGCATTCAGAGCACTGATAAGGTTGTTCCACAGAATGGGTTATTGCATGTTGAGAAAGACGTCGTTTGTTACAAAACCTTTCCTGGCATTCAGAGCACTGGTAAGGTTTTTCCCCAGTGTGGGTCCTTGTATGTTCAGTAAGTCTTCTTTTGTCACTGAAACATTTCTGGCATTCAGAGCACTGGTAAGGTTTTTCCCCAGTGTGGGTCCTTGTATGTATAGTAAGTCCTCTTCTGTCACTGAAACATTTCTGGCATTCAGCGCACTGATAAGGTTTTTCCCCAGAGTGGGTTAATGCATGTAGATATAGACTCGATTTGACACTAAACCTTTTCTGGCATTCAGAGCACTGATAAGGTTTTTCTCCAGAGTGGATTCTCATATGTTCAGTGAGTTTCGATTTATGGGCGAAACTTTTCGGGCATTCAGCGCACTGGTAAGGTTTTTCCCCAGAGTGGGTTAATGCATGTAGATATAGACTCGCTTTGACACTAAACCTTTTCTGGCATTCAGAGCACTGATAAGGTTTTTCTCCAGTGTGGATTCTCATATGCACAGTGAGATAAGATTTACGCCTGAAACTTTTTTGGCATACTTTGCACTGAGAGTGGTTTCCCCCAGTGTGCATTGTGTCAAATTCTGTGAGATAAGATTTATGGCTGTATCTTTTTTGGCACATGTAACTTTTTCCCCTAACTTAGGTTATTTTGCCTTGATTGAGGCGGTTTTGAACACTGAATTTGTTCTCACAGTCCGTGTTTTTATAAGGTGTATTCCTAGAGTTAATATCTCTACGTTTAGTTTTCTCTTGCTTATATGTCACAGTAAGAGTGAACCCGATTTTAGAGTTAGGCTTGTTTAGATAATGTTCAGCATTTATCTCTAAAAGAAATTGTGTGTAATCTTTTTAACACTTGAATTGAGCAAACTATGTCTGGAAGCAGTCCTGTAACACCTGTCGAAATATTTCTAGCAGATAATAGTCTTTAGGTTATAGCCTATCCGGCAGCAACTTATTTTGTGACTGAAGATTTTCTCAAATCTATTTGTATAGGTTCTTAGCAATGCAGTGATAAGGTGTTAGTCTGATATTTATTAATTAAACTGATAAGTACCTTTTTGCACTGACGTAATGGCAGTAACTGAGGGCGTTAGAACGTGCACAGTACTATTGTGGATCACGAGTCTCAGAACATCAGTTCCTTTTACCCTTTCTATGTTTGGTGTAAGGTTAAGTTTTGTAGTTCTGAAGACGAGGATTTATTTACATTACCTATAGCACAACTGTGCTCATTTAATCCATTTTTATATTGAACAGTTTTACATATCACTCATTCACAGCAGATACTGTTGAGGCGATTTACATAGAATTACAGAACAGTACACAATAAAAAATAAACAATCTGAGATGGTTATGAACACAATAAAGTGGTGAATTTTTAAGGTTTTCGCAAGAGTTAGCAGAGTGGGTCGTGGTTTTCTACCCAGAGTCAGATAGTCTCAAACTTGTGTAACTGGTTAAAAACAGTTGTTGAACAAAGGTGATTTTCCATTCTTTTGGTTGTTAACGTGTCAGCTTCAGAGTCTTCTCTCAGCGTCTTTTCTTTGATGGTCTGCAGAAGAAACCTTTTGTTATAACTTTCTTTTTATGCAGTGTGTGCTTCCTCTCTGGAATTACATGATGTTTTAGATGAAGGTTATTCTGTACACAGATATGGATTTGCTCTGGGTTAATGAAATGCTAAATTAGAGACTTCACTTACAGTATAGTACTTTCCTCAGCTCCCACTTCCTCGCCACACCTAGATTTTGGAAATTGTTTAAACATAGAATGCTGGATGTCCTTCAGTTTTTCAAAATAATCCTTCTTATGGCACAGACTTCAGTTGCCTGGTGCTAAATCTTGCTTTCTTCGTCAGTAATTTCAATCACCTATAGTATTAAAATTAAATAGTTAATACATGAAAATTTCCCAAAATATAATTTACAAGCCAAATCAATGCAGAGTTGCAGAATTTTGAAAATGTTGAGCTGGTTTTCATACAGAGCAGAGTGTAGAATTGTAGCCTGAGAGTACTTGGATGTAGGAGTGAGGATTTATAGAATTTTCAACATTTTATTAAGCTCACAAAGGATACATGCACCCTATGGACTTGTAACATTGAATCCCAAAGGCAGAAATTAAAGTCATATGCACTGGCACCAAACAGATATTTAAAAAAGGATACTATTAATTAATTTTTAATGTAGATTTCTGGGACGGGAATTTCCCCTCCATGGACAACAGGCGTTTCCCCTGCCCTGAGTTACCACCTACTTGTATCTGGTATCCTGACTTTTGAGTTCTGGTCTCTGCTGCACACAAATCTATTGTGTGCTGCGAGGACTATGCCTAGACATATCCCTCAACTATGTCCAGAGTATGAATCAAGGGCAATGAAATTAAGGAGTACTTTCATGTGCTCATTTTATTCCACCTGATTATCAGTTGTTAGGTTTTTCTGCACCTGGATGTACCGGGTGCAGAAAAACAGGACACCATTTTTTTCCAGACAGGAAAATAAGACTGAAAAGACGCACAAGACTCTGGGTGCAGCAGAAGCAGCCAAGACTTATGCTGTTTTTATACAAACTGGGAGAAACACACAATTCTTCCCTTTGTTAGACATTTCTTTACCCTCCCCTCCCCTGCTTCACCCATCGCCCAACCAACCACATGCATTTATCTACCACCTGCTTAAAACAAGTGGTAAATAAAAGCAGAAAAACACTATGACATAGTGAATGGCATGTGATTTGACAGGCAGAAGAATCTGTTCCTTGTGGCAACTCCCCTGTCCATGGCGTCAAACTTGTGACTGCATGTTGCTGGGGTAAATATACCACAAAGTTTAAAAAAAAACAATTACATTAGATTTTTCAGCCACTCCAGCACTGTGCAACTTCTAACAAGGGACTATGAGAGGTCTTGGACCGGTCCTGTGACCTGGAGTGTCACACCAAGTGTTCCCTTATTTAAGCCAGAGGAATGTCATGGGTTTAACAGCTAGAGCGGTGGTGGCAATGCACCCTGTTGTAAGGATCAATAGCCTGATGAGATCTTTGCATCATGATCAGTGGAGTGGCGTCCTGCTGACACACCTATGTTTATTTTTTTTGTTTTTTGTTTTTTATTAGCAATACATGAGTATTCAACTCACAAGAGTACAAACAAATTAAAGTATAGTGAGTACATGCGTCTTAACCATCACACCACATTTAAGCATATACATTTAACTCGGACAGTTCCATATCAGACCGACTTCTTCTGGTATGCCCAACTTTAGTACATAGATTAAACACAACAAAAAAAAATTGCCATTCAAAAATCCAAATAAGATAAAACAGGACCCCAAATTTGTAAGCCTAGCTTTCGCTTATGCCTACCTTTTAATGCATACAAACTATACTCTAAATTAAATTTAGCCTAGAACCTAGCCCTCCAAGCCTCAAACTATGGGGGATCCCTTTGTTATCAGCTTGAAGCTATACATAGCCTTAATACTGCTGTTGCTAAAAAGTTCAAATATATAGCATTCCTTGGCACACTATCAGCATTTACCCCCATCTCTACACCCAACAAAAGCTGCGTAGGCGACAAATCAATAGGTGTTTCCAAAATAGCAGTTAGAAATGTATCAACATGCTCTAATAATTCTTTTAATAGTGGACACGTACAGAAGATATGCATCACATCTACATCAGGGTTATCACAGCGAAAGCATTTCCCCTCCTGTCCACCACCCCATTTGGCAATCTTATGAGGTATCATATATAAATAAAAAATTGTTTTATAATGTTGGGCAGACAGGTTAGCAGTCATAAATTATCGACTAGCTAATTCAATGGAGGTCTCCAAACTAATATCAGAACATCCAAACCTGCTTTCCCACTTACGATTATGTTCTTACAAATCATTGGATCTTGTTTCCAACATACAACTATATAACCCCCCTATTCTTACTGCTTTTCGGCTAGCTTCAATAAGAGAATTAGTCTGAATATTCCACCGGGCAGTGAGGAGATAGTTCCTAATTTGTAAATATTTTTAAAAATCTGCCCGGGTATATGGTATTGTTCCATGATCTGATTAAACAATTTCAGACCCCCTTCCGTATACAAATCCCCCACTATTTTTATACCCTTACTCTGCCAGTTCTGCACTGTCCTATCCCAAAATACACTCGGAAAGCAAGTAACAACAGTTAATGGGGTATACCAGGAGACTTTCTCTATCATGAACATTTTCTTAATAGCTTTCCAAACCTTCCAAGCTGCTAATACAGTCTTGAATCTTGTGCGCTTATAATAGCTCCAGTCTAGGTGAATGAACAAACAGTTTTTTGCATCTGACCCCAGCAACATATGATATATAGCAGGAGATTCAGCAGCCACACTTGGCCCTATTCCAGTAAAGAGTATATTCATATGTTGGAGCATGCATGCTTAGTAGTAGAGTGTAAAGTCCGGTACAGACCACGCCCCAACCGCTCTAGGTAACACCATAAACCGTGCAGCTCTGCGGGCCTTCCCTCGTGCCCATATAAAGTTCATACATAATGACTGTAGGTGTGTCAAATGAGTGCGTGAGACTTCAAGTGGAACACATCTAAAAAAAAATACAGTACTTTTGGCAGGATCATCATTT
Organism: Lissotriton helveticus; assembly: GCF_964261635.1. Classification (NCBI taxonomy): domain Eukaryota; kingdom Metazoa; phylum Chordata; class Amphibia; order Caudata; family Salamandridae; genus Lissotriton; species Lissotriton helveticus. The sequence continues at coordinate 1,087,386 of NW_027611684.1, read as the reverse complement.
TCAGCATATTGCACCTGCCAACTAATGACAGATGCAAGCATTCACACCGATCAAGCTGTCTACACACCCCTTGTAAAAGCTTCCAACAATTAGCGCCAACTAATGCTGGTGCCGACGTCCTTAATAGCACTCCTAGATATGTTACTTCCTGTGAGACCCTTGGGTCATTAAAACCTCTAACATTATGGCACAAGATTTGCGTTTTGGCGGTGTTTAATTTATATCCCGAGACAGACCCATATTCTGCAGCGAGATGTTCTACTGCCTGTATTGCTGCTGCAGGTTTAACAGAAAGCACCGCAACATCGTCTGCGTAAGCCAGAACCCGATATTGTTGCTGCTGAACAATAACAGGCTGTATTTGTGGGCTATGGTCAAGCATTTTCAAAAAAGGCTCTATATACAGGGCAAATAATAATGGGGAGCAGGGGTAGCCCTGTCTAGTACCCCACTTTATTACCACTTTTGACTCGATGCCCAGGGTACAGATCTTAGCGACAGGTTGGCAGTATAGCGTTTGTATTGCTACTATATATTGCTGCCCAAAACACCGCTGCCGCATTACTTCCCATAAAAAACACCAAGACACTCGGTCAAACGCCTTCTCGGCATCTAACAAAATAAGGCTCAGCGGGTCCCCAGTAGCGTTGGCGTTATCTAATAATGCAATAACTCTACTAACATGATTTGTAGTGCCACGCTTAGGGATAAAGCCATGTTGTCTAATAGACACAAGTGGCGATATTACCGTGGCAAGCCGAGTGGCCAACATTTTTTAATACATTTTGCCATCCGCGTTTAAAAGAGATATGGGGTGATACGATGCTGGAAGCTACGCTGGTTTACCTTTTTTCTAAACACAATAATACTGGCTTTGCCCCACGATTTCGGTGCCAATCCACCTTGTGCTCTTTTAAATATTAATAACATATCATCTTTTATAAACTCGAAGAAAGCTTTATATACCTCCAATGGTAATTTATCAGGGCCCGCAGCCTTACCAATTGCAAGTTCCTTAATAGCTTCTTCGAGTTCCAGCATTGTAATAGGAGCTTCTAATCTCGTTACGTCCTCCTCCCCAATATCTTGCTCACACTGTTGAGATACAAATTTCTTGACTTTCTGGACATCATATTGATCATCCATGTATAATGCTTCATAAAAACTTCTGAACACCTCCAGTACACCATTCTCATTCTCAACACGCTGGCCATTACTATCCAAAATGTAATTGATTCTCTCAGCTGCCTCCTTCATCCTTAATTTTTGTGCCAAGCACCTACCGCTGGCCTCCCCATATTCATAGTTAAGTCGCTGTCTTACTACATATGTTTTAGCAGCCTCTTGGCTCCATTGGAGATTTAATTTCGCCTTGATCTTTGACACTTCTACTACTAATGCCCCAATGTCCCTACCCATATGTATACCCTGAACTAGAGCCTCTTCAGCTCTGACCAGACCCTGATATAGCTCATGTTCCTTTAACGCCTGTTGCTTCTGATTATACAAACCATAACTAAGGGTTTCTCCCCTAAAAGCAGCCTTGAATGCATCCCAAACATACTCAGGATCAGTACTACCCCGATTAATACGAAAAAATTTAGCTATCCAAGCCTGCATATACACAATAAACTGCTCATCCAGGAGAAGGGAGAAGCTTCCGGTCAAAAAAAAATGCCCTGGGTTTATTCAGAACTGCTACACCTGGAATAGATGACACACCTATGTAATGCTCCATTTCTCTGCCTGTGCCCAGACTTTGCACTAACATCATGTGCGTGTTTAGGGTGTTGGTGTGCGTAGCATAAAAGCAATGTGAGAGTGCGACAGAGTAAACTGCATCTCCTGCCTGCCAGTTGTGTATACAAGTGGGACCATCTAATCCTCTTTTATACCCTAGTTCAAAGTCCTCTGTTACCAAGGAATAATGTGCTCTACAAAGTACCCAGGTGCCTGCTGTGACACCAGGGATGGTGTCAGCCTGACAGTCTATCTAAGTTGAAGGGACATCACCTGCAGGCAGAATTACTTAATGGAGAAGCTTTGTACCTGTCCTGAAGAGCCAAGAAGTCTGCCTAGAAGCCTGCCTGTCTGGTAAGAAAGGGAAATGACTTTGACTATCCAGCAGGAGGACAAGGCTGTCCTGGAAGAAGCAAGGTCCGACACATCCTCGTTATTTGTAGGGCGGGCCGGAAAGCCATCCAGCAGGACCAGCTAGTCTGAGGGACCCCTCCTCCCCTGCCAAGACTCTCCCAACAGTTCAAGGCAGAAAATAAAACTCTACGACAACGTGATTGCTGAGGCCCAGTTGGACGATTGTGTGCTGCCAACTGCCCGTTCAAGGTTGCATTTGCCAAATTCCTAACACAACAGGGTCTGAATCTACTGTCTTCCTGGAGAGCCTGTGTTGGGCTTTTAGCTGCTGAATTTCTGACTACTCTGTGTCAGAGGTCCATGAGGGACTACAACTGCTCCAGTGTCTGAGCTTACGCCTGTGGTCCAGCCAGCCACAGTGTGGCCTCGATTGCTGACGGTCGGGCCTCCAGAGGGGCTGCACTTACAGACAGGTCAGGTGTGACTGCTACCTTGGGACTGCTGATCTTCAGGCAACTGCAAAGAAAAGACAGAGTGGGTGCCCTACGGAATGCAGCCCTACATCCAGGACAAAAGCTCTCCACAAAAGCCTGCTGGTGGGTCACTGCTCTCTCGAGTGTTTGCGCGTGCCATTCAAGTGCCGGGAAACAGGAAAGAGACCCAGACAAGACTGACTCATCCTGTGGAAGGATAAAACGCTTACGACAGAGCATATACACATTGGGGTGACTAGAGTGACAGAACTGCACCTATACTATATTCATGATACTCCTAAATGCCCCAGGGGGCAAGAGGGTATCAGAACCGGACGCACCTGTCTGCAGCAGATGGTAGTCTGGCATCCCTGCACTATCTTTTCACCCAGACTGTCCATAAAGATGATTTCAGAGCCGCTACGCACATAGCAGTGGGAATCACAGACCATTGGCTGGTGGAGGTGCAACTCGATAGTCCGGTTGTGGACTTCATGCTACCCCCAAGGGGTGATCCGTGATATTTAAAAGACAAGACGTTCAAAGCTCGTATGAGAGATGGAGCAGACTTCTATTTTAAGGAGAACGGGCGGCCTGTTGAATCAGCTTACGTGCTATAGGATGAATTCAAGCCAGTGATCCTTGAGGACACTTACAACAAAGGGGACGGAAATACTGGGAGAGACTTCCTGAAAGACCAGACCCTGCCAATGCTAATGAATGAGGACCGAGACGCACTAGACCAAGACCTGACAGTAGACTAAATAAATAAGACAATAAGAACCTTGCAAACAAGACAAGCAACAGGGCCTAATGAGCTTCCCTCAAAATTATATAAAAGCATGATGGATAAAATCAGGGAGTACCTCCAGAAGAGGTTTAAGACTGCCTGAAAATAAAGGTGTCTCCCAGAGGACCAAAGAACGTCTGAGGTGGTGGTCATCCCAAAAAAGGACAAACCAGTAACTGAGTTTGGGTCTCATAGACCTCTCTCCCTGCTTAATTTTGAGACTAAGGTCCTTGCATAGGCCCTAGCGATCTGCCTGCTGACAGTAGCTTTATGCCACACTAGGGAACGCGCTTAAATCTCCGACACCTTAATGGAGTACCACATGCAACAGGGGATTCCTTTGCTGAACCAGTGGCGCTGCTGTCATGCTCTTGTATGTGGCCCCTCTAGTGTGCATGCGCGTCAATAACACAGTCTCCCGAGTCTTTGCCGTCCGACAGGGATGTTCCTTGTCTCCTATGCTCTTCACACATGCGTAGGTTCGCCAGGATCTCTCATATGGGGTATTCCAGTTGATCAAGAGTGGGATGAGAGAATCTCCCTCTACACTGATGTTTTGGTGTAGGATACGTAATCAGCCTTCTCGAGTGAACGAATCCTACAAATCTTTCACATATTTGGAGATTATTAAGGATATAAGATCAACTGGAAGAAGTCCTTAATATTCCTGCTGGTGGCAGGGACCCTGCGGCTGGACTCTACGTGCACAGTTTGAGTGGCACTACATGGCTTTAAATATTTGGGCGTGTTCATTACAAGAGAGCCACGGGCAGGAACATACTTCTGAAATTAGACCGGCTTCGCTGGGATGCCCCACACTTGTGGGCGCTCCCGCTCTCCTTACTGGGCCGAGTGGCCCTATTTAAAGTGATGACCCTCCAGGGTTTCCTGTACATCGTGCAAAAAACGTCCTTTAAGATCCCACCTGACATTTTCTTTTAAAAGGTAGACTGAGAACTTCAGCTCCTGTTTTGGGATGGTGGCTCTTCAAGCTGAGTAAGGTGCAGAGGGGAGTTCAAGGTGGACTGGCGGTCCGGAGCATTCGCAAGTATTACTGGGCCACGCAGCTGGTGGCAGTCACCAACTGGGTTTTTGCGGACCGTGAGGATCCTGCTTACCGGGTAGATAGATTGGCCATGGGCAAGAGAGGTTACCCCACCCCGATGCTGTATCGAAGAAAGTATGAGTGCGCCCTACCAACTCATATCCAAACAGTGGTAAGGGTGTGGAGAGAGGCTACCAAGTGTTTAGGCTGAGAAGCCAAGCTGACTGAAATTACTCCACTGTATGATGGTGATCTTTTAAGTGCAGTGGGAGGATTGCAGGGCTTTACAAAATAGGGATTGATTAGCTTAGAACGCCGGGCGATGTGTGGAGGAGTCAGGCGCTTGTGTCCTTCACAATCCTACAACAACGGTATATTAGGTGACTAAAGACGGTTCTGACATTTGCAGGTGGGTCAAGCTCTGCAAATGTAAATGTAAATGTCAAGGTATTTGTAGAGCGCGCTGCCACCAAGCGGCTATTACTCATACCGCTATGGAACCCCTCCTGGCTTTCCCTGTGAAGTGTCCACTCCTGGGCACCCCCAGGGTGAAGCCAGGCATCCTAGCGCTGTTGGGGCCGGTGTAGAGGTTAAGCAAGCTATTGCCCAGAGTTGCAGCGAGGGACCCATGATTAGACAAGGCACCGAGGCGAGAATTGTCAGGTCTGAGGAAATTGAGCCCAAGACCCGCCGAGGCGGGAATTGAACCCTGGTCCCGGGCTAGACCTCTGCATCAGGGTCTGCCGCTCTAACCATTGAGCCACACTCCTCCGAAAAAGCAATCTCAACCATCTATAGGAAGTTTATCTACAATTCTCTGGATCCCTTGGGGATGTTTCAGGCGACCATTCACCAACTTTTGTGTTTTTCAAAAACAAGCTTTCAAAGCTGGAGTTGATTTTTAAAAACCAATAACTAATCACCCTCACACCCTTGGAACTTTCTCCCTGATTAATTTTCTCCCAGGAAGTGGGTTTCATTTAAAAACAAATTCTCATCACGACTGCCAGGTATTCCCTGGTGGTCCTGAATAAGAGAAAAATACCTCAGACTGCCTGATCTAGAGAGGAAGGGCCGTCCGATGTATTTACATCAATGCCACTCAAGTAAGGCTGGACAAATGACAATCCAGCTGACTTGCATTAGGTCAGGCAGACCATCCGTTTGTTGGACATGATACTCCACCACGCTTGTGCAGGAGTACCCTGCTCACCAAACTCTAAATCAAGACCTTTATCTTGTCTGTGCTATGCATGTATCTATAGTTCTGCTTCATTATGTCCATCAGTGTTTGTATTAGTTACCTGTTATTGAGGCTTGTGTGTTTAGTACAGCGTAATCTTACGGTGTGTGTGTGTGGGTTTATTGGAACCCTGCGGTTTAATCTGCACTTCTTGTTTATGCCGTGTTATCACACCCTTGTAATTATAAAAAGTATGTTACAGGCGGCCAGGTGTCTCTTGCCCGTGACTTCTGCAGAAGTAATGGTGCACAGTTAACAGCAGCAACATTGCAAAGTGTCAAGAGCCTGATTTAGAGTTCGCTGGCAGGGTTAGTCAGACAGAACCGTGACGGATATCCTGGCCGCCGTATTACAAGCACCACTGAATATAGTATATGAGAGCCTCATTTCTTTCTTTCGTACTTTCTATTTCCCTTGTTTTTATTATCTTTACTAGCTGTACCCGGCCACGCGTTGCTGTGGCTCAGTCTGGTTAAATGGAAAAGAAAGAAAAGGACAAGCGCACGTTTCTAATATGTTTAATTTCACAATGCTTGTGGGTATACAATATTTTTTGTTGTTCCATTGTCTGTGCAGATGTAGAGATTGTCTGGTTTTCCGACTCTAGAACACCCAACATATAATTGTCCCTGTGAGAAGCAAGATCTAAACCGCACAATTCTAAAGATTGGCCCTGAGCTTTTTAAAAAAAAAAAAATTTAAACAAACTGTACAGTATCATAGCAAGTACCCATGTTTTTTTGTTTTTGCTGCTTGTTATCCAGTATTTACCGATATCAATTTGATACATGTTTAAATCACATCACATCAGTTAATATAACAGAAACAAACAGTACAGATGGTAGCTTTTGGACGCATCCTTAATATATAACATGTAACAGAACCGCAGGTCGCGGTTGCATCCTGTTCTTTTAAATTATGTTGCAAACTGAACCAACTCCTCCCCCCTTCCTTCACCCACTTCACGGTCTGCCATCCTGACACCAACTGTCCATCCTAATATATGTAGACTATTGCCTCTATGCGTCCCTTGTAGTTGTTGCGCATCAACCAAATCAATAGGGTCTGTTCGGGCCTTCGATTAAAAACACGCACGTATTCGACACACGTGTATTTGAATCCAACGTTGTGTATATAAAAACACGCACGTTTTCAAATCCAATGTTGTGTCAAAACTTCAAAGCAATCGGTGGAGTACTTTCGGAGATTTTAGATTTTGAACAACGAACAGTTACATTTTTATTTATATAGATAGATTTCACTTTTTTTTGTCCTCTTTCTTATTTCTTTTTCTGTTTCTCTCTATTCCTGGCTTATCTCTCATTCATTTCTTAATTTAAGAATGCTTAGCCCCTAAAGCATTTTATTAATTCATTTGCATTTCTTCTTTCCTGTCATGGGGATGACTGCACAGATATCCTTACAAGTAGGATCTTTTGAATTCTGCATGAACCTGTTTACTAATGGTCCTAGTGGAAGGTGTCATTTAGAAGTTAATTATATGTTTCTTATGTGAGGTAGGGTGGGTATGTGTGAGAATGTGTGTGAGTGAGAGAGCGTGTGTGTCTGTGTGTCTATGTTATGTTATTTGTACTTGTAAAGCGCACTGCTACCCTAGGGTGTCCTGCCGTTGAGTACTGGTGACCTGGGGAGCATCAGCTGTTTAGTGGGAGAAGAATCATGTTTTCAAACCCTTGCGAAAAGAAAAAAGGTTTAGCGCATTTCTGAGATGGAACGGAAGTTCATTCCATGCTTTGGAGGCACAGTGGAGAATACTTCTGCCTCCCCAATTAGTTTTCTTAAAGGTGGAGGTTTGGACTAATTTGGATCCGGAGTAACGTAGGAACATACCATGTAAGTCTGGTTTTAAGAAACTCCGGACCAATCCCATTAACCGCCTTAAAGACGACACAAAGTGCCTTGAAGCGTGATCTAAGTGGAACTGGGAGCCAATGCAGTTTCTTAAGTTCTCCTTTGACCGAAGCAAACCTACGGGTTCCCGTCAGCATTCTCGCTGCCGCGTTCTGGACCAGTTGCAACTTGTTCATATGTTGTTTCTGAACATTAAGATAGAGGCTGTTGCAATAGTCCAGACGGGACATAATGAGTGTAGTGACAACCGTCCTTAGGTTTTCTGCCGATAGGAAGAACTGATTTTTTTGCTGAAGTTACCTGATTCACTAGGTCCCCCATGGTGAGTTTGTTATCCACCATGACTCCCCAATTCTTAGCTTTCCTAGAGAGTGTAGGGCACGATCCTAGATCCTCCGGCCACCAGTCTGGGGTCCAGACCCAGGGATTATTGCCAAATTTTAACACCTCAATTTTAGCTGAGTTGAGTTTTAAACAGTTGGACGACATCCAGGTGGAAATAGAGCTCATGCAATTATAGAACCTCTCCCCCGCCTCCCTTTCCGCACCCTCCATCAGTGATAGCACAATTTGTGTGTCATCAGCGTAGGAGGTGAGCTGGAAACCAAACGACTTGATGACACTGGCCAGGGGTACCACTTAGATGTTAAAAAGCGTAGGGCTCAACGCCGAGCCCTGTGGCACCCCGCAGGGAAGTGAGAAGGGTTCCTAAGTGTTGCCATCTAAATCTACTGTCTGAGCTCTGTCAGACAGGAAGGAATGTAGCAGTTTCCATGCTGAGCCCTTCACACCAATATCAGAGAGCCTGTTCAGCAGGACCTTACGGTGGACCGCATCAAAGTCCGCGGATAGGTCCAGGAGGATTAAGATGGCATTACCTCCCCTATCCACTGCTTCTCTGATTTCCTCGGTTGATTTTATTAAAGCCAGTTCCGTTCTGTGAAAAGCTCTAAACCCATATTGCGATGGGTCCAAGGAGTTATTGGCAGAGATAAAGTTGCTGATTTGGCTATTTATTTCTTTTTCCAGTAATTTGGCAGGTAGTGGAAGCCTAGAGATAGGACGATAATTATTCGGGTCCTTAGGGCCAAGATTACTTCTTTAGAAGAGGAAGCACAGAGCCTTTTTCCAATTTTTGGGAAAAATTCCAGTCCGGAAATCTGCATTAAGCAGGGGTGTGAGAGACGTTCCAAAAGTTTCCGGAATTTGCTTAGCAATTCCAACAGGACACGGATTACTAGGGGCACCTGATTTTAGCATAGACAACAATTTGCCCAAATCTGCTTTCTCAATCGGGGTGAAATGCTCCAGTAGTTCTGCCGGGGCACCTAAGCTTCATGATTCTGTTAGATTGAAATCAGTCTGAGTATCATTGATTAGACCATTGAGCGAGGTAAAAAAAAATCTACTTTGGTTTTAAAAAAGCCAGCTATTTTATTACAAAATTCTGCATCCCCCTGTTTCTTTGGAGTGGCAGGGTTAGCTAGTTTAGAAAAATCATTCCACTTTTAAAAAAGCCTTCCTTGGAGTCATCGGACCCGAGTAACTTTCGTCCAATTTCCCAGCTTCCTTTTCTGGCTAAGGTTACTGAGGCATATGTGAAGTCAGTCCTGGCAGAATCTGTCGAGCATTTCAAGTGGTGGCACCACCGTTTCATTCTCACATACATGCTATTAAACACGGGGTTCCTCAGGGCTCTATATTGAGCCCTGCACTTTTTAACATCTTTGTACGGCCCCTAGTCCTGCTGGCAAAAAGCAGAGGGTTGTCATTGGTTTCATACGCCGATGACACCCAGCTAGTCATCACTTTTTTCGAGGAACTGCCAAGACAATCTCATCACATTGAAAGAGGACTTGGTAGCTATCTCTGACTGGATGGCAGCTAGTTGTTTACAGCTGAATGCTGCCAAGTCAGAAATTCTAGTGCTGGGTAGAGACAGCTCCCTCTGGTCAGAGCAGTGGTGGCCTGTCAAACTTAAACCTGCACCCCAGCCAAAGAAGGCTGTAAAATATTTGGGCTTTTCGATCGATAGCGAACTTTCATTTGATGTGCAATCCAAGGCCCTGTCTGGATCCTGCTTTGGTCTCCTAAGAGGGTTGAGGCCCCTACTTGGCTATTTTGCACCAAAAGTTCGCCAAGTCATCCTTCAGGCTACAATTTTGTCAAGGCTGGACTATGGGAACTCCTAATATTTAGGCGTCAACAAGTCCTGTATTGTCCGCCTGCAGAGAATCCAGAACCCAGCAGCTCGCGCCCTGCTAGCTTTGCCCAGATCTTGCTCAGTCTCGCACCTTCTGCCTAAATTGCACTGGCTACCGATAGCGAAAAGAATCCAGTTTAAGTCTTTGTGTGTGGCTCATAAAATATTGACCTACCAAGGACCGCAGATTTTGGCGAGTCTGCTGGCCCATTATGTAAAGAACCGCCTTTTGCTTTCAGCTAATGCGGGCTTGGCTTGCACTTCCCGTTTTCTCAGAGCTAGAGCGGGCGGTCGATCATTTAAAGTTCAGGCGGCACGCCTCTGGAACTCTCTTCCTACATCTATCAGAGGACTCCAGAACCATCTGGCCTTTCGTAAGGCGTTAAAGACCTGGCTCTTTCCAGCTTAGGCTCTTCTTTTTCCTTTGAAGTGTTTCAGCCATGGCTTAGTTAGCGCTGGGACACCCCGTCACTGGGGCAGCTATGCGCTTTATAAAACTTAAAACATTAAAAATAGTTCTAAACAATTCTTTGGAATTGGATTCGGCCATGGTATTTTGTAACGAGAAGTACTCATTTTTTAGCTTCCAAAAGAGCTTGCTTGTAACTGAAAATACAAGTTTTGTAATTCTCCTTCTCTGCTTTGTCATAAAATTTCCGCCAATTCACCTCTGCAGGAGAGGCCCGTTTGGGAGTCCATTTTTTGTGAGAAACAAGCTGATCACAGGCATCCAAAAGCCAATTATTATAAATGGTCGTGGCCTCCTCCACATCCAGCTGGAGCTGGTACATTTGGTTTTCCAAGACATTTCCCAGTCCCTCCACATCCAGCTTGTCTGAGTGTGAGTCTCAATATAGTATGCAAAAACAACAATTGATGGACAGAATGCAGAACAATGTCATACATTCACCCCAGTACAGAGATCTGGGCCTAAATCCATCGTTTTTTTCCACTCCACACCACCCCAGTTCAGACATGGCCATATGCAAATCGGTTTGACCCTGTGCCTCATGGGAACAGTCCAGCCCGAACTGCCAAGCCATGCCTTCCCTGGACTGGAAACAAGCTTCCGAGGACCGGTTTCTGGCATTTCAGCCGTCTTCAGCCAGGATAGCTTGACTACAGTGGTGTGGAGAGCATGGGACTCACGTCTGAGCATACCCATCCCTCTCGGGGTGACAAATGCAAATCTCAATATAGTATACCATAGTGTGCAGAGTGTCCAGTGGATCCCCAGAGATTTTACAGAGGTTAAATTAGATGATACTAATGCTCTTTTGTGGTAGTGTGGGGGAGCAGTTAGATGTATCCGGGGGTACTGTTAAGCACTTGTTGTACACACAGTGGCAATAATGACACACACTGTTGTACGCACAGTGGTAATAAATGACACACACTCAATGAATAAATCTGATATCAATTTATAAAATGATACTTGGTTAGATTTATTTTGCAGAACCACAGAATTTCATCTAGAGTAAATATGTTTTGCAATATTAGGACTGTCCAATATAAAAAGTGGATAATTCGTGCAATTTTCAGACTTTGCAATGTTAACTTATGGGGTGAAAAAAACATTCAACATACGTATAGGCAACGTCCACTTACAAGACCATTCTTCGGAAGTTAAGGTCAGTATTGGACAAGGTTCAGTTCAGAACCAACAGTGCACCACCAGCGGCACGTGGGCGCCCAAGTGCAAGTTCAAGGTTAGAAACCCCATACAAGCTAAAGGAGACTGGGGCAATCGGACAGAGGCTGCTTACAGGTAAGTAACAGCGGCTTGGAGGAAGTAGGTGGTCAGGAACTGAAGTTCATGGACTGGGGATGCCACCTAAAACCTAGATTTAAGGGCGTTACAAGGGAGTGACAGGTAGTGTCCAATGGGCCCTTTGCCTGGGGTGTCTACGCACTCTAACATGCCCACCTTCTGTGAGATCCGACTTAGCGGATGGGTGCAGGTTTGAGTGTTTGTTCTTTGGATTTGCCGTGGCTCTGCTCACTGAGATTGTTTCCAGAAGGAGCTGAATGAAGTATAGACTTGCCCCGTGTGAACTGGCATACCCAATTTGGGACATTTGAGTAGACGCCCTCATTTTTGAGGACGTGTACACCAGTACCCGTGTCCTGATGAAGCCTAAAGAAATATTTGGCGGAAGCGCGACTGCGTCGACACCATTCTAAGGAGTCCCCTTATATTGATTTATTGTGTTTCGTTTCTGGCGCCTTCTTCTCTATATTTTTGTGTATAAAGAATTTACAACTTAGGCGCGGAGAGGATTTCCTTTATAGCTTTATATCACTTAAGGTTATAGTGAATACTGTTTATCCTAATTATTTTTCTTTCCTTTTGTAGGGTACACATTGTTTCTTTATATGTAATGTATATAATGTATTTGTATGATGTATATATATATATATTGTAAATATGTATCATCTATATATTATTTTTGCTGTTGTGCCACCTTGTCCTGTGATGCGTATATCTGTGTTTGTGAATTTGTGAAATCATATGCTTTACAAATAACTGTACATTACAAGGTAATTAAATATATCTTGTGTATAAAGTTTGTTGTCCAATTGATCCCTCTATACCCCCTTTGTTCTACTTTTTCATCCTTGTGACGTACCTAGCCCAGGTTTGGGAGGGTTATTTGGGCAGAACCCCTGCATTATTTTTTCACCTTCTGTGAGAGGACACAGTCCTAGCCCTAACTGGATAAGTCCCATCATCTTCAAGATGGTGGGCATTGAAAAGTGTACGTGACCTAGCCTCCAGCACCCGAGGGCTGGAGTTGGCAGAGGGGGGGCACATCTCCTATTCTATCAAAGGTTTCCGGCCTGTCCTGCTGCCAAAAAGGGGTGAGGACAGGATGGAGGCCCGCTCCTTCGAACAAGAGAGGCTGGGGTCGCATTACAAAGGACGCAAGACCTCTGAAGCTCCCCACCACGGATGGCTCTTCCTGTGCAGGGGGAGATGTGAACACCTCCACCCAGGAAAGGCATTGTTCTCAGCCTCAAAGTGCGCAGGCACTCTCCCCTGAGGTCAGAACACACTCTGGTGGTAGCAGGCTGGCTCAGGCCAGTCAAGGACCATTCTGAGGATTGGTAGGTTTCATGGGACCCCTCTAAGGGGCCCTCTGCGTGCAATTTTTAATAAAATCGACACAAATCAGTGCAGGTTTATTGTGTTGAGATGCTTGGTGCCAAACATCACATATTTCAGTGAAGCCATCATGGAGCTGGCGAACTCATAATGACGAGTGCCCAGCCTTTGTACTTACTATGACTTCCCTGGTCACTTACAATATCCAGGAATCGACTAGGATATTGCAGGGGCATCAGGGGCATTTCATGCAGATATGCCCTCACAGGGGGGAGAGGATGTGGTGCAGCAGCAAGAGCTGCCGTCTCGGGAAATGGGGTTCCGGGCTCAAGTCTCTGCTTCAGCGCAACATCCTGTGATTCTGGGCAAATCACTATCTCCCGGTGCCCATAGACAGCGTCTGTAAACCCTCACAGGTGATGAGCTGCAATATATAAATCTGTGAACTTTAACTCCCTGCCTGAGATATGGGAAGACACCCCTCTAGCAGTGTTCATGGGTATGACACACAGGTCGGCTCTTCAGTTTTGTCTGCAACAAGACACTCAGGCCGCTGTGGCAGTATGCATGTGCTTGGTGAGGGGCCCCTTAGGGTGGCATAATGAATATGCTACTTACCAGTATGCATCTTTTCTTGGCATGTAGGGCTGCTAACATTCATATCTATAGCATAGATCGCCGCCTAGTATTGGGTCCGGATGATTGCACATTGTTGTCCTGGAAGAGTCTTCGAAGTATCACGAGATAGGTGGCTTCTCCCTGGACTACAGTGCGCATGGGCATCGACTCCATCCCCAGATTGTTTTTAGCCATTGTGGCAAAGATGGAGTGTAATAGTGTAAGCGATGGCCATGCTAATGATTGAATGCAAGAAAAGTCTGCAGTCGCTACGGGCGCCGGGGAGGAGGGCGGGCGATATGAATGTAAGCAGCCCTACATGCCAAGAACAGATGCATACTGGTAAGTAGCATATTCAGTTCGAGGCATGTGGGCTGTTAAATTCATATCTATAGCATAGAATACATAGCAGTCCCTCCATTAACGGCGGCCGCCCGTGCCAGCTGCAGAAGTTTGAAAAAGTGTTTTAAGAACAGCCTGTCCTACAGCTGCCTGCTGTTTGGAATGCACATCTACACAGTAATATTTGGTAAAAGTATGTGGTGTAGACCATGTGGCTGCTCTACAATTGTCTTCCAAAGGAATGTTACCTAGGAATGCCATGGAGGCCCCCAACTTGCGTGTGGAGTGTGCCCTGGGGGGGACCGTTAAAGTGCGCTTAGCTTTCTGATAGCAAATCTGAATACACTTAACGATCCACCTGGCTATTCCTGCTTTGGAAATGGGGTTGCCTTTGTGCTGGGCTGAGAAAGCAACAAAGAGTTGCTGTGTCTTTCTAAAATGTTGTGTTCTGTCAATATAGTACATTAACGTCCTTTTGACATCAAGCGTATGGAGCATTCTTTCTGCTACTGTTTCTGGGTTTGGAAAGAATGTGGGCAGTTCAATGGTTTGATTGACATGAAACTGCGACACCACCTTAGGAAGAAACTTGGGGTTAGTGCAGAGCACCACCCTGTTTGATTGAATTTGTATAAATGGCTCTTGTATCGTGAGCGCCTGTAGCTCACTAACACGTCTTAGAGACGTGATGGCAATGAGAAAAGCCACTTTCCATGTCAAGAACTGAATCTCACATGAATGTAGAGGCTCAAAAGGTGGGCCCATCAACCTGGTGAGCACCACATTGAAGTTCCACACAGGAGCCAGGGGTCCTGGGAGGAATGACCCGTTTCAGCCCTTCTAGGAAGGCTTTAATGGCAGGCACCCTGAAAACAGAGAGATGCTAAGTGTATCCGAATGGAAGCATATGCTAGATTGCATTTGTAAAGATGTAACAAATAGCAGATGATGTTAGGAATGGATGCATCTAGCGGGTTGATATTGTGTTCTGTACAGTACATGACAAACCGCTTTCATTATGCTGCATAGCAAGCTCTGGTAGTGGGCTTTCTTGCCTCCCGGATGATGTCCATGCATTCAGGAGGCAAATTAAGGTAGCCAAACTCTAAGACCTCAGGAGCCAGATCGCCAGATTGAGCTGTTGCGGATCTGGATGCTGAATGTCGCCATGGTTCTGCGTCAAGAGTCTGGGTGTGAGGCGCAGCCTTTGATCCGGTACCACAGAGAGTTCTAGAAACGTGGTGTACCATGGTTGGCGTGCCCACGTTGGAGCAACCAGGATGAGCGTCATCGAGTGTTGCTTTAGCTTTCTTGCCACCAGCGGAATGAGAGGTGCTGGGGGAAAAGCGTACGCAAATTTGCCTGACCAGTTCATCCATATCGCATTGCCCTGCGACTGTGGGTGAGGGAACCTGGCGGCAAAGCTTTGGCATTTTTCGTTTTCCCTTGTGGCAAACAGGTCTATCTCTGGATGACCCCACTGCTGAAAGTACGGGCGGAGTACTGATGGATGTAACTCCCACTCGTGCATCTGGTGGCTGTACCTGCTGAGCAGATCCGCCATCTGATTGTCCTTGCCCGGGAGGTGTTCCGCCATGAAGAAGATGTTCCTCTGAATGGCCCACTTCCACATGCTCTGAGCCAGATGAGACAACTGTGGAGAGTGTGTACCTCCCTGCTTTTGGATGTAGTACATGGCCGTCATGTTGTCCGTCCGGATCAACACGACTTTGTTGCACAGATGTACCTTGAAGGACTTGAGTGCCATGAAGATTGCCATCAGTTCTAGGTAGTTGATGTGCATCTTCCTTTGCTGCGTCGTCCACAGTCCCTGCACCGTGTAGTGGAGCACATGAGCTCCCCATCCCTGGAGAGATGCGTCCATTGTCAGGATAATCTGTGGCACAGGCTCTTGGAACGGTAGGCCCTTGCAAAGGTTGTGTGGATTCCACCAATGCAGAGAGTTGTATGCCCGACCGGTCACCAACACTAGGTCCTTCAACTGTCCTTGAGCCTGAGTCCACTGATGCGCCAAGCATTCTTGGAGCGGACGCATATGCAACCGTGCGTGTGGGACTATGAAGATGCAGGAGGCCATCATGCCTATCAACTGCATGAACACTCTCGCTGGGAGTGAGTGTTGCGGTGTGAACCTCTGGATTAGCGACTGGATATGGTCGATCCTCGCTGGGTTTGGCTGAGCTGTGGCAGCCAGAGTATTTATCGTTGCGCCAAATACTGCCGCACATGGGCTGGCTAAAGGTGCGACTTTGGATAGTTTAGTGAAAACCCCAGACTGTGAAGGAGGTGAATGGTGTGGGACATGTCTGCGGCGCACTGCTGTGCCGACTTGGCCTGAACTAGCCAGTCGTCTAGGTAAGGGTAGACATGTATGTTCTGTCTCCTGAGGTGCGCCGCTACTGTCGCCAGACATTTCGTGAACACTCTGGGGGCAGTGGTCACTCTGAAGGGGAGGACTTTGAACTGGTAATGCCGGTTTTGGATGGTGAACCTGAGGTATTTCCTGTGGGATGGATGGAGTGGTATGTGAAAGTAAGCATCCTTGAGGTCCAAGGTTTCGAGGAAGTCTCCCTGGTTTAACAATGGAAGAACCTGCTGCAGTGTCAACATGTGGAAGTGTTCTGAGAGAATGTACTGGTTCAGAGGCCTGAGGTCCAGAATCGGTCTGAGTGAGCCGTCCTTCTTTGGGATTAAGAAGTACAGGGAATACACCCCTGTGCCTTCTTCCTCCACCGGCACGAGCTCTATTGCGCCTTTTTGCAGCATCACAAGAACCTCCTGCTGCAATAAGTGCAAGTGCTCTGCTGACATAGGACGTTGTCTTGGGGGTATGTTGGGTGGAGTGGATGTTAACACCAAACAATAGCCGAACTGGATAAGTTTCCTTACCCACCTGTCTGTGGTGATGGACTTCCAGACTGGCAGGAACTGTTGGAGTCTCCCCCCGACAGGTGTTGGATGGTCGGGGGGCAGTGACAGGAAGTCACTGTTTGTTGGTGGCAGAGGAACGGGAACTGTTGTTGCCTCTGCCTCTGCCCTTGGCGCTGTTTCCCCGTTAACCTCTTCTACCCTGCTTGGGGTACGAGGATTGCGCCCCACCTTTATTGAATTGCGTCTGCTGTGCCAAGTGTCCTCTGTTAACACCTCGATTGCCTGAGCGACGAAAAGTGTTCCCTCTGAATTGCTGAGACTGGAGAGCACCCATGGATTTGGCAGTCTCAGTATCTTTTTTGATTTTTTCGAGGGTGGTGTCAACCTCTGGACCAAATAACCTGTCTGGGTTAACGGGCTGGTTGAGGATAGTAGTCTGTATCTCTGGCTTGAACCCTGAGATGCGGAGCCATGCTTGACGCCTCAACATCACACTAGTGTTGATTGCTCTCGCTGCCGTGTCCGCAACGTCTAGCGCACATTTTATTGCAGCGTTGGAGATGAGCTTGCCCTCCTGGATAAGCATCTCAGCTCCCTCTTTAAACTGGTCTGGAAGGTGTTGCAACAGCTGCTCTAGGGTGTCATAGTGTGCCCTATCGTATCTGTCCAACAGAGCCTGTGTGTTTGATATGCGCCAGATGTTGGCTGCCTGAGCTGCCACCCTCTTCCCCGATGCCTCCAGCACATTTGATTCTTTGTCTGGGGGAGGAGCTTCACCCGTGGTTTGCGAGTTCGCCCTCTTGTGGGCATTAGAAACCACTAAAGAGTCCAAAGGCAACTGGCCCCGTATGTAGGTTGGGTCGCCAGGTGCTGGTCTGTATTTCTTCTCTATTCTAGGGTTGACAACCCTTGATCTCGTGGGTTCCTTGAAAATGTCTGTGGCATGCTTAAGGACCCCTTTTAGCATTGGAAGAGTTTTCACAGTTTTTTCGGCAGCGGAGAAAGTGTCAAAAAGAAAGTCAACCTCCACAGGGTCAGCATGCATTTCCACTTTATGGTTTGTAGCTGCCCTTTCAATCAAGGCATTAAATGCCGCAGAATCTTCAGTGGGAGACGTTTTCACATTATATACCTGAGGGTCATGGACAGCTTGCTGGTCCCCTTGATCACCTGTGTCCATCCACGAGTCCTGTTGCTCATCAGGCTCTGTGTTTGCAGGAAAATTATACTCCTCATCCTGCTCACCCTCATCTCCATCTGAGTAAGTGGGTGAAGGTGTTGCACTCCTCCTAGGCTGTGGAAGAATGTGTTCAACCAGTACTGGTGTCTCTGGTGCTGGGTTTATTCTCTTTAGAGGAATTACAAATGACTCCAAAGGCTGTGATGTAATTTTCCTCTTGTAGAGCGTGAGCTTTCCTGTGTCGGCGTCAATGAAATGCTCCGACTGCTCTTCCAATAAAGGTTGTCGATGACTTAAACTTCCACTCGGGCGAGTTTGTTTCGACACTTCAGAGTCCTTGGGCACCAATCGTGGTGCAAAGGCCTTCGGCGCCACCTTAGGCGGTAGAGTGTAGAGGATCGGCATCGAAGTCTTCTTCGGTGGGGCCATCGGCTTCGGTGCTGAAGGCGTTTTCGGCTCCGACGCTGACGCCTTGTCCCGTATCCGCTTGAGGGAGTCCGAGACCTGCTTCGTGAAGGAAGCGGATAGTTTCGTCGACCCGACCGATGACCTCGGTCCACCCCCAGGGGAAGACCCGAGCGTCGATGACTTCTGTTTGCCTGTCTGAGGTGCAGGAGTATCTTCGACCACTGCGCTTCGATCACCTTCCACGGTCGCAGACGTCGACGCCGACGGCTTCGGATCGGCAGCTTTTGCCTTTGGCGTCGGGACTCCAGACTTCGGCTCGGCGCCCTTTGCCGACTTTGTCTCGACGGGCCTTGTGCCTTTTGGCTCGATAGCCTTGCCTGGTGTAGGCTCGACAGTCTTCTTGGACTTCGACTCGACCACCTTGCTCGACACCTTGCTCGACACACCTGCTCGACGACTTTCTTCGAGCTTGGCTCCTTGACCACTTTCGGCACCTTTGCCTGGTTGACAGCCTTCTTTGACTTTAAGGCCTCCGAAGACGACGGCGTCGATGGTGGATTAGCCGTCTTCGGTTTCGATGGCGTGTTCTTCTTTGTTTTCGGCGACACCGATGGTTTCGGTTTCGGTTTTGGTAATGGCGGCTCCGCTGGGGTGTCCGTAGCCGGGCCGGAAGGTGGGGCCGTGGATCGAGGTGTAAGGTCTTGGGTAAGGCCATGTGGCGATCCTGTGACCTGAGCCTTTGTAAAAGTGCGTACGGGGCATAGCTCTTCCTCTGAGCTATCTTCCATGGCCCCATATGCTTCGTCGTCGTCCCCTACCTCATCAACGACTTCCTCTAGGTCTTGGCCTTCGTCGTCCACTTCGTAGACGGACACGACCTCCACCGATGTAGGTGAAATCTGCAGTTGAAGCTCTTGCTCGTCTGCTTCGTCGTCGTCGAAGATGTCCACCGGTGCCGGAGCCGATCGCTGGGCCTCGAGGCGCGCCACGCGCCGCATCTTGATCGTCTTCTTCGATCGAAATCGTGAACAGGCCATACAGTTGGCCTCATCGTGGTCCGGCGACAGGCACTTGTTGCACACAGGATGGACGTCGATGTGTGGGTACTTAGAACCACACACGGGGCAGTGCGTGAACGGACTCCGTTCCATGCCGTCGAAGTCTTGCTGCGTCGACTGGGCCTCGATCACCGAAGAGTCACCCGACTCCCCGGATATCCAACTCGACGAGTTTGAGTATACACGAGACCGAACGCGAACAATACCGACGGTGTAAAAGAAGGCCTTTTGGCCTTGAAAAAAGTTTTTATCGATTCCGAACAGGAGATGTCGAAATCACATCCGAACCCAATGACGGAAAAAAACAATCTGGGGATGGACTCGATGCCCATGCGCACTGTAGTCCGGGGGAGGAGCCACCTATCTCGTGATACTTCGAAGACTCTTCCAGGACAACAATGTGCAATCATCCGGACCCAACACTAGGCGGCGATCTATGCTATAGATATGAATTTAGCAGCCCACATGCTTCGAACTTTGTGCTGCAGCCCTTAGGGACCCTCTTTAACCACACGGCACTTGGTACCAGGGGTACCTTTTACAAAGAACTTATATGTGAGCTAAAGGGGTGCCAATGTGGAAATGACGGGAACAGTTTAGGGAAGGAGATCTGGCATAAGGGACCTGGTTGGCAGGGGACTCTGTGCTCTTCCAGTCGAAACCACAATATTTTCCAGGCAACACGTGGGGGCTTACTATGTCCAAAAGAGGCACGTGTATTCATGACAACCTCCCCCCACAAATGAAAGAGGATGAGACTAACCTTCCTCTACAGAGTCTTCATCGCCCGCTTAGTGGATAATGTGAGTAATGCAGGGCTACAGGGTCTGGCCCTTAAGTGGCTTACGTCTTTCCAAGAGGATCGGAATCAAGCTGTACGCTTTGCCCAATTCTCTACCTCTAAAGTCAAATTGACTTGTGGGGTGCCGCAGGGCTCCTCCCTGTCACCGCACCTTTTTAATCTGTATCCTCTAATTCAATCCTTAGGCTAAAGAAAGGTATGCACTTTCAACTAAGCTGACGATCATCAACTGATCTTGGAAATCGACAAGTCTGCAGCCTCTGTTAGTAACTTTCAAACTACCATGTGACATATTGGTAGCTGGATGAACAGTAACCACCTGCATTTAAACCCAGACAAAACTGGCCCTGGAACTCTAATGTTTGTCCAACTGAGTTGGGAAACCCACCCCTACCATCTAGATCAACTAAAAGCCTTGGCATCACAATTGACTGCGTTCGATCTGTGAAATCCCAGATTGGGATGGTAGTCTCTACCTGCTTTTTTCCGCTCCGGAAGATCAGGAAGATGAACATAAGTTACTTACCTGTAAACTGTGGTTCTCCAGTATTGGCATCTTTTATAGATTCACATGCTTGAATCATTCCCCGTCGCCGAAGTGGGCGTCTTACGGTACATAGAATAAATAGCAATATAGCAATAGCATAGCGAAAGCATAGCTGAAAGAGCAATAGGAAGTATTGTAACATAGAAGTTAATAGGAAAAAACGTGTCACTTTAATAACTTGTCCAAGTCATTAGATATGGTCCAAACTCCAGCCAATCAGGCAACAGCACCCTCTGGAACCTTCTCCTCAGAGGCTCAGGCTCTCCGATGTTTTAGCACACGTGTGGCATAAGAGCCAAGGAGAAGAGGGGAGCCTCTGAGGGGAGGTGGGTGGGTCACATGTGAATCTATGAAAGATATCAATACTGGAGAAGCACAGTTTTCAGGTAAGTAACTTATGTTCTTCTCCAGTATTGGGGTATCTTTCATAGATTCACATGCTTGAATCAGAGTAGATAGGAGTAATTCGAGAACTGTGCATAGTAAGCCATAAGTACATTGTAAACAGAGTACGAGAGAATACATATACGTATATTACAGAATAGCAGTAAACATGGGCACATCTGCAAAAAGCAGAAATATATACATGTATACAATGTGTGCAGGAGGAGGTAAGAAACAGAGGCTCACCTTACTTAAAAAGATTACGTAGCACCGCTTGCCCCACAGCGGTGTCAACATTGTTGGCAGATTCCAGACAGTAGTGCTGGGTCGCAGCTCTGCGAATCTGATAAAGAGGCACACCAGCAAAGAGAGAAGTAGAAGAGAAGACTGCTCTAGTAGAGTGTGCTTTAATCGTTGGTTGAAGTGTCTTGCCTGCTTGCTGATTCCAAAAGGAAATTTCTCTAGATATCCAACGTGCAATAGTCTGTTTAGCAACTGGAGGTTCTTTACGCATCCTGCCGTAGGCTATGAAGAGCTGATCAGTTTTACGGATACTGGTTGTTCTTTGCAAATAAAATGTCAAACATCTCTTAACATCTAGAGAATGTAAAGTCTTTTCTGATGGCAACTGTGTATTAGGGAAAAAAGTCTTTAAGATGACCGGCTCATTCAGGTGGAAATTAGATGGAACTTTAGGAATTAAGGCAGGATTAGTGCGGAGCACCACAGCGTCTTTGGTGAATTGAAGAATAGGTGGTTTGATAGTAAAAGCTTGTATCTCGCGGACTCGAAGTAAGAGCTAAAAGCAGTGATGTCTTCCAGGAGATGAATTTAAGATCAGCCCTACGAATGGGCTCAAATGGGGACATCATGAGTTGTGCCAACACAATGTTCAGATGCCAAGGAGGAGGCGGGCGTGGAATTGGAGGGAACATCTGAAATAAGCCTTTGAAAAGTTGTTGAATAATTCTTGAAGAATAAAGAGAATTGGAGCCATCGTGCCGGAATCTGGAAACTGCATCCAGAAAAACCTTCAGGGTAGAGTGAGAGAGGCCGGATTTTGCTAATTGGCGTAGAGTGAACAGGGTGAACATTTATTTATTTAAGTTAGCAACTGACACCCTACGGGTAACTTGGCGCTGTGATACAGGCGACTAGCTTAGGGCCGAGAGACTGTGTCCCCTGCCCGGAAGGAGTTAGCAGGATGCCGAGGAGCATACTCGAGGGTAGAGCCAGGTTTTTAACCTTTTTCTAAACTGCAGGATGTTGTTCATTTGTCTCGTATCAAATGGAAGAGTATTCCAAAGGCGGGACGCTGCCGCACTGAAGGCCCTACCTCCTGATTTGACTTTCCTAACTCTAGGCACCCTCACCAGATTAGCCGATGAGGAGCGCAGTGCTCGTGGAGGGACATACCATGTCAGTTTCTCCTGCAGAGATTTGGGCCCGTGACCATGTGGAGCCTTAAATACTATACATAGTGCCTTAAATCGTATCCTCTGCGAGACTGGCAGCCAGTGTAAATCTGAGAGTGCCCGGGAGGCGGAGGAGCGGCGTGGTTGCACTAGTACCATTTTGGCCACCATGGTCTGTACTCTCTGCAATCTCTTAATCAGATATTGCGGGGATTCTAGTAACAGGGCATCACAATAGTCCAGCTTACTGAGGATGGTGCTCCGGACTATCAGCGCTCTGTTCTGTAAGAGAACACCGGAAGGATTTTGCGAAATGCTCTGATCAGAGTAAAACCACTTCCAGCTGTTTTGTTGACAGTTTTCTAATGTCAATTTGTTGTCAACCATGACTCCGAGATTACGTACCGCGCTACTGGGAGCCAATGGAGTAGCAGGGGATGTTGGCCAAAACTCAAGCGGAAGTTTAGGAGGGATTCTCTCTACTGCACAGTGTAGAATCTCTGTCTTCTCAGAGTTAAACTGAAGAATTTGAAGCTTCACACCAAAGATAGAAACGTTTCCACTTGAGTTTGTAGGTTTTGATAGTGGAGGGTGCTCTAGCGTTAGTGAGAACCTCCCTGCAGTCCGGAGGAATAATCAATTTAGCAAACTCATAGTGCTCAGGTACCAGTAGGATTTGGATGGCAGATCAGGCCATGGTTCATAGTAAGAAGATTCGAAATTGGGCGCAGCCAAATTGGATTGCACTCCGACAGAAGGAGGAGCTCCGTAAACCAGAACTGGCGAGGCCATCTGGGGGCTATGAGAAGAATGCCGCAGGGTTCTTTCTGCATTTTCCAAAGTACCCTTGCGACTAGAGGAATCAGTGGAAAAGCATGAGCATATATTTTTGACCAGTTCATTAAAAACGCATTTCTGCACGATTCTGAGTGGGGAAGCCAACTTGCATAGAATGGGCATTTGCGGTTCATGTTGGTCACCAATAAATCCAGATTGGGGTGTCCGCAAAGCTGAAAGATGCGGTCCAGCGTCGGCTAATGAAGTTCCCACTAGTGGTTTGACGAGACCGACCTGCTCAGGGAGTCCGCTAGAAGGTTGGACACCCCCGGAACATGGACTGCTGTGATCTGATGTTGAATCGCCCAATCCCAAATTTGCTGAGCTTGTAGGGATAGCAAAGTGTATCTCGTGCCCCCTTGTTTGGTCACATAATGCATGCTTGTTCAATCAATCAATCAACAGATTTGTAAAGCGCGCTACTCACCCGTAAGGGTCTCAAGGCGCTGGGAGGAGGGGGGGGGTCGCTACTGGTCGAAGAGCCAGGTCTTGAGTTGTTTCCTGAAGGAGAGATGGTCCTGGGTCAGCCATAGGTGGGTGGGGAGGGTGTTCCAGGTCTTGGCCGCCAGGTAAGGGAAGGATCTTCCTCCGGCGGTGGCTTTGCGAATGCGTGGGACGGTGGCGAGGGCGAGGCTGGCGGATCAGAGCTGGCGGGTGGGTGTGTAGAATGTGAGGCGGCTCTTGAGGTATTTGGGGCCCATGTCGTGGAGAGCCTTGTGTGCGTGGGTGAGGAGTCTGAGCGTGATCCTCTTGCTGACGGGGAGCCAGTGCAGGTCTTTCAGATGGGGAGAGATGTGGCTGTGACGGGGGATGTCCAGGATGAGTCGTGCAGAGGCGTTCTGTATGCGCTGGAGTCTTTTCTGGAGTTTGGCTGTGGTTCCAGCGTAGAGGGTGTTCCCGTAGTCCAGTGGGCTGGTGACGAGGGCCTGGGTGACCGTCTTCCTGGTTTCGATGGGGATCCACCGGAAGATTTTTCGAAGCATGCGCATGGTGTTGAAACAGGATGACGAGACGGCGTTGACTTGCTTGGTCATCGTGAGGGAGGAGTCCAAGAAGAAGCCTAGGTTGCGAGCATGGTCCGTTGGCTTGGGGGCGGTGCCCAGGGCAGGGGGCCACCAGGAATCGTCCCAGGCAGAGGGGGATGGTCCCAGGATGAGGACTTCCGTCTTGTCTGAGTTCAGTTTCAGATGGCTGAGCTTCATCCATTCCGCGACGTCTTTCATTCCTTCCTGGAGGCTGGCTCTGGCGGTGGCGGGGTCGTTGGTGAGGGAGAGGATCAGCAGGGTGTCGTCAGCGTTGGAGATGATGTTTGGGTTGTGTTGGCGTGCAATGGCTGCGAGGGGGCTCATGTAGACGTTGAAGAGGGTGGGGCTGAGCGAGGATTCTTGCGGTACGCCGCAGATGACTTTGGTGGCCGCGGATCGGAACGGGGGAGCCGGACTCTCTGGGTTCTTCCGGCGAGTAACGAGATGATCCACTCCAAGGCCTTTCCTTGGATTTCGGTGTTGCTGAGGCGCTGTATTAGGGTGCGGTGGCACACGGTGTCGAAGGATGCTGAGAGGTCCAGGAGGATGAGGGCAGCTGTTTCCCCGTTGTCGAGCAAGGACCTGATGTCGTCGGTAGCTGCGATGAGGGCGGTCTCGGTGCTGTGGTTTGCTGGGAAACCGGACTGTGAGGGGTCGAGGGATCCGTTTGTCTCGAGGAAGGCGGAGAGTTGTTTGTTGACTGTCTTCTCGATGACTTTGGCCGGAAACGGGAGGAGCGAGATGGGGCGGAAGTTCTTGAGGTCCGTGGGGTCCGCGGTGGGTTTCTTCAGGAGGGCGCTGAGCTCGGCATGTTTCCGGCTCTCCAGTAAGGTGGCGGATGCGGAGGAGCTGTTGATGATGTCCCGGAGTTGGGGTAAGATTATGGAGTCGGCTGTGTTGAAGATGTTGTGTGGCCAGGGGTCGGTTGGGTAGCTGGAGTGGATGGTGTTCATCGTTCGGGTGGTGTCTTCGGTGCTGACAGAGGTCCAGGTGCATAGGGTGGTGGTGGGGGTCAATGGTTCGGTGGTAGGGTGCGTGGTCTGTGCGCTGAAGCTGTTGTGTATGTCGGCGATCTTACGGTGAAAGAACGAGGCGAGTGAGTCGCAGAGGTCTTGCGATGGTTTGATGTCGTTGTTGCAGGTGCTGGGGTTGGAGAGCTCTTTAACGATGCTGAAGAGTTCCTTGCTGTTGTGGGTGTTGTTGTCCAGTCATTCTTTGAATGTTGTCCTTTTGGTGGTGCGGATCAGCTGGTGATGATTGCGGGTGGCGTTCTTGAGGGCTGTCATGTTTTCTGTTGTCTGGTCGTGGCGCCAGGCTTTCTCGAGGGCGCGGCAGGTTTTCTTGGAGTTTTTAAGGTCGTTGGTAAACCACGAGGCTCTCTTGCTGCCGGGTCTGCTGGGAGGGTTCTTCAGTGGTGCGAGGTCATCGGCGCAGTTGGTGAGCCACTGTGTGAGGTTGCGGACTGCTTCGTTAGGGTCCGTCGTGTTGGTGGGAGGGTTCTGGCTGAGGGAGGTGGTGAGCTGGTCGGTGGTGATCTTGCGCCAGCTTCTGCGGGGAACCTGTTGCGGGTGGTGGTGGGTCGTGGTTCTCCTGAAGTTGAAGTGGACGCAGCTGTAATCTGTCCAGTGTAGTCCGGTGGAGTGGCTGATGGAGATGTGCTTGCTGGAGGAGAAGATGGGGTCAAGCGTGTGGCCAGCGTAGTGGGTGGGGTTGTTCACCAGTTGCTTGAGTCCGAGGTTGGCGAGGTTGTCCAGTAGGGCGGCGGTGTTGCTGTCATTGTTGTTCTCCAGGTGGAAGTTGAGGTCCCCTAGGAAGATGTAGTCTGAGGAGGTTAGGGCGTGCGGGCTGACAAAGTCTGCGATTGCTTCGCTGAATTGTGTGCGTGGTCCCGGGGGTCTGTAGATGAGAGTGCCCCTGAGGTGGGTCTTGGGGTCGGTGTATATCTGGAAGTGAAGGTGCTCGGCGGCGGTGAGGGTGTCGTCAGAGTTGGTCGTGATTTGGATGGTGTTTCTGTGGACGATGGTGATGCCTCCTCCGGTTTGATTGACGCGGTCCCTCCGGGTGATCTTGTAGCCATCCGGGATGGCTATGGCGATGTCGGGGGCAGAGGAGGCGTTCATCCAGTTTTCTGTGAGGAAGGCGACGTCTGGTGATATTGTGTCCAGGAGGTTCCATTGTTCGCCGGCGTGCCTGTGGACGGAGCGGGTGTTGAGAAGGATGCACTCGAGGTGATTGTTGCTGGTAGCTGACTTGGTGGGTGCGGTGCAGGTTTGGAGGCAGGTGAATTTGCAAGCTTGGCAGGTGAAGGGTTCGTGGGTGAGTTTCGGGATGGTTCGGTAGCAGGCGGGGTTCCGGCCGGCGTTGAGTGCGTGGATGGTTGCGGTGCCGTAAGTCTCTCGGGTGGGCAGGCATCGTCGAGGGCCAGGGGTCCTGGTGCTGGGCGCGGTCCAGGCGCGGACGGGCGCAGACGGGCTTGCCTTTGGCGCGCCCGCTGCGTGGCCGCCGTGCGGCCTCCATATGAGACGAAGTGGGGTAAAAGGGGGTAAAAAAGAAAAAGGGGCAGGCCGCAAGGGAGCAGCGGCGGGAAGCGGGGAGCGGGGGGGGCACACACAGAGGACAGGGATACAACAGCAACTACGAAAAATACCGAAAAATGCAGAAGTCCAGAAAAAAAAGCACAAGTCACAAGTGTGGGCAGCAGCATAAATAAGGAGAATGTAGCAGCAGGGGGACACCGAGGTCAAGGGCGAACCTGCGGCGCCGGGGGCAGAGACGCGGTCACAGCGGAAGAGCCGTGCGGTGTGGGGGGTGGCCTGGGGTCAGGTGAGGTTCTCTAAATTCGACTCCATCTTACATTCATCCGCCATTTTGTGTTGCCTTTACACAGGCCGCTCGACGAGCAAATTGTCTCTGCCATTTTGACTGCAACGTGTCGCAAGACCCCCTCCGTCCTTGTCGGAAACCAAGCCCACACAACGCCCGGCCAAACTAATCCTTGTACCAACTATCTGTTAAGCCTTTAGCATTCTTCTCTTGCCGTATCTTATCTATCGGCCTTTTGCTATTCTCTCCTCTTGTTTTCCTATTTTACAGCCTTTCCTTTGAAGCATACAAGACATGTCTTTTCATTCCAGACTGATTAACTTGAGGGGCCGAATAACCCACAAACACGTAAGCAGAGAACATTGAGGTTGCACAACACTTTGTTTTCTAACTCTTCTGACTGGCTGTAACTTCGTGCATTGGGTATATGTTTGTACAACTGCATCTTTACTATAAAATCTTGTGAGCCACGGAGTAAAGTGGCAGTCTCCTGAGAACATACTTGGTGTACTTCTAGGACAACTGTGCCTAGCTGCAGCTAATAAATTCGGTTTCCTACGACAACAGATTGTTCTGTGTCTCTGTGCAACAAGACAGGTAAACTCGGAGATTAAGGCGTGCCCTGCGCCGCCAGGTCCATAAGGCCCGGTTCTTCAATTGGCGCCCAACTAGGGCGGCTTCAGAGGTAGTGGTTGAGCCCGAGGATCGAGAGGAGCCCCGCAGGAAAATTCCGGAGGAGGCGCTCCACATCAGCGACCCCTGTATGTCGAAAGTGGACCGATGGTCTTTTGAAGCGCAGCTTCTCCGTTCCAACGGCTGCTGGCAACTGCTGCCCTGACTGCCCCCCTGTCTTGGTCCCTTGGTGACAACTGGTATCTCGAGATGTTAGAACGGACCTCTGTTGGCGTAAGGAGACATTTGGTTAAGTACTAGTGGGTAGCTCCCACTTCTTTTGTTTTTGGGTTTTGATTCGACTATTGCAATAACCAAAGCCAAGGGGTGAGTACGTTTGTGCTGTGTTGCTTGATTAACCCCTTAATGTTTTGAAAAGAGGCCAGTGAAATAACGATGCCTGGTTTCAGTAAGTTCAGACGTTGGTGCTGTTGTGATTGTCATAGGAATTCCCAACTGGAGGACTCTTGTCCCATTCCTCCGGCCAGAACTCCCACCTATGAGCTCTATTCTAAACATGGTGTGGGCTCTATCACCTTTAATGAAGTGTGGGTCCGCTATACTAGGAACGATGGTGTTCTGCAGTAGCCCCAAAATGGTAGTTTTGAACCTGACATCCTAGATAATTTGAAGCTACATTGTTTAAAAGAAAAGCCCGGCCGTCTATGTTTGACTCTTTTTGCCTCTGGCGCAAGGAAGCCAAACAAAAAGAAATTAAACAGGCAAAGAGAGATAGAAAGGAAAAGGGCATGACTGTCATACAGGCTGCCCAGCAGTTTACTGACAATGAGACTGATCATGTGATTGAGGTTTTAGATAGACGGCATCGTATGGCTGTGGATAAGTGTTATCCGGTGTTGCCAACTTCCCCTCCGGACAAAGATATTGACCCCGAAAAGGATCCTGTAATGTCCCATTTGTTTAGATTTCCCCCGCCCTATGCACAAGGTGCTAATCCACTCTTGTTAATACCACCCGCTCCGCCACCTGTTGCTCAGCCACCTGTTGTTCCTCAACCAGTCCCTGCACCTCCACCACAGCCCCTTCAAGTTATGCCTATCCTGCCACCTCCTTTGCCACTGGCTCCTTTATCTTCGACCCCCTTTATACGTGTTACCCCTTATTCTGCCCCCTCTTGTGCTCCGCCTAATACCTTGTCCCCTGTCGTTATGTCCAACTCCCCCTCATTTTATAAACGAATGGTAGATACCGTTTCTGGTTTCTTGTCCCCTTTCATTGGGTTATTGAGCACGACTCCTGTTCCTCCTCGGAAGCAGGCCCGTAGACAACTCCTGGGTCCTGACGAACAAAATGTGTTAGATGTTCTTGCTCGTAAGTGGATCATGAATGATCCCGAGTATAGTGTACAAGATATCATGGACACTTTTTCACAGTGGAATGCACCTACACAAAGACATGTTTTTGATGCCATGTGCGTCATTCTTAGCCAAAAGTGGGAGGATACGGGATTGGGATTAGCTCCCCAGGATCTGCTAGATATTCAGGCTGACTTCGATAAAGGAATAATTGTGGGTCCTGAAGTTGAGAATGCTGTAAAGACACTTGTCGCCCTTAGGCCCATGCTCACTTCTCTGTCTTTACCTGAACCCGATCTTTCCGTTAGACGGAAACTGAAACACTATCCTATGAGAGAGGTTCCCCCAGTTTTAGGGATGAGGTTGCACCTGCGGGAAGAAATCCTGCTATTCCCGCTCATTTTCAACGTGTATGGGTACATGTACCTTGGAAGGGATCTGAGGGGCTGGCCCTTAAACAGTCCTTACCTGACCCCCGTAAGTACCCTGCTGGTTATTACAAAGATCTGTCTCAGACTGTTGATGCGTGTGTTATGAATTTGGCCGACATAGATATGCTGAAGGGAAATGTTGTTCCGCAACCATTGTGGGCTAGAATTCGGAAAGAGGACCATATCCAGTAATTAGGAGGAGATTGGCCTGCTATAGTTGCCGCCGATAGACTTCAAGTGGGTGGTTCCAAACCTGATAATCTAATTACAGAACTTCCTGGTAGGATAATCACCTTAATGCAAACTATGATGCCCGCTCTGCGTGTTAATAGATGCCTGTAAACAGAAGAAAGTGTCTCCGACTTCTTTACTCGGTTTGAGGAAACGTTTCTTGATCACAGTGGTCAAGATATGAGCACAGAAGGTTGGCAGCGACTATTTGTGGATAAATTTGTATTTAATTTACTTCCCGAACTCTCTAATAAATTAAAGGATTCTGAAAGTTTGTGGGCCGTTTCTTCTTCAGCTCAGATATTGGCTACTGCTCAATATTACGAGAATAGGGATAAGGAGGAAAAGGATAAATTGGATAAAAAGGCTAAAGATTTAAAAATGAAAGTACTCTTGCAACAGGCTTATCCCCCTCGCCCCGCTTAGCGTCAGTTTCAGCCAACTCCCCAGTTTCAGAAGGTGTTTCAGAAACCTGAGCCCTTTGTTCCACGACCTCCACTGGGCCCTAATCAATGTGCCAATTGTAAAGAAGAAGGTCACTTTAAGAATAATTGCCCAGTTTTATTGCAGCGTGCTGGTGGTACACCTGGGCCACGAGGCCGAGGTGGTTTTCAGTCGACCCCTAGGGGGAGGGGGCGAGGTACAATGTCCCAGGAGCAACGTTCCTTTCCGCCCCAAAATTCCATGAATTGTTTTGATCAGCAAAATACTCAGTCTGCACACTATTATAATGACGATTATTGTATGGAGGATGAGACTCAGTATTTTAATTCTAGCTAGGACAGCCATAGATAGTTCCAGTGGACCAAAATGGGCCTTATGTTGAAGTCGTTGCGCTTGGTGTGTCAGAGCCATTTCTATTGGACACTGGTGCAACGAAGAGTTCTATCATCCACTCCAAATTCCCTGGGGCACCTTTGTCTGGCTTAACAAATGTTTCTGTAGGATTTTCTGGCGCCCCAGTTCACAACCCAGTTTCTTGTCCTTTGCCCATTTCGATAGGTCCTTATGACTTAGAGGCTACACTTATTTTGACGACTGGTTGTGGTGAGAATCTGTTGGGTTTGGACTTGTTGAAAAGACTGTATGTGACACTGCATTGTTACCCTTTTGGCGTGCATCTTACTTTAGGTAAGAGATTGATCTCCCCGACATATTTGTCTAGAGACCAACTCCCTTCTGAATTATGTTCCTTGCCCGCTGATCTTTGGGCTACAGGTTCCAATGATGTTGGTCTCTTGCAGATCCCACCCTACACTGTCACCCTCAAGTCTAATGTTAAGCTACCTCGCATTCCCCAGTATAAGATTTCGAGTGATGGTGAGAGAGCACTGTTGGCTATTATTTATGATCTAGTGGGGAAAGATGTGGTTGAAGAGACTATGGGAAATGTATGCAATAGTCCTGTCTTGCCTGTTCTTAAACGTACTGACTCTTCCCAGCCACCTGTTTATCGTTTTGTGATCGATCTTCGGGAGGTCAATAAGATTGTTGTACCACAGTTTCCTGTCGTCCCAGATATCACTGCTTTATTGACGATGATACCTGCTTCGGCTGCCTGGTTTTCGGTCATTGACCTTAAGAACGCTTTCTTTAGCATTCCCATTGCTGAGGAAAGTAGGGATATTTTTGATTTCTCTTTAGGAGGCCGAAGCTTTCGATTCAAGCGTGCACCTTAAGGCTATTGTGAAAGTCCATCCATTTATAGTCAGGCTTTGAAAACTCAGCTTGACGCTTTTACTTTGCCTCCAGGTGCCACCCTTATTCAATACGTAGATGATCTATTGGTTGCTGCTGATTCTGAAGAAATTTGTAAACAAGTTACTATTTCTCTGTTACGTCACTTGTCTGACTTTCATCACAAGGTTTCGCCCTCTAAATTACAATATTGTCGCCAAGAGGTTACCTATTTAGGTCATCTCTTGTCGAAGGAGGGACGGCGATTGACCCCGAACAAATCCAAGCAATTGCGCAAATGTCCGTACCATGTACACAGAGAGAGGTGCGTGCCTTTTTGGGCATTACCTCTTATTGCAGACAGTGGATTCCTAATTTTTCTTTATTAGCGAAACCTTTGTTAGCACTTACCCTTAAAGATACACCCCAACCTCTCCCTTGGACTGAGGAATGCCAGAAAAGTTTTTCTGATTTGCGCACTTCCTTATGTTCTGCTCCTGTGTTGGGTACTCCGGATTACAGTAAACCTTTCACACTTTATGTACATGAGAGAGAAGGTTGCGCGTTGTCAGTCTTGACACAACAATTTGGGGACAAGCAACGTCCATGTGCTTATTTTTCGGCTTCGTTAGATCCCGTGGCTAAAGCATTACCTAGTTGTCTGAGAGCTACAGCAGCAGCATCAGTTTCCATTCGCCAATCTGCTGGATTGGTGCTTACACTTATTGTCATGGTACCACATGCAGTGGATACTCTCCTAAATAGGACAAAAACTCAGCACCTTACGAGCGCACGCCTATCTGGGTATGAGCTGACGCTCCTGGCTAGTCATGTACACATCAAACGATGTAACACCCTGAATCCGGCTACACTGTTGCCGATTCCAGTAGAGAAAGGCATTTGAGAACAACATGATTGTTTTCTTCGTACGGAGGAAGAGACAAAAGGTAGAATCGATTTGAAGGATACGCCACTGCTGGACCCGGATGGGATCCTATGGGTGGATGGTTCTTGTTTTAAGCTTACCAATGGTGAAACGACTGCAGCCTATGCTGTTACCACCTTGCATACAATTGTAGATACAGCACGCATTAGGAAGAATTCAGCCCAAGCAGCTGAATTGATAGCTCTGACTAGAGCTTGTGTATTGGCTAAAGGAAAAACAGTGAATGTGTTCACCGGTAGCCAATACGCATTCGGAGTGGCCCATAGTTTTGGCCGCCTCTGGAAGGAAAGAGGATTCTTTAACTCACACGGTACTAAAATACAGCATGGCCAGCTAGTAAATGACCTCTTAGAATCACTTGCCTTGCCCACTCAGATCGCGATTGTGAAATGTAGTGCACATAAGAGGATCACTGATGACGTAGGTGAAGGAAATGCTTTCGCGGATCAGATAGCAAAAGAGACAGCTAGAGATGTGACAAGTCGTATGTATGTTGCTGGACCTGCCAGATGGGTCAGTCAAGGAGGAATGTGTGAGGACTCAATAGAAAGTGTGAAAATGATTCAGGAAGAGGCTACAGAGAAAGAATTAAGTAAGTGGAAAGATGGTACGGGAATGTTAGATGTGACGGGGTGTTAGATAGAATTGTCAGAACATCAGCGTTGGCTGCTACCAGATGCCTATGTACTTCCAGTAGTAACTATGGCGCATGGTCCAGCCCACATCAGTGCGAAAGGAATATGCACGCTTTTGGCTCCGGTATGGCAGAATGCGGGAATCCCTAAATGTGCAGACAATCTAGTTAAGCATTGCATTGTTTGTTTAATGCATAACCCAGGAAGAGGGACACCAACTCCAGCAGGCCATTTTGCTCTCCCAACGTATCCTTTTGAGGTGTTGCAGATAGACTACATTCATATGGAGAGATGCAATAACCTAAAGTATGTCCTTGTGGTGGTGTGTGCCTTTTCTATATGGATAGAGGCCTACCCCCTAAAGGATAATACTGCTTTGTCTCCAGCCAAGGTCCTTCTGAAGGAATACTTCCCGAGGTTTGGTTTACCTCGAATTGTCTGGAGTGAGAATGGAAGTGAATTCGTGGGCCAAATCATGCAGAAAGTATGTACAGGTCTTGGTATTAAGCAGAAATACCATGCGGCAAATCACCCTCAGTCAGCGGGTTTGGTAGAGTGCTATAATGGCACTCTCAAGCTTAAACTTGCAAAGATACAGGCCAGCACGGGTCTTGCCTGGGCCGATGCGTCACCTTTGGCTCTCTTGTCCACCCGAACAGCTGTTCATTCTCGTGTGGGACTTAGCCCATATGAAATTGTGTTCGGACGCCCGGTTAATGTCTGGGGTGTTCCTAGGCCCAAAAAGTACTCGGATATAGATTATCCAATGTTGGTTGAATATTTGCATGACCTCACCACTAAATTGCGTGTTCTCCATCAGCAGGTACAAGACGCTTTTGCCTCAGGCCTCTTCAGATGCCGGGCACACCATCCAACCTGGGGACTGGGTGTGTCTGAAGAATTTCCAAAGAAAAGAGAATCTGGAGCCCCGCTGGGGACCGCCAAGACAGGTCCTGCTGACGACACGTACAGCCGTGAAGGTTGTTGGGAAAAAGAACTGGATTCATGGTGTGCACTGAAAAAAGGTACCCTTGCCTTTCGACCAGTGGGTCCACGGAGGTTTAGGTGATTTTGAAGGAGAAAGGGTCCCCTGGTTTGTACCTTTTGGCGATGCACACCTAGAATGGACTCGGACTGAGAAGGAAGACGATGATGTTTTGCAAGAAGCTGTACCATCGCATCTCAGAATAGATACAACTGATCCAGAGACACTTTTTCAGGACCAGACTGTGCCGAACAAAAACAAATACAATCTAAGGCCTAGAAAGACAAGAGACATTTGAAAACTTTTCCTTTTTCTGAACTTACATGGTGGGGGCCCCTATGTGGACCACTGACCGGAGGCTGTTCCCTATTGGCCACGCCCATGCAAGCAATGCCGGTCACGCTAGGTATCGGAGCATGAGAGCGGCGGTTTTCGACATGAATTACGGAGGTTTCCTGGAGGCGCCCCGAGCGGATTTTACCGGGGGAGCTTCAGCATCTGCCTGCTCGCCCGTTTTTTAACCCGCGGGTGGGACTTCAGCCTCGACGCCGAAGCTTGACTGCTCGGCTGTGCCCGTTGGTGGGGCTGTGGCGTCGGCGTTTGTGGCAGCGAGTTGCTGGGACGTTTGGGGGTTGTTGGACGGTCCTGCGAGGTAAGGCGCGCTGGGAAGGGCTCTTCCCAGCTCGCTCTTGCAACTGAGCCATTTCCCCCCCCTCAGCATTTGATTACTTATCGCTGCTGCTACGCTACACTGAACTTTGAGCTCATTCTGCCCATTGCTGGTCTCACTTTGTCTTTGAAGGAGAGAAGAAAAAAAACCTTGCCGTGACTCTGACTCTTGTTTGGCTACGGAGCTTGCTGTCCCCCATTGCACCTGGCATATGGAAAAATCGGGCTTTAGCATTGGTGACGGTGTCTGGGGAAAAAGCTGAGCCGGAAGTTTATTTATTTAATTATTTATTTTCTTGTGAATGACATTGCCACTGACCTGGGAGGTCACTATTTGGGTTCCTGGACTGCCGCAGCCCGAGCGCTGCTTCCTTGCTGCCTCCCTGCTGCCTGCCGCTTCCCGACCATCGCGGCGAGCGGCAGATCGGGAACTACATTTCCCAGCACCACTTGCGCCTAGGAAGGCGCGCATCCTGTCCCGCCCCCGGAGGTGCGTTTAAGGCCAGCGCGAGCCCCCGCGTCGCGGTATCGCGCGCGGGTCGGCGCCCGGGGCTAAGCCCGGGCAAAGGGCGGGCCCTCTGTGGCTCAAGAAGGACGGGGACGGGCCACACCATTGACATTTCCTTCCAAGAGGTACTGGGACTCCCCTTAACATTTCTATCGACCTACTTTGGCGATTAGCATCGTAACATGTCTATCTGGGAGGAGCTGAACACCCTGTGTGGAACTAAATATGTCCCGGACACATCACCCACTATAAGCATGGCCACCAATCCAGACGATGTAAACGCCACCTTGCAGATTTCACCCCTTCACTCTAATAAACACCAATCCCTAGCCAATGCACTTCCGGGGGGGCCCAACACTAAAAGGAAGCACGATGATGACATTGTAAATGAGAAGCAAGCCAAAAATCAAAAATTATGCTCCAGTCCCTCTTATCCACCCTCCAACTTAATCACAGTGTCGGGGGATATGGCGCATGGAAAAATAGAAAACCGTCCATCACCCCTCCAACCAACTTTATTTGCCCAGCTAGAGCATTTATTTACATCTCTCATATCACCACTGGTGGCCAAAATTAACGATCTGGGGGACAGGTTATCTAGTATTGAACTGATAATCAAAACGCATATTCCATCAAGTACCAAACCGGTATTATCAGACGCTCCTATTCCCCTCACTATCCCGGAAAAACCCAAGCTGAATTCCCGCAAGAACGCCCATTCGCAAACATTACCTTTTACAACAGGCTTTAAACTGCCCATAAAGCACTCGTTAATTAACCATATTGAGGCTAAACCTGAACCTGTTAGAATGCCACGAATTAACTTACCCCCTGAAGCCGCCCCTTATGTGACTGTTGTATCTGGGATCCCACCACTAAATCATGGAAAACATGAAACACATCAAGACCTGTTAAATAAGGTTACGTTCTGGTTACAGACCAATAGACCTCTGCCACCTGACTTAGATGGGGGGATCCTAAGCGTTAGGAGAGTGGGGTGGTTGGGAGCATTGCCAAAATCCATCCCTGGGGACTTGGTGCTAATCAAATTTAAGCACAGGAAAATAGTCCCTTATTTACGATCTTGCAAACATAAAGAGGGGGATGGCCCAATTTGCATTTGGGATTTACACGACTTCTATCCGAGCATTCCACCTGTTCAGTCACCAAGAACAGCAGTAAAGAATTATAACGTTTTGGGCGGGGGACTCTGTGCATCTAATGCCCCTAGCTTCCTAGCTCCTAACAGATTCGAACCTCTGTTGAGATACTGTACTTCTTGAGCACTACTCACAAGAGCCCACCCATAAGCATCCAAACCAATTAGAAAAATTGCTGACAGAGCCCAGTTTGGTGATTTTCCCTAGATCCCTATTCCACTAAATAGCACTGAACGTACGATTCTTTCTTATTTTTGATTAGCTGACTTGTTTCATCAATTTAATCATGTTTTAACAAATGTTATGTAACAAAATATTGATGTTTTTATTTATGTTTTGCTGCTGCTTTTATGATTTTAAATCAAAAATCGAATAAAGCTAATCTGAGTAACTGAACTTACATTTCAAATTTTGAATTGCATATATATTTTTTTCTCTCCTTTCCAGTGTGATACTGGAATCATCCAATTTAAGTTGCAGGGTCGTGGTAGGAGACTTGGTTTATGACCTGAATAGTGGCAATAGGCCAGCAGGACCTGCAGTGTCATGGGACGGTTAATAACCACAACTAAGTGAGATAGGAAGATTGCCACGAGCAACACTTTAGAGGATGGATTCTGGTGAATCAGAAATTGATAAAAGAGCAGAAATGAAAAAGAAATACTGTAAATTATTGTTTAGTAGATGTGGCGTAGTATTATGTGTTTTGATTTTTCTATGTGTTTTATTAGCTTGTGTGGGTTGGGTTACTCATACGTTGCAACCAATACCTGTACCTACACCCACCTCTCACCCTATATGTTTTCACACTACTGTCTCCC
Organism: Lissotriton helveticus; assembly: GCF_964261635.1. Classification (NCBI taxonomy): domain Eukaryota; kingdom Metazoa; phylum Chordata; class Amphibia; order Caudata; family Salamandridae; genus Lissotriton; species Lissotriton helveticus. The sequence continues at coordinate 1,050,178 of NW_027611684.1, read as the reverse complement.
CGCACCAGCTACATACCCTCTCTGAACATGACAGACCAGGAGAATGGAATTCTTTAACAATTCATTCATACAGTTGTTGCATCAGCATGAACTCGTCACTAACACCACCGATTGTTGGGTCTGTGGGCTCATGCCTCACAGCACGGATAAGGGGTTGCCATATTTAGTCTTGCCGTTTTCTTATGATGGATTTCTGGCCATGTTTTCCAACGCATATGAGCACCAACCTCGATACCCTGTTAATTCTGATGTTGGTCACGATCCCTTGATGAAGGGAATAGTAGCCATGACAAGGAATACTGGTGAAGGTGGGAAGATCCCACCTGACGAGAAGCAAGCATATGATGGTTGGAACTTGACCCGATACAAAAATAGCCTTACAGATAGGGCTGGACGAAAAAGATCTCCGCCCGTTTGGACTCTACCCCGTCGAGGCCATTACTGTTCGCAAGGGAATGGTCAGAATGCCAAAGCCCAATTAGGAAAGAGCACTTGTACCCATACTTAGACTTTTTCATCTCAGACTTCTCCCCTGTTAGTACCAGCTCAACGTACATATTTTGTCTGTCATGATAGAGCCTACACATGGTTGCCGACCAATTTTTCGGGATTGTGTTATGTGGCTTTCCTCCTTCTTCCAACATATACAGCCCCTTTGGGACATCATAAGACTAGGTACGGGAGAGGGGTTATCACTTCAGGAGACCCGGCAGGACAAGAGGGAGGGGACTTTATCAAAGGACTCCTCCCATTTTGGGGCCCTATGGCCAATAGCAGAGACATCAGACACCTTATTCGCGTTGTTGAGGCTACAGTAAACAATACGGTGGGGGCACTGAGTAACCTCACCGCTGAGCTTCAGGCGGACCGTCTCGTAACTTTACAGAACAGAATGGTGTTGGATGTTATTCTTGAAGATAGAAGCGGAGTATGCAAATTGATTGGGTCTAGCTGTTGTATTTACATACCAGACAACGCCCCTACAGTATACCAGGCCATCTCCAGATTACACCTAATCTCTAAATCCATTCACTAGGACGAACGGGGTCTGGTCATTAACGGGATGGTTATGGGGACTGCTGTCCATGGGGATTGAAGGTATTGACTTTCATTGGAATAGTTTTGGCTATCATCTGTTCATGCTGCCTTTGTTTGCAATGTGGTCCCGCAATTTGTGTTCTTTGTGCCACTATGTGTGTTCCCAAACCTATGTCACAGAGGACAGACAACATGAAGATGATGTTGCAACAACAGCTTGACCACCTCATGATCATCGACATCGACTCAGACTAACGGGAATCGTTGTGTATTGCTTGTGTAATGGCAAAAGGAGGGACTGAGGTTCTCTAAATTCGACTCCATCTTACATTCATCCGCCATTTTGTGTTGCCTTTACACAGGCAGCTCGACGAACGAATTGTCTCTGCCCTTTTGACTGCAACGTGTCGCAAGACCCCCTCCGTCCTTGTCCGAAACAAAGCCCAGACAACGCCCGGCCTAACTAATCCTTGTACCAACTATCTGTTAAGCCTTTAGCATTCTTCTCTTGCCGTATCTTATCTATCGGCCTTTCGCTATTCTCTCCTCTTGTTTTCCTATTTTACAACCTTTCCTTTGAAGCATACAAGAAAAGCCTTTTCATTCCAGACTGATTAACTTGAGGGGCCGAATAACACACAAACATGTAAGCAGAGAACATTCCGGTTGCACAACACTTTGTTTTCAAACTCTTCTGACTGGCTGTAACTTTGTGCATCGGGTATATGTTTGTACAACTGCATTTTTACTATAAAAGCTTGTGAGCCACGGAGTAAAGTGGCAGTCTCCTGAGAACATACTTGGTGTACTTCTAGGACAACTGTGCCTAGCTGCAGCTAATAAATTCGGTTTCCTACGACAACAGAGTGTTCCGTGTCTCTGTGCAACAAGACAGGTGACCTCGGAGATTAAGGCGTGCCCTGTGCCGCCAGGCCCATAAGGCCCGGTTCTTCACAGGTCACACTCACCTGCGCCGTGCGGCCTCCATATGAGGCCAAGTGGGAAGGAGGAGCAGCTGGGAGGCAGGAGCGGGGCGGGCAATGGGCAGGGAGTACAAAAGAAAAGGGGCGGGCGCGAGGGAGCAGCGGCGGGGAGCGGGGGGGGCACACACAGAGGGAAGGAATACAACGGCAACTACGAAAAATACCGAAAAATGCAGAAGTCCAGAAAAAAAAGCACAATTCACAAGTCACAAGTGAGGGCAGCAGCAGAAAGAAGGAGAAGGTAGCAGCAGGGGGACACCAAGGTCAGGGGCGAACCTGCAGCGCCAGGGGCAGAGACGCGGTCACAGCGGAGGAGCCGTGCGGCGTGGGGGGTGGCCTGGGGTCAGGTTGTTGTGTTGTCCATTCGGATCAACACTGAAGCTCCTTGAATGAGGGTGCAAAAGGACTTCAGAGCCGGGAATATCGCCAGTAACTCCAAAAGGTTTATGTGCCAAGTTCATTGGTGGGTGTCCCATTTCCCCTTGACTGTGAGGGCTTGAAGATGACCTTCCCAACATTCGAGGGAGGCATCTGTCGTGAGGATGAAATTTGGAGTGTCCACTACAAACAAACTGCAGAAATGTTTGGTATGCGAGTCCACCATACCAATGCTCTTCATATCTGAGACGTGATGTTGATGACATTGTCAAAGTACCCTGTGTAAGGATTGCAGGCTGGTTCCACAGGAGCGTCAGGAATCCGAAGAGTAGTCCGCAGCCTTCCCCTACGGTCTTCCGACTCTATCAAGCACTAGAGTACGAGAGACACGCCAGGGGAAAACAGGGAAACAAAACAAGGAAAGAAGGGGGAAGACAATGATGGCTGATGGTATTCTCCAGTAGTGAATATAGGGTACTTCAATGAAGGCAACAAGAAATCAGGAAGGCTGAAATGACAAGAGGAAACACTCTAGCTCTACTCCAATCAAACAGGATATTGATTATACATGTACATAAACATATCACGTACCCCAAGTTCTTAATATGACTCTGATTTAGCAGATGGAGGTGGTAATAAGGTACAACGTCTGGAGCTATAAGAAGGATGACACAGTTATTGAAAGGAATATTATAGTCTAGATGTTGTATGTTTGATAGCACTCTAAACAACCCCTCTCTTACTTCAACTATCTTGGAACTGCCATTGAAGACCCCTTCAATAACGTCTGGTACACAAAGAACCTTCCATTTAATCCTTCCGCAGATGTCTTTATGAATAATCACCATCTATGAGAACCAAACAAATTCTATACAATCTATATACATGGAACAATGATAAGGCAAAATATTGGTAGCGCATAAACGCTCTTACCGTGATTCCCTGTAGTGAGGAATAGAGGCACCCACCCAGATCCACGCAAGAGTGCCACAAAATACCAAGGACAGAGTTACCAGAATATAATGGAAAGGGACGGTGGAAGCTCCTGGAAACAGGGACCTTACAGGTAAGGTGGGGACAGGAAAATAATAAAGGAGAAACCTAACTGACTAACTAAGTAAGGAGAAAAATGAGGGAAAACCCCACACCGGACAGCGGAGCAAAACCCGGCTGTCAGGCTTACAAAAAAATACTGGGAAGCAAGAGGGAGACTGATTCCACCGGATGGCGGAGCTAAGCCCGGCCGCCGGGTGGAACTGAGGATCAGCTCAATAATTCAGAAGTTCACTATATAGCCGTGAACTAGTTCTTAGTAAAGCAGAGAACGGAGCAGTGCCCGGCCGGATGGCGGAGCAAGGCCCGGCCGCCGGGCGAGGCACCAGGAGTGGGGGAGAGGAGAGTGCGTACGCACAGTGTAATGCCCGGCCGAATGGCGGAGCAAAGCCCGGCCGCCGGGCGGAGCATACAGCAGTGAAACGCCTGAGGCAGAAAGGCACTGTAAACCAAACGCGTAAGCGAGCCCACTTGCTGGATGCAGGGGAACGCTACACGAAGGAACAGCGGTCAACAGCAGAACAGGTCCAAGAATAACGAAGTCAGAGAACAGGAACGGAACCGGAAACAAGGGAAGCTTGACGCAGGAACGTGAAGCGTCGTTCCCTGTTTCCAGGTTCCTTACATACCGGGTTTCTTAAAGGGACCGCGTAGGGGATTCTGAAAGCATGACACCCTGAGACTTGTTGCAATTGGTTGTCGAGTTCTCCAGTCGGGGTCCTATTTTGAGGCGACAGTTGGGAATTAGGGGAATACCGGAAGACAGCATCCCCAGAAGCGATTTGAACTGTCGAACAGAAACATACTTTTATGTGCACAGGAGTTGCCAGTTTGAAAATCTGCTGTTGTCTTTTATTGGAGACAAAGGGCCCTTGTTTGCTGTGTGTCTATGATGGCCCCCAAGAAGGTCCTCACTTGAGAGGGGGTGAACTGAGACTTCTCCAGAGTGATGGAAAGACACAGAGACAGGCATGATTGAGTGTGTCTGCTTGCGACTGCGAACAACTGTGCCTTTATAAGGCAGTCGTCGAGATAGCGAAATATTTGGACATCAGCTAGACCAAGATATGCTGCCACCGGTGCCAAGCCTTTAGTGAACATTCGGGTGCAGAGCGAAGGCCAGATGGAAGGACTTGTAATTGGAAATCTCTGCCAGCCACTCTGAAGCGCAGGAAGTTTCTGTGTCTGGGTAGGATAGGGACATGAAAATAGACATCTTGAAGGTCCAGTGTTGGCTTGTAATCCCCTTGAGGCAGTAATTGAAGCACTTCTAGGAGAGACAACATCCGGAAAGTTTGCTTCTTGAGAATCTTTTTGAGGGAACGAAGGTCCAGAATGGGGCGCCACTCCCCCCGATTTTTCCTTGATTTGGAAGAATCTTGACTAGAAGCCTGCATCCCTTTGAAGATTCGGCACACTTTGATCGCTCCTTTCCTTAACATGAGATGGATTTGGCATATAAGTTCCATCAGACGGGCAGGAGGAGGACCTCTGGGGGGAGAATTTGTGATGGAATTTCACAAATTCCAGAGTGTAGTCTGTGGACACTATGTCAAAAACCCATCGATCTGTAGTTATTACGGACCAATTGGAGAAGAAATGGGAGATCCGCCCTCCAACTTTGGTCGGATTGATGGAAAGAGCGGTTGACAGTTGGCAGTTGGCAGTGCTTTTTTGAGGAATCTCCACCTCAGCAGGAGGATTTCCCTCTGTACTGCTTGTAAGAGGCAGCCTGCGGCAGTCGAAACGACTGCTGTTGCAGGGAGGAGGAGTAACGCGGTTGGCCCTGATAGGAATGGTACTGCTGATATTGGTTGTAACATCCCCGAAAGGAAGAGGAGGAGCCACGACCCCTTGCACCCCTAAAGGGCTGCATTTTAAACAGTACAGTAGACACTTCACACTACACACGGACCCGAGAGGCCTGGAATTTAGACTTTGACATTCCAATGGAAGATCAAGACTGCCAGCGGTCCTGTGAACTAACATGCATGGTTTCTAGTAATGCCCATTTTCGAATGATACATTATAATTTTCTGCGAAGGACTTACTTAACGCCACAAGGCCTTTATCGAATGGTTGTGCCTTGCCCAGATATACGCCTGCGCTGCCACACTGTGGGGGCTGATTTCTTACATTAACCATGGCCCTGCGATGCAATACACTCCTTCTTGCAACTAGCTGTCGAAGAAATGGAGCATGCCACACAACTAAGTATTGAGCTGACAACCAAATGCTGTTTATTAAGCCTCTTTAGATGCCAGAAGGGTGCAAGATAACCTATACATTTGGTCAGTCGCCTATGGTACTGGCATGACGTAGAATTGCAATCACATGGCTGTCCCAGCATGCCCCAACGATTGCGCTCTGGCATAGAGGTGCGCTCGACTGGGCCCTAGCTGGGGAGACACATATGCGCCTTAGCGGAAAGGATGACAAATTTGAGGATACACTAAACACTTGCCGTGCTCATACAGATAACTCCTAGCTCCTGCTTCACGAGTGACAACAGACAGACTCTAGCTCTGAAACTGATAAGGCAGAACACTACGACACTGGGGATGAGCAAGGAGGTGTCTCCACATGATAATTGTAAGGTACAATTCCCAATTAGGGGAATGGGATACTTATTGATCACCTGGAGAACGGGAAAGCAGATAAGTGCATGTGTAATTATTGACTGCTTCTTGATTAACCTACTGACGTAGAACATATTGGTATGATATGTCTATGTATACTCTGACTGCCAGGTTGTATGTTGACAAAATTAAAATAAAGTTCTAAAAAAAATAATATTAATAAAGCCATTACATTGTGGGTGGTAGAGGGTAGTGAACCGGTAATTCACGCCACACTCCTTCGACATGTGTTTCAAGTAGCCAGACATGAAGTTGGTACCTCTGTATGACACCACCTCCTTAGGGAAGCCCACCCTGGTAAAGATGCTAATGAGGGCCCTAGCCACTGCAGGGGCAGTGGTTGTCCTGAGGGGAATAGCCTCAGAATACCCGGAGGCATGATCTACTACCAGACCTCACTGAAGGACGTCAAGTCACCACGCCACGGCCCGGAGTGACGTGCCTCTTCCAGGTGCATGGGGGTCTACAGGGCTTTTGGAAAGGGGCTGAGTCAGAGAGGGACGGGAGTGGAGGCTGAGGGGTGAAAGGGACCCAGGGAAAAGGAAATAAGTGAGATGGAAAAGAAAGACAAGAGCAGAAATCATCGGCTACTCTTTTCTTTTGGTTGCTCCAACCTCTACACCCTTCCTTCACATTTATGCATAGCTATTATTTATCCCTCACATCCTCCCTTGATTAAACCATAAAGTAAAAACACTTACCTGAGTCTTTTCCTTCTGTCTGAGGGACGACGGCCGCCGAGGCACACCTAAGGGACTGAAGAGGAAGACCCTGGGGGAAAGAAGAATATAACAGAGACAATCAATCATTGTGATTTCCTGTAATACTTATAAAAAGTGCATACCAAGAAATTATTCAACGCAGTGTGCTCCTTCTTGACCGACTCTTCTACACGAGGAGCTACATACTTTCCCTACAGGGAATGGGAGACAGAAACACAGAGACCAACAGACACACACAAACGGGAAAGCATAGTAGGAAAACGCTCTGTACAGTTTTTATATGCTTGCATATGTACATTGTTTTAGAAAGATGGAGGAACTATTTATTCTGTTCAATGTGCTTATTTTGCTAATTACTTTTATCTGCTTCTATTACCATTGCAGTTCTGAAGAGAAAATCCGACTTATATATGATATTGGCGTAATATATCCAATATACGCAATATTACTTTGCAACGAAACCCCTTGTAAATACGCTCGTACCGTACTAGAGACATGGGAAAATCGGGCCTTGGCCGAATAGACGCCATCTTGGTTTCGTTTCCGCGTCCTCACTTAGTTTAGTTCCGAAAGCACGTGACAACCTTTAGGATAGAACCTGAGCAGTCAGCCTGAGCTAAGAATGAACCATTACTTCTGGTCCTGGGAACTCAAGGTCGCATCTGCCTTTTAAGTCAGATAGGCACATTTCTGTAGGCATCGTGCCTGTACTCCCGTGCACCAGAACGAAAGGGAGTCACCTTCTCTGACCTGCCCCCATAATAGCTTAGTTGAGTTTCGAACTAATCAACTGTGCCTTATATGGGCTTTCCTTTTTGGCTTCACGAGAAGCGGTACTTTTCCATGTAAGGGGTTTCATGTGTTATGCTGAAAGTATATATGCACTGTTTTGAATGTGATCCAGCAGTCTCCTCTACAGCACCTTTGAGGGTGATGTTGTAATTTGGGAGCGGCTAGATTAAGCATTAGCAGAAGACATGCTGTTTTCAGCAATTATTGTAACATCGTGCGGACTCCATTTTGTATTTGTGGCAGCCATTTTGTCTGCCACATGTTGCCATGTGCTCACCATGTGCTTTGTCCTACCTTCTTGTTAACTGTGCCTGAAATCTGCCCAGCAACAGGCTATATTTAGCATCCCCCACTTTCATGCATGCCCAGGCATGTCCAGTAGGGTCTGCAGCTGTTAGTAATTAGTTCCAGATAGGTAATGTGTTTACTAGTTTCTGAAAACTGTTAACTCCGCCCACTCATCGATTGTGCCTTCCAACATGCCCTTATATGTACATAAAACTTGCTTTTGTGTTTTGTACCGCCTCCTTTTGAGCCCCTGCGTGGGTATAAAAGGACCATGCTTTCTTTGTTCGGGGTGCTACTTCATACAATACTGGAGGGTGTTGTTTGGACCGTAGTACCGCCTCATGAGGTGTAATAAATATTGTTTTTCTATTTCCAGTTTCTTTGCCAACTTCTTCTTATGGTCTGAGGACTTTGTGCAGAGAAGGGCGAACCCCTTGCATTGGTAGGCCTTGCTGAGGCTCATCACTACAGTGAGGACGAGAGAGAGGCTCCTCTATATAGAGTACTTTGCATAATAAACGATTGAACCTTCTCCATTGCCGACTGACTGATTATTGGTAATTGGTATATGGGCTATTGGTAAGTATAGTCCTATGGTATATAATTTTTGGGTATTTCAGTTGGCGACTCGGCCGGGACTTCGTGATAGGGCCATCCCCTCCTATAAGCAGGAGTGAAAGGACAGGAGGAGTTCTGGTCGAGTGGGTGGACTGAAAAAGGATCCTAATTGAGAAACCAGTTTTTGGTCGGAAAATTTCCACTCTCGCGCCAAGTGACCTTCCCAGCTGCTAAATAACCCTTCGCCGGAGTCCTTCGGGCTTAACCCGGAACAGCTGACCGTGTTGGTCTACAGGAGTCGGCAGTGGAGAACACGCAATCGGACCGGAGTGCACCAGGTGACTGACTTGTTTTGGCATCTTTTGGAATAGCACTGTTGAGCGGTGCCTTTGGAAACAGTTAACTGTATTTTGGAATTTGGTGGTTGGTGAACCACAGGGAATCTGGGGGTCCGACGTGGCAGCGGAGTGGCTGCACGGGTGGATGCCCCACAGACTTGTTTGGTGATTAATTGAGACAACGTCAGATGCCCTGGTGTTGCACAAGGGGTGCTCACTGGGCCGAATCTTCTTCGGAAAAGCCCGTAACAGCAACTGGGTAAGCTTGGGACCTGGAGCTATGCGCCCAGTCATCCTAGCCCAACCAGCACAGGACTATGGGATCGTCCTTAAGAAGGTCCGTGGTTCGCCTGTCTGATGATCTCTGGGCAGTCTCTGGACTGTCTCTTTTGTGAATCTGTGTGGTCTGGAATCAGGTTTGATCGATTCCCCGAACAGGAGTCGACGGGCTCTGTTCGATTTGGAAGACATGAATTTGGAATTGACGCCTATTTGTACTGTATTAAGAACGCCGGCTGTACTTTGGTTATCGATCGAAAGCCCATGTGTGAGTGGTGAATGCGATTGTATGATTTGAGAACGAATGAGTATATAGAAGATGGACATGTCCTGGTGAATGGTGTGTTTGGAAAGTACGAGTTGTTGAATGAATAAATATGTTGTGTTTTAGTAAATTGTGTTTTGGATGTTGCTGTCGTCGGAAGAGTGGGCGTTTGGATGAAAGGCAGCCTGCTCTTCCGGAGGGCAGCCCGAGTTTTGATATGTATGTTAAACATGGTATCTCTTCCATTTTGTTTAATACGATCTGGAAGAAGTACACCAAAGATAATCAGGAATTGCAATGGCCCTTAACGGGGTTTTTGATGAAAGAAAAATTAGTTATTTGCAAAATAAATTGTTCGCCAAAAGGAGCCGTCAGGCAATGTTCGACTCTTTGACCCTATGGGTAAAGGAAGCAAAACGACGGCGAATGCGAGAGGAGAAATTAGGAAAAAATCAAATCCTGTCAGACAATTAGGCAAAAGGCTGTGGCATATGAGAAAGCAAAAGTAGAGAAGAATATTGAACAAACTGATAGACAATTTCGATTACAGGCGGATAAGAGTTATGTGACACGACACGTTTTCAAGAACAGTGGGTTTATACCCCTTGGAAGAGAAGCGAGGTTCTCGCATTAAAAGCCCAGCTTCCCGACCCCCGTAAGAATCCGATGGCTTACTACAAAGAACTTACTGAGGCAGCTAATTCGGCTGTTATGACCCTTGCTGACATTGAGTTATTTTTCGGCCTATTGATCCCGGTAGATATATGGAGACAAGTGCATGAGCAAGACCATGTTGCAGATTTTGGTGGAACATGGGACCAAATTAAAGATTGGGACAGAGACCGGAAACCAGGTGATAAGCCTCAAGCAGAGATCTTAGCTATACCTGCTCGTATTATAACATATATGCAAACCCTTATTCCTCCACGTAAGGTGGATTGGGATAAGCTGACAGCTTGTAAACAGAAAAAGGACGAAAATGTGTCTGATATCTTTACTCGGTTTGAGAAAGTATTCATTAATTTCAGTGGTCAGGATCTGTCGACGGAGGGTGGTATACGGCTATTCGTAAACAGATTTGTCACTAATTTGCTGCCTGAGATAATGACACGATTGCAGGCTGCCGAAAGTACGTGGACCACCTCCACCCCTTCCGTTATACTCAGTATGGGTCAATATTATGAACATCGGGAAAATGAGAGCAAGGACAAGTCTGATAAAAAAGTTAAGGATTTGAAGACCCGAGTGTTTTGAGGAACGGGTCCAGTTGCTGAAATAGGGATAAATCAGTGTTCTTATTGTAGGCAGGAAGGACACTGGTGAGCTCAGGGTGGGGTTGTGTGTGTGTGGGGTTGTGTGTGTGGGGTTGTGTGTGTGGGGGGTTTGTGTGTGGGGGGTTGTGTGTTTGGGGGGTGTGTGTGGGGTGGGTTGTGTGTGTGGAGTGGGTTGTGTGTGTGGGGGTTGTGTGTGTGGGGGGTTGTGTGTGTGGGGTGTGTGTGTGGGGTGTGTGTGGGTTTCACAAGCCTGCTTTTTAGAACTGTGTGAATGATTGCAAAGGTTGATTAAGTGCATAGGCACGCTAGTGGAGATTTGATGTGAAAGCGCCAATATGTGTGTAGGCGATGGAGCTTTAATTCCATATGTATTCCAACTACATGGGAAAGATGCTTGCTTGTATCGTGGCAAGCAAGCAGTGTTGTGGGAGAGGGTTGCAAAGAGGGAGCAACGACCTGGGAGGAAAGGGGGGGAAGTCAAGCTGTGTTGTGGGAGGGCTTTGCGGAGATGGGTGGAAGAAAGCAACAATGAAGGGGTTTAGGTCAGGGAAAAAGGTCAAACCAGTGATGTAAATTTAGGCGGGGCAAACGGTACATGACATCACTCGCTACCACCCGTGGTTTTTAGGTGAACTGGCGCCCATGATTACAAATAAAAAAAAGCACCCAGACTTCGGAGGGTGGGAGGGATCTTTTAGAGATAATCAACATCACGTGTATGAAAGTACTGATGGTAGCCAGCAACCACACTAACATAGAGTGCTTAAAATAAAATTAAATGAGCAGCTGTGAGCAGCGCCGTACAAGCAGCGATGGGCAGGACATGGTCCAAAAGCAGAACAATGACACTACAAATAAGCTGCAAGGGGCGGGAGATGTTGTGTGGGAACGGTATGGGGAGATTAGATTAACTGGGAGCAGCTCCGTGAGCCAGCCAACAAGGCGAAAGCAGAAAGAACAAGCGATGAGCTCTCTGTGCTGGGGGAGGGCCATTAACCTGTGAGAACCCGCGGCAAGATCAAAGGAAGGGTGGGCGGGACATTGGTGAGCGAGGGGTGAGGGGGTGTGCAGTCTGGTGAGCTGAAGTGGCAGCAGAGGCATAGTATCACCACTTGAATAGTGAACACAAAGCAATAAGTTTGTGTTGAACAGAATAGAGATGGGTGTACTTTTAGAGTTTCTGAACTGCACAATATGCTATTCTGTTTGAAAAATCCTGGCTTCCCACTAAACCAAACTGTGTGATCCACGGCTCATCACTTTACTTCACTATCATTTTGCTAAGCCAAACAATATGAGAGCACAATGAAGTAATCCAGCGCAGCACAAAAACCTAAATAAATAACATGACAAACTGACATTTTGAATAATGTGTCAATGTTGTCAGGTCATGGGAATTTTTGCCAACGTTTCATTAAAAAATATATATATTACTTTCAGTAAATGTCATTCAATTATATGAATGTGTATTTTTTTGAGATGCTGAGAAATCGATATTTTTTCAATTTAGACGATATTTTTTTAATTTGCTACCTCATGTACGTCTTTCGATGGCTTGTGGAGTCAAGCATGGGCGTTTCATAAACATTACAGAAACCCAAAACTATTGAAAAACATGGGTGCAATGACATGTAGTTTATTTGTCTAGCCTTTGCTGTGATCCCTAATATCAACCAAATTAGTTCCAAGTCTGAAGGAAATCGGCCTAGCTTCCTAATGCGAAGTCTGCTTTGCTTAATGTGCATTTAAATCTACAGCCATGTAGTGGTTTTATTCAACATTAGAATTTTTTCAAATATATAGTGTTCTTTTAACTAGACTAGGCTTGTGTTTTGTGCACATACACACTAATGTTTTAACTTGTGAAGATTGTACCCAGACTTTGGCAACAAAATAAGAGGATTTTCACTTGTGATGCGTATGTTGTCACTTCCGGACACATTGCATTCTGTAACAATATTATGCTTTGTCTATGCTTTTTAGGCAAACCTGTATTTTCAGAAGACTTTACTCGCACAGCCCTAGAACCTACCACATCCTTCCTGAAATCTTTAGTAAAATGATGACGCTGATTTGTTGAGAAGTAAGTTACAACAAAGTTGAGGGAGAAACTTGCTTAGTTACAGCGAGTCGTAACGCAGACGTCAGGTATGAAGTGCGGGAGAAAAATACAAGTTATTGCCATCTCCCTTGTTGATGCTGGTCAACATCTGCGCTGACCAGTTACAACCCACACTAAACAAGCTCTTGGCATTGCTGTGGGGAGGGGGGTAGGAGAAATGCGAGACACGGCTTGGCGGACGTGAAAAGTGTGAAGCAGGGGACGGGAGAGCGGATCCCTTTGAAGTGAAGCTCTCGGAGGCAGGCTGCTCGGGGAGCAAATGTTAAGCGCGTGCATGAGCACATGCACTCGACGTAATCCCCGATGGTTTCAGAGCTTGGTTGAGCCTCTATACTCTCATCCTATTATCGCTTGCGCGATTAATAGGACGAGACCTAAAAATAATTTGGAAATGAAAACGGTGCTGCCTGAAGGCGAACACGTAAAATAAGTTACTAATGAGAAGTGTGCGAAGATGCTCAGTAATAAGCTCTTCTATAAACCTCCTCCGGAGTATCAACCACTGCACCAGGCCCTCAGTGAAAGAGAATAAGAATGGATCCAAGGGGAGGAGCTACGCTAGCAACCAAGATGGCCGCATAAGCTCCCGGCTCCGCCGACCTCCGCCGGTTGCTTATAAATCCTGACTATCATCCTGATTTCCCACCGGACTCCCGTGCAGCTGAAGTGTGCCTGATTCTAAAGGTGCGATCCCGGAATTTCTAGCTGCTCGAATGACAAAGATACGCCGTGTTCCATTCTCGGCCTAACCCGGAGTTGAAGCCGGGGCCTCGAGTTCTAACCCAGCCGGGTTGAAGTTGAACAACATCGGCCGCGGGACGTGTGTGGCTTCCGTTCTCCCGAAGTGGCGTCTTTCTTGTCCGTTTTGGATGGTGGTTCGGTGGCAGCTTTATCCCGCAACTGCGGCGGCTTTACATATCGACTGCTGTGGTCGGGGATCCGCTGCCCGGAGGCCCCGTAGAGCTCCCGGGGTCGAGGGGCTTGGTTCCTCGCTGGCGGCGACGGTGTTGAGATCGTGCTTTTGGAAGTGCCCACAGTTGTCATCTTCATTGCCTGTGCCTTGTGCCCTGGAGTAGCCGGGGTTCAGAGACCTGCTCGGTCACTTCGTGAGGGGCGATGGAGCGGGTTGAATGTACACCGTCGCTGCATACTATAATGGCCGCCATTGGGGAGCTCCACATACGAGTCTCCGCCATCGTCCAGAGGATGGTTGTAACGGCTGATACCATCTGTCGGAGTCTGGACTCCGACCCTTTGTTGGTTTTGGAACAAGATACTTTACCCGCGGAGCAAGCTCCGACTGCTATAGAGGACCCTGTGCGGAAGTCGGACTTTGTATTTTTTCGCGACCCTCAGATGGCAGCGAGCGAGCCCGAGACTATCGGAGGTGTGTTCTGCCCTATGCCGGTATCGCCCGAGATGGATGTGAATATTCCTATACTTCAGAGTGAGTTCTCCAGTGACTGTCGGATTAATACCTCGCCCTTTTTCTCCCAGACGGATCGAAAACGCTCTGCCGGCCTGTTTCTGATGGACAGTGAACTTTGGTTGACTTTTGGATTTTGTACACGTCTATCCTGGTATCACTTCTTCCGTGCTGAGTTTGAAACTTCTCTCTATTTTGATATTCCTGTTGAGATGGCGGTTCGATGGACAGGGCTCGCATGAAGAATCGCAGTGTCCAGGGTTGACTTTTACCGTATGGGTTTGGAAAATGACTTCATTTGACACAGGATTGTATTTCATGATGGCGCGGGAGCGGGGTGGTTCTTACACGCTTCCCCCCCGATGGACTTTATTTGTTGCATTTTATTATCCTGGACATTTATGGGGTGGGTTGCTGCTGGCGGGGGGCAAGGGAGACCGGGGGTCTGTTTGATATTCCCTCCTCCACCTTCTTCTTTCCTACTTTTAGGTCAAGTTCTGGGGCGACAGGCACGCTGCTAGTGGGGATGGGCAGTAGCCATTGCAGAGGTGTAGGGTGGGGGGAATGGGGAGGGGTTTATTATTTTACTTTAGTTCTATGGCCTTTTTTCTTCTTTCTTTCCTTTTTCACAAGAGACGGGTCGATTATCCTGTATCGATTTTCTTATTTATCGGGTGTCTAATTTGGTCTTTAATATCCTTTATCGTGGGTGGGCTACCTTTGTGAACTGCTGTTTTGTCGGATTGCTGATAGTTTTTCCTCTTTAATGTGTGTATTGTTGCTACAGTTGCATCAGTCTGTAAAATTGCTTTCTACGCATTGTGTACTTGCTCACCTAGTGATGTATCGTGTTCTGTATATGATACCCGATTTATGTATATTCTCTTGTTTTTCTTCAATAAAAACCCTTTTTTTAAAGAATGGATCCAAATGCATAGAAATACGCGAAAACCCATGGAACTCTCTGGAAGAGGAGATGTCAAACGCGGTGAATGACCCGATCCAACGTCTCAAGCAGACTCTGGGTGAAGAGGCCGTTACTCAACGGCTGCAGTGCGGTGACCCTCGTACGCTAACTCCATGACCGGAGGCTCCCTGAAGAGGCCCACGGCCAGTTAGCTAAGATGACTCCACCTCCAGACAACTACTCATCACTCCGTACAAACCGCTTAAACACTCACCAACAGGACTCAACGGATGCCTCAAACACGGGCTGCACTTCTCGAGCTGAGACCATACAAGCTCCTCTACTAACACCACGCGCAGGACGTAAACAACGTGATCGAATGCTGGTCATGGAAATAGAAACAGGACTGCTGATGCGAGAAATTGGCGCCCATCTTGGAGTGTGTAAACACAAACAACTATGGAACAAAGTGAGCAGCAAAGTGTCTGGTGTTGCGTGATTAATTATACAAAAGTGATATCACCGTGAAGAAATGCACGAAAACTCCAAACCACTAAATAGGAAATAACAAAATGGTCATAATGAAATTGCCGATGTTAATAAGATCGAAACAGTGAAAAAAACAGAAATAAATGAACAAATGGAAAGATAATTAAAAAAATAAACACCACCACATGTTAAAAAAGGAATTGACTGAAGAGATGCATATGTACAATCTATGGGCCACAAAAGTCAACACATAGGAACCAGCATGCAAAACCTACTGGAATAAATGACAAAAGTAGACATAAGGAAAATCTGGAGAATGGCAAACATTAAAGAAACATCCAATGGTTACTATAAAAAACATAGTAATTCAATTCTATCATTAACCCCTTAGCTGCGGCGGCTATTCCGCCACAGCGCTAGGGGGGAGGGGGGAAGGGCCGCACTGCGCTCCCATGCTC
This sequence comes from Lissotriton helveticus, assembly GCF_964261635.1. NCBI lineage: Eukaryota > Metazoa > Chordata > Amphibia > Caudata > Salamandridae > Lissotriton > Lissotriton helveticus. The sequence goes on along the minus strand of NW_027611684.1, from coordinate 1,034,169 downwards.
GGGATGGAACCGCTCCGTCACGAGCCTCTGGAGGGCTGTGCTTGTGACGGAGTGGTTCCGTCACGGCACCGCCCGCTCAATGGAACGCGCCGCGCAGGCGCCGTGACGGAACAGCTCCGTCACCAGCACAGCCCAACCGAGGCTGGTGACGGAGCGGTTCCGTCACCAGCGTGGAACAGGTTAAGACCCCCAGGCATGAGGGTCTGCACATTTTTTATCCACCATGCTTCTCTTTGAGCCAACACTCTACTGTCGTCTTGACCAGATTTCCTCAACAAAATTTCTAAGATCATAAATTTTAACAGCATTCGAGTGATGATGTTCTGACCAATGTGCGGCAAAATAAGATTTAGTGCTTTTGGTGCGGATAGTGCTTTTATGCTCGGTTATCCTGACTTTGATTTTGCATGATGTTTTCCCTGCATATAAAACCGCACACGGGCACTTAATTGTGTAAATAACATTGGTGGTGTTGCAATCGCCGTTGTACTTGAGTGTTATGTGTTTGCCAGAATGAGGATGATGTATTATGTTGTCTGTGATCACATTGTTACAATTGATGCACTTGAAACATTTGCCCATTCCAGAAATTTGCGTAATCTCAGTTTTGCTGGTTGATAACTTTTCTTTGATGTTTTTACTGCGGGTATATGCAAATAAAGGTTCATCAGTAAATTAACCTTTAAAATCTGGTTCATGTTTTAACAGTTCCCACCTAGCCTTAATCACTTTTTGATCGCAAGTGACCTAGTGGAAAATTTGGAGACAAACATGTCTGTTGACATTAGTTCTTAATCTAGTATTCAACAATTCCTTGCGGACGGTCAACTGTGTTTTACTGGTGGCTTGCTTCAAAATTGATTGAGGATAACCACGTTGCGTGAATTTCTCACTCTGTTTCTTAAGAGCATCCTGTAGTTTAGTATCATCAGATGTGATACGTTTGATCCTTAACATTTGAGAAAATGGTAAGTTATGAATCAGCTTGGGTGGATGAAAACTCGAGTATAAAAGCAAATTGTTTTTGTCAGTAGGTTTGGTGAACACTGATGTTTGAAACTGGTGATCTTGTTTAGTTATGAGTTCATCCAAATGAGAAATACTTTCATCACTGATGCAATGTGTGAACTTGATTCTGTCATGTTTCGTGTTGAGTTCCGAGATAAGTAACTCTAATGATTCTCTGGAATTCCTCCAAATCAAAAAAATGTCATCAATAAATCTGACGTAGAACGCCAGATTAGAACTCTAGGAGTCCTGTGTGAAGATGTGTGCATGTTCAAACTGAGCCATAAATGTGTTCGCATAGGCAGGATCACCCGAAAAACCCATCGAGGTTCCACTGACCTGCAATAGAAGTCTTCTTTCCACTGCAAGTAACTGTGTTGAAGGCAGAATGACAACAACTCCAGTAAAAAAACTTTGCTGATGCACGTCTCAAGAAGCTGTAACAAGGCCCATTCACTTGCTTCAATACCTTCTTTGAGTGGTATGGAAGTGTATAGCGAAGTTACGTCAATAGTGCACAGTATCCAAGAAGAAGAATACTATCCTGTTGGACCCGGCCTCGTGGCGTGGTTCGCCTCTGTCCCTCCACACCCTGTGAGCGTAGGCCTGTACCCCGAGTCCCCTGCGCAGCCCCCCATTAGTGTAGCCTGCACCCCGAGCCTGGTCGTCCTACTCCAAGTAAACCTAGATCGCCCGAGAACCTTGACCAGGCCTGCCTTTCCCGCTCCTCGCCCGGCTCCGAGCGCCTAACCCTGCATGCCCCACAAGGCCCGGACGCCATCTTCCCTTCCCGACATCCCTGTCGCCTTGGGCCTAGCGTGACCACAACCCAGCGAAACCCAGACTCCAAAGGCGCGCCAGTCCCAGCCGGGGGGTAAAGGGCTCCCCGAGTGAGATGAGCCAGGGAGTTTCGATGGCACCTCCGACCTCCCCTGAGGGGCCGGTATCTGTCACACCCTTGGGCCTCCCCTGTGGGCCAGTTTCGATCACCCCTCTGGCCTCCCCGAGGGCTGGCTCCAGACCCGCTGGGCGTCTGGGAATTCCCGGACCCATCTTTCAAAGGGATCAAAGAGCCAACCGCCGGGCCTTGCCACCGACCAGCCCCCAGGGCAGGAGACCTCTGCCTGCGAGGGTCCGGAGATCAAAGAGCCAAAGGACTATAACTGGGCCCGCCCGACAGCTAGCGGGCAGTTGTATCTTGGACCTGAAGCCCTGCTGATCTGATCGCGGCTGACCCTAAGACAAACTCATCCTGAACCCCTGAGCCCTGCTGACGCTGTCGCGGCTCCTTCTTGGCATCTAAGGAACTGAACCACCTGAGCCCTGCTGACGCTGTCACGGCTCGTCCTCTCGTAACCATCGGAGCCCTGCTGACGCTGTCGCGGCTCGTCCTCTTGTAACCATCGGAGCCCTGCTGACGCTGTCGCGGCTCGACCTCTAAGAACACCCGAGCCCTGCTGACGCTGTCGCGGCTCCTCACGAACTTCTCCGGATCGAGCCCTGCTGACCTCGTCGCGACTCGAGGAGTACTTTGGTCCGGCTGGACCATCGAGATCACCATCACGACCTGAGCCGACTCGACGGAGGTGAAGCAGCCAGTACGACCATCATCCCGTATCCCCCGGCTCGAGGATTGAGAGCTGTGCGTAGGGTACGCCTCGTACTGTCCCAGAGACTAAAAGACTGTCCCGCTTCCCCCTTCCCGATTCCTCAACGATCTTGTGGTCCCGCGACCACTGTGTATATAAGAGTGCCTTCTTCGTTTTATTGCTTATATAAAGAACTGGTTACCAGAATCCAACGGTGTGGTGTCTGTTCGTAGTGTGGTGTGAGCTCAGTGTGTACGATCCTAGACTCGAAGTCCTCCCCGGTGAGGACCTCACAATCAAGACTCGGCAATTTTTGTGGGAGAGGTGGGACTTGGGGTGACCGGGTGAGCATAACCTGGCCCTCTGAGTTCGCCCCTTCTAACATTGGTGGCAGCGTCGCGATAAGAACCTATGTCTAGGGATCGTACAGTACTGACACATTACCCGAACGAAGAGCAACCATGAGCATCACGAGCGACAAGACCACCTTCCAGATGGAGCTTCTGGGAGACTATTTGCACCGTGAGCTCAAGCAATTCTGCAAAGATCTCCGTATCCCGTCAACGGGATTAAACACCAAAGAGGACTTTCAACAAGCTCTAACAGCCTGGGTGGAGACCGGGGCCCAACCTCCAGCACCGACAGAAGCCGATGGAGGGGGAGCACCCCTGATCGAAACCCACGCCCCAGAGCAAGAAAGAGCAGTGTCCCCGACGCGGACTCACAGCACAGAGAGAGGTCTATCTCGAGAAGAGATGACCGACCGAGAACGCGACCGGAACCACGAGCTAGAACTAGCCCGTTTGAAGATGGAGGTAGAACTCAAGCTGGCCGAGAAAAAGCTAGCCATCGAGCAGCTACGGCTGCAAGAAGAACTGGAGGAGAAAAAGCTCCACAGAGAACTGGAGGAGAAGAAACTCCAGCGAGAACATGACGGAAAGAAGCTCCAGCTGGAGCACGAGCGCAGCATATTAGAAATGGAACTAAAGGCCTGGAACGAAGACAACCGCACAGCAGCGTCCCGAGAGTCTGTTCCTCCGGTGGACCCCAAGGTACACATCCCCAAGGATGTGGTCAAAGAATATTATAAAAACGATGACATCCAGCAATGGTTCAAGGCCTACGAGGTCGCCATGACCTCACACCGAGTTCCACAGAAAGATTGGGGAGCCGGGCTGTGGGGGCGATTCTTGAGTGAAGGGAGAGACACCCTGCTCGATCTACCGTCTGCCGAACAGACCTCCTACAGCCACATGAAATAGGCCCTCCTCACAAGGTACGGGCTCACCCCCAGAAATGTACCGCCAACGCTTCCGAGAATGCAAGAAGATCCCCGGCACCACATGGGTAGAATATGTCAACTTCTACAGCCGGGCCCTCGAGGGGTGGATCAAGGGCAGCAAGGTGTCCACCTTCGAGGGGCTCATTGACCTTATTGCCTACGAACATTTGTCTCTGAACTGCTTTGTGGAACTCCGACAGCACCTCCTGGACAGCAAGTTGGCTGACCCCCGGAAACTGGCCGCCGAGGCCGATCGCTGGGTGAGCACCAGAGTACCCCGGGAGCCCGGGGGAGACTCTGGACGAAACGAACAGGGATCTTCCCGCCAGAGGGGAGGAGGGAATCAGAATAGACAGAGGGGATCCCAGGGAGGGTCCCCGTGCAGTCCCCCCAGAAACCAGCCAGGTACCTCGCCTCCCACAGCGCGCGCAGGGTTCCCCCTAGCTAAGCCAGGGCCCCGAGTCAGCCAAGCCTGCTTCCATTGCCAGCAACCAGGGCACTATGCCAATGACCCCCGCTGCCCTTTGTTCAAGAAGCCTGCCGCGGCAGGGCCCCCAGTGCGCCACATCACCTCAGTAGCCCTAGAAGAGGAGGGGGGAGAAGAGGAGTTCGAGGGAGCTGACCCCGCAGCCATGATGTTAGTCTCCCTGGGTGATAGGGAGATGGTCCCAGGAGCCCCCCTACCCGACAATACAGAGAAATACCGACAGCAGGTGACTGTCAATGGCCATCACATAGGGGCGCTCCGAGACACTGGGGCCAGTATCACCGCCGTCAAACGGCACCTCGTCACCGAAGCCCAGATTGTTCCCCACATCTCCTGCCGGGTGATGGCAGCCGATAACTCCGTCCGCACCTGCCGGATAGCTCAAGTCCCGTTCGAATGGGGGGGCGTCTCCGGAGAGTTACGAGTGGCGGTCCGCTCAGACATGCCCGTGGACTGCCTGCTCGGCAACAATCTGGAGAGCTCCCCATGGCAGCGGGTTGAGAAAAGGACCCACTTGGAGATGGTGGGCCTGCCCGAGTGGGCCTGTGTGAGTACCCGGTCGATGACCGCCCGAAGGGGCGACCTTAGAGGCGGCACCGGTGACCCCTGAGGACCCCGAGGTCCCTGAACCCTCTGAGACCCCTGAGCTGTTCCCCGGAGAAAGCTTCCTTCCCCCCCCGACGCAGGTCCCCTCGGCCCTGGCGTCGAATCGACCCCAAGCCTGGACGACCTTCCTGAGCTGGCCCAGTGGCGCCAGGAAGGAGGACCATCCCGAGAAGAATTCTGCCTAGAGCAGACGTCCTGTCCATCCTTGGTTGGGCCGCGGCAGCAGGCCGCCGCCCAGGCCGCGGGTGACCAGACCGGCTCCCACTTTGTCTATTGGGAGAACGGCCTCTTGTACAGCGAGCAAAAGTCTGCCGAACTAGGGTCAGCCCGAGTGCTGGTGGTACCCCTACGATTCCGCAGCTTTCTCCTGAACCTGGCCCACGATGTCACTTGGGTCAAGACAAAACATATCACCGCCTAGTCACCCACTTTTACTGGCCAGGCATGTGCTCCGAGGTGGAGGGCCACTGTAAGTCCTGCCCCACGTGTCAGTCCAGCGGAAAGAGCGGGGGGAGGCGCAAGGCTCCCCTCCAACCCTTCCCCATGGTCAGTACCCCCTTTGAGAGGGTGGGAATCGACATTGTGGGTCCCCTCGACCCCCGGACCTCCTTGGGTCACCGCTTTATCCTTGTCTTGGTGGGCCATGCCACCCGCTATCCCGAAGCCATTCCCCTCCGAACGGTGACCGCCCCCGTAGTGGGGCGGGCCCTCATGGCCATCTTCTCCCGGGTGGGATTCCCCCGTGAAGTCGTCAGCGACCGAGGGACCAACTTCATCTCGAAATACATGAAGTCCCTTTGGCACCAATGTGGGGTGACGTACAAATTTACCACCCCATATCACCCCCAGGGTAACGGTCTGGTGGAGCGATTCAACCGGACCCTCAAGGGAATGATCATGGGTCTCGAAGAGCCCCTGAGGCGTAAGTGGGACGACCTCCTCCCCTGTCTTCTCTTCGCGTACCGCGAAGTCCCCCAGAAGTCCCTGGGGTTCAGCCCTTTCGAGCTGCTCTACGGGCACCCCCTCAGGGGACCCCTCAGCCTGGTCAAGGAAGGGTGGGAGACGGCGGCCCCAGAGCCCCCTCCCGATGTGTTTCGATACATTCTGGCCCTCCGGAACCAGACGAGGAAGTTCAGAGAACTGGCCGAGGCAAACCTCGAGGCCAGCCAAGAAGAAATGAAACGGTGGTACGACCAGAATGCCACTCTGGTCGAGTTTCAGCCCGGACAACAGGTCTGGGTGATGGCCCCCGTAGAGCCCTGTGCCCTGCAAGACAAGTGGACAGGGCCCTTCAAGGTGGTAGAGCGCAAGAGTCAGGTGAACTACCTCATCAATGTAGAGTCCCCCAGGAACCCCTTGCGGGTCCTTCACGTGAACCGCCTCAAGCCCCACTTCGCCCGGTCTGAGTTGAGCTTACTCCTCGCCACGGACGATGGGGAAGAAGAAGAAACGGAGCCTCTCCCCAATGTCCTGTCCACGAAAGAAAAAGATGGCTCCGTAGAGGGAGTGAGTCTCTCCTCCTCCCTCTCTTCCGAGCAGCGCGAGGACTGTCGCCAGTTGCTGGGACAGTTCTCTGACCTCTTCTTCCTCACCCCCGGCGTCACCAACTGGTGCGTCCACGACGTGGACACCGGGGACAGCCCACCGGTACGACACAGAGCCTACCGCGTCCCTGACCGAGTCCGGGCCTGCATCAAGGCCGAGGTATCAAAGATGTTAGCTCTCGGGGTGGTCGAAGCCTCTGACAGCCCATGGGCTAGCCCCGTGGTCCTGGTTCCGAAGGCAGCCACCCCCGGTGCTGTTCCCGAGCTGAGGTTCTGCGTTGACTACCGCGGGCTCAACGCAGTCACCAGAACCGATGCTCATCCCATCCCCCGAGCAGACAAACTTATTGATCGCCTCGGGGCTGCTCGCTTCCTAAGCACGTTCGACCTGACCAGTGGATACTGGCAGATCGCCCTCACCGAGGGAGCTAAGGTAAGATCCGCTTTTTCCACCCCAGATGGTCACTACCATTTCCGGGTGATGCCCTTCGGGATGAAGAACGCCCCCGCCACCTTCCAGAGGCTGGTGAAACAGGTACTGGCGGGGTTGGAGGAATTCAGCGCTGCCTATCTGGACGATATCGCACCCACTGGCCCGAGCACCTCCAGCACCTCTGGGCGGTGCTGACGGCCCTGAGAAGGGCCGGGCTCACCATTAAGGCGAGCAAGTGCCAGATCGGACAAGGGTCCGTAGTCTACCTCGGACACCAGGTCGGAAGCGGCCTCGTAGCCCCCCTCCAGCCCAAGATCGATGCCATCGTGGCCTGGGAGGCCCCCACGTCCCAGACGGAAGTGCGGGCGTTTCTAGGGCTCACGGGGTACTACCGGAGATTTATCAAGGGGTACGGCAGCATCCTAGCCCCCCTCACGGAGTTAACCTCCAGAAACCAGCCAAAGAAAGTCAGCTGGACCCCCACCTGCCAAGAGGCGTTCGAAACATTGAAAAACGCTATGTGCACCGCCCCCATCCTACAGGCCCCCGACTACTCACGAGAGTTTGTAGTCCAGACGGACGCGTCCGAGCATGGCATCGGAGCAGTCCTGTCCCAGGTGAACGAGGACGGCCTGGACCAACCAGTGGCATTCATTAGCCGGAGGCTACTCCCTCGAGAACAAAGGTGGAGCACCATCGAGCGGGAGGCCTTCGCGGTGGTTTGGGCCCTGAAGAAGCTGAGGCCCTACCTGTTCGGTACTCACTTCCGGGTCCAGACCGACCACCAACCTCTCCGGTGGCTAATGCAGATGAGAGGGGAGAATCCCAAATTGCTGCGCTGGTCCATCTCTCTCCAGGGGATGGACTTCACTGTTGAGCACGGCCTGGCTCTGACCACGCCAACGCAGACGGCCTGTCCAGATTCTTCCGCCTCAGCGAAGAGAACCCCCAAGAGGATGGGTAGTTCTACCCGCCTTCAGCGGGGGGGGGGACGCGTGTTGGACCCGGCCTCGTGGCGTGGTTCGCCTCTGTCCCTCCACACCCTGTGAGCGTAGGCCTGTACCCCGAGTCCCCTGCGCAGCCCCCATTAGTGTAGCCTGCACCCCGAGCCTGGTCGTCCTACTCCAAGTAAACCTAGATCCCCCGAGAACCTTGACCAGGCCTGCCTTTCCCGCTCCTCGCCCGGCTCCGAGCGCCTAACCCTGCATGCCCCACAAGGCCCGGACGCCATCTTCCCTTCCCGACATCCCTGTCGCCTTGGGCCTAGCGTGACCCCGGCCCCAGCGAAACCCAGACTCCAAAGGCGCGCCAGTCCCAGCCGGGGGGTAAAGGGCTCCCCGAGTGAGATAAGCCAGGGAGTTTCGATGGCACCTCCGACCTCCCCTGAGGGGCCGGTATCTGTCACACCCTTGGGCCTCCCCTGTGGGCCAGTTTCGATAACCCCTCTGGCCTCCCCAAGGGCTGGCTCCAGACCCGCTGGGCGTCTGGGAATTCCCGGACCCATCTTTCAAAGGGATCAAAGAGCCAACCGCCGGGCCTCGCCACCGACCAGCCCCCAGGGCAGGAGACCTCTGCCTGCGAGGGTCTGGAGATCAAAGAGCCAAAGGACTATAACTGGGCCCGCCCGACAGCTAGCGGGCAGTTGTATCTTGGACCTGAAGCCCTGCTGATCTTATCGCGGCTGACCCTAAGACGAACTCATCCTGAACCCCTGAGCCCTGCTGACGCTGTTGCGGCTCCTTCTTGGCATCTAAGGAACTGAACCACCTGAGCCCTGCTGACGCTGTCACGGCTCGTCCTCTCGTAACCATCGGAGCCCTGCTGACGCTGTCGTGGCTCGTCCTCTCGTAACCATCGGAGCCCTGCTGACGCTGTCGCGGCTCGACCTCTAAGACCACCGGAGCCCTGCTGACGCTGTCGCGGCTCGTCCTCTTGTAACCATCGGAGCCCTGCTGACGCTGTCGCGGCTCGACCTCTAAGACCACCCGAGCCCTGCTGACGCTGTCGCGGCTCCTCACGAACTTCTCCGGATCGAGCCCTGCTGACTTCGTCGCGGCTCGAGGAGTACTTTGGTCCGGCTGGACCATCGAGATCACCATCACGACCTGAGCCGACTCGACGGAGGTGAAGCAGCCAGTACGACCATCATCCCGTATCCCCCGGCTCGAGGATTGAGAGCTGTGCGTAGGGTACGCCTCGTACTGTCCCAGAGACTAAAAGACTGTCCCGCTTCCCCCTTCCCGATTCCTCAACGATCTTGTGGTCCCGCGACCACTGTGTATATAAGAGTGCCTTCTTCGTTTTATTGCTTATATAAAGAACTGGTTACCAGAATCCAACGGTGTGGTGTCTGTTCGTAGTGTGGTGTGAGCTCAGAGTGTACGATCCTAGACTCGAAGTCCTCCCCGGTGAGGACCTCACAATCAAGACTCGGCAAGTTCTGTGGGAGAGGTGGGACTTGGGGTGACCGGGTGAGCATAACCTGGCCCTCTGAGTTCGCCCCTTCTAACATATCCACTCATATTCTGCAACAAATTGAGAAAGTGCGTAGTGTCTTTCACATAACTCCGCCAAGATTGGACAAATTTCAGCAAAAAATGATCAACTAACCGACCAGCTGGCGAAAAAATTGAGTCACAGCCAGAAACTATGGGACGGAACAGGGGATCTACAAGGTTTTTGTGGACTTTCGGTAGCATGTACAACCTGGGTCTCCTCGGGTGTGTAACTGTGAGATAACTGTGAATGCTGTTGTTAATCCAAGACATTTGTTCAGCATGATTCAAAATGTGGGTTAAGGTATCCATGATAATCAATGTAAGATCTTTGTCCAACTTGATGTAAGTTGTGGTATCAAGAAGATGTTGCGACACTTTCTGTTCATAGAAGCTAAAGTTCATCATGACTAAGGCACCGCCCTTATCAGCCATCTGAAAAGTGATTCTGTCATCATTCGCTAATTCATGCAAAATACCAAATTCATGTTACTTCAAATTTGTGTGCACCTCGGGACGAAGATTGAGTTTAGCGAGATCATTGCGGACTAAGATTTCAAAGGAATCCAATACCTTTTGTGAAATTGGTGCCATAAATAAACTCTTCGGCTTTAAAGAACGCAGTTCGGGGTATTGATCCTGAGTAGCTGATGTCGTAGTTTCAAGTGTAGGAACCACATTATTAAAAAAGTGCTTCAATCCTAAATTTCTCATGAATTTAAAGGTAGAGACCTCCAATTCTAAAGGATTAGTATGGTATACTGGCACGAAGGATGTGCCTTTGTTGAGCACCTGGTGTTGAGCTGGTGTAAGTTCAATTGAGGAAATGTTTATGACAAGGCTTTGCCTTTGCTCCTCAGATTCCAAGCTTCCACTTCTTTTACTTTTTCTTTGACCTCTCCTGGTTTTCTTTGATCTGGTGGTCTTCCACCGGCTGCACCTCCCTCTAAAAAAGAAGAAGACAGTGTTTGTTTAGATGAAGCACCAGCACCATTGTTTGTGCTTGGATGAGCTGTTTCAGGTTGCGTTACCAATGGTGGTCTAGAAGGATCTAGCTCATGGTTGGATACCACAGACTCTTGAGATGATGTATTTGGTTTCTGGTAAGGTCGTCTGCTGGCGTACACCGCTGCCCAAGTGTACACCTCATTGAGTTTATAGTCAATAGTATCACAACAAAATTTCCTACGTTTTCTCTACTGTATATCTTTGCCGTAAGAATCAAGTTTACTGTTCAGATCATCCAATGTTATCTTCCAGAACTCGGCTTCGCATCTAACTGATAAATCAGACTTGATTGTATCTATTTCATCTTCAAGTTCTTTTATCGTTCTGGACAGCTCTTCAATTAATAACAGTATCAAATCTAGAGAGCATTTACTGCCTGCCATTTTTTCATGAATGCCTTATTAAATTGAAATTTCTATAAAAGAGGTTCAATTGGTAAACGTAAACCTCGCGGAATACGTTGAACTTTGTGATATTGAATTAATGGGAATGCATATAAACGTTAACTTAATGCTCTGCGTTTAATGAATTCTAACTGCCGGATGTGCTGTGTAACTGAACTACCGTGGGCATTGAATGACAGTGCATCCTGAATTAAAGAGTATATGTCTTTGACTTGTGAAGCTGAGTATGTGAGGGTATCTGCTCTGTTATCTGTAAGATTTGAGATGCTTTCAAAAGACATGTTAGATTATGATTGCGAGTTGCTGCGGACTTGGAAATGGCGAATAGCTAATGAAAGAATTGTTCGAAAGTCTGCGCACTCCCTGTAGAATTGGGTAGGTTACGTGTAATCTGTTTAAACAAAGACTGCGTGCGACCTGGTAAAAAGGCTGCCAGCCTGAGAACTAGGAAATACTTCTGGTGGAGCACCACCAGTTTGCCAGGCGCACTGCGAGTGTTAATGTATTTATGATTCACATTATTCGATAAAAAGAATCAATAAAAAGAATCAGTTACATGCACTGAGAGGAGGCAAGATGGAGGCCGCAGGGAAGGCTCTGGGTTGGAAAGGAGGGAGAATATGAAGCATTCTACTCGCAGAGCACTCCAAAAAAAAGCAGATTGATTTTTTGAGAAGGTTCGGGATTTTTTGCTGGAATTTAAGAACGAAAAGGTTTTCAGTATTCCCCCGGATATTATAAATCAGCGTTTGTGACAGACTTATTGCCGGACTTACTGGTATCTGGAGGGCGCCAGACTGCTGTTCTATTACGGCGTTCCGGATGGTGTCCAGGCTTTTGTTTTCTCGATTGAGTCGACCTCCGGTTTGGTTGCTTCCGGCTCTGTTTGCTGGACTATACCGATTGTGGTACGTGGACGCGGAGGCGGAGGAGGACGTGGAGGAGTGTGGAGCAGAATGTCTCCGAAAATGATTGCGCGAAGTGTCAAAACAAAAGGTCAAACTGCTACAAGGGAAGGTATTGAAAACGGCAATTCCTGGGGAGCCCGTAGAGATGGGTGAAGGGGAGAAGACAGCAGCACAGACTCCCTCAGGTATGAATCAAAAGAAAGGGGGCGAGAGATCTGCTAGGTCTAATGTTGCGGCACGTTCCGCAAAGCAAGTGATACAAACAGTCCCAGCATTATTTGAAAAGCAAATGTCGAAGAACACCCAATTACAATTACCAAGTGGCAAGGTTACAGTAGCAGATACTCTCGTTACTGTTCAACACACTGAAACAATGGTTCCTTTAGCTGCTGTAACAAATGTATCATTTGCTGGCGTTGAGCAAGAGAAAGAAATTTGCAGTGAAGCAATCGCGGGGGAAGGCGTTCTGGGAAATGGAGTCCCTGAGAACTCTCTCTCGGCAGGTATTACTGGCAGTTTGGACAATTTGGTTTCGGAGATAGATTTGCTGGCATTAAATGAGGGTGCTCTGGCACAGGATTTAACTGGGTCGCAAGACATTCTCGATAATTTTTACTCAATGTCTAATCACTCTTCAGATGAAAGTACAAGCATAAGTAAAGACTGGGCTGATTACCAGGAAGAGGACAGGTTCAAGTTCAAGTTCAAGTTCAGTAATTTTTATAGCGCACTACTCACCCAGAGGGTCTCAAGGCGCTTGAGGGAGGGTGGATGCTTTACTTGTCGAATAGCCAGGTTTTTAGCTGTTTTCTGAAAGAGAGGTGGTTCTGTGTGAGGCGGAGGTGGGTGGGGAGAGAGTTCCAGGTTTTGGCCGCTAAGTAGGAAAAAGATCTTCCTCCCATCGTGGATCTATTAATGCGTGGAATTGCGGCGAGGGCTTGATTGGATGAACGAAGTTGGCGGGTGGGTGTGTAGAAGGATAGTCGTTTGTTGAGGCATTTGGGTCCTAGTTCGTAGAGGGCCTTGTGTGCGTGGGTGAGGAGACGAAACTTTATTCTCTTTTTGACGGGAAGCCAGTGGAGATCTTTCAGGTGACCGGAAATGTGAGCTTGACGGGGGATGTCCAGTATGAGTCTGGCTGAGGCGTTTTGTATGCGTTGGAGTTTTTTCTGTAGTTTGGCTGTGGTTCCAGCGTAGAGGGTGTTTCCGTAATCTAGTCGGCTAGTGACTTGTGCGTGGGTGACTGTCCTTCTTGTTTCGGTAGGGATCCAGCGGAAGATTTTTTTGAGCATGCGCAGGATGTTGAAGCATGATGATGAGACGGCGTTGACTTGTCTGGTCATCGATAGGGAGGAGTCAAGGATGAAGCCAAGGTTACGTGCGTGGTCCGTGGGTGTGGGTGCTGTACCTAGGGCAGGTGGCCACCATGAGTCGTCCCAGGCAGAGGGGGATGATCCTAAGATGAGGACTTCCGTTTTGTCCGAGTTTAGTTTTAAGCGGCTGTTCTTCATCCATTCGGCTACTTCTTTCATTCCTTCGTGTAGATTGGTTTTGGCGGTGTTTGGGTCTTTGGTGAGGGAGAGGATCAGTTGGGTGTCGTCAGCTTAAGAGATGATGTTGAGGTTGTGTTGGCGTGCGATGGATGCGAGGGGACTCATGTATACGTTGAAGAGGGTGGGACTAAGTGATGATCCTTGAGGTACGCCGCAGATGACTTCCGTGGCCTCTGATCTAAAAGGGGGGAGGTGGACTCTCTGGGTTCTTCTGGTGAGGAACGAGGTGATCCAGTCTAACACTTTACCTTGTACTCCGACGTTGTTGAGGCGTTGTATGAGTGTGTTATGACAGACTGTGTCGAATGCGGCGGAGAGGTCAAGTAGGATGAGGGCAACTGTTTCTCCGTTGTCCAATAGTGTTCGGATGTCGTCTGTAGCAGCAATGAGGGCGGTTTCAGTGCTGTGTTTGGCTCGGAAGCCGGACTGTGAGGGGTCAAGTGAGTTGTTGGATTCAAGGAAGGCGGCGAGCTGATTATTGACGGCTTTCTCGATGACTTTGGCCGGGAAGGGGAGGAGTGAGATGGGGCAGTAGTTCTCAAGTTCAGAGGGGTCCGCTGTGGGTTTCTTCAGAAGGGCGCTGAGTTCGGCATGTTTCCATCTTTCTGGGAAGGTAGCGGAGATGAAGGAGCAGTTGATGACATCACGGAGATGGGGTGCGATGATGGAGTCTGTTTTGTTGAATATGTGGTGGGGACATGGGTCGGTTGGCGATCCTGAGTGGATTGAGTTCATCAGGCGAATGGTGTCTTCGGTGGTGATTGGGTTCCAGGCGTAAAGGTTGTGAGAGTGCTGTTTTGGTTCGGAGTTGGGTGGAGTGGGTTGGTCTTCGGATAGGTTTACAAAGCTGTTATGAATGTCGGCGATTTTGTTGTGGAAGAAAGAGGATAGAGAATCGCAGAGGTCCTGGGAGGGAGTGATGTCGTTGGTGCCGGCGGTGGGGTTGGTGAATTCTTTGACGATGTTGAATAGTTCCTTGCTGTTGTGGGCGTTGTTGTCGATTCGATCCTTGAAAGCTGATTTCTTGGTGGATCGGATCAATTGGTGGTGTTTGCGGGTGGCGTCTTTGAAGGCGATCAGGTTGTCAGTGGTTGGGTTTTGTTTTTTTTTTCTCGAGGGTACGACATAGCTTCTTGGATTTCTTAAGGTCCTTGTTGAACCAAGGGGCCTTTTTGTTTCCTTGTTTGATCTGGTGGTTTTTAAAGGGTGCTAATTCATCCGCGCTGTGGGTGATCCATTGTGTGAGATTAGTGGCAGCTTGGTTTGGGTCCGATGATATGGCGGGGGGATTTTGATTACGCGATGAGAAGAGTTGGTCGGTGGTGATTTTGTTCCAGTTTCTTCGAGGAATAGGTTCTGGTGGGATGTGGGACGTGGTCTTTTTGTAGCTGAAGTGGACGCATCTGTGGTCCGTCCAGTGGAGGGCTGTGGTGTGATCGAAGGAGATGTGTTTGCTGGAAGTGAAGATAGGGTCGAGCGTGTGTCCGGCTAAGTGGGTGGGGTGTCAACAAGTTGTTTGAGTCCGAGATTGGCTAGGTTGTCCAGAAGGGTGGTGGTGTTGCTGTCATTTTTCTTTTCCAGGTGGAAGTTGAGGTCTCCCAGTAGGATGTAATTCTCGGAGGTGAGGGCATGTGGGCTGATGAAGTCGGTGATGTCTTCGTTGAATTGTGTGCGGGATCCTGGTGGTCTGTAGATGAGGGTGCCTCTAAGTGTGGTTCTGGGGTCGGTGTGGATCTGGAAGTGAAGGTGTTCGGCAGTCGTGAGGTTATCGTCAGAGCTGGTCGTGATTCGGATGGTGTTCTTATGGGCGATGGCGATGCCTCCTCCTGTTTGGTTTGTGCGATCTTTTCGGATGATCTTGTAGGTTTCCGAGATGGCTATGGCGATGTCGGGCGCTGATGAGGTGTTCATCCAGGTTTCTGTAAGGAAGGCGACGTCCGGTGATGTAGTGTCGAGTAGGTCCCAGAGTTCAGTGGCGTGTTTGTGGACCGAGCGGGTGTTCAGCAGGATGCATTTCAGGTGGTTAGAGTCGGATCTGTGTTTGGAGGAGGAGGATTTGGTATGGGTCTTGATGCAGGCGAACTTGCAGGAGAGGCAGGAGAAAGGACCATGGAAGTGTCCTGGGGTAGCTACACAGCATTGTGGGGTGCTACCGGCATTGAGGGTAAGGAGAGTGGCGGTATCATACGTTATGCGGGTGGAGGGGTCTGGCGCTGGGCGCGGTCCAGGCGCGGACGGGCGTAGACGGACTTACCTTTGGCGCACCTTCGGCGCGCATAGGGTGCGATCGCTGCGCGTGAACGCTGCGCGTAAAAGCATCTGTCATATATAGATAGTGGAGGGGGGAGGGGCGAGGGAGGAGCAGCTGGGAGGCGGGTGCGGGCGGATAACCGGTCTGTGAGGCAGAACAACAAACAAACAGACAAAATGGCAGCGAGCCAAAAAGCGCTACAGGACGAGATGGGGTACGGCCTAAAAGAAGCGCTAATAGACTGGTCAGCACAGTCAGATAACAGTAAACAGAGCAGGCAAAGCGGGTGACACAGACAAGAAATAATGGTGCAGTAAATATCTATGCACGGTCTCCAAAGTACAGCGCTACAATCTTTAATCAATCTGCAGTGCGAAGCAAGTCAGGTAATAGGCGCTACAGTCAGGTAATAGATCGCTACAATGCCTAGCAGCTTCTACCAGTGCGAGCAATGCGTGCAGAGCGTGATCGTAACGATACCAGCTGATGTGCAGGGAGCAGCGAGGGGAGCGACTGCTTCGCCGAGGCTCAGGACGGTCAGCAGTATTGATGACGAGCTAAAATCAAATGAGACCTCTCCAAGGTCAATAATTAGTACTGTAAAAAAGTTAAAAACTAGGAAAACTCGGCATGCGAATTCTAAGAACAAATCTCTAGAAATGGGCGAGGATCTCTTAGTGAATGCGACACCGGGATCCCTTCCAGAACGGGCTCCACCGGGTGATGAAGTACTTAGTGTAGGGGAGCAGAGACATGTTCAGGAGATTACTTTGTCAACGATTTATAACACTATGATGGAAAATAGAGCGGAATTAAAGCTAGAGAATACTCGTACTCAGGCAACATGCCGGAAAGTTCAGAATGCAGTACGGCGTGTGATTAAAATATGTTCAGACACATCGCTTAGAGTAACGGAAGCAGAAACAAGAACCTCAACTCTGGAAGACGACTTGGTTGCTCAGAAAGCTGAAATTAACTCTATTAGAGCTCAATGGGCGATATCAGCTTTAAGCTCTCTGAGTTGGATAACCAAGCTTGAAGGAACAATTTACGAATTTTAGGTATTCCGGAGAAAAGTGAAGGATCAGATGTTCGTAAATTTGTCTGCGAACTATTTGCTGAGGCATTTCCAGAACTGACTTTGTGGGACTGGTCCATGGAGATACAAAGGGCGCATAGGTTTCCTTTCACCATCAAAAAAGGAAGGCAAGGGGAGGAAGATCGCCTTCGAGCTATTCTCATCCGATTCAATAACTTTTTAGCACGAGAAGCGATTTTTGGGTTAGCTAGGCCTGACAAAAAAGGATTAGTTAAAGGTTGTAATTTTTTTGTTCGTCCTGATTTTTGTCAGGCTACAGTAGCTAAACGTTGGCACTTGCGGCAGCTTATTCCTGGGTTCCAGGAAAAAGGCACGACGGTCTTTCTCCAAAATCCTGCCAAGCTAAAGACTATTGTGAAGGGTCAAACTAAGTTCTTTTTTTCTGAAATTGAGGCCAAAGAATATTTGTTGTCTATATGAAGTGGCTAGGGTGGATAAGGTAGACGAGATTATTTAGTGCGAGCTCTATGCTTAAGGAATTTTAAGTTATGGGCAGCAATTAAAGATACTCTCCATTCCAACCTAGTAAAGGGGGTGGGGGGGCGGCACTCCATATTTTTTCAGGGACCGATGGTCCTTGTGCCTCATATGGAGGGATGAGTGGGTAGGGTGGGGTGGGTGGAGGAGTTGGAGGGGGTGGGTGCAAGGGGGGTGAAGGTGGAGGGGGGGTGAAAAGTTAGCAGCAGCCATGATCTTTGGTGAATCTGGTTTGGTTCTTTTGAATTTATATTGTTTGGAGACCTCTTATATAAAAGGTGTAATCAGATATGTTTATTTCATGCAAAATACCTTGTGTTTCTGTTTTTTCTTGAAATATGGATAGGAAACTAAGGATATGTACGCTCAATATTAGTGGGCTTAATAATTTGAAGAAAAGAGATGTGTTGGCTAAGATTGTTCAATTATCATGAATGGATATACTATGTTTACAAGAAACACATATTGCCTGGGCAACTTCTTCTTTAAGGGAATCTTATCAGAAGTGTCCTCTCCAGGATGCTTGTGTTTTGCTGGATTTATGTCCAGTATCAGGATTAATTAAAATTTTCTTTTGTTTGGGATCCAAGTTGGCCTTAAGAATGTCTAAAATTGGTTCTGGAGGCTCAAGAACATTGTCCTCGGATTTCGGCTACTCTTTAGAATGTTTCGGCTCAGAAGCAAGATTGTGTTTCGAAGCGGAGGGTTTCGGCTCCGAAGCATGTTTGTGTTCCGAAGCGGAGGGTTTCGGCTGCAAATCAGATTTGTCCTTGGAGCCTGATGATTTGGGATCCGAAGGTAATTTCTTCTGACTTGATCTGGAGCTGGAAGGCTTGACGGTTTGTTTTGGTGGCGAGCCGAGGGACGTGGCTTTGGAAACATTGCAGAGGTGGTGCCGTAGCCTTAGGAGTTTTGGAAGAGGATTTAGGGGCAAGGGGTCTTCGGTACTCACGGCACCATGTCCTGAAGGCATATCTTGGGACTCTAGATAGATTTCGAGCTCGGAATCTGACTCTGGAATCGAGAGGGCCTCTTCTTTTACGTAGGATGCTTCTATCTCTTCTTGGTCAGATTCTTCTGCAAAGATGTTATGTTATGTTATGTTATAAAGGGCTCTTCTATAGCGCACGGCTACTCCGTGGAGTGTCCCGGCGCTTTGGCAAAGAGAGGTAAAAGAAAAGTACACAGCACAACGCCCTCCGCAGGCCGGCACAGAATTACTGGGAGAAGAGCCAGGTCTTCAATTCCTTTCTAAAAACTAGCAGACTAGTGGCTGTTCTCAAGAAAAAGGGGAGCTCGTTCAAGCAACGAGGTGCCAGGTACCGGAAAGAGCGACCTCCAGTACGAGCGCGTCAATAGTGGGAACAGCGGCTTTGGCCTGCAGAGCGGACCTTAGAGTCCTCCTGGGGGCATAGAAGGCCATCCGCTTCCCAAGGTAACTTGGGCCAATCGAGTGGAGAGCTTTAAAGGCCAGAGTCAAGATCTTAAAAGTGACTCTCTTAGTGACCGGAAGCCAGTGAAGTCTCTCGAGAAGCTCCGAGGCTCGAGCCCTTCGCTGTAGTCCAAAGATGGCTCTAGCGGCCGAGTTCTGCACGACCTGCAGGCGTGCCATCAAATATTTAGGAAGGCCCAGATAAAGGGCGTTCGCGTAATCGAGACGCGAGCCTATCAAGGCCTGAACAGTGATTTTTTTGTGCTGAAGGGATAGTAGGGGGAGAAACTTCCGCAACATTTTCAGAATGCCGAAGCACTTCCCTGTCAGCCCTATGATCTGGGGTCTAAAAGAAAGATCAACATCACACAGGACACCCAGATTTTTAGCTTTTAACGAGGCAGCATCGGGTGGAAACATATCACGAGGCCACCATGTCTTCCAGCCGGGATCCGGTGGACATCCGAAGAAAAGCAGCTCCGACTTGTCTGAGTTACACTTCAGACTATGCCTCTGAAACCAATCAAACACGGCTTCCAGACATTCCCGGATCCGGCCGCTGTCAAAATCCTCACCCTTGTTACACGTAAAAGGAGCTGGGTGTCATCAGCATAGGATATGATCTGGGCACCGAAAGTTTCCGCCACCGCCGCCAGAGGGGCCATATAGATATTGAAAAGGGTGGGGCTCAGGATGGACCCCTGAGGAACCCCCACCTCCAGTGACGGCATTTCCGCGGAAATCGGAGGTGCCCAGACCACTTGTCGGCGGTTGGTCAGAAATGACTTAAACCATTTCCACACCGTCCCATGGAAACCGATCTCCCAGAGTCTTAAAAGGAGCCGCCGACAAATCCAACATGACCAAGATGGCTTTACCCCCACCGTCCAAAATCTCTCAGATGGCATCGGTAATCTCAAGAAGAGCTGTCTCCGTGCTGAAATTCGCACGGAAACCCGATTGAGAGTCGTGCAAGATATTGTTACTCTCTATAAAGCTGGAAATAGAGAGGTGCACATGCTTCTCAATCACCTTAGCCAGAGAGGGAAGGAGGGAGATTGGTCTATAATTCACGTGAACAAGGGGATCTAAAGATGTTTTTTTCAGCAGCGGAAGAATCAGGGCGTGCTTCCAATCCGTGGGGGACCTCTCCCGATGTCCGGGAGGCAGTGAGCAGTGGGTTGAGCAAGATGTTAACTGCCGACGCCACTCTCCCAAGACATTTGGCAGGGCAAGGATCAAGCGTCGAACCCGATTGAAGCCGAGACAGGAAGTCGAGAGAGGAGGCAAGAGAGATGGAAGGGAAAGCCGATAGTAGAGGGCCTTTCTCCTTCATAGATGGTAACGTAGGTGTCAGATGACAGACAGCTGGACTAAAGCCCGCACCAGGAAAAGAGCCCTGAATAGATTTAATTTTATTAATAAAAAACTCACTGAGTTGGCTAATCCAGACTTCTGTATGAGAATGGATAGGTGTACTCGTGGAAGGAGAGATAAACTCTTGTACAATTCTAAAAATGTCTTTACTCATACTTTCTGCTGCGTCAATTCTGTGCTCTAGATAGACTTTTTTTGCATCCAAAATATGCTTGTGGTAGAGTCGGATTATCTCCCTATATTT
This sequence comes from Lissotriton helveticus, assembly GCF_964261635.1. Taxonomy (NCBI): domain Eukaryota; kingdom Metazoa; phylum Chordata; class Amphibia; order Caudata; family Salamandridae; genus Lissotriton; species Lissotriton helveticus. The sequence goes on along the minus strand of NW_027611684.1, from coordinate 1,013,972 downwards.
AATTTTATCTTCCGGGTCGTACATGCGCCTCCAGACTCTTTCTGCACTCTTGCAGTCTTGGCGCATCTTACCTAGGAGAGGAGTGAACCAGGGGGCCGAAGCATGTTTACCAACAGAGTTGGCTAGCTTACCAGGGGCTAGCTCCTCAAATCTAGTTGTGAGCCACTTCTGGACCAATTCAATGTCTTGCTCCAGGTCGCCTGATAGCGGGCAGGGATGTTGGCCAAGAGCATCAAAAAGCATTTCCGCCGTAACTCGATGGAAACGCCGAGACACCCTTCTAGTATCTTTCGCCCCTCTTATACTAGGCGTAGCTACAGCAGAAATGCAAAATTTAATTAAAAGGTGGTCAGACCACAGAACTGGAAGCGGTGGGGAAGCCTCGATTGACCTAGTAGAGAAGATCTGATCGATCGTATGGCCTTTGATATGAGTCGGACTGGAAACGTATGGGATCAGCCCTAACGGACAGACAATGTCCTGAAGCTTGTTGGTATCAGGGTCTGCTGTGTTATCCATATGGAGATTAAAATCTCCCAGTAGTATACAATGCTCCGATCTCAGGCAAGGCACTGAAAGTGCCGCCTGAAGGTCGTCGAAAAAGAACCCTAGCGGGCCAGGTGCCCTGTAGATAATAATCCCTGTGCAAGTTTGACGGGGAGATAGCTTATAATGAAGCCTAAGGCTTCGCTGCCCGTGATATTATCCATGGGGAAAGTCGAACAAGAGAGACTCTTGTCAACAATTATTGCCACACCACCACCCCCTCCAACCACTCTATCCTTCCTATAGATGGTATAATCCGGAGGGATAGCAGCGGCTACATCAGGGCCGGAGCATTCGCTCAACCATGTCTCTGTAAGGAACAGGCACGAGGTTTTAGAATCAGATAACATATTCCAGATGTCAGTGGAATGCCTACTAAGAGATCTGGTGTTAAGCAGGTGACAAGGGAAGTGTAAGGGTGTGGATACAGGCAATAGGACTTCCCGACTCGGCATATTCCAACCACAGCCAGAGCAGCCCTTCCTAAGAGAGCGGCCACCCGGGAAAACATGGTGGCAGGAGGAGATAGGTCCTCGTAGCGCTAATAACTCACTAAAGGAGTAGAAGAGCATAGGAACCAATAATACGCCTCAGCCGCTGGGCTGAAAAACAGGACATAAAAGAAAATCTGCAGGCCTACCTCGCCGGCCTCCGAGACGCTGACGAGCACAGACGGGCAGGACTCTGGCACGACTCAGGCGCAGAGAAGGCGCTCCCGCTGCGCGTCACCGCTGTGCGCCATGAGGAGTCCTTTAAATAGGCAGCTCACACTGTCCCAAAGCGCAAGAACGCTCAAAGATGGCGGCCACAGTTCCCCTCCTGCTCAAAGATGGCGCTCCCCGCCCACAACCTCCCCGGAACCGGACCCGCTAAGCAGCGGTGGGGTTACAAGGATTAGAGTGCAGGTGAGTGGCCAGAGACCCTGT